>NC_081410.1:615962515-616578711 GCF_030272615.1 Cryptomeria japonica | reverse complement strand
CAGCTTCTAGCTCTTGATGCTCTTTTTCTTTCTTTGTCATATCAAAGGTTGTAGCTTCACTAATCCTCTTAGTTTCTTCCTGTTGCAGCTTCAAGTCAGATATGACTTGACCAGACTCTTCTAGAGATTGTTTCAAAAGATCTTGTTCATCTACTGCAACAAGCTTAACCCTCTTGAGTTCTCTTCTTGTTTTACTCAATTCTTCAAGAGAACTTATGAGTTCTCTCTCCAAATCCACTTCAGCCTCAACATCCTCTTCTTCCTCATCTTCATCAGCTGGTCTATCAAGTGCCATGAAGAGATTGACTTTTCTGTTGTTCTCATGGTCATCATCTTTTGATGCATTTTCATCATCTGTTGTGTCCTCCTCAAAGGTATATGAGAGGTTCTAGTTTCGATAGCCTCTTCTTTCCTGCCGATAGTCATTCCTTTCAATATCTTTGTCGACAGATCTTCTGAACTCTCTTGACTCATCTCCACCAGTTTCTTTGTGAGGATAGTTTGTTGCAAAGTGTCCTACCTTTCCACAGTTGAAGAACTTAAGTCATAGCTTTCCTTTGTACTGGTCGGATCCTCTTTTGAGCTTCTTGACAAAGTTTGCTACTTCTTCATCAGAATCTTCACTGGATTCTTTGTGAGTAATAGCTTCTTTTCCCTTTTTGGTGATCTTGAATGTTTCTTCTTTCCTTAAGGAAGTATCACTGGTTGTTCTCATCTCATAGGCTATCAGGGAGCCAAATAGCTCATCCATTGTAAAATTATTCAGATCCCTAGCTTCTTCAATGGCTGACACCTTAGTATCATATTTGGGAGTGAGAGATCTAAGTATCTTTTTGACAAGAATCTCATCTGTAATCTCTTCTCCAAGTCCTCTAATGGTATTCACAATTTCATCAAATCTGTGAAGATAGTCTGCAATCTTTTCATCATCTTTCATTTTGATGCTTTCAAGTTGACGCCTTAGTGTTTGCAACTTGGCTTCTTTGGCTTTTGCATCTCCCTCAAACAATCTCTGCAATTTGTCCAATGTCTCCTTTGCTGAAATAGAGTGCATGACTTTGACAAATTCATTATCAGATAGTCCACTCAAGATAGCATGTTTTGCCTTTGCATTATTATCATACTCCTTTTTTGCATTTGGATCAGAGGGAGGAGTATTAGGAATGACATACCCATTCTTGACCAACATCCACACATCAAAACCAAGAGATGACATATAGGTCTCCATTCTTTTACTCCAAAAGGCATAGTTGGATCCATCAAACATGAGGGCTTTTGAGGAAGTAGACTCACTTCTTGCCATTGTTCTCAAAGTCCAGAATCTACCCAAGATTTAAAGATAACTGGGACCCTATGCTCTGATACCAATTGTTGGAAATATAGTACCACTGAGAGGGGGGTGAATCAGTGGTTCCTAATTTTTTCCTCTTGTGATCTAACTTGAGAATACCAGTTATTTACTTAATCACTTAAACAATCAAACTGGTAATTCAAGAAAGAAAGCCAAAGAGACCATACACACACAAGTAACTCACAACACCAAATTTATGAGGAAAACTCAATATGGGAAAAACCTCGGTGAGAAAAGTTGTTGAAGACTACTGCTCCAATCCAGCCTCATAGGTAAAACATAGATTTACAAAGATTTTGGGCATGAACCTAAGGAGCACCAACCCCTGCACTTTTAGGGCACCAACCCAAGGAGCACCAACCCCTGCACCAAGATTCAACTTGGCGATGTATATTGGAATACTATTTGAATACAATTAAGGCTTCTTGTTGCAAATGAATTCTAAAACTCTTGAATCAAATAACTCTTTGTTATCTTTCTCTCCCTTTCACACAAAGTCTCTCAACACACTTTGTCACACTAGGATGCTACCTTGTCTACCCCACCTTACTAGTTAGGCTAAAATGCCAGACTATGATACTGTCAGTAGAATCCTCTCACCGGTTTGCTTGCTCACTCACATTGTAACTTGCTCAGAACACCTTCTAAATTTTTCTCCTTTCTTTCTCTCACTTCTCTTCTTTGCTCAATCTTCACAACATCAACAACATATTCTATCCAGAGCTCTCATTTATTATACTTGTTTTCCTGCCAGAATGCAATTCAAAAACCTGAGTGGTTAGGGTTTTCTCTTTCCGACACAATCTTCATGAGATCCAATCCCACTATCTTGGATCAATCACCTGTCCTTGAAGACTGTACCTGCACAAGGTTTTCATTATCTAATGCATGTTTTTCTCAGAGTGGCAATCACGAATCATATCTTCTATCATGAATTCAGATGACATATAAAGTGTTCCAGAAGTTTCCTTTATGAGAACGTCCTGAATCGGATTTCCTTTGCCTTGATTCAGGCACCAACTGCACCCTGATCTTCCTCTATCATTCCTTTTTCCTTGAGCCGCATTTAGTCAGGTGCAATCTCATGATTTGTGGCTCCTTCATTAATGATGATTATCTATTTCATCGACCCTATCAATGAGGCTTCATCAACCACAACACACTTGCCACCTCTGCTCCACATGGCCCACCAACACACAGTCGGTCCGGCAAACACATACCGGTATATCTATTTTCTAGTAGAGTGTTCTTCTTCTATTAACCTATAGAACATCCTGTACCAGTTTCACATCTTCACCTCCGATGGTGTGAGACAACTTTTAACATTCTTCCTCTTCATCATAAACAAGCAACCATCCTTCAAACCGGTTTGTACTTTATCCTTCAGACTGGTAGACCTTCATTCTTTATGCTCACCTTTATATGGATCTCCATCATGCCAGTTGACATCAATGAAAACTTAGTGCCAAAATGCCAACACACACTCCGCTTAATGATTCTCTCTCTTTCATATCTTGATACTTAAAGTTACTTAGCTTTTGCTTTGTAATTTTTGATATTTTTCTTTTCATGACTCATATTAAGAGAACCTTACTAGTTGCATTCATGGTTCTCTCTTTCTCTCTCTCTCTCATGATCTTCCCTTTTACCTTGTCATTGAAGTAGTGAGATCCTAAAGTCCACTAGGGGCTTGGTGTATTTTGCCTCCTTGACAACTTTGTGAATTTTTTTCAATATGAACTATTTGTACTTTACCAAGAGTATGATTGAATTCATGTACTCCCACTAAAGTGAGGGATAAATGTAACATCCTAAAAGTGCACCCCTTGCAATTTTGACCGCATTTGGGTCTTCACCTTAGTGTTTGTGCCCCTTGGCCTAATTGAAGACCTGATTATTCTCATACACATCACACACATTAAAAATGTTTATTGGGACCCTCTTGGGCACCTTGATCCTGACCCAATATAGGGCAAGACTAGGGCATGGTGCCATGGTCCTACTGGAAAAAACAATGAAGAAAACTAAGAGGGGGGGGTGAATAAATTTTCATCAGATCTATAAACTTAACCACAAAAATAGATCTGATGCAGCAATAACAAAGATAAGAAAATTGAAGACACAACACACAACACCAAGATTTTGACATGGAAAACTCAGTTAAGGGAAAAACCATGGTGGGAACCTACCCACAATATGATGATACTCTACAATAGTATGTGTAAATGTTACAATGGGGAATGCACATGCATCTAGGCACATTTCCAATATCTCACTGCTCAAAAGATAATAACCTGGAAGGCTACAACCTATAATAACCTAAAAATGGTCACCTAAACCATGGGCCCGTAATATCAGCTACATCACCAAGGTCCTAACCAAAGACAATTAAATCAATCTTGAGCATCTAATTAATTAATTCTTAAATCATCAATGTCACATGGAAAATAAATCATTCTATATTAATTTAATATTTATTTAATTAATTAATCATTCCAAGTAAATCATTTTGATCAATTATTCTATTTATTTAATTAAATATCCTATCATATCTAATTAATAAATCAATTTGCCATTAAATCATTAAAAAGGAATTAATTTGAAAAAAAAATTAATTTGGAAAAAGGAATCAAATTGAAAAAATCTAATAAATTGAAAAATCTATGGAAAAACAATTAAATCAATTAAATATCAAAATTTGAATAAAAATATGAAATAAATCAGTTTTTTAAATTTCATTTTAAATTTAGCTCAATTTCCTTTAAAACTGAAGAAAGCAGCCAATCACATCAATTCACCTAGATTTTGCTTCATCTTGGAGAATCTCGATTTCTCATCATTAATCGATCTTGACCGCTAGTCTCTCTTTGGATTTTCTATAAATTCAGGTTCTCATCTCTCATTCAGATTACCCTGGAGATTTATTCTTACTATGATATTTTTGCTCTAGGTTCATTGAGATTTTGTGCATTGAGAAAATTACATCTTAGTTTATTACATATTAGTTTAATCATGTTAGCTTAATATTCATTCATCTATCTTAGTCTTGCATATCTAGCTTAATATTGCATTCATTTAACTCAATCTTGTGCTCATATAGATTAAATCCTTCATCATGGTGTAGTCTAGTCACTGGTAATGCTTGGATAAATCTAAGAGCAAGTCTATACTCGCATCTTTTAGAAGGCAATATATCAATTTGTTATGACTTTTATATTCATGATTATATCTATCTAACCATGCATGTAATTATTTATTGAAGTGTTTGTGCCTTACAGCTTGTAGATTACCACTTTTCACACACACATTTTTTGGCACCCACCGTGGGGCCCAAGAATTCAATTTTTTGGCCTTGCAATCATTTCTATTTATTTTCCAAATTTCGTTCGTACAATCTCTGCAAAGAGTCAAACGATTTTATGAAGCACATAGTACAAGTTCTAAGTTTTGTTGTCTAGTTTGTTGGGAATACTCGTAAGATATTTTATTTCTGTCATTTCATTATGATTTTTGTTGTCTGGTTCACTAAGAATAATCATACGGTTTGTGGTTAACTGTCGTACTACTTGGTGAGAATACTCGTACAATTTTTTGTTTTCTCGTATTAAAAACAAAGTGATTTTTAGGGTTTTTCTTGAATTGAATTTGATTTTACTGACGCTAACCCTGATCTATTTTTGTCTTCCTCAGAGATATTTCATAGCCTAACTAGTTTTTTGTAGAATGCTTGTTAAAGAATCTATCAATCAAACTTACGTTGTCAAAGAACCCACTGCTTAAAAATAATATGACTACTGATTCATTGTTTTTGTAGGTTGCCTAAGGAGAATCAACTGAACATTGTGTATTATTTAATTCATTTCTAGGGACTTAAATTATTATATGGTTAATGAACAAGTCTATTTTTTGTTAGCATTCCCACAGATACTGAGAGGGGGGGGTGAATTAGTATCTAACCGGTGATAAGAATTTCTTAAGTTAAAACATGCAAAACATAAAATAGCAGTATACTGGTATGCAAGAATTAATGCAATAAATAGAATCAGAAACATCCACATGAAAAGAACACCATAACACAAGATGTTTAACAAGGAAACCTAGTGTGGGAAAAACCTCGGTGGGATTTGTGACCCACAATATTCACTCACTGGCCAATAAGAGAATATTACTTACAATAGGGGCCTGCACATGCAGGAAGGCCAACTGCCTAGAGCTCACTGCTCAATGAGAAGTCACAGACTTACAATGAGGATTATACTAATCCAAAGAATTGTACTACTTTACAATAGCATCTCCAATGCCAGATTCAGTATCGGTTCTAACTCTATTCTTTACATATACCCTTGACCTATAATTCGCACATTAGGTCTGCCTAATAATTTTATTTATGCTCGCTCCCTTCCTGTCTAAATGTCTACAATGATCTCCTTTATATACAAGAGTCATTTTACAATTTGTCAAGTCGGCTTACAATAATAAACAAAATATTACATATCAAAAATCCTGTCTGCCTTTATGCCGATATACATCTTTTCTTCTGTGTCGGTGCCGGTGTAGAGTGATCTTGTTGATGCTGGTGCACTGTCTTGCTTGTGTAATGCTTTTCCAGTATGAAGTATTGCTGGTGCCATAGGATTGCAAGGTTGCCATCAATGGCAAAACCTTTAATCACACACAATGTCTCATTGGAGTGTCCATATGCCAACAATCTCCCCCTTTGGCATTGATGGCAACACTCATGAGAAATCTCAAAAAGTGTCCAAAAATGTGTAGTCCAAAAAATTTACCAAAAAGAATGTTTACCAAAAATATGAAGGGCTCCCCCTAAGCATATGATTCCTGTCTTTGAACTTTCTCATCCTACTACTCCCCCTTTGGCATCAATGACAAAGGGTGTCAAGATGTTAGTAGAGTTTGTAGTCATATCCTCAACCTTGTAGTTGGGTAGTTAGTATCTGAAAAAGATCGCCCAAAATTAAGTTTATACTATCCATAAACTTTTTGCTATCTTTTATTGTTGTTTTAGTCCTCTTCACAGTACCGGTGAGATGTTGTAATTGCTCTACCGGTGTTTTACTTCCCTGTGCTAATGCCTCTGAGATTTCCTTCTGCAGAGATGCTAGATAGTCCAATCTTGGACTCAGTTTGGATCTCAAGTGTTTTGCCTTGTTTATTATTCTCTCTTTCTCTCTTTCCTATTTAAGCAATTCTTCCTCAAAATTTGCTAACTTATCTTCAAAAATAGATAGTGAATCCAGTGAGTTGACAAAATTGTCTGCAAGCTTATTTATCTCATCCTGTGTCTTGCTTATTTTCTTGTCAATATCTACAGTCAAGAAGTTTGTTTTGCATGTGTCTTTATACAGATTTTTATATTCTTTCAACAAACTACATAGTTCCGGTAGAAGTGTGTCAAAGTCTCTGTTACACTTCTTTATTTCTTCTTCAAAGAATTTCTGTTTCTCCTTTTCTACTATGTCCTTTACTGATTCTTCCTTTATTTTATCAATATTTCTAGAAATATATTTACATAATGTATCCAACTATCCTAAAGAATCTTTATTATCTATATTACAATCAGGAGAAATTATCTTCAAAATTGGTATTGAATCATCTATTGCTTTGTAAGCCTATGAACTGCAGTCAGTTATTTTCTTAATGGATTCAAGTAATACCTCAGTCACATTTGTTGACTTAAATGTTGATGATGACCCAACAAACTAAGTACCGGAGGAAGTGACCATTCTTGTATTGACCTCTGGCAGGTCATTTTGTGTCTGCATTTCCTTTAGCACTGGTTTTCCTGCTTCATTGCTTACCAGTGGCATTGTTTCCTTGTGAGCCTGTTCCGGAGCCTTTAGCTCTATTGGTTTCTCTGTTTGTGCCTCAGATTCCATCTTTTTCACTGTATCCTTTGCCGGTTGCTCTGTATCTCCTATTACTGGAGGCTTTTTAGCCATATCTGAATTTTTAGTTGTATCTTTATCAACTGTTATGTTGATCTTTTGGGTATCAACATTTACAATGTATACGACTTCAGGATTTGGATTACTATCCTCTACATCTATGCTTTCTGCTGTCGGTTGGTCTTCAGGAGTTGTGATTTTCACAGGTGGAGGTAGGTTGTCTTTAACCTTTATGCCTGGAGGTCCACCAATTTTTCCTTTCCCTTTGTCCTTATCCTTTTGATATACCTTAATAGGCTTGGGATTCCTGTATTCTTCTTGTTTTTCCTTTTCAACCAAGAATATGTCCCAACCATCTTCTGTTTCCTCTGTAACTTCTATAACTCTTCTTGCCATCAGTGAAATATGCCGGTGTGCAATGGAGAAAATAGTCTAGTTTGCCTGAGCAATTAGATCATCAATTTCCTTTGGGGAGTTTACCAGATATACAACAAGTAGTTTTTCTATTTTTATTTTCTTGTCTAATTCAATCACTCCTTACCTTCTGGCCTCAAGTCTTTTGTATAAATCATCATGTATTTCATTGATAACTTCCATCAAAAACTTTTTCAACATGTCCATATGCAATATTACACTCTCCTCAACTTGCCCTTTCTCATCAGCAGATAGGGTGTCATAAATTTTCCCTATGTTTTTCAGTTTTCCTTCCTCTATGATCTCATTTAGCAAAATGTCTAGAGGTGCCAATTCAGTTTTTGTCTTTTTCTTTTTCTTAGGAGTTAGCTTCTTTTTAGGTGTGACCTTTCTAACTGGAGATCTCACGGCTTGTTGCTTCTGCCTTGTCCTTCTAGGTGAAGGAGTGGTTGCTGGTGAGGGATCTCTTTTCCTAACAACTCTTTTAAAGGTTGTTGGCATGTCTCCTTCTGAAGAAGTACCTACTAGTGATAGATGAGCTTCAGGTTGTGGGGCTGCCAACTTATCTTCAGTTATGCCAGTTTTCTTTAATACATCTTCCTTAATGTCTTTTGCTTGTCTGGATCCTTTTCTCACAAATGCCTCTACCTTCTTCACTCTTTTCTTGGACTGCATTTGGCTTTCTACAGTTTCAACACTACCAAATACTTCTTCCTTAGGTTCATTGGGGGCTTCCAGAAGTGATTTGGCATAAGTTTCAACTATGTGGTCATCTGTCTCATAGCCCATTTTTGTTACCCAGATTGTCCTTGGGATGACTACTTCCATCCATATTTCATCCTTTTTAATAACAAAGCATATATCATCTTTGTATTTATCTACAATTTTCTAAGATAACCTTATCCTTTTCTTCATTTTTGTCTTAAATGCTTGGAAAAAGTCATGAATGTTGTTTTCCTTGTTCTCACCCATGGTATTAAACAGTTCTATCAATTGCTTTCCTATCGGTATGTCATATCCTAGTTCTTTATATCCTATACTGGGAACTTGTTTTGTTATATGAAGCATTAGGCATACTAATAGATTTCCAAATCTAAAAGTTCCTTTCTTATCCTTCTTTATCTTTCCAAGGTTGTCTATTAGTTCATCCTTTAACCATTCACAGATGTCAATTTTGCATTGTCTATTATCATATCATAAGAACTCTTAATGCATAAACTTGAAACTGAGTTAAGTCTATTAGCATGAGTGGCTTTGTAACCTGATATCATACTTAAGAATCTCACATTTGTATCCTTTACATCGTTAACCCTTAGAGATCTTTTATCAAATGTTGCACCTGTTAGGTCTATGACTAAATCATTTGAAACCTTCTTGTTTTTGTTTGGTCTTTTACCGGTGGCCAGTAACCCTGTGACAGCCTTTACCGCTCCCTTGGTGATCTTATGAATCGCATCTAACTAGAAAAATTCTCCATGAACTCTACTTAACACTATCCTAATCACATCCTTAGGAAATTCAAGAATGCTAAGGATTTCTGTCAATCCTAGGGTTTCAATAACCTTGTGTTCAAGTTTAACATTGTCGGTATCATCACATATCTCGGTTTTATACATGGTTTTGATTTCCTCATCTCCTAACTCTTCAATATTGCAGTGGATGTAAATTCTAGGGTCTTTAGCATATACAACACTTTTAGGAATTTGAGAAAATGTACCTAAGGTATCATCCTTCTTTGCTATTTCGAGGACTAATTGAAATACGGGCCTAGGTCTTTTAATTACTTCCACAATAGTAGGGTTTGCTATGTATTCAATTGCAGAGGTGGATGCCATGATTAAATACCCTTTTCTATCTTGGATGGATGATTGCTTGGAGTGTGCTTGCTTCTTACTTGAAATGCCTTAGCTCAGAATCTTCGTGCTCTCTGAAAGTTTGAAATCACAGTGAAATGAAATGGAGCCAAAACCTTATTTTATAAAGTCTTTTTCGCTATCTACCACATTAATTGCATGCCGGTTAAGTAATTTTCAACTTCTTATCTCTAACCGAGGGAATAATAGCACATGTGTCATTACATTGCCAAACCCTCAAGGAAATTTTCTTCAATTAGATGAAGAACTTCCTGTCGGTGGAGCACTGCTCTGTCCTACCGATGAATCATCACTCTGTCCTGCCGATGAAGCATTTGTTGGTTCTACCAGTGGAGGAGTATTCCCAATGTTTAGATCAGCTTTTCTAATCCATTGCTTTGAGAATTCTTGCTTAACCTCTTCAACTTTTTCTTTTCCTTTCAAGCTAGCACTTTTGTTGTCTACTAGTGTACTTTTACTTCTACAAAATTTAGCAATATGCCAAATTTTGTTACATGCATGACAAGTTACATTATTTTTCTGAATAGCTTTCCCATAACCTATGCCAGTTTGTGTTCTGCATTGATTATATAAATGTCCAAATCTTCCACAAACATAACATCTCACATTCATTCTGCAATTTTTAGAGTTATGACCAACCTTTTTGCGTTTGGAACATTGACTGGTGGGTGTATTGATATTCTGATAATTCCTAGATCTACATTCATTTGCCCTATGACCATACTTATTACAGTAAAAGCATTTTCCATTGAATTTATAAGCATTAGGTGGTCTTACCGATTTTCTATGATCCTGAGTATTTGCAGTACCAGAGGTTTCTCCAACTTCAAAGCCAATTCCAGAGGTGTCACCTTTAGGTTTTTGATTCTTCAATAAGGTACTAAGTTCTTCTGAGCTTTTCTTGAATTTTTCTTTATGTTGATTTGCAGTTTACAATTCCCTTTCCAAGATTTCTTTTTGTCTCATTAGTTCATTTGAGTCATTCTGAGTATGCATCAGATCTGTCTTCAAAGTGTCATTTTCATAGCTAAGTCTTGTGTTCTCATTTGCTGCATCACTTAGTCTTCTGGTCAATTCATCTTCATTCTTCTTTCTATCCTCAATCTCTTTGCAAAATCTCATAGTCATATCCTGCATTTCATTTTTTGTTGTCATGATCTCTTGTTTCAGCTTGCTTATCATATCATTAAGAGATTCTTTTTTATCATTCTCATTTTGCAATTTTTCACAAAGTTCTCTTCTCTTATTTCTTGTAATGGTAAGATTTTCTTGAAGTGCATGAATGATATCTTGAGCTTCTCTTAAATCATCTTCTAATTTGATATTTTTCAACTTCTCTGCATCATAGTTGGTAAGAGCTCCTTCAAGTTGCTTCATCAGATTTTCCATCTTTACTAGTGTCAAGATCTTTCTCAAGCTGTTAGGCTTCTGAAAATAGAGGACCAAGCTCTGATACCAATTGTTAGGATTCCCATAGATACTGAGAGGGGGGGGTGAATCAATATCTAACCGGTGATAAGAATTTCTTAAGTTAAAACATGTAGAACATAAAATAGCAGTATACCGGTATGCAAGAATTAATGCTATAAACAGAATCAGAAACATCCACCTGAAAAGAACACCATAACACAAGATGTTTAACGAGGAAACCCGGTGTGGGAAAGGCCTCGGTGGGATTTGTGACCCACAATATTCACTCACTAGCCAATAAGAGAATATTACTTACAATAGGGGCCTGCACATGCAAGAAGGCCAACTGCCTAGAGCTCACTGCTCAATGAGAAATCACACTGACTTACAATGAGGATTACACTAATCCAAAGACTTTTACTGCTTTACAATAGCATCTCCAATGCTAGATTCAGTACCAGTTCTAACTCTGTTCTTTACATATACCCTTGACCTATAATTCGCACATTAGGTCTACCTAATAATTTTATTTATGCTCACCCCCTTCCTGTCTAAATGTCTACAATGATCTCCTTTATATACAAGAGTCATTTTACAATTTTCCAAGTCGGCTTACAATAATAAATAAAATATTACATATCAAAAATCCTGTTAACCTTTATGCCAGTATACATCTTTTCTTCTCTGTCGGTGCCGGTGCCAGTGTAGAGTGATCTTGTTGATGCCGGTGCACTGTCTTGCTTGTGTAATGCTTTGCTAGTATGAAGTCTTGCTGGTGCCATAGGATTGCAAGTTTGCCATCAATGACAAAACCTTCAATCACACATAATGTCTCATTGGAGTGTCCATATGCCAACATTTTTTGTGTTTGAGAAGTCTAAAAGGTAGGAGAGTATGCTCTTGTCTGCATAGACAATCAAAAATCTAGACCCTTGAATATTTTCTAGTTTTGAGATTATTGTTCCTTTAGTGAGCCTGTCATAGTGGGAAAAAGTAATCAACCTGTGAGAATGACCCAAGTGAGTACAGCTAGACCCAAGAATTGCAACTCACTATAATAAATGGCCTTTTGGGATTAAAGTCTCAGAGGATGAGATTATTTGAGTTTTATCTTTGAGATCTCTCATATCGGGCATTTTGTAGGGCCTTGCAGTTTCAATCATGCTTGTGTGACTACATCTTGTTTCAATACCTTGTCAGGCTATAGGCCTCAATCGCGCTTGCGTGACTTCAAGGGATAATTTCAAATGGAAATCCTTAATAAGAACTTTAAAATAGAAGCTACCTGGTTCACCTCCAAAAGGGGGATAATCTTTGTGCAAGAGAGATAGTAACTCTCCCAAGATACTTTCCATATCATGCTCCCATTAGAATTTGGAGTCAACCACTATGGCATTGAGAATCCATTGTGTGAAACTCAGCAGCCATATTCTGATTAGCTATTGGGTGTGTACCTGAGTCTACAAGCAAAGGTTTTCTCTCTTAGCCAAGTTCCTTTGGGTTAGTGTATTGTTCTTGAAGTCAATTTATATCTTGTGTTTTTACTGTGTTTTTGTCTTGGAAACTAAAACTAAAACCGTGAAACTGGAAAATAATCAAAAACATCAAAAACTCAGTGGTAAAAACTCTATCCTTGTCAGAAACTCATCCCTGTCTAGTCCTATATTGTATGAGCCATCTAGTTTGTCATTTGGTTCTCTGAAAGTCATCATCTGGTTAACAGTAAGCTATCGTACGAGTCACCACTTTAGAGAGTCATCATTGCCATTTTGTCATACTACGTGCCATGAATTGTCATCTGCGCAACACTAAACTGTCGTACGAGTCTCTATTACTATTGTTAGTTTGTCATCTAACCAAGTCTAAATTGTCATACGAGTTTAAATAGAAACTCATATGACAAACTATCTTGGTCATTTGAAGGTCAGTAAACTATTGTCTCAATTATTATATTCTATCATACGAGCCTCTGATTCTGTCAGTCCAAAAGCCTGTCTTTGTGTGTGCTTTTCCACATCTAACATACTTTCCTAGTCAGTCTATAGTGAGCATATATCTCATCTTTTTCATCCTGAGCATAAACCCATGGCTACCTTGGCCTAACTAATTCAAGATCTCAAGAGATAAATATATGACATTCAAGCCCAATAAAAAGATTAAATGACCCCTCTTGATATTAAATTTCATCTTCTCAAGAACACCAGACTACAAGAAATGCTAAAACAATTATATAAGGTGGAACTGAAAATAATTGAAAGTCAAAAGCCAAATCTCATACAAGATCACAAGACACTTTCATAGAGACAAAAAGAAATATATCCCCTAGATAGATAGTTTAACCTTTGGGGCAATCTATTGAGTCAGCTTTGGAAGAGCTTCTTGCACACAATCTTATCATATTGCCTAACAAGACCACATGGGGATGTAAATTTTTGAGTAATTATTGTGCATATCATAGGAATAACAAACATAAGACTTCAATGTGTATGAAATTAAAACATAAAATTCAAGACCTCCTTGTTGATGGTGTTATTGAAATTAAAGATTCTAATAATTCAACTGAGGAGAAACCAGATGTCATTACCAAGCATGAACCTGTGTCTAGCAATGGCCTACATGTACCCTATGTAATGAAAGCACAGTGCGGAAAATGCTCTCCTAGGCCAATTCTAAGGGGAATAAAGCAAGTATGTCTTTTAAAATTAATTTGCAACACATTAAGATGACCCAAACAGATGATTCAAATATCCAAACACACAGAGAAATAACACCAAGATTTACGTGGGAAAAACCTTATGGGAAAAAACCCACCACCCAACTGAAAGACTACTTTATTTATAGTAAACAAATTACAATATAGATACAGTCTTAATAGAGAGGGTATTCATTCTCAGTCTACATAGTTCAGAAATCTGCTATAACATCATGCAGAACATTCAAGACTACAAACATGCAAGACTACAACAACGTAGCCTCTCTACATCTATTCATAGTCACTCTATTATGCTCTAATCAACACAGACCTATTGCTTCACTTTGTTCTGATCAACCATCATTCCACCTCTATTCTACTCAACCACACTCTGATTTATACAATAACTCCCCACAAAATACAACAATGATCAATCTGATCCTTTGACTGCAAACATGCCATCTATCAAATCAGATCATTACATTCTTGTCAGTTAGAATAACAAATTTGGAGTGTATCTGTCGAGCGACTGCCAGTCAGTTCATGAACTCATAGAAACCAATTATCCCACATTCATATAGAAGTCAGGTTGGTTCATATTCAAGTACCTCGATAGAAAACTATCTGAGAGTCTGCCTACTAGTCTTTTGGACTTCAGTCCAGGTGGCCATCCACAGTCGGATATTTCTCCATTGGCTATTAGAAAAAATCCAAATGAGTTACTCTGATCTCCAGATGACCCAGAGATGATCCCATCAGGGCATCGACAAAACCTTCATGTTGTGTCCCCGATCCCTGATGACTCTGGGTATGTCTACACCAAACCATTAGGTCATCGGCCAAACTATTAACAAGTAATCCCGATCCCCAATACAACTATAGACAGCTTCATCGGCTCATTGGATTATCACTCCAACAAGTAGATCTGATCTCTCGATGATACCCTGGTCGCCGGAGGCGACTTCATTGGGATATCAGCAAGACAACCAAACAACTACCACGATCATCCGATTTTCTCTGAGGTCCTTGCCTCACCACCTTAGTACAGCCTCACTAACCGCCCAGAATGAAGTTCTTCTTTGTCGGGCCCCATCTTGATGACCAAGTCGTATAGGATAAACCTCATGCATCTTGCCATAGCAGTATAGCGACAATCATTTGATCATCTCGGACTTTCTCACCCGTTAAACTGTCTGAGTTGCTCTTTTTCTGAGCCTCACCATTTGGTTGCCAACTCTTGATAGTTATACATCATGCAGTTTCCCACCTCAATATAGCAATGACCATTGAATCTGCATCTAACCTACACGCCTTTTATCTTGCCTTGTCACCAAGTCCGTATCGATATTCAATGAGAAGTTTCACATTTCGGTGAAGCGATGACCATTAGATCTGCATCTAACCTGCATGTCAAATTTCCGATGCTACCTCGATGACCAAAGTCAACTTCGTCAGGTCATCAGGATGACCTAAGACTAGAAATTTTGATATGCAAAGCATTCCAATTGAAAGACAACTAACACATAGGGATTTAAGTGTAGCGAATAACTGATGAATACTAAAGAGGGGGAGTGAATTAGTATACAAAAATATACTGTTGTAACTAGGAAAATGGAAAAACATCAAAGCAATATCAATTAGCTAACCACAAAGCTAAATTGCAATGAAAATAAATCCTAATACATTCAATAAAGGCATGAAGATGAAATACTAAAATAAAATGCAAACCAAAGCATGTATCTCCTTCATTGTTCCTCCATTATTCTTCTTTCACCTTCAAATTATCTTGCTTGTGGATCTCACCTACAAGTGCAAAATGCATGTGGAAAGCAAGTTGTTGAGAGATGAAATTCATAGCATAAGGTTACTCGAAAATGTGGTTGATTGATTCGATTTGAAAATGTAATTAATTTATCCTTTGATTGAAGAAACTCATCCAATTTATAGACAAATTGAAGAGAGGACAAGATTAGCATGAAATTGATATTAGAGGCAATTGATTTCAAAAATGGCAAAATTGAGTTGAAGAAAGAAGGTTATGACACCTTCTATGTCATGAATTATGACATATTGCCCATGCAAAGGTTAGAGGACTAAAAGCTTATGACATCTTGCTATGTCAACGGTATGATGCATGAGAAATTCATGCTTCCACCGAAGCACAAAAATAGGGAGAGACTAGAGAGGAGTTGGTTAGGTGGAAATTGAATTTAGAAAATGAGGTGGAAATTAGGAATTAGGAAAATTAGAAATAAGGTTAGAAATGATGGAAATTAGGAAATTAGAAATTGATGAAATTAGAAAAATAGGTGAATTAATTAATAATTTTTCATTCATTAATTTATTCACAAAAAGAGGTGGAATTAATTAGCCAATTAAATAAATATTTAATTGTGACAAGAAGACTTAGGATAAATAAATAAATTATTTAACCTAGAGGGAAAATGACAAACAAGATTAAATGAATAAATCATAAAACCCTAGAAGATGAATTAGAAATGCAAGGACGACAATTAGGTCGTGACAAAAGATAATTGATGTAGGGTCAATTTGATCATGATTTTGACTAACAAAGGACCAATGTTGATAAATGATTAAAATTGGTTGACAAAAATCAATGACAAATTGACCAAGATTGACAAGGAGATCAAATTGAAAAGCGTCAATTGACATGATTAAAAAAGACAAGGATTGATGACAAATTGATCGCAAAATGACAAAATTGGCAAGGACAAGGATCGATGATGAATCGATCACAAAATGACAAGATTGACAAGGACAAGGATCAATGACGAATCGATCACAAAATGATGTGATTAACAAGGACAAGTATCAATGATGAATCGATCGCAACAATGACGTGATTTGACAAGGACAAGGGTCGATGACGAATCGATCACAAAAATGACGATATTGACAAGGACTAGGATCGACCAAAATCATGACTGAAGATTTGTTATCGACAAGACCTAATTCGAAAGCGATAAAAATGAGGAATGTAGAAGTACTCGATGCTTGCAAATGATAAAGACCAAGTGCGCAACATAGAAGAAATGTTAATGCGATGCAAGAACCCTAAAATAAGGCAATGCACAAATGTTAAAGTATGACTCCACAAGCGTTGACCATTTTAAGATGTCTACATTTTGCCCCTCTTTGAGACAATGCGATTCTAAGAATTGTTTCAAAGAACAATAATGAAAATGCCCCAGACAATAACAATGACATATGCATGCCCCCTCAAGGAACTGGCCAGAAAAATCCAGAAAAGAGGCCAAGTGATCGATAAGAATGATAGAAAATGATAGGTTCGAACGGACTGCCAAGACTGATGGAAGAAATGTTAGTAAGCAGAAATTAGATAGAGGACAGTTAGAGATGAAGGAAAACTTGCTTTCACAAATGCACATAAGTAGGTGAGAACCTTTATTTATTGTAGCAAAGCAGATGCAGAGCATCATGGCATTGAAGGCCAGAGCTGGAATGCAACCCCTTTTGCAAAAGATAGACACATCGCACACAAGGAATGAGTGAAGCATCCTAGGGTGCATACATCAAGGGTCGAGGTATGTGTGGCATTCACAAAGTGAATGTACTTATCACAGACACCCAATGATATAGTTGCCCCATTTTGTGACAAACATTCCACAAACAGCAAACACAACAAAAAAGGAAAGGGACCATGAACCATCCCAGTCACTCTAAATCACTCAGTGACATCATCGAGCAACATAGGAACATGATCAAAGCCAAAGATAAATCAGTAAAAAGATAAGATGCACGAATTCAACCAAGTCAAATAAACAGTTTGATCATCATTGTCAAAAGTGGAGAATAAGAATGATCATGTTGTCTGGTTTCAGGGAATGCGGTACCCCGTCTAAGACAGGACATAGTCTGGTTTCGAGTATACCACACCTTGTATAAGACCCATGATAATAGTGACAAGGACAAATGATATTGATGTTGAGTGATTGACCTGACAATTTTGATCAGTTTGAATGCCTGGTTTGATTGAAAAGTTCATCTATTAATGCATGATTTCATTAAAGCACAATATTTGATTGATTGTCATTGGATGTATGCTCAGCGATCTGTCTATGCACAAAGGGAACCATTTATTGACAAAATGCAAAATGCCAAAGAAATTGTTTTTGGATTTTGATGTTTTCCACTTTGTAGGAATTTTGAGTTTTTTTACAATTATTTTGTTCATTTTTTCAGGACTTTATTTGACTTTTTAGGGATTTTTTTAGGACATTATTTGATTTTTAGGGAATTTTTTGAGGACATTATTTGAGTTTTAGGGATTTTTTCAGGACATTATTTGATTTTTAGGGATTTTTTCAGGACATTATTTGATTTTTTTAGGGATTTGTTCAGGACATTATTTGATTTTTAGGGATTTTTTTTTTCAGGACATTATATGAATGTTTTTTTTTTTTAGGACTTTATTTGATTTTTTTGGATTTTTTATGATTTTGCCCCTAGTGTCTAGCAAGGCAAGGAATATGACAGGTGAATAAATAGGCTTTCTAAAATGATGGTGGATAGAGGGAAGACAAAGGCCTTTATTATGGAGACAATGGGACAAGAGATTAGATATGGAAATGTAAAGCAGTGACATGGCATGAGCGACATGTCAAGAGGTTTTTGAATCCATGTTTAAATTTTGCATCCTTATGTCAGATCAAGATCAAGGAATGAAAAAGAGTGTATGGATAGTGATAAGATATGGATAGGATAAGAAAAACCAAGAATGGATAAGGGACATGGACTGAAGGTTGGGATTGGCTAAGGGATAGTGGCAGAAAGTTACAATAAGCCAGAGAATATGGATGAAAGGTTGTAATAATCAAATGGATAAAGACCAAAAGCTATGATGGATTAAAAGCTGCAAACAAGATGCATGATGCTCATGAAGATCCTCAGCCTTGTCAAGATCAAAGGTGGAAAGAGGAAATGGACATGAGGGACAATAGGATAATGGAAGAGTATGACATGGTATGATAGGATAATGAAGGGAAATAGGATATGAAGGAGGTAACCTGCCCCCAAGTGTGGTGTGCAAGAAGTTCATAGATTACACATGACACCTGTTTGCCAAGTTTTCACTAGTGGACGAATTATTTTTGCTTTACTTTTTTCTTTTGTCTTTTTTTTTCCTCACTTTTTTTTTTGTATTTTGACTTTTTCAATAGAAGATGGACACATGATAGGGGATGGAAGAAGGACTCAAGTATCTTTTTTTTTTGTTTTGTTTTGGATAGTAGCCTTGAAAAAAATGGACCATGACCTTTAAAAGTATGCTCAAAGACGTTGGTAGGATCAGGACATGGAAAATAAGATGAAACTAAGGTAAGGATTTATGTAAAGGATTGGATCAAAGGGATCGAAGGATGAAAAATATGCATTGGATAATGGATAAGGTATTGGAAGAACTGTGCTTGAGTGGATAGAAATGTTGGCAAGATTAACATTGTCACACACCTTGAGGGGTGACGAACTGATGGAGGAAAAGTGGGTTTTGGATATGGAGATTTTGATGAAGGAATAGCTAGGGATTTGTGAGATTTGGATGGAGGAATAACTTGGGATTTTGGGACATAAGGGCCCAAAATGGATGAAGAAGGTGATGGAGGAACAAATTTGAGAGGGTTGGGTTGGAGGAATAGCAACTTTGGATTCCAAGTTGGATGTTTCTTTAGGCTTTTGCGCTTCAAGGAGCCGCTTAGGGATCCACATGGTTTTTTATTTTTCATGCTTTTTGTGGTTCCTTGGAGTGCATTGCCAACACAAGGGATTTAGGAACCCATATAGATTTTAACTTTTTTTTTTGAGAAATGGGCCTTTGTGGCCTTTTGGATATTTCTTTTTCTTTATACATCATATTATTCTTTGTTTTGACATGTCGATTATATTGGACATGTTGATCCTTGAATACATGTGGATTTCTAGACTTATGACTTTTATACTTGGCATCCAAATTGCTTGGAGGGGGAAAGGAATGCATGGATGGATATGAATGAAATGGAGTTCTTTTGGATGGATGAAATTTACTCAAGGATGTGTGCCTTTGCTGACCTTGCATAAAGGATGAAGGGATATAAGGACCTAAGATGGATGAAAAGTATGATGGGGAAGGGATATGTTTGGATTTTGAAGGGATGTTGGATTTAGTAGGGGTACCCACATCTTAAGAAATTTCACTGAGGCCATGACCCTTAATATTTTCTTTAACATGAAGGGATTCTTGCTTATGAAGATCTACTCCTTTGCCTTTATGAATATCTTGACTTGTAGGATACTCTTTTCTTTGGGAAGAAGATGTGAGTCCATTATGAGGTGGATATGATATGAGAGAAATAATGAGATCTTGAAGTGGATCGGATTGCACCAAAGTGGAAGAACCCATTATGCATGTCGAGGGTTCATGAACATCTTGCACTGACATGTTAGAATCATGAGGGGAACTAGGATTATGTAGTGGACATGGTTCAATGACAGGCTCTTCAAGAGATGAAATGGGAGAAATAATGGGATCATCAAAAGAAATGATATCTTGGAGTGTATATGGAGTATTAAGACTTGGAGATGGAGGAACAAGTGGATCTTGTGGAGGATCTAAAGGAATGATCTGATCTTGACAAGGAGGAAGATCATTGGAATCCTCTTTAAAGGTGCTTTTCTCTTGACTTTCAATGGGATCATTGGAAAGGATGGAAGGGATATCTTGATCTTTCTTAGGAAGTGGAATGCCAATGGGATTTGAAAGAACATTTTTTTCATGAAATAGAAGGGGATCGTTTGGGATTGGATGGACTGGGATATCTTGATCTTTCTCAGGGAATGGAGTGTCAATAGGACTCTGGATAGGATGGACAAGAATAGGGGAATCGTCATGAGTGTCTAGGAAGATGGGGTCTTGGTCAACAATTCGATGGGATGATAAGGTTTCAAGATCTTGATCTTGATCTATTTTAAGACACATTTCTTCATGCTCTAAATTATCCTCTTGACATGAGGTTGGACTTTGGATATGCATGGAGGATTCTAACAATGAATCAATGTTTTGGCATGAAGGAATGCACTTGGAACATTTGTGATGGATTCTGGCAAGGAATCAATGCTTGAACATGAGGAAGAGGGACTTCGAATGGGGTCCTCTAAAACAAGTAATGGCAATAAAGTGCATGGTGGCATTGGGTCTTGTATTTCTGAAACATGACAAGGATGTGCATCATGAATTGGATTATCTTGGCAATCAATTATGGATATCCCTTGGATAATTTCATCCTTGGGTGTATTATTTGATGAGGACAATATGGAAGGTTCTTTTGAAACTTCTAAAGGTGTAGGGATAGATGCCACTGGAGAGTCAATTTGTTTGTGGGGGAATGAGGCATTGCTAGACATAAGTGTACCTTTCTTTCGAGATTTTGACATAGTTGTATCTAGAATTTGAACTTGTTTGGCAAGGAGTTGCTTCTGGTCTGATGTCATGTTTTGATTTCGAACTAGATGTTGATCAAATTGGTTTGACATGTTCAAAATTTGGCTTGGTGCATGTTGCAAGTTTTGTTTGTGAATTTGTGATTGTAGTTGTTGACATTGATATGTTGATTGAACTTGTTGATATTCCACCATTGGTTGAACTATTTGTGGACATTGTATAGTTGGTTGGACATATTGTTGAAATTGTCCCATTGGTTGTGTTGATTGTATATGTTGTTGATTTGAGATTTGATTGAATGAAATTTGACCAAATGAATTTTGATTTGGGACTTGATTGAAATTTGTGCTTGTTTTTTGAAATTGTTTCATCATCTCTATTTGAGAGATGAGAGCTGGTATGTTTGATCGTTCGATAAGAGATGTTACATCAATTGGCTCAATATTTGGATTTTGACCTGGAAATTTTTGAAACATTTTGGACATTTGTGATCTATTCTTCTCAATGTTTTTCACTTTTTGTTCCAAAATGTCCTTTTCTTGGGCTAGTTTCTCCTCTATTTTTTGTATTTGGACATTTACATCATCATGATAAGTTTGATCCAAGTTCTAAGACATGTAGAGATTGGATTGACATGATTGATTTCTCAATTGTGATGACATGGCTTCGTAAGAAGGTTGAGACCTCATTTCAACAAACATGTCACTATGCAAATGCAATATTTTTGGGATTTTTTTTTATTTTAAAAGTATGATGTATGATATGCAACTAAATGCAACCTAAATAGATGAAAATGCAATCTATGGCAAGAATGCAACCTATGTTTTTGTTGTTTTTCAAGATTTGGACAAACTTTTTGGAATGCAAACCTAAAGACTCAACCTTGGGAAGTTGGAATGAAGCCAAGACCTTAAAGGACAAAGGACCAAATGACAATAGGACAAATTGACAATGTCTCACCTATATGCTTGGATACTAAGCTAGGTTTGACAAAAATGATATTAATGAAAGGACAAATTTTAGACAAGGTCAAGACTCCCTAACAACAACTTAGGGTATCATCCAAAGTTTTGATTTTTCAAGTTTGACAAACCAAATTTTTGAGACTAAATGCAAGAAGGCAATGATTATGACAATGACTTAGGATATGACATGAAAATGATCTAAGGATATGATATGACAAGATGAAGCCAATACAAGATGACAATACAATGATAAGGATATACGAAGACCAATGACTTGGAATATGCAAAATGCTACCTAGGCAAGACCTAATTTTAGCATGACAAGGATAATGCATGAATGTCACCTAAATGGAAATCTAGCTCGGATATGACAATGAAATGCAAACTTAGGGAAATGATTTTGAACCTAAGTGCAAAATGAGGACGCTTGCAATGAAAAGGACTAAAATGAAGGGAGATGACAATATGCCCTAGGACCTAAGTTGGACTATGCAAAACCTAGCCTAAAGTGACATGAATTTTGAAACAAAGATATTCAATGTTTTGACAAGCCATGATCAAATGTTGGATGAATACTTGGACAAATTTGGACTTTTGTTTGGATTTTGTTTTGAATTAAAGGTTGTTGATTTTGAAAACCCAAGTTGATTATGATCACTTTTGAAAGTTTGTTTTTGATTTAACTTTTGACAATCACGGAAGACAAAATGTTTGTTTGACTTTGAATCAAGACAATCAAACACATTCACAACAAATCCTATGGCTGGCAAGGGCAATATCTATTGAATCCTCTAACCATAAAATACAACACTCAGCTGGATAGCTAGACACTTGGTAGCACTGGCTCCCCCTTACAGTGCACTCACTTCTTGGGTATACCAAGCTTCAAGTTCAAGGGGCATCACTTCCCAAGAACTTGCTATCTCTAACTGAGGAGCATGACAGGTGTCTTCAGCATGCACGTATCACAATGCCTGAGCCAATAGATAGAAGGATTTTGGCATCTAAAAACAAGAGATTCTAGTAAGGGCATCCGTTCGGGTGGGTATTGATCCGACGAATAAATCATCGCAATACCATTCCAGCACCCATTGTCTACAAATTTCGTTGCATCCATAGTTATTTAGAGTGGTTCGGAAGAGGTTGGCTTTAGCCCATCACCACTTTGGGTCATTCCCTCTCACCAATGCATGTGCGAAGTGCCAGGCAAATCGGGAGGCAGGCCCAGTATCTAAAGGCTAAAAACACACAAACAAAATAAAAAAAAGACATGATAAGCATTGATTTTTTTGACCTTTAGAAAATCAAATGAGTTTATTGATTCATTTGCATCCTAATTAAGACTAGATGAGATTAATTCCACATTAATTTGAAAAAGATTCGATCAATTTAAGCCATGATTAAATGCAATTTGTTGTTTATTTTAAACCCTTTTGCATGCATGAAATATGGAATTTGTTGTTGTTCTTTGATCCAAATCTTAATTAAAACTATGCAAGAATTCATTCAAACCTCCTAATTAGGCTATGTGAACATTTGTTGTTCATTAAATCCCTCTAATTAAACTATGTGAAGATTTGTTGTTCATTGCATGTTAAGAAATCCTGCATAAATCATTGTTTAGACTCCATAAAACCCACATGCAATAATAGATCCTATCATAAAACCTGCATGCAATAACATATTAGTACAAAAAACCTACATGCAACAATGGATTAGTCCAAAAAATACACATGCAACAACAAATGCTCACATAAAACCTACATGCAACAATGTATTAGGACAAAAAACCTACATGCAATGATGGATTAGTCCAAAAAGCCTGCATGCAACAATGGACTAGTCCAAAAAGCCTGCATGCAACAATGGATTAACACCACAAACTTGCATGCAAAAACAAATCCACACATACAACTTGCATGTAAATAGCAAATAATTCACGTCGGGTTCACCAAAAAATGTAACTAGGAAAATGGAAAAACATCAAAGCAATATCAATTAGCTAACCACAAAGCTAAATTGCAATGAAAAGAAATCCTAATACATTCAATAAAGGAATGAAGATGAAATACTAAAATAAAATGCAAACCAAAGCATGTATCTCCTTCATTGTTCCTCCATTGTTCTTCTTTCACCTTCAAATTATCTTGTTTGTGGATCTCACCTACAAGTGCAAAATGCATGTGGAAAGCAAGTTGTTGAGAGATGAAATTTGTAGCATAAGGTTACTCAAAAATGTGGTTGATTGATTCGATTCAAAAATGTGATTAATTTATCCTTTGATTGAAGAAACTCATCCAATTTATAGACAAATTGAAGAGAGGACGAGATTAGCATGAAATTGATATTAGAGGCAATTGATTTCAAAAATGGCAAAATTGAGTTGAAGAAAGAAGGTTATGACACCTTCTATGTCATGAATTATGACATATTGCCCATGCAAAGGTTAGAGGACTAAAAGCTTATGACATCTTGCTATGCCAATGGTATGACACATGAGAAATTCATGCTTCCACCGAAGCACAAAAATAGGGAGAGACTAGAGAGGAATTGATTAGGTGGAAATTGAATTTAGAAAATGAGGTGGAAATTAGGAATTAGGAAAATTAGAAATAAGGTTAGAAATGATGGAAATTAGGAAATTAGAAATTAATGAAATTAGAAAAATAGGTGAATTAATTTAATTTTCATTCATTAATTTATTCACAAAAAGAGGGGGAATTAATTAGCCAATTAAATAAATATTTAATTGTGACAAGAAGACTTAGGATAAATAAATAAATTATTTAACCTAGAGGGAAAATGACAAACAAGATTAAATGAATAAATCATAAAACCCTAGAAGATGAATTAGAAATGCAAGGACGACAATTAGGTCTTGACAAAAGATAATTGATGTAGGGTCGATTTGATCATGATTCTGACTGACAAAGGACCAGTGTTGATAAATGATTAAAATTGGTTGAAAAAATCAATGACAAATTGACCAAGATTGACAAGGAGATCAAATTGAAAAGCGCCAATTGACAAGATTAAAGAAGACAAGGATTAATGATGAATCGATCGCAAAATAAAAAAATTGGCAAGGACAAGGATCGATGACGAATCAATCGCAAAATGACAAGATTGACAAGGACAAGGATTGATGACGAATCGATCAAAAAATGACGTGATTGACGAGGACAATTATCAATGACATGATTTGACAAGGACAAGGATCAATGACGAATCGATCGCAAAAATGACGATATTGACAAGGACTAGGACCGACCAAAATCATGACTGAAGATTTGTTATCGACAAGACCTAATTCAAAAGTGATAAAAATGAGGAATGCAAAAGAAGGACTCGATGCTCGCAAATGATAAAGACCAAGTGTGCAACATAGAAGAAATGTTAATGTGACGCAAGAACCCTAAAATAAGGCAATGCGCAAATGTTAAAGTATGACTCCACAAGTGTTGACCATTTTTAGATGTCTACAACTGTAAACAAACTCTTAAATAGTTTAGTAGATAACCGGTTAAGATAAATGCAAACCAAAGAGCAAACAAAGAATTCACCCACAAGAGCACAATCACCATAAGACAAGATATTTGATGTGGAAACCCAAATGGGAAAAACCACGGTGAGCAGAAACTCACAAGTAACTATCTGCAGAATAAAAACCAGACCGGTTAAGGGCAGACCGATTAAGGTCATACAATGTTCTTCACCAAAATAGATCCTGTTAGGAATATAGATCTTTGTTAGGAGATAAGTCTTTTTAAAGACTACCTTGTTAGAGGATTTCAGATCCATAGTTGTGAACCACCTTGTTAGAGGATTTACAAAGGCTTTGCTGGGCCTACCCGGTTAAGGGTTTTAGACTTGTCGAAGATGTGAGTAATCAATAAGTGAGTGATCTAGCTAATAGCACAATCTACTTAATTAGATCCTTGATAGCTCATTGTAGATCATAGTGTTCCAATCAAAAGTTAACTACTGCTTGGGTCCTTCGTACCGCTTGTGATCCTTGAACCGCTTGGGGTCTCCATACCACTTGAGCTCTTCAGGTCAATTTGTGACCGATAAATATCTTCTGCAAAATACCGATAGTCTAAAGACTATACATTCAATAATACACAATTTCGGTTGGAACAATTACCAGTTGAGTCATAACTCATACATCAAGAAAGTGTGTGTCCATTATCAAGAAAGTGTGTGTCCATCAATGATAATCAAAACATTATCAAAATGGCAACAATCTCCCCCTTTGGCATTGATGGCAACACTTAGGAAACTTTTGACATCTATGTGTTTTTACAAAAAAAATGCCATAATCAAAATTATTCCCCCTAAGCATATACACTATCCCTTTTGTAGAAATTACAATGTACACTACTCCCCAAAGTGGTAACATGAAATGGTAACATTCACCAAAATTTTAATGTACACTACTCCCCTTTTGCCAACAATGGCAAAGTAATGCAAAATAACCCCTGTTTCCTTATATATAAAAATAGAGTAAATGATCATGACAATAAGGAATGAAATTTATCAAAAATAGATTTAAAGTCCTGCATAAAAGTTTTCATGGCCAATGTCCATGACTCAAGTAACGAGGTAGCAACCTCACTTTCAGTCTTCAACTAGAATGCCAGTTCTTCAATTGAATCAATGGTACTCATCTCTTGAGTTACCATGATAGCTTCCAGGTTGAGAAAACATTTTTGAAGAATCTGCAGTCTTGGCAATAAGAGCAGTTGAAGTTCCTGCAAATCTTTAGTCTGGTTGTTGATCTCTGAGTCCATCTTGGTTGTCTGATGCTAAAAGTGATGAACCATTTGCCCATATATAGTGAAGAGATCAAAGGGCATCTTGAAGGAGCTGATATATGCCTAGAACTTTGATTGGAGTTTATCTTTCTGTTTAAGCACATCGTCACAAAATAGATGGGGTTGGCAGATTTTACTCAAAAGTAATTTGCCCTCATCCATAGCAACACTAATATCCTTCTGCAGTTTTAGTAGTTGTGTCCAGAGCTCAATCATTTTCATGACAAAGGAAGTGTTGAGTGCCTTTTCATGATTCTTCTTTGCAGTGGCTTCAACAACATCTTCCAAACATTATACCTAGTTCTCCACTACAGTACACAAAAGTTTAAGCTTGGATATAGAGGAATTGGTACTGGGGAGGTTGGTACCGAGAATCAGATTGGTAAAGGTGTCAACCGTAGTTTGTATGAAATCATGTTCTTTCTTCCTCCACAATGCTTCCAGTCTCTCCTGTGCAAGTTTGATGCTTTGAAGCAGCTCAGACTCATCTATTGATTGAAGATCAATAGGACTGGTGGTGTCAACTTGTTTGGTTTGATCACTGATTGTGCCCTTGGGAGTCTTCGCTTGTTTATTCTTCTCTACTTCCTTCTCCTCTTCTATTTTTTTCTTATCCTCGTCTTTCTTATTTTTCTCCTCTTTCTTCTTCTCCATTTCTTCTTTCTTATTATCCTCTTCCTTCTTTCTCTTCTCTTCCTCCTTCCTTTCTTCTTCCTTTTTCTTGGCTTCTTCTTTCTTCTTGTCTTGTTCTTTCCTCTATTAGGATTCCCACAGATATTGACAAGGGGGGGTGAATCAGTATCTAACAGGTGTACAAAATTTCTTAACTTAAAACATGCAGAAAATATTATAATAGTGTACCAGTATGCAAGAAATAATGCAATAAACATAATTAAGAACATCCACATGAAAAGCACACCATAACACAAGGATTTAATGAGGAAACCCACTATGGGAAAAACCTCGGTGGGATTTGTGACCCACAATATCCACTTACTGGCCAATAAGAGAATATTACTTACAATAGGGGCCTGCACATGCAGGAAGGCCAACTGCCTAGAGCTCACTACTCAAATAGGAAGTCACACTAACTTACAATGTGGATTATACAAATCCAATATCTTGTACTGCTTTACAATAGCATCTATTATGCCCGATCCAGTACCGGTTGCTACTCTACTTCTTACATAAACCCTTTAACCTATATTTTGCATAATAGGTTTGCCTTAATATTTTGCATACATTACTTTCTTCACTTCCTCACTTCATTGCAAAATGTCTACAATGATCTCTTTTATATATAAGAGTCATTTTACAATATGCCAAGTTGGCTTACAAAGTTTTACAATAATAAACAAAATATAATATAACAAAATCCTGTCGGCCTCTGTGCTGGTATACTTCCTTTCTCTGTGTCGGTGTCGGTGTCCTGAGTGCCGGTGTAGAGTGTGATCTATTGATGCCGGTGCACTAACTTGTCAGTGTAATACCTTGCTGGTATAATCCCTTGCCGGTGCCATAGGATTGTAAGATTGCCATCAATGACAAAACCTTCAATCACATACAATGTCTCATTGGAGTGTGCATATGCCAACAATCTCCCCCTTTGGCATTGATGGCAACACTCATGATAAATTTCAAAAAGTGTATTAAAAAAAAATGTGAAGTCCAAAAATGTTACCAAAAATGTGTATGCTCCCCTTGAGCATATTATTCCCATGATATTGAATTTTCTAATCCCACTACTTCCCCTTTGGCATCAATGACAAAGGTTGTCAAGATGTTAGTAGAGTTTGTAGGTTCAACCTTGTAACTGGGTAGTTACAATTTGAAATAGATCCACCAAAATCAATTTTATACTCTCCATAAACTTTTTACTATCTCTTATTGTTGTCTCTATTCTCTTAACTGTACTGGTGAGATGCTGCAAATGCTCTGCTAGTGTTTTCTATCCCTATATTAGTGCCTCAAATACTTCCTTCTGCAGTGATGCTAGATAGTCCAATCTTGGACTCAATTTTAATCTTAGATGTTTTGCCTTATTCACTATTCTCTCCTTTTCTCTTTCCAATTTAAGTAAGTCTTCCTCAAAATTTGTTATTTTCTGTTCAAAAATTGATAGTGTATTAGGTGAGTTAACAAAATTATCTGCAAGTTTGTTGATTTCATCCTATAGCTTGGTCATCTTTTTATCAATATCTGCAGTCAAAAGGTTTGTCTTATAGGTGTCTTTGTATAGAGTTTTGTAATCTTTCAATAAATTACACAATTCTAGTAGAAGTGTGTCAAAATCTCTGGTACACTTCTTTATTTGCTCATCAAAGAATTTCTGCTTTTCAATTTCTACTTTATCCTTTAATGTCTCTTCCTTTATTTTCTCAATGTTTTATGTGATATATTTACACAAGGTATCAAGTTTCCCTAAAGAATCTTTATTGTCTATATTACAGTTAGGAGCAATTACCTTCAAAATTGGTATGGTGTCATCAATTGCCTTATAAGCTTGTGAGCTGCAATTTGTTATCTTTTTAATTGAGTCTAATAGTACCTCAGTCACATTAGTTGATTTGTAGCCTGATGATGAACCAACATTCTGAGAACCTCCAGTGGAAGTAACCAAGCTTGTATTGACCTCTGGTAGGTCTGTTTGTGTTGGCATTTCCTGAAGAAATGGTTTTTCTGCTTCTCTAGTTGTCGGTGGCACTGTTTCCTTATGAACTTGTTCCTATTCTTGTTGTTGTTCCTATTTTTGTTGTTGTTCCTGTTCTAGAGCCTTTCGCTCTGTTTGTTTCTCTATTTGTTGCATTGTCTCAGTCTGAGTCTCTACCTTTTGCTCTGTTTGTTTCTCTGTTTGTTGCATTGTCTTAGTTTGAGTCTCTACCTTTTGCTCTTTGTCATCTGCCAGTTTCTTCTGTGTGTTATTAGTTTGCTCAGCTACTGGAGGCTCACTAGCCATTTCAGTCTTATCATATCTTTGTCTACCATAATGTTGATCTTTTGACTATCAACATCCACAGTATATAAGACTTCAAGATTAGGATTTCCATCCTCTACATCCATACTATCAGCTGTCGGTTGATCTTTTGTAGCTTTTGTTTTTGCCGGTGGAGTAATAAAAGGAGGTGGGGGTAAGTTGTCTTTAAACTTGATGCTGGGTGGTCCACCAACTTTACCTTTACCTTTGTCCCTTTCTTTCTGATATACCTTTATAGGTTTGTGGCTCATGTATTCTTCCTATTTTTCTTTTTCCACTAGGAAAATGTCCCATACATTTTTTGTCTCCTCAGTCACCTCATTAACTCTTCCAACCATTAAAGCAATGTGCCGATGTGCAGTAGAAAATACTGACCGATTGGCTTGAGCAATTAAGTCATGAATTTCTTTGGGTGAATTCACCAGATATACAGCAAGTAGCTTTTCAATCTTTATTTTCTTGTCCAGTTCTATTACTGATTGTCTCCTTGCTTCCAATCTTTTAAACAGTTCATCTAGTACATCATCTACAACTTCCATCAGAAATTTCTTATACATATCCATATACAATATAACACTATTTTCCACTTGTTCTTTTTCATCAGCTATCAGTGTCATATATTTTCTCTATATTTTTTAGTTTCCCTTCCTCTATTATTTCATTCAACAGTATGTCAAAAGGGGCCAAGTCCTTATTTATCCTCTTCTTCTTCTTTGGTGTAGCCTTTCTTACCGGAGATCTAACTGCTTGTTGTTTTTGTCTTGTCCTCCTGGGTGAGGGTGTGGTTGCCAGTGAGGGATCTCTTTTCCTTACAACTCTCTTGAAAGTTGTAGGCATGCCACTTTTCGAGGAAGTACCTACCGATGATAGGTGAGTTTCAGGTTGTGGAGCTGCTAACTCATCCTCTGTTATACCGGTTTTCTTTAACACATCTTCTTTAATGGACTTTGTCTGTCTATAACCTTTTCTTACAACTACCTCAACATTTTTCACTCTTTTCTTTGATTGTATTTGGCTTTCAATAGTTTTTGCACTACCAAATATTTCTTCTTTACGTTCTCTAGGGGCTTCCAAAAGTGCTTTAGCATAAGTTTCAATTATATGATCATCTGTTTCGTAGCCCATTTTTGTTACCCAAACAGTCCTGGGGATGACTGCTTCTATCTAGATCTCATCCTTCTTGATTACAAAGCATATTTCATCTTTATATTTGTCAACAATCTTTTGTGATAACTTGATTCTTTTCTTCATTTTGACCTTTAGTGCTTGAAAGAAATCATGGATATTGTTTTCCTTGTCTTCTCCCATGTTATTGAATAGTTATTTTAACTGTTTACCTACCGGTATATCATATCCAAGTTCTTTGTAGCCTATACTAGGAACCTGTTTGGTTATATGCAGCATCAGACATACTAGCAGATTTCCAAAGCTGAAATTTCCTTTCTTGTCCTTCTTAATCTTGCCTAATTTGTCAATTAATTCATCCTTCAACCACTCACATATATCAATCTTTGCATTATCAGTGACCATATCATAAGCACTCTTAATGCATAAACTTGAAACTAAATTAAGTCTATTTGCATGAGTAGCTTTATACCCTAATATCATGCTGATAAATCTCACATTAATGTCTGTTACATCATTTACTCTTAGGAACCTTTTGTCAGATGTTGCACCAGTTAGGTTTGTAACTAGGTCATTGGATACCTTCTTAGTTTTGGCTGGCCTTTTACCGATAGTTGGTAACCCTGTGATAGCTTTCACAACTTCCTTAATGATTTTGTGGATTGCATCTAGCTAGAAAAATTCACCATGTACCCTGCTTAAGACTATCCTAATCACATCCTTGGGGAATTCAAGAATGCTAAGGATCTATGTAAATCCTAGGGTTTCAATAATCTTCTGTTCATCTTTTACATTGCCAGATTTATCACATATCATAGTTTTAAACATGTTATTAATCTCTTCATCTCCTAGTTCCTCAATGTTATAGTGAATGTAAATTTTGGGGTCTTCAACATAAACAACTCCCTTAGGAATTTGGGAAAAAGCACCTAAGGTATCATCTTTCTTTGCTACCTTGGGAACTAATTGAAATACGGGCCTAGGTCTTTTTATAACTTTGAAAATAGTAGGGTTTGCTATATATTCAATTGTAGAGGTGGATGCCATGATAAAATACCTTTTTCTACCTTTAGGATGGATGATTGCTTGAAGTGTTCTTGCCTCTTGCTCGAAATGCCTTAGTTCGGAATCTTTGCGCTCTTCGTAGGTTTGAAATCTCAGTGAAATGAAATGGAGACAAAACCTCAAATTTATAGTGTCTTTTCACCATCTACCACATAAATGCATGCCGGTTAATCGGTTAGTTCACTTAACATTGTCTGCCGGGGTAATAAGGTAATTTTCAACTTTTCTTGCCTGGTAATTCGGTAATTTTCAACTTCTTATCTCTAACCAAGGGAATAATAGCACATGTGTCATTAGATTGCCAAACCCTCAAAGAAATTTTCTTCAATTAGATGAAGAACTTCCTACCAGTGGAGCACTGCCCTGTCCTGCCAGTGAAGCATCACTCTATCCTACTGGTGGAGTATTGACTTGTTCTACCGATGGAGGGGTATTCCCAATATTTAGATTGGTTTTTTTTAATCCATTGTTTTGAGAATTCTTGCTTAACCTCTTCAACTTTTTCTTTACCTTTCAAGCTAGAACTTTTGTTGTCTACCGGTGATCCTTTACTTCTATAGAATTTTGCAATATGCCCAATCTTGTTACATGCATAACAAGTTACATTATTCTTCTTAATAGCTTTCCCATAACCTATGCCGGTTTGTGTTCTGCATTGATTAGATAGATGTCCAAATCTTCCACAAACATAACATCTCACATTCATTCTGCAATTTTTAGAGTTGTGACCAACTTTATTGCATTTTAAACATTGACCAGTGGGTGTGTTGATATTCTAATCATTTCTAGATCTACATTCATTTTCTCTATGACCATACTTATTATAGTTAAAGCATTTCCCATTGAATTTATAAGCATTAGGTTGTCTTACCGGTTTGCTATGATCCTGAGTATTTGCAGTACAAGAGCTTTCACCAACTTCAAAGCCAATTCCAGAAGTGTCACCTTTAGGTTTTTGATTCTTCAGCAAGGTACCAAGTTCCTCTGACCTTTTCTTGAATTTTTCTTTATGTTGATCTGTAGTTTCTAGTTCTCTTTCTAAGACCTCTTTTTGTCTCATCAGTTCATTTGAGTCATTTTGAGTGTGCATCAGATCTGTCTTCAACATGTCATTTTCATAGCTAAGTCTTGTGTTCTCATTTGCTGCATCACTTAGTCTTCTGGTCAATTCTTATTCATTCTTCTTCCTATCCTCAATCTCTTTACAAATCTCATAGTCATATCCTGCATCTCATTGTTTGTTGTCATGTTCTCTTGTTTCAGCTTGCTTATCTGATCATTAAGTGATTCCTTTTCATCATTCTCATTTTACCACTTTTCACAAAGTTCTCTTCTCTTATTTCTTGCAATAGTAAGATTCTCTTGAAGTGCCTGAATGATATCCTAAGCTGCCCTTAAATCATCTTCTAGTTTGATATTTTTTAATTTCTCTATATCATAGTCTAAAAGAGCTCCTTCAAGTTGCTTCATCAGATTTTCCATCTTTACCGGTGTCAAGATCTTCCTCAAGTTGTTAGGCTTCTGAAAATAGAGGACTAGGCTCTGATACCAATTGTTAGGATTCCCATAGATACTGAGAGGGGGGGGGGGTGAATCAGTATCTAACTGGTGTACAAAATTTCTGAACTTAAAACATGCAAAACATATTATAACAGTGTACCGGTATGCAAGAAATAATGCAATAAATAGAATTAAGAACATCCACATTAAAAGCACACCATAACACAAGGATTTAACGAGGAAACGCAGTGTGGGAAAAACCTCGGTGGGATTTGTGACCCACAATATCCACTTACTGGCCAATAAGAGAATATTACTTATAGTAGGGGCCTGCACATGCAGGAAGGCCAACTTCCTATAGCTCACTGCTCAAATAGGAAGTCTCACTGACTTACAATGTGGATTATACAAATCCAATATCTTGTACTGCTTTACAATAGCATCTATAATGCTTGATCTAGTACTGATTGCTACTCTGCTTCTTACATAAACCCTTTAACCTATATTTTGCATGATAGGTCTGCCTTAATATTTCACATACATTACTTTCTTCACTTCCTCACTTCATTGCAAAATGTCTACAATGATCTCTTTTATAAATAAGAGTCATTTTACAATATGCCAAGTTGGCTTACAAAGTTTTACAATAATAAACAAAATATAATATAACAAAATCCTGTCGGCCTCTATGCCGGTATACTTCATTTCTCTGTGCCGGTGCCGGTGTCTTGAGTGTTGGTGTAGAGTGTGATCTGCTGATGCCGGTGCACTAACTTGTTGGTGTAATGCCTTGCCGGTGCCATAGGATTGTAAGGTTGCCATCAATGACAAAACCTTCAATCACATACAATGTCTCATTGGAGTGTGCATATGCCAACATCCTCTTCTCCTCTTCTTTCCTCTTTTCCTCTTCTTTCCTCTTCTCCTCTTCTTTCCTTTTCTCTTCTTCTTTCCTCTTCTCTTCCTCTTTCATCCTATCTTCCTCTTTCTTTTTCTCTTCCTCTTTTCTCTTGTTTTCTTCCTACCTTGCTTTTTCTTCCTGCTCTTTCTCTGTTTGTTCTTTGTCTTGTTTCTCTTTCTCAGCTTGTTCCTTATCAGGAGTGACATCTTCATTATCTAAGGCATCAACATCAATAGTGTCAATTTGCTCTATCTCTCTTTCTCCTTCACTGCCAAATACTTCATCCAGTTTGCCTGATGATAGGTCAGGTTCTTGTTCAGCCTTCTTATTGGCTTCAGATACTTGGTGTATTCTGACAGCAGCTTTGACATGTATATGTGTGTCCTTTTCCACTTTAGAAGCTTTTCCTTCTAGTAGCCCGAGTCTTCTCCTTCTCATGAAGAAGATGCCTTTGTTCTTATCCATTATCTCAAATAATTCTGAATTAGAAGCATAAGGAAAGTATTGGACAAAAAATTTATCGCTGGTCTCCTATTCTCTTTCATTTGCAATGCTCCATTTATTATCTAAAGAATTATATAATGAATCTAGTGTAACTGATCTAATTTCAGATGGCGACCAATCATTAACACATAAATATTTGATGACTTCCTATTCTACTTCTTCTTTCTCATTATCAGTAAAATCATTAAAATACTCCTTTAAATCATCAAGCACTTTCCTCTTAATATTCTTTAGAGTCCTCTAACAATGTGTCATTGGCTTATAAGAGAAAATATCTATATTTATCGGTGTTGAAGTTGCAGGAATATTACCGGTAGATTTTGCCTTCTTGCTCGATTGCCTTGTCTTCTTTGGTTGAATTTCCAGTTTAGTGTCCTCTGACTCTAGTGAGTTAGTTTTGGTTTTCCGCTTCCTCTCAAATACCTTTGTAGGAATAACCTTAGGTTTCTTCTTAGCTGGTGATCGCTTGGTCACTTTCAGACTAGTAGAGGTAACCGGTGCAGATACCAATGGCATTGCTTTGTCCTTTTTATATTTTGGTTCTTCAACTGGTGTGACCCTATCCAAGTAGGTATCGGTTCTCTTTTTCTTTGCATCCAATGGTGAGGCAAGTAGGGTAGAGGCATACCCGATCAATAGGTCATTCACCACTTCATAACTCATAGGTTCAACTGCTTCCTTTCTCAGTTCCACCACTTCCATTATATAGTCATCTACCTTTATTATGAAGCAGATGTCATCTTTATATTCCTTCACAATATCATTAGATATCCTCATTCTCTGGTTCATTTTTTTCTTGAGTTCATTAAAGTACTTGTTTAGAACCTCAGGATATCCAGTTGCCACTACTTGTAGACTTTCCTTGATTTGTCTGGAGATTGGTAGGTCAGTAGACCATTGCACATCACCTACTCCAAGGAAATAACCTTGAAAGTAGAAGAATAAACCAACTAGAAGTTGTCCAAACCTGAACCTTAGAGAATTGTACTATTTGATGGACTTCAGGTTCAATAGTAATTGCTTTTGTAGATAGGTACATAGGTCAAATTTAGTGTCTTCCTTAATCATTCTGTAAGCAACATTTACTGCAGCAGTAGGGACAAAATTCATTCTGCTGGCATAGAATATCCAGTAACCAATCACCATGCAAGCATATTTCACTAGATCATCTTTGATGGTGTTGACAGTCATCGCTCGTTCGTCACTCAGAGAACCAGTGAGCTTTGTCATTTTAGTTTTGGTGACCTTTCATAGAGCTAGTACCTCTCCAATATTGCAGAAACCGGTGACGACATGAATTGCTTTCAGTGTGATGTCATGCATCTACTCAAGATACATCTTATCACCACGTACTCTACTGAGGATGATGCGGATATGTTCTTCTGAGAACTCTTCCAAAAAACATACCACATTGTGTAGTTTCATCTTCTCAAGGACACTGTACTCAGGTTTGATCTTCTTATCATTCCCACATAATAGACTTAGTTGGGAATGAATCACTAGGGATCCTAGATCTTCCAATTTACAGTCAATATACCCTGAAATATCTCCCTCAACAATAACTCTGGTGGGTATTTGGGATAGGGCATTGTATTTCATTTTGTTTTGAAGAAATTCAACTGAATCTATAGGTGCACTAGAACTAGAGTGTGATGCAGAAGCCATGATAAGAAAGAAATTTGAGAAATACCTTCACAATCTAAAATTTAGGGTTTGTCAAAGTCGCCCACAATACACCACTTCGATTGCTCGATTACCGCTTAGTGTTCTTCACTGATAGATTGAAAAAGATCTCTAGATTCCTCTGCAAGATTTTTGAATTCACTTTGAATTGCTAGACGAATCGCTCTTTGTCACTCTGCTCTTGAAAATTCTTCTCTCAAAAATAGATAAGTGATAATGATGACAAAAACCCCTTTTAAACAAACTCTCACCTACCATAATAAATGCATCACCATTAGGGTACAAACCCTAATTTTTCCTTTTACTGCTTCAATTCTTCTGTCGATTGACAAGTAACATATACCAGTTAAGGTCTTTACCGATATAAACTGAGGTTTCAAAATATTTCACCAATATGTTCCCCCTAATATTTTCTGAAGCCCAGTTTGTTAGTTCAGAGAATTCCACACTAGGTATAGAAACTGGTTCATCCTGTGACACTTCTTCTGATTTATTTTTCCAAGTTTTATTCATTCCCTCTTGAACGGTTTCAACATCAATCTTCCCTTCTGGAGTGATCGATATATCATCTGATAGGTTCTTTCTCAGTCTGCAAGTTCTAGTAGTGTGTCCCAGTTTGTTGCAATGATAGCATACTATTCCAGGTATTCTCCATAGTCCAATACTCATACTTCCATTCTTCCTTCTACATGTTGTAGCAGTGTGACTGCTACCATGACAGATCAAACAAGTTGTTCTCCAACTAGTAACCACTTGATAACCACCTAACCGATGGTCATAGGTATTGTACCAGTTGGGATTCTGATTCACAAAGGGTTCTGGGATAACTCCTTGAGTACTTGGAGGATATCTCCGAGTGTTGTGCAAAATAGACATGCATTCAAATGCTCTATGCCCAAACTTGTTGCATGCATAATAGTTTCCATTGAATCTATTGGATCTAGGCATATTGTTTTGAAAATAAGGAAAATTGTTGTAGGCCTTGCTTCTACACACATTAGCAGTATGTCCTTTGTTTGAGACAATTAAAGCAAATAGGTTTAAATTTTTGCTTACCTTTATCCTTGGATGTCGGTTGCTTGTTTGATGCTTCAGCTTTTGTTCTAGAGGTTTCAACTTCCTCATACCCAGAGAAACCAAGTTCAGTGGTATTCTTTATTGGTTTTGTCGATTCCAACTTTTTCTCTAGCTTAGCAGTACTTTGATTGAATTTGGCAAGTATCTCCTTTGACTCAGTAAGTTCCTTGGAAATAGCAGCATTAGATTCCATCAAGGTTGCTTTTTCAAAAATAGCCATGTTTAGTTCACCTTGCATTTCTTCTTTTTCCACTTTACTCTCTTGGAGATGAGCAGTAAGGGTACTGATTTCTTGCTTCATCTTGGAGATCTCATGATCTTTGTCTTTTACTAGATCTTGAGCTTTCCTTCTATTCTCAAGCTCTTGACACATTCTGATAGTCAGTCCTTCCAACTCCCTTCTCAGGTTGGCATTAGATTCATTCAGTTTTTCAACTTCTTCAACTAGGGCATCCATGTCAGCTTCATTAGAAGAGCTATTTTTAGTAAGGTCCATTAGTTTCTTAGCATGCTCTCTTCTATTAGCAAAAGAGGCTTTATACTTGACTTTGAGTTCATCATAGGTTGTCTCAGTCTGAGTGAGACGATGGGTAAGTTCCCTCACACTGTATTCCCCCATATCTCCTTCCAAGTGGTTAGACTTATAGAAAGGTTGGCTCTAATACTAATTGATGAATACTAAGAGGGGGAGTGAATTAGTATACAAAGAAATATTGTAAACAAACTCTTAAACAATTTAGTAGATAACTGGTACAACAGATTCACTAATAAACCAGTTAAGATAAATGCAAACCAAATAGAAAATAAAGCATTAACCCACAAGAGCACAATCACCATAACATAATATATTTGATGTGGAAACCCAAATGGGAAAAACTACGGTGAGCAGAAACTCACAAGTAACTATCTGCAAAATAGAAACTAGACCGGTTAAGGTCATACAATGTTCTTCACCAGAACAGATCTTGTTAGGAATCTAGATCTCTGTTAGGAGATAAGTCCTGTTAAAGACTACCTTGTTAGAGGATTTCAGATCCACAGTTGTGAACTACCTTGTTAGAGGATTTAAAAAGGCTTTGTTGGGCCTGCCCGGTTAAGGGTTTCAGACTTGTCGAAGATGTGAGTGATCAACAAGTGAGTGATCTAGCTAATAGCATAGTCTGCTTAATTAGATCCTTGACAACTTATTGTTAATGCATTTCAGCATTACTTTAGTCTTCAATATCTCCACACTCTAACTCTTCACACAGACCTAATCTTCTCTACAATGATCGCACATAACCTTTTCTATCACACATCTCTCACATATCTCTCTCATGCAAACCCTATACATGATGTCCTTATAAAGGAAACTGATTTCATGTCAGTCCAATAGAATTAGACTACAAGTTCCTAGGTTCAGTGCAACTAGACACATTTGGTAACACAACACAAAATCACCACCAAAGTGTCAATGGATGATAACTCATCACATATTACAAAAATACTGGTTAGCAACTCATCACATAGTAATACCGGTTAATACAATATACCAATTACCGGTTTGTCAAAAATGAAGAATGGTAGATTATAGTGTTCCAATCAAAAGTTAACTACCACTTGGGTCCTTTGTACCACTTGTGATTCTTGAACCGATTGGGGTCTCCATACTGCTTGAGCTCTTCAGGTCAATCTGTGACTGGTAAACATCTTCTGCAAAATACCGATAGTCTAAAGACTATACATTCAATAATACACAATGCCGGTTGGAACAATTACTGGTTGAGTCATAACTCATACATCAAGAAAGTGTGTGTCCATCATCAAGAAAGTGTGTGTCCATCAATGACAATCAAAACATCATCAAAATGCCAACAATAACAACCTCTCCCGATAGCTGATACTAAATCCGAGAAGTCAAGTTCATCGACAAGAGTTGTTTCAATAGAAAGAGTCCAACCTGATACCTTCTCCAAGCTGTTCCATTGGGTTAAATTACCCAAATCAACCTGAACACTGGTTAGGAGAGTTTGAGGCATATTTCCAATGGCCCCCATCTCTTCCACGATGCCTCCATCTCCTAAGGATTCTCACTAAGAATCCATACCATATCCCTAAAATAATGAACCTAATGATGAAACTTCTTATGTTGACCCTCAAGGGCTATCTCAAGGGCCATCCCATCCAATGATTGAAAAAGATCCTACCTCCCTAGAATCCCATGATTATCCTCTTATACCTTTCCTTTTCTTCCAAGAGGATCCCCTTCCATATCAAGAGAAAAACATCCTTCCAAATCGCATTCCTAATCCACTTCCTAAGCAAGATCATAATGCCTCTTCCACCTTTGCGAATGACCCTATTAAAAATGAAGAGTCAAACACCATTCCTACTCTACCTAATGGTCCTCTTCCATGTCAAGATCAAATTATCCCTTCATCTCCTTGTCATAATCCTCTTTGTTCACCTCAAGGATCCATCATACCTACAAAGCCCTCTCATGATCATATCATTCCCTACATTCCACCTCCACCTCATAATGGACTCATGTCTTATTTCAAAAGCAAAGTGTATCCTACAAGTCAAAATAATTATAAAGGCAAATTGGTAGATCTTCACAAGCAAGAACCCCTTCATATTAAAGCAAAAATTAAAGGTCATGGCCTCAGTGACATTCCTCAAGATGTTGGTATCCCTACTAAACCAAAATCCAAATACACGTCTTCCCCTTCATCTCTTCCATCCATTTTAGGACCGTATATCCCTCCATCCCTTATGCAAGATCACCAAAGGCATACATCTTTTAGCATCTTCCATCCATCCAAAATAGCTCCATATCATTCCTATCAATCTACAGATTCTTTTCTTTCTCCAAACAATTTGGATGCCAAACATAAAATTCATAAGTCAAGTAATCCACATGTATTCAAGGATCAACATGTCCCATCTAATCAACATGTCAAAAGAAAGAAAAATATGATCCAAAAAGAAGAAGAAAAATATAAAAGGACATAAAGGCCCACTGAGCAAAAGAAAGAAAAATCAAAAGTTATATGGGTTCCTAAGGCACTTGTAGCAGAAATGTGTTCCAAGGAACTACAAAACAATGAAAAATCAAAAACCATGTGGATCCCTAAGAAGCTCCTTGAAGAAAAACAGTCTAAAGAAAAATCCAAATTGGCCTCCAAGATTGTTGTTCCTCCATAACCTTCTTCATCCATTTTGGATCCTTATGTCCCAAAATCCCTAGTTGTTCCTTCATCCAAATCTCAAAATATGAGATCCACTTTTCTTTCATCACAGCATCCCTCAAGATGTGTGTCGATGTTGATCTTGCCAACATTCCATTCACTCATGCACCAAAATTTCAATTGTTGGCATATGCACACTCCAATGAGACATTGTATGTGATTGAAGGTTTTGTCATTGATGGAAACCTTGAAATATTATGGCACCGACAAAGGCATTATACCGGCATCAGCAGATCACACTCTACACCGGCACTCAGGACACCGGCACTGGCACAGAAGAAAGGAAGTATACCGGCACAGAGGCCGACAGGATTTTGTTATATTATATTTTGTTTATTATTGTAAAAATGTGTAAGCCGACTTGGAAAATTGTAAAATGACTCTTATATATAAGAGAGATCATTGTAGACATTTGATATAGGAGAAATAAGCACTAAGGAAAATATTAGGCAGACCTATTGTGTGAAATATAGGGTAAGGGGTATATGTAAAGAATAGAGCAGGAATCGGTACTGAATCTGGCATTGAAGATGCTATTGTAAAGCAGTACAAGATATTGGACTTGTATAATCCTTATTGTAAGTCAGTGAGACTTCCCATTGAGTAGTGATCTCTAGGCAATTGTCCTTCTCTTATTGGCGAGTGAGTGAATATTGTGGGTCACAAATCCCACCGAGGTTTTTCCCACACCAGGTTTCCTCGTTAAAATCTTGTGTTATGGTGTGCTTTTCATGTGGATGTTCTTGATTCTGTTTATTGCATTATTTCTTGCATACTGGTACACTGTCATATTATGTTCTGCATGTTTTAAGTTAAGAAATTTTATATATCGGTCAGCTACTGATTCACCCCCCACTCTTAGTATCTGTGGGATCCCTAACAATTGGTATCAGATGCTGGTCCTCTATTTTCAAAAGCCTAATAGCTTGAGGAAGATCTTGACACCGGTAAAGATGGAAAATCTAATGAAGCAACTAGAAGGAGCTCTTATAGACTATGATGCAGAAAAATTGAAAAATATCAAACTAGAAGATGATTTAAGGACAGCTCAGGATATCATTTAGGCACTTCAAGAAAATTTTACTATTGCAAGAAATAAGAGAAGAGAACTTTGTGAAAAGTTGCAACATGAGAATGATGGAAAGGAATAACTTAATGATATGATAAGCAAGTTGAAACAAGAGATCATGACAACAAAGAATGAAATGCAAGATATGACTATGAGATTTTGCAAAGAGATTGAGGACAGGAAGAAGAATGAAGAAGAATTGACCAGAAGACTAAGTAATGCAGCAAATGAGAACACAAGACTTAGCTATGAAAATGACATGTTGAAGATAGATCTGATGCATACTCAGAATGACTCAAATGAATTGATGAGACAAAAAGAAGCCTTAGAAAGAGAACTAGAAACTGCAAATCAACATAAAGAAAAATTCAAGAAAAGCTCAGAGGAACTTGGCACCTTGCTAAAGAATCAAAAACCTAAAGGTGACACTTCTGGAATTGGCTTTGAAGTTGGTGAAAGCTCTAGTACTGCAAATACTCAGGATCACAGCAAACCGGTAAGACAACCTAATGCTTATAAATTCAATGGAAAATGTTTTAACTGTAATAATTATGGTCATAGAGCAAATGAATGCAGATCTAGAAATTATCAGAATATCAACACACCCACTGGTCAATGTTCTAAATGCAACAAAGTAGGTCACAATTCTAAAAACTGCAGAATGAATGTGAGATGTTATGTTTGTGCAAGATTTGAAAATTTATCTAATCAATGCAGAACACAAACCGACATAGGTTATGGAAAAGCTATTCAGAAAAATAATGTAACTTGTTATGCATGTAACAAGATTGGGCATATTGCTAAATTCTGTAGAAGTAAAGGAACATCAGTAGATAACAAAAGTTCTAGCTTGAAAGGTAAAGAAAAAGTCGAAGAGGTTAAGCAAGAATTCTCAAAACAATGGATTAGAAAAGCTAATCTAAATATTGGGAATACCCCTCCACCGGTAGAACAAACCAATGCTTCACTAGGAGAATAGAGTGATGTTTCACTGGCAGGATAGAGCAGTGCTCCACTAGCAGGAAGTTCTTCATCTAATTGAAGAAAATTTCCTTGAGGGTTTGGCAATCTGATGACACATGCTATTATTCCCTCAGTTAGAGATAAGAAGTTGGAAATTACTTATTACCGACAAACAATGTTAAGTGAATACTTAACCGGCATGCAATTAATGTGGTAGATGGTGAATAGACACTATAAAGTTAAGGTTTTGGCTCCATTTCATTTCACCAAGATTTCAAATTTACGAAGAGCACAAAGATTTAGAGCTAAGGCATTTCGAGCAAGAAGCAAGAACACTCCAAGAAATCATCCATCCTAAGGCAATAAAAGGTATTTAATCAAGGCATCCACCTCTGCAATTGAATATATAGCAAACCCTACTATTGTTGAAGTGATAAAAAGGCCTAGGCTCGTATTTCAGTTAGTTCCCGAGGTAGCAAAGAAAGATGATACATTAGGTGCTTTTTCTCAAATTCCTAAGGGAGTTGTTTATGCTGAAGACCCTAGAATGTACATCCACTGCAACATTGAGGAGTTAGGAGATGAAGAAATTAAAACCATGTTTAAAACTGTGATATGTGATAAAATCGACAATGTAAAAGATGAACACAAGATCATTGAGACCCTAGGATTTACAGAGATCCTTAGCATTCCTGATTTTCCCAAGGATGTGATTAGGATAGTCTTAAGCAGGGTACATGGTGAGTTTTTCTGGTTAGATGCAGTCCACAAAATCACTAAGGAAGCTATGAAAGCTATCACAGGGTTACCAACCACTGGTAAAAGACTGGATAGAACCAAGAAGGTTTCCAATGACCTAGTTACAAACCTAACTGGTGCAACATTCGACAAGAGGTCCCTAAGAGTTAATGATGTAATAGATATCAATGTGAGATTCATCAACATGATATTAGGATATAAAGCTACTCATGCAAATAGACTCAATTCAGTTTCAATTTTATGCATTAAGAGTGCTTATGATATGGTCACAAAAAATGCAAAAATTGATGTATGTGAGTGGTTAAAAGATGAATTAATTGACAACCTTGGAAAGATCAAGGAGGACAAGAAAGGAACTTTCAGGTTTGGAAATCTATTAGTATGTCTGATGCTACACATAACAAAACAGGTTCCCGGTATAGGCTACAAAGAACTTGGATATGATATACCGGTAGGCAAACAATTAACAGAACTATTCAATAACATGGGTGAAAACAAGGAAAACAATATTCATGACTTCTTTCAAGCATTAAAGACCAAAATGAAGAAAAGAATAAGGTTATCACAAAGGATTGTCGACAAATACAAAGATGAAATATGATTTGTCATCAAGAAAGATGAAATCTTGATGGAAGCAGTCATCCCTAGGATAGTTTGGGTAGCTGAGATGGGCTATGAAACAGATGATCACATAGTTGAAACATATGCTAAAGCACTTCTGGAAGCCCCCAGAGAACCTAAGGAAAAAGTATTTGGTAGTGCAAAAACCATTGAAAGCCAAATACAATCAAAGAAAAGAGTGAAAAAGGTTGAGGCGATTGTAAGGAAAGGTTCCAGACAAGCAAAAGCCATCAAAGAAGATGTATTGAAGAAAACCAGTATAACAGAGGATGAGTTAGCAGCTCCACAACCTGAAACTCACCTATCACCGGTAGGTACTTCTTTAGGGAGTGACATGCCTGCAACTTTCAAAAGAGTTGTAAGAAAAAGAGATCCCTCACCGGCAACCACACCTTCACCTAGGAGGACAAGGCAAAAACAACAAGAAGTGAGATCTCTGGTAGGAAAGGCCACACCAAAGAAGAAACTGACACCCAAGAAGAAGAAGAGGACAAGCAAAGACTTGGCCCCTCTTGATATACTACTAAATGAAATCACAGAGGAAGGTAAATTGAAGAACATAGAGAAAATATATGACACTCTAACAGTTGATGAAAAAGAGCAAGTTGAAAATAGTGTTATATTACATATGGATATGTACAAGAAGTTTTTGATGGAAGTAGTAAATGAAATTCCTGATGAACTATTCAAAAAACTAGAAGCAAGAAGACAAGCAGTAATAGAACTGGATAAGAAAATAAAGATTGAAAAGCTACTTGCTGTATTTCCGGTAAACTCTCCCCAAGAAATTGATGACCTAATTGCTCAAGCCAACCGGACAGTATTTTCTACTACACACCGACACATTTCTTTAATGGTAGGAAGAGTTAATGAGGTAACAGAGGAGACAAAAAATGGATGGGATATATTCCTAGTTGAGAAAGAAAAACAAGAAGAGTACAGGAACCCCAAACCCATAAAAGTTTATTAGAAAGAAAGAGACAAGGGGAAAGGAAAAGTTGGTGGACCACTTAGTATCAAGGTTAGAGACAACTTACCCCCACCTCCTTTAATTACTCCACCGATAAAAACAACTACTGAAGATCAACCGACAACTAAGAGTATGGATGTAGAGGATGATAATCCTAATCCTGAAGTTTTATATACTATGGATGTTGATACTCAAAATATCAACATAGTGGTAGACAAAGATACAATAGATAAGACTGATATGGCTAGTGAGCCTCTAGTAGCTAAGGAAACTGATAACACACAAGAGAAACTGACAGAAGACAAAGAGCATAAGGTAGAGACTTAGACACAGACTAAGGCAATGTAACAAATAGAGGAACAAACAGAGCAAAAGGCTCTGAAACAAGAACAACAACAACAAGAATAGGTACATAAGGAAATAGTACCACCAACAACTAGTGAAGTAGAAAAACCATTGCTTAAAGAAATGCAGACACAAACAGACCTACCAGAGGTCAATACAAGCTTGGTTACTTCCACCGGTACTCAGATTGTTGATTCATCATCAAGCTTCAAATCAACTAATGTGACTGAGGTAGTATTAGATTATATCAAGAAAATAACCAACTGCAGCTCACAAGCTTACAAAGAAATTGATGATACCATACCAATTTTGAAGGTAATTGCTCCCAGCTGTAATATAGACAATAAAGATTCTTTAGGACAACTTGATACACTATGTAAATGTATATTAGAAAACATTGAGAAAATAAAAGAAGAGTCATTGAAGGATAAAGTAGAAGTTGAAAAACAGAAATTCTTTGATGAGCAAATAAAGAAGTGTAACAGAGATTTTGACACACTTCTACGAGAATTATGTAATTTGTTGAAAGAGTACAAAAATCTGTACAAAGATACATGTAAAACAAACTTTTTGACTATAGATATAGACAAGAAAATGAGCAAGGTATAGGATGAGATCAATAAACTTGCAGATAGTTTTGTCAACTCACCTGATACACTATCAATTTTTGAGGAGAAGATAACAAATTTTGAGGAAGAACTACTTAAATTGGAAAGAGAGAAAGAAAGAATAGTGAATAAGGCAAAACATTTGAGATCAAAACTAAGTCCAAGATTGGACTATCTAGCATCACTACGGAAGGAAGTATCTAAGGCACTAATACAAGGAAAGAAAACACCGGTAGAGCATTTGCAGCATCTCACCGGTATAGTGAAAAGAATAGAGACATCAATAAAGGATAGAAAAAAATTTATGGACAATATAAACTTGATTTTGGGAGATCTTTTTCAAATTGTAACTACCCAGTTACAAGGTTGAAACTACAAACTCTACTGACATCTTGACAACCTTTGTCATTGATTCCAAAGGGGGAGTAGTGGGATGAGAAAATTCAAATAACAGGAATCATATGCTCAGGGGGAGCTCACACATTTTTGGTAACATTTTTTGGACTTCACATTTTTTATCATTTTTGAAATTTCTCATGAGTGTTGCCATCAATGCCAAAGGGGGAGATTGTTCACATATGCACACTCCAATGAGACATTGTATGTGATTGAAGGTTTTGTCATTGATGGAAACCTTGCAATCTTATGGCACTGGCAAAGGCATTATACCGGTATCAGCAGATCACACTCTACACCAGCACTCAGGACACTGACACCGGCACAGAAGAAAGGAAGTATACCGACATAGAGGCCGACAGGATTTTGTTATATTATATTTTGTTTATTATTGTAAAAATGTGTAAGTTAACTTGGCAAATTGTAAAATGACTCTTATATATAAGAGAGATCATTGTAGACATTTGATATAGGAGAAATAAGCATTAAGGAAAATATTAGGTAGACCTATTGTGCGAAATATAGGTTAAGGGGTATATGTAAAGAACAAAGAAGGAACTGGTACTGAATCTGGAATTCAATATGCTATTGTAAAGTAGTACAAGATATTGGATTTGTATAATCCTTATTGTAAGTCAGTAAGACTTCCCATTGAGCAGTGAGCTCTAGGCAGTTGGCCTTCCTCCATGTGCAGGCCCCTATTGTAAGTAGTATTCTCTTATTGGCCAGTGAGTGAATATTGTGGGTCACAAATCCCATCGAGGTTTTTCCCACATCGGGTTTCTTTCTTAAAATCTTGTGTTATGGTGTGCTTTTCATGTGGATGTTCTTGATTCTGTTTATTGCATTATTTCTTGCATACCGGTACACTGTCATATTATGTTCTGCATGTTTTAAGTTAAGAAATTCTATATACTGGTTAGATACTGATTCACCCCCCCCCCTCTCAATATCTATGGGATCCCTAACATCAATATCTTTTCCATTATCCAACACCTATTTTTCACCCTTCCATCCCGCTTATCCAATCCTTTGCATAAGACTTTACCCTAGTTTTATCACAAAATCCAAAAACTAAGGAAACCAACATTGTAGATGTTGAACATGTACACTTAGCTAAGTCCTTATATCCTATTGGAAAATACATCTTTATCCACCTCTTCAAACAAAGCCCAATGAACTACCCACACAAAACTCCCTAACCTTATGAACTGTTGGTATTATGGATGACTTCATCATGTGTTGCATTGGTTTTATCATTGATGTCAACACTTATCTTTCTTGAGGTCTACATTGTTGATTTGGCACTCTATTTATATTGGATTGTTGATGAACCAACACATTCTCATCCCGGTATGGATATTGGCTTATGCAAAGTTACTAGTATATGTTTCACCGACAGCTCAAGAAGTTGATGATGACTTGTTATCATCTGGAGATCATTTGGTTATGTCGAAGACATAGATTGGATGTTTGCATTTTGTGTTTTACATATTGGTCTAATTGGGTTCACATATTTGCCTTAACTGGCAGATAGGTCGAGGTTATGAACCGGCATATGATATCATGTTCTAGATCTGCACGACATGATTTGGAAATGATTTATTTATTGGATAATGTGTAAAGATATTGAGGTCGACATATTGTATTACACCAAGACTTATTTTCTAATTGATTTAAATGTAATATATTTTGGGAGCTGACCTAATGATTAGGTCTTAGGTTTTGTATAGATAATTGTAAGATCTTATTTGGAAGAAGTGTGTGTGAGTATGTGCGAATATTGAAGATCATTGTGAAGAGCGAAAACAAGAAGATCCTTGTGTGAATCACACAGATATCATCTGAAGGTTGAAGGAAGGTTGTTAAAGGTTATGAAGGTGTTTGTTCCTCATGCTCAGAGCTTAAACCGGTACTGAATCCGGCATTCAAGATGCTAAATTGAAGCATTACATTGTTATTGGGTTTAACCATCCAATTGTGTAGTCAGTGTGACTCCTAATTTATGATTGAGCAGTGAGCTCTAGGCGGTTGGCCTTTCTGCATGTGCAGACCCCATTATTGTATTCACTTACTATCTGCAGTAGTATCATCTAATTGTGGGTAAGGTTTCCCATCGTGGTTTTTCCCCTTACTGGTTTTTATGTCAAAATCTATGTGTCATGTGTTGTGGATGTTGTTTCTCTTTCTATTTCATGCATTAAGTTGTACCGGTAATAGTATAACTGTTAATCTAATTTACCGACACTGAGTTTAAAGCTGGAATAATTTGTTTTGGGTTGCAATTTATTAACAACTGATTCACCCCCACCCTCTCAGTTGTCCTTCCCAGTTCCTAACAATTGGTAGCAGAGCCTAGTCCTCTTTTTGTGGAAGCCTAACATCTTGAGGAGATCCTATGGCAGCAAATATCTTCAGGAAGGACATTCCCAAACTTGATGGAACTAACTATGGTATATGGAAGATTAGAATGGAGACACATCTGAACTACATTGGAAGAGATATATGGGATGTTACAAAGAATGGCTATGTTTCTCCTAATCCACCAACCTTAGCTAAAGACTTGGAGAATGATTGCAAAGCAAGAGAAGCACTTCTGAGTGCATTATCAGATAGATCTACAGCAAAAGATATTTGGGATACACTAGAAACATTGAATGAAGGATATTCCACTGTCAAAATTGCAAAACAAGAATGTTACCAGTTCAGGTATGAAAATTTAAAAATGGAAGAGGATGCATGAATATCTGCATTTATGGAAAGAATTGATTGAATTGTTTTTGGAATACAATGTTGTGGAGGATCTTTAAGTGAAGATGGAATTGTTTCTAAAGTTTTAAGAGATTTGCCACCGGCTTAAAAAATGAAAGTAACAGCTATTAATGAGTTGAGAATAATGCCTAATACATCAGTATCTAGAGATACTCTAGTTGGAAAACTTTCAGCATTAGAGCTTAAAGAGTTTGGCCCCATTGCTATAGTCAAGACTGATATAGCCTTCAAAGCATTAGCATCAACATCATCATCATCATCTGACAAATCTTATTGGAAAGCACTTTATGCAAAAGAACTTGAAGATATCATAAGAGAAAATGAAGAACTTGAAGAAATTGAAGCACTATTTTCAAAGAAGATGCCTAAAGGTCCAGCAGGAAGTAAGTATGAAGGTAAATCACCTTTCAAATGTTTTAATTGCAATAAAGTTGGTCATATGGTGTCTAGGTGTCATGATAGAAATTCAAGACTAAGAGAGGAGGCAAAGAGAACATATAAGTCTAATCCTGAATATCGAAAATACAAATTTAAGAAAAACAGAGATAAGTCATGTTACTATGCAGATGAAGGTGTTATAGACGATTCTGATGAAGATCCAGCATATAGTGGATGGGCATTTGTTGCAATAAAAGAAGATCAACCGACACCTATTGTCAAATCGATAGAGCAGGCATTAGCAACAAACATTGAAGAAAAGGATGAATGGATCATTGATAGTGGATGTTCACATCATATGACTGGTGATAAAAGCAAATTCTTATCATTACGGGAATATCATGGAGGTCTAGTAAGATTTGGCGATGACAAATCTTGTTTAATCAAAGGAAGAGGCACTATATCTTAGGATGGTAAACACAATACTGACAATGTTTATTATGTTGAAGGTTTAAAGCATAATCTTTTGAGTGCTGGTCAGTTAGTGGAAATAGGATTTCAATTACAATTGAAGAATGGAAAATGCAAAATCATAAATAGAACTGGATTGGAGATTGCAACCGGTAATTAGACTAAAGGTAATATCTTTCATTTGAATACCAATGATAAGACATGTTTGATTGCTCAAAACTATGAAAGCTAGTTATGGCATAAAAGACTTTGTCATGTGAATTTTGATTGCATTGTAAAGATTAGTTCAACCAAGGTAGTAAGGGATTTACCTAATATTGTGTAACCTCATAATCTGATATGTAAGGAATGTCAAATGGGAAAGAAAGTTAGAACAACATTTAAGAGCATTTCTAAGAAATCCAATAATATTCTTGATTTAATTCATATTGATTTATGTGGTCCAGCAAGGACAAGGAGTGCTCAGGGTGATAGATACTTTATGCTAATAATTGATGATTATTCAAGAATGTGTTGGGTTACTTTTCTTAGGGAGAAATCAGAAGCTTTTGGAAGATTCAAGATATAGAAGGAAGTGGTAGAAAATAAAATCAGCAAGAAAATCAAATGTTTAAGATCTGATCAAGGAGGAGAATTCACATCTAGGGAATTCAATGCATTCTATGAAGAGAATGGAAGCAAAAGACAACTATCAACACCTCAGACACCCCAACAGAATGGAGTTGTGGAAAGGAAGAACATAACTATAATGGATGCAGCAAGAACCATGATGATGGAATCAAATCTACCTCATATGTACTAGAGAGAAGCAATAAATACAATGGTTTATACTTTCAACAGAGTTCACATCAAATGTGAAATCGGTAAGACTCCTTATGAACTATGGTTCAGTCATATTCCTACTCTTAAATATTTTAGAATATTTGGAAGCAAATGCTATATTAGGAGAGATGAGTCTATTGGAAAATTTGATCCTAGAAGTGATGAAGGAATATTTCTTGGTTATTCAACTAGAAGCAAGGCATATAGATGTTATAATAAAAGATTGTAGAAGATCATTGAGAGTAATAATGTGAAGATAGATGAACATTTTAGAGGAGAATCAAGATCTATAGGTTCTAAACCGGCACTAGAAATGATTATAAATGATCCGACATGGATTGCAGAAGAGCAGAGTGAAGAACCAATCACACTAGTATCATCAGAGAACTCAACTGTGATTGAAGAATAGAAGCCTATGAATGGAAATTAGAATAAACCCAGGTATGTAAGATTGAATCATTCAAAAAATTAGATAATTGGAAATAAAAATCAAGGTGTTATGACAAAAGGAAGATTAGCAAATTAAGAGGTATGTTTAATTTCTCAAGTTGAACCAGCATTAGTTGTTGAAGCATGTAAAGATAAACATTGGATAAAAGCAATGGAAGATGAATTAGAATAGATTGAAAAGAATAACACTTGGACATTAGTTCGTTGGCCTAAAGACAAAAATGTAATTGGAACTAAATGGGTATTTAGAAATAAACTTGGTGAAGATGGTGAAGTAATCAGAAACAAAGAAATATTAGTTTGTAAAGGTTATTCTCAGAAAGAAGGAATTGATTATAATGAAACCTTTGCACCGGTAACCATAATTGAAGCAGTATGACTATTTCTTGCATTTGCAGCTCACAAGAACTATAAGGTTTATCAGATGGATGTAAAATGTGCATTTTTGAATGGAGATCTTGAAGAAGAAGCTTACATTGAGTAGCCTGATTGATTTTCATTAATAGATGATAAGGATATGGTTTGCAGATTAAGAAAAGTTTTATATGGATTGAAGCAAGCTCCCAGAGCTTGGTATGCCAGACTGGATAAATATCTTCTAAAGCTTGGATACATAAAAGGTAACGCTGAAAGTAATTTGTATTACAAAATTACCAATGATGACATTTTGGTTATTGAATTATTTGTGGATGATATCATTTTTGGAGGTGAAGAAGAGCTATGCAAAGATTTTGCTAATAAGATGCAGGAAGAATTTGAAATGTCTATGATTTGAGAGATAAAAAATTTCTAGGTTTGCATATTTCTCAAACAAAATACTTGAAGGAACTTTTGAAGAAATTTGGAATAGAAGACTCTAAACCGGTAAGCACTCCTATGACTACAACTGATAAATTGACATCAAAGGATGATTCAACTCCCATAAATCCAACAAGGTACAGATCTATGATTGGAGAGTTAGTGTATTTGACACAAATCGGACATGATATAATGAATGTAGTGTGTATTGTTTCAAGATTTCAAAGAAATCTTAAAGAAAATCATGTAACTACAGCAAAAAGGATTTTCCAGTACCTGTAAGGCACAACAAATCTTGGTTTATGGTATCCTAAGGATGACAATTTTGAGTTATGTGCATATACAGATGCAAATTGGGTAGGAGATGTGGATGAAATAAAGAGTACCACTGGCAGCACATTCTTTCTTGGCAAAAGATTAATTTCATGGATCAACAAGAAGTAGACTTGCACATCATTATCTACAATAGAAGCAGAATATGTTGCAGCAGCAACTAATTGCACTCAGGTATTATGGATCAAGCAAATGTTGAAGGATATCAAGGTAAAATGCAAAGCACCGGTAGTTATTTACTGTGATAACTCAGTAGAAATTGATATATCAAAGAATCCAGTATTTCACTCTAAAATAAAGCACGTTTCTATTAAGTATAATTTTTTGGAAGAAAACGTTGAAGCAAATGAAGTGAGATTGGTTTATGTGAACACTAAAGAGAAAATTGCAGATATTTTTACAAAGCCTTTGCCTAAGGAAATATTTGAATATCTAAGAGAGAAACTTGGGGTAATCACCCCACCAGCAAAGACTTAAATGATGCATATTAGCATCAAACTGACAGAGACTAACATAATTTTTTTTTTTTCCGGTTTTGATGAAGGAGAGCTACTTCTCAAGGGGAGTAGCTAGCTGTATGTTAAGTTCTAATTTTTTATTTTTAACTCCTTTGGTATTTGATGTCAAAGGGGGAGAGATGTCTATTGAAAACCATTTTAATTTGAAGTATATTTTGGGTACAAAACTTTGTGTTGATCTATTTAAGCAAGATTGTTGGCATTCTGTTTTGGCACTTAGATGTTTTTTCATCTAGTGTTACCATCAATGCCAAAGCGGGAGATTGTTGGTATTATGGATCACTTCGTCATGTTTTGCATGGGTTTTTTTCATTGATGTCAACACTTATCTTTTTGGAGGTCTACATTGTTGATTTAGCACTCTGGTTATATTGGTTTGTTGATGAACCGACACATTGTGGTCCTAGTATGGATATTGGCTTATGCACAGTTACCGGTATATGTTTCACCGGTAGCTCATGAAGTTGATGATGACTTGTTATCATCTGGAGATCATTTGGTTATATCGAAGACATGGATTGGATATTTACATTTGGTGTTTTGCATATTGGACTGATCGGGCTCACATATTTTCCTTAACTAACACATAGGTCCAGGTTATGAACTGACATATGATATCATGTTCCAGATCTGCATGACACAATTTGGAAATGATTTATTGATTGGATAATGTGTAAATGTATTGAGGCTGACATATTGTATTGCACCAAGACTTATTTTGTAATTGATTTAAGTGTAATATATTTTGGGAGCCAACCTAATGATTAGGTCTTAGGTTTTGTATAAATAATTGTAAGATCTTATTTGAAAGAAGTGTGTGTGAGTATGTGCAAATATTGAAGATCATTGTGAAGAGAGAAAACAAGAAGATCCTTGTACGAATCACATAGATATCATCTGAAGGTTGAAGGAATGTTGTTAAATATTATGAAGGTGTTGGGTCCTCATGCTCAGAGCTTAAACTGGTACTAAATCTAACATTGAAGATGCTAAATTGAAGTAGTACATTGTTATTGGATTTAACCATCCAACTGTGTAGTCAGTGTGACACCTAATTTTGTGATTGAACAGTGAGCTCTATTGGTATTTTGGTGTGGTTTTTTCATTGATGTCAACACCTATAACACTTATCAACTCTAGCACTTTGGAGGATTGACAATGTTCACAGGCAAGCAAGTGACTTTATGCACAGTCACCAGTATCTGGTTCACTGATAAGATATATTATTCATCGGCACTTGGAATGACATGGAAATAAATTGTTTATGTAGAAGACATCATTTGGACACTTAGTCTTGGAGATTTGTTCATTGGCATATTCATATTTAAATATTTGCTGTTACCGGCAAATAGGTCCATAATAAGCACTGGCAGGCTTATCTATTCTAGATCAGCACGACACGCTTTGAAGATGATTTTGTTGTTATTGTAAATGAATTAAGCTGACATGTTGAATTGGATATTGCATCGATTATTGATTTACTCATAATTATTTTATTGTAATATCTTTTAGAGCCGACCTACTAAAATTGGTCTTAGGTTATGTTATATATGTAAGATCTTATTTGTAAGATCGATAGGCAATTGGGAAAAATAATTATAAGAAGGTATATGCAAGAATAAGAAGAGCCATACACGCAGATATCATTTAAGGTGAAGTAAGGTTTTTGTAAAGGCAATCAGAACTACACCAGTACTGAATCTAGCATATGAAGATGCTATTTTGAGTAGTACATCATTATTGGATTTAACCATGCAATTGTAGTTAGTGTGACTCCTATTTGTGTTTGAGCAGTGAGTTCTAGGTGCTTGGCCTTTCTGCATGTGTAGACCCCATTTGTATACACATACTATCTATAGTAGTATCATCTAATTGTGGGTAAGGTTTCCCACCATGGTTTTTCCCCTTACAGGGTTTCTACATACAAATATTGGTGTTATGTGTTGTGGATGTTATTGTCTTTTTGCTTCATGCATTAATCTTTACCAATACTGAAATTAACCGATATACTATCTACTGACATAAAGTCTGATTTACCGATATTAAGCATTAAGGTTGGTTAAGTTTTTTTTGGTTTGAATTTATTTAACAACTGATTCACCCCCCCCCTCTCAGTTGGCTCTAGGACCTAACAATTGGTATCAGAGCTGAGTCCTCTTTTTGCAAAAATTTAACAGCTTGAGGAGATCCAATGTCTACTAACTATTTCAGGAAGGAGAGTCCTAAACTTGATGGAACCAACTATGGTATATGGAAGATTAGAATGGAGACACGTCTAAATTGGATTGGAAAGGACATCTAGGATGTTACAAAGAATGACTACATTTCTCCTACTCAAAATCAGCCTAATCCACCTACCTTAGGAAAGGATGAAGAAAATGATTGCAAGGCAAGAAAAGCACTTTTGAGCGCATTATCAGATCAACAAATCATGGGATTATTAGATAGGTCTACTACTAAAGCTATTTGGGATCATTTGGAAAGATTGAATGAAGGAGATTCCATAGTCAAAATTGCAAAAATTGAAAGCTTCTGGGTCAGGTATGAAAATCTAAAAAATGGAAGAAGATGAAAGGATTTCTACTTTTATGGAAAGAGTAAATGAAATTGTTTTGGGTATTAAATATTGTGGAGGAACCTTGAGTGAAGATGAAATTATTTCAAAAGTTTTAAGAGGATTTCCACCGGCATATAAAATGAAAGTTACTGCTATAAATGAATTGAGAAAAATGCCTAATACATCAGTAACTAGGGATACATTGATTGGAAAACTTTCAGCTTTTGAAATTGAGGAATTTGGTCCTGTTGCTACTATAAAGACAAATTTAGCTTTTAAGGCATCAACATCATTTGCACCATCTTTTGACAAATCTAATTGGAAAGCTTTTTATGCAAGAGAACTTGAGGAAAGCAGGAGAGAAAATGAAGAACTTGAAGAACTTGAAGCACTATTTGCAAGGAAAATGCCTAAAGGTCCAGTTGGAAGTAAGTATGAAGGTAAAGCACCCTTTAAATGTTTTAACTGTAATAAGATTGGTCATATTGCTTCAAGATGCCCTGATAGACATGCTAGACTAAGAGAAGAAGCTAGAAGAACATACAAGCCTATCTCTAAATATTAGAGATACAAATTTAAGAAGAATAAAGATAAATCTTGTTATCTTTCTGATGAAGGAGTCACTGATGATTCTGATGAAGATCCGATAGACAATGGATGGGTTTTTGTTGCTATAATAGAAGATCAACTGACACCTACTATTAAATCGATAGAGTAGGCCCTAGCAACTAAAGTTGAAGTTAAGGATGAATGGATCATTGATTCAGGATGTTCACATCATATGACTGGTGATAAAGGTAAATTATTGAACTTTCAAGAATATAATGGAGGTCTTGTAAGATTTGGAGATGATAAAGCTTGTTTGATCAAAGGAAAAGGTACTATATCTCTTGATGGTAAGTATAATATTGACAATGTTTACTATGTAGAAGGTTTAAAGCATAATCTTTTGAGTGTTGGTCAGTTAGTTGAAAAAGGATTTGAGTTACAATTCAAGAATGGAAAATAAAAAATTATGAACAGAACTGGTTTGGAAATTGCAACCGGTAATCAAACTAGAGGAAATACCTTTCATTTAAATAACAATGAAAAGACATGCTTGATTGCACACATTTGATTATGGATTATGGTATCCATATGCAGGTTACTTTGATTTGAAAGTCTATACAGATGCAAATTGGCCAGGAAATGTTGATGACAAGAAGAGCACAACTGGAGGTGCATTATTTCTTGGAGGAAGGCTTGTATCCTGGAGCAACAAGAAGAAAAGTTGTATACCACAGTCTACTACTAAAGCTGAGTATGTTGTAGCATATATGAATTGTACCTAGGTAATCTAGATGAAACACATTCTGGAAGGATTCAAGTCGAAGATCACAAAACCAGTAAAGATTTTATGTGATAACACCAGTGTAATAAATATTTCAAAGAACCCGGTGTTGCATGCTAGAACCATGCATATTGAGCTGAAATATCATTTCTTGAGGGAGAAAGTGCAAAGTAAAGATGTATCACTAGAGCATGTATTTACGAACGAAGAGCTAACGGATATCTTTACTAAACCTCTACCTAAGAATACTTTTGAGTATCTTAGAGGTCAGCTAAGGGTTGTGTCCCTACATGAGATCACTTGAACAAATGTGGAAGACATCAGTCCTAGAGCATATTGAATAATTTTAAGCAGGATTGGTGTAGAGTGGAGCTACTCCACAAGGGGAGAAACAAGCTGTAGATTGTTGTTGCAGAACAATGAAGTATGATACTGCATGTTTTACTTTCACTTTGGCATTGTTGTCAAAGGGGGAGAAGAATTGTATGATTGATACAGAGAAGAACTATAGCCAATTACTAGCTGAAGACATGGAGACTCAGTTGAAGGAGAGTACATGGTCAAATGTAAACCACGATTCATATACTTGTGTTTGTGCATTACTCTCAATCATCACAATCAAGGGTATTGATATTTGTATTGCCATTAATGCCAAAGGGGGAGATTGTTGGCATTTGCATGAAGATTGCATTGATGAATTCTAAGTATTGTCATTGATGTCAATTGCAAGTGGTAGTTGAGTAAGTGAAGGAAACTAGTATTACATTAGAAGCAGTGAGATCAACTGGTAACCCTACCCATTGATGTGCTAAACCCTAACTAATGGAGCTTGGTGAATCAGTTGCATTGATCTACGATCAAATGGTGATCGAAGATGATTATGCCACGTATGCATGTTGTATGTGATGATTTTCAAATTTTTTTGGTGCGTAGAGATAACTGTTTCATCTTGGGAATGAGTGAGTACATAGCTTGAAGAGGAAACCATGTGATGAGTTACAGGATTCAATGAAGCAGTGATCAAGGAGAGGTTGAGGTTGTCTTGTACAATGTGCAAAGATTCCTATGTAATCCAATGGTCATGTTTGAACCAATTTGTTTGTAATCTGTATGAGTTCTTAGGTTTGTGATGTGTTACCAACCTATTGTTTTGCTTATAAGGTCGATGAGTTGTTTTGTTGTAGTGTTGGCAATTTTGGTTAAGTGTCAGTGTGATTGATTGTTGAACTAGATGGAGTATATGCAATATGTGTGAAGGCAGATAGGAGCATGAAAAGGATCTGATCAAGAAGAGTAGTGCTATTTACCAGATCAGCAAAACCTTGTTGTTCTCTAACAATTACAATAGTTAAATCCCTTAATTGGAAAATCTTTAACAGGCTTAGTTCTTTCTAAATCCTCTAACCAGGTGATCCATTATCTTGGATTTCAAACCCTCTATTTAGGTTACTCCTAACAAAGTATTTCTTTTAAGAGGGAATTATAGTTAATCCCTTAACTGGGTGGTCTCTAACAAGATCTGTTCCTAACAGGACTCTTTTGTAAAGCTTCTAACAAGGCTTGGCTCCTAACAGGGCAAACTTCAAAAGAGTTAAGAATACTTGTGGGTATTCATCCCCACCATGGTTTTTCTCATTTGGGTTTCCACGTCAAAAATGATTGTGTCAAGTGGTGAATGGTTTTTGTGGTTATGTTTTGATATGGTTAATTTTCTTAACTGATAAACCCACATAGATGTGTTAAGGTGACCAGAAGTAATCTGAAATGTGCTTTTACTATTGCTAGTAAATTTGTTTGATGTTTTTGTTTAATGGTTTGAGAGTTTCAGATTTGTTATACTGTTATTTTGATATGCTATTCAATCGGTTAACTTGGCAGTGTAGTTGCAGTTTGTTGTTCAGTGTTTCAACTAGTTAGTTTAGAGATTGATTTGTGAGTTGGGTTTTGAGTTTGGTGAAAGTTTAGTCAGTTTTCCATCTACTAATTCACCCCCCCCTCTCAATAGTTGTCTAGATCCTTATTGATTAATCATATCATCACTTTATTGTAATGTCAAAGGTTTATACAATCCCACATTGTGACCACTATCTTTTGCAACTTGACAAACTCTACAACTCTACACAAATTTCCTAACATACTTATGCATCTGAGGCCAAAAGCAATGTTTGCTTACCAATGCTATTGTTTTGTCAACACCAAAGTGTCCGACTAATCCTCCACTATGCTTCTCCTTTATAAAATTCTCCCTCATAGAACTCTTAGGTATACAAAATTGAAATCCTTTGAATAACATCCCATCTTGAATTAAATAACCCAACCATTTTCTTCTATCTACCATAAATAGTTCTTTACATGCTTCCCAAGGTTATACAAAATATAGGTCATCATCATACAAGGTCTTCAACTCCTCAAATCCTAATATTGCCACTCTCATCTCTGTCAGCAAATTCCTCCTTCTACTTAATGCATCAACAACTTTGTTTGACTTCCCACTCCTCTGTTTCAAAACAAAGGTGTAACTATGCAAAAATTTTACCCATCTCATATGTCTTTGATTCAGCTTACTCTGACTGTTCAAATACTGCAAGGCTTGATGAGCAGTATACAACACAAACTCCTTAGGCAATAAGTAATGTCTCCACTTCTTCAAGACTTGAACTATGGCATAAAATTCCTGATCATACACCGAATATCTCCTTCTTGCATCATTCATCTTTTCACTGAAATAAGCTACTGCTCTCCCTTCCTTGCCTCAATACTACTCCAATTTTTTGGATATTGTTGGCATATGATGAACCAACATGATGATATGATGATAATGTATGTTGTCATTGATTCCAATAAGTGAAAGTGAACCGGTATGTAGATTGGAAGAAGACGGTGAATTGGTATGAAGATTTGTAAGTGAACTAGTGTTGGGGTTTCACTAAGTGTGACTACCAGTTGGTAGTCTCAGCTCTAGGGTTTTTGGTTTGGCAATCTAGCTTGTGCGATGCAACCAAAGACATCCTGTGATGAGTTAGCTAAGAGATGAGAATGAGATAGATGTACCATGCCAGTTTTGTGCATGTGAAGGATTTCCTTGAGGATCTTACATGTGAAGATCAATTCCATTAAATGTCTACCTCGGGAATGATCATTCTTCTTAGCCATATGAGAAGAGAGCATGATGGGTTATAGATTCCCATATATGGTGAAGAATGAATGATGCATATTGTCTTGTGATTTGTTTAAGATTGTATTGCTCTATGCAAAGTGCTTTGGATGGTCAGGATTGGACCGCTTGTATTGTAAACCTAAATACTTAGGGTTTAGGGTTTATGCTATTGACGTAAGTGTTGTCTATAAGGTCAATGATGTTTGTTATTGTTTGTTGTTGTCAAAGTTTGTATGTGTATCAGAGTGATGAGATACTTGCCAGACCAGTAAGAGGAAACCTAGAGAGTGTGATTGCAGAAGAGAGGAAATGAAAAGGATTTACCTTGGCATGTAGTGTTGTTATCAGATTACAGTTTTACCTATTGTCTTCTAACCATTTCAACAATTGGAAAATCCCTTTATCGGGTAGCTTTAACAAGCTTATTGTAAATCCTTTAATCGGGTGACTCAAGATCATTGAGTTCTTCAAATCCTCTAGCGAGGTAACCTTTAACAGGGTTTCAACCTTTAACAAGGTATATAGCCATCCCTTAACCGAGTGATCTTTAACAAGATTGGTTCCTAACAGAACCTTATTGTAAAGTTTTTAACCGGACTAGGCTCCTAAAAGAGCGATCTTCAAAAGAGTTCAAAACAAGCTTGTGGGTATTCATCCCCACCATGGTTTTTCCCATTTGGGTTTCCACGTGAAAAAATCTATGTGTCATGAGTTGCTCATTTTTTGTGTGATGATTAAGTATTCTATGTTTGAGTGATTATGCATGCAAAGGTAATAGGTTATGGTATTACTGGTATACCACATGCATATGTTTATGGGTGATGTTTTTATCAAGTATTGAATGTATTTGAAGTGTTCAGACTTATTAGTTTATGTTGTCTGAAGTCTTACTATGTTTAGTGATGAAGACAACCAGTTGGTATTATTTTAACTTGATAAATTATTGAGAAAGTTTTTGTCTGTACTGATTCACCCCCCCCTCTCAGTATCCATTAGGGTATTTGTTTTTCATCATTATACAACAATTGGTATCAGAGAAACTGTAGGTCCTCCATGATATAAGCTTAACCACTTGAGGTAAAAGATCCTGCTAGAATGATGAAGAGGGAAGGTCCTAAGTTCAATAGAGATAACTTCAAGATATGGAAGGACAGAATGAAGATTTACATCAAGTGTATGGGTGCTCAACATTGGAGCTATGTTGAGAATGCCTATGTTATTCCCACTGGCACTCTGACAAGTGATCAGAAGAGAGAGATTCAGGAAAATAGGCAAGTCATGGAAGCCCTTATCAGCAGCCTGTCAGATATTGAGTTTATTGATGTACAAGACAAGTACACTCCTAAGGATGTATGGGACACACTAGAAACCAATTATGGTGGTGATGATAATGTAAAGGAAGCTAAGGAAGAGAGCCTTAGAGGAAAATTTGAAGACATGAGGATGGTTGAAGGAGAGACCATTCAGCAATATGGCATTAGGATTAAGACTGTGGTTAGAGATATCAAAAGTGATGGTGGAACGATTGAGGATGCCACGATTGTTAGTAAATTCTTGAGATCATTGTTACTGATCTATGCAATCAGTGTTGATGCTATCCAGGAACTAAGGTCTATTGATAAAACCAAGGTATCCTTAGACTCTATCATTGCAAAGTTGACTACATATGAGTTGAATAGCTATGATGGCAGTGTTCAGAAGACTAAGTCAGCCTTTAGAGAATCTGCTGGACCATCCAGAAAAGGAAAAGAAAGTAGTACCAGTTATGAATCTAGACAATGTAGAGATATGGATGATGAAGAGATTCTAATGGAGTTTGAAGCTCTTCTTGCTAAAAGAATTTTGAAAGGAATTGGTAAATATAGAGGTAAGCTTCCTTTAAAATGTTTCTCCTGCAACAAGATAGGACATATAGCTATTAATTGTCCTAATAATGATAATAAGGATAAAATAGATAGGTCTAGAAAGTATAAAGGAGGAAATAGGAGAAATTGTCTTGTTGTTGTAGATGAAGGTGTTATTAATGAAGAGTCAGAGGATGAAGAGAGTGAAGATATAGTGTTTCTAGCTATAAAGGAAGAAGTTTCTAACAATAAAGCACTTGTCTCTCGCATAGAAAACTCCAATGAGTGGATTATTGATAGTGGTTGTTCTCACCACATGACTGGTGATTGGAGAAAGTTTCTGTCTCTAGAAGAATATGATGGAGGTGTTGTCATATTTGGCAATGATGCACCATTCTTGGTAAAAGGTAAAGGATCTATCTCACTAAATGGAAAGAGCAGTGCAGATGATGTCTACTGGGTAGAAGGTTTGAAGCATAACCTTTTAAGTGTTGCTCAGCTAAATGACAAAGGACTCACTCTGAAGTTCAAAGGTGGAATCTATAGTATAATTGGAAAGAGTGGTGAACTTATTGCCATTGGTAAGCAGACTAGAGGTAACCTATTTCAGTTGAATGCCAAGATTAGTTAGTGTTTAATGGCCAAGTTTGATGACAATTGGATATGGCATAGGAGACTCTGTCAAATGAACTTTGACAATATTGTTAAAGTCGGTAAGATCAAGGCGGTAAGAGGATTGCCTTTGCTGAACAAACCTGAGAATTCTTTATGCAGAGAATGTCAACTTGGGAATATGTCTTCCTTAACTTTTAAAGGTAAGTCTTTTTCAGTAGAGAATTTACTTGATCTTGTGCATACTGATTTGTGTGGTCCTATGAAAACTAGAAGTATTCAGGGAGATAGGTATTTTATTATTTTAAGTGATGACTTCTCAAGAATAATGTGGGTCACATTCTTGAAAGACAAGTTTGAAAGATTTGGAAAATTCAAAGCCTTAAGAGCATTAGTAGAAAAGGAAAGTGGCCAAAGGATAAAGTGCCTAAGAACTGATCAAGGAGGAGAATTCACTTCTTATAAATTCAAAAATTACTCTGAAGAGATTGGCATCAAGAGGCAACTATCTGCCCCTAGGACACCACAATAGAATGACATAGCAGAAAGGAATAACAAGACTGTAGTTGAAGTGGTGAGAACAATGTTGATCCAAGGAAAGGTTGCTCACACTTTTTGGAGAGAAGAGGCAAGCGCTACAGTCTATACAATGAATTGGGTACTTATCAAGAAAGGCAAAGATAAAACCCCTTATGAGTACTAGACTGGGAAGACTCGCACTTTGAGTTACTTTAAGGTATTTGGGAGTAAGAGCTATATCAAGAAAGGTGAGCATTTGAGAAAATTTGATGCTAAATGTGATGAAGGAATATTTCTAGGATATTCCACTAAGAGAAAAGCCCTCAAGTGCTACAATAACAGAACTCAAAAGATTGTTGAGAGCATCAATTTCAAGGTTGATGAATCTCCTGAGAAATCTGAGGGAACCAGCAGTGAGCAAGTGGAAGGTGAACCGGGAATAGCTTTCTAGGAACCAGTTACAAAAGAAACAAGCAAATATCTCAGTGTTCCTATACCAGTAGAAGCTACAATGGGAGAAGAAGAAGATGGAGAAGAAGGAAAAGAGGAAAAGCAAGAAGAATTAGCTAGAGGCATTCCTAGATATGTGAAACTACATCATGATCCAAAGCAAATCATAGGAGGTAAAGATGTAGGGATACTCACAAGAAGAAAAGTGAAAGAAAACTCTTGCATGATTTCTGAATTAGAACCCAAGACTTCCAAAGAAGCACTTACAGATGAAGACCGGATTAAAGCAATGGAAGAGGAGCTAGACTAGATAGAAAAGAATGTAACATGGTCTTTGGTACCTAGATCAGAACACAAAAATGTCATAGGTACCAAATGGGTCTTCAGGAATAAGCTGAATGAAGAAGGTATAGTTATAAGGAACAAGGATAGGCTTGTATGCAAGGGATATGCTCAGGAGGAGGGAGAATACTATGGAGAAACCTTTCCTCTTGTGGCTAGACTAGAAGGTGTTTGAATGTTACTTGCATTTGCAGCATTTAAGGGATTTAAGGAATATCAAATGGATGTGAAGTCTCCATTCTTGAATGGAATCCTTGAAGAGGAAGTATATATAGAGTAACCAAAAGGGTTTGACCTATCAGAAGATAGTAACATGGTGTGTAGATTACACAAAGACCTGTATGGAATGAAACAAGCACCTAGGGAATGGTATGAAAGGTTACATTCTCACCTTGTGAAGATAGCAACATCTACTTGAAATTAGAAGGTGATCAGATTCTGATTTGTGAAGTATTTGTAGATGACATAATTTTTGGAGGAGATGATGAAATGAGCCATGCATTTGTAGATGTAATGAAGAAAGAGTTTGAGATGTCTCTGATTGGGGAGATAAAATTCTTCATTGGTCTACAGGTTCAGCAAATAAAAGAGGGTATCTCTATTACCCAATCCAAGTATGTCAAAGAGGTATTGAAGACTTTTGGCATGGAGGAGAGCAAATAGGTTGGTACACTGATAGTGACCGGCTATAAACTGACTAAGGAAGATAATTCAATGTTGTTAAATGAAAAGGAGTACCGGTCAATGATCAGTAAGCTACACTATGTGGTGTACAACATACCAGATATTGCTCATGCAGTGGGCATAGTAGCTCATTTTCAGAAATGTCCAAGAGAATCCCACTTGATAGCAGTCAAGAGGATTCTTAGATATCTGAAAGGAACAATTGACTATGGATTGTGGTATCCATATATTGGTGACTTCAATCTCAAAGTGTATACCGATGCCAATTGGGTAGGTAATGTGGACGACTGGAAGAGCACAACTGGTGGAGCATTCTTTCTCGGTGGAAGACTAGTATCATGGATGAGTAAGAAGCAAATCTATATTTCCGAATCTACAGCTGAAGCAGAATATGTGGTAGCATTTATGAACTGCACTCAAGCAATCTAGATGAAACATGTATTGGAAGGTTTCAAAGTACCTGTATCTAAACTAGCGAATATATTTTGTGACAACACAAGTGCAATAAATATTTCCAAGAATCCGGTATTGCATGCTAGAACTAAGCACATTGAGCTTAAATATCATTTATTAAGAGATAAAGTTTAGAATAAGGAGGTTGTACTACAACATGTTTCGAGTAAGGAGCAGCTAGCAGACATATTCACAAAGCCCTTACCGAAGACTATATTTACCAATTTGAGAGGTAAATTAGGGGTTCTGCACCTTCATTAAGCCAACTAAAGTTGTTTGCTCTACATCAGTCAAGAACTACAGTGTCAAATCTTCCAGGATTGATGTGTTGAAGGATGCTACTCCATAGGGGGAGCAACATAATAGAGAATGGAAGCTTGTGCCTCCACTTTGGCATTGTTGTCAAAGTGGGAGAAGATATCTGATGTATGGGGAGAAGATATATGATGAAGATATCTGATGTATGGGGAGAAGATATCTCATAATGCAGATACACTAGTCTATGATGTTTACAGTTGCAATGCTACACTGAGTATTTCCATCAATGCCAGAGGGGGAAATTGTTGGATATTGTTGACATATGATGAACCGACATGATGATAATGTATGTTGTCATTGATGTTAATAAGTGAAAGTGAACTGGTATGTAGAATGGGAGAAGATGGTGAAACGGTATAAAGATTTGTAAGTGAACCAGTGTTGGGGTTTCACTAAGTGTGACTACCGGTTGGTAGTCTCTGCTCTAGGGTTTCTGGTTTGGCAATCCATCTTGGGTGATGCAACCGAATACATCCTGTGATGAGTTAGCTAAGAGATGAGAATGAGATCAAGGTGCCACATCAGTTTTGTGTGTGTGAAGGATTTCCTTGAGGATCTTGCATGTAAATATTGATTGCATTAAATGTATACCTCGGGAATGATCATTCTTCTTAGTGGTATGAGAAGAGAGCATGATGGGTTACTGATTCCCATATGCGGTGAAGAATGAATGATGTAGATTGTCTTGTGATCTGTTTAAGATTGTATTGCTCTATGTAAAGTGTTTTGGATGGTCAGGATTGGACCGCTTGTATTGTAAACCTAAATACTTAGGGTTTATGCTACTGACCTAAGTATTGTCTATAAGGTCGATGATGTTTGTTATTGTTTGTTGTTGGAAAATGTTGTATGTGTATCCAAGTGATGAGATACTTTCCAGACCAATAAGAGGAAACCTGCAGAGTGTGATTGGAGAAGAGATGAAATGAAAAGGATCTGCCTTGGCATGTAGTGTTGTTATCAGATCAGAGTTTTACCTGTTGTCTTCTAACCATTTCAATAGTTGGAAAATCCCTTTACTAGGTAGCTCTAATAGGCTTATTGTAAATCCTTTAACCGGGTGACTCAAGATCATTAAGTTCTTCAAATCCTCTAGCTAGGTAACCTTTAACAGGGTTTCAACCTTTATAAGGGTATATAGCCATCCCATAACCGAGAGATATTTAACGGGATTGTTTCCTAAAAGAACCTTATTGTAAAGTCTTTAACCAGACTAGGCTCCTAACAAAACGAGCTTCAAAAGAGTTCAAAACAAGCTTGTGGGTATTCATCCTCATTGTGGTTTTTCCCATTTAGGTTTCCATGTGAAAAAATCTGTGTGGCATGAGTTGTGCATTTTTCATGTGATGATTAAGTATTCTATGTTTGAGTGATTATACATGCAGAGGTAATAGGCTATGTTATTACTAGTATACCACATGCATATGTTTATGGGTGAAGTTGTTATCAAGTATTGAATGTATTTGAAGTGTTCAGACTTATCAGTTTATGTTGTCTGAAGTCTTACTATGTTTAACCGGTATTGCCATGGTTAAGTTCAGTGATGAAGACAACCGATTGGTATTGTTTTAACTTGATAAATTGTTGAGAAAGTTTTTGTCTGCACTAATTCACCCCCCCTCTCAGTACCGATTAGGGTATTTTTTGTTCATCATTATACAACACAATTGCATTCCCACTTGCATCACAGTCTACTTGAAATACTTTGTTGAAATCTGGTAAAGCTAACATAGGCTGATCTATCACTTTTTTCTTCAACAATTCAAAGAATTTATTTGCTTTAGTTGTCCACTTTAATTCCTTCTTATCTCCCCTCATTGTCTCAGTCATAGGGCTACAAACTAAACTAAAATTTTTGATACACTTCCAGTAGAAACTATCCAATCCATGGAATGATTGATAAAATGATGAAACTATAAAGATCCGGTCAACTACCGAGAGGGGGGGTGAATCAGTAGATAGAAAATTAACTAGGCTTTCACCAAACTTCTTTCCAACTCAAAAACAACTAACAAAGTTTACTAGTTTAGACACATTAACAAAACTACAATATTGTCAAACCTTACTGGTTGACCTAATACTTTAATGGTATAATGCAATAGATTTGAAACTTAAATATCCTTTGACCAAAACCTTAAACCACTTCACTAATATCAATAATAATATATTTTAGATCATTCCCAGTCATTTAAATAATTCTATGCAGATTTACTAATCATTCATATCAACCATACCAATAACACATCAACAAAATCATTCACCACTTGATACAATGATTTTTCATGTGGAAACCCAAATGGTAAAAACCATGGTGGGGATGGATACCCACAAGTATTTTGAACTCTTTTGAAGTTTTCCCTATTAGGAGCCAAGCCTGGTTAGCAGCTTATACATGAATGTTCTGTTAGGAACAGATCCAGTTAAGGACCATCCAGTTAAGGGATTAACTACAAATACCTTATTAAAGGTAACCTCGATGGAGGATTTCAAATCCAAGCTAATGGATCACCTGGTTAGATGATTTCAACAATAATCCTATTAAAGCTTACCCTGTTAGGGGATTTCAAACTATTGTAATGGTTAGAGAACAACAAGTTCTTGACCGATCTAGAGATAACACTTCCTTGTTGAATCATAGCCTTTACTGCTCCTATCTACCTTCACATCATTTTGTAGACACACCTCCTGGTTTGGCAACAATCACTTTCACACTTAATCAAATTTGCCAACCACTCATTCAATAAATGCATCGACCTTATAAAAAATACATTAGATTGGTAACACAACACAAACCCTAAAACTCTCATAGAGATTACAAACACATCGGCTCAATCTTGATCGTTAGATTACATGCAATCAACTTTACACTCTTCTAGACATCTACAACTTCTCCTAGATCATTGTACATTGAATCCTGTAACTCATCACGCATTTGTCACTTCATACTATGCATTTGATCATTCCTAAGATAAATGGTTATCTTCACATGCCAAAACCATTTTGAAACTCATCACATGTAACATGCTTACTTGGCATCTTCATCACCGATTATTATTTTGTCATAGATCATCACAACCGATCTCCAAGCTTCATCAGTTAGGGTTCTACATCTCATCTAGATAGGGTTGTCAATTGATCTTTAGTGCATCATTACTAGTTTCTTTACTACTTCATTACTAGTTGCAATTGACATTAATGACAACACTTCTTAATATCTTTTTCAATTCAATCTTCATGTAATGGCTAAACTCTGCCCTTTTGGCATTGATGGAAATACAAATATCAATACCAATTGATTATCATGATTGAGAGTAAAGCATATACTAGCCTTCAAATTATTTAGGTATAGGAATCTTGGTTTACATTTTGTATAGGAATCCTGGTTTACATTTTCATATCTTCAACTGCATCTTCATATCTTCAACTGGTAACTGGTCTGCAATCTATCTTCTCTCCTCAACATATAAGGCTATCAATCATATACTTTTCTTCTCCTATCCTTTTTGTCCCTCAATCATATACTTTTCTCCCCCTTTGACAACAATTCCAAAGTGAAGGTAAACAATTATGTTTCCTATCCATGCTTCACCGATCTGTAATTATTTTGCTCCCCTTGTGGAGTAGCTCCACTCTTCACCAATCCTTCTTCAATAGTTTCAATAGGATCTGGGATTGATGTCTTCCACATCTTCTTAATTGACTTCATGTAAGGGTACAACCCCTAACTCACCTCTAAGATATTCAAATGTAGCCTTAGGTAAAGGTTTAGTAAAAATATCTGCTAGTTGTTCTTTAGTGGAAACATGCTCTAGTGATACATCTTTGATTTGAACTTTCTCTCTCAGGAAATGATACTTCAGCTCTATATGCTTAGTCCTAGCATGCAACACCGGGTTCTAAGAAATATTTATAGCACTAGTGTTATCACAAAATTTTTTTACCGCTTCTGATATCTTCAGCTTGAAACCTTCCAATATGTGTTTCATCCAAATTGCTTGTGTACAATTCATGTAAGCTACAACATACTTAGGTTTTGTTGTTGATTGAGAGATGCAACTCTATTTCTTGCTGCTGCAAGACACTATTATGCCTCCAGGAAAAAATGCTCCTCCAGTTGTACTTTTCCTGTCATCGACATTTCCTGCCCAGTCTGCATCAGTATAGACATTTAAGTCAAAGTTTCCTTCATATGGATACCATAGTCCATAATCAATTGTTCCTTTCAAGTATCTAAAAATTCTCTTCGATGCAATCATGTGTGACTCCTTTGGATTTTTTTGAAATCTAGCAATCAATCCTACTGCATGAGCAATGTTTGGTCTACTATGGACAACATAATGTACCTTACCTATCATGGATTTGTATTTCTTTTCATCGACTAGTGCAGAATCATCTTCCTTTGACAATTTATAAGCTGTAACCATTGGTGTTCCAACGGGTTTACAATCTCCCATTCCAAAAGTTTTCAACAGTTCTTTCACATACTTGGATTATGTGATAAAAATTCCTTCCTTCATCTCTTGGATTTACAAACCTATGAATTTCTTTTATCTCACCTACCAGTGACATCTCAAATTCATTCTTCATTTCATTAGCAAAATCATGACACATATCATCATTACCTCCAAAAATGATATCATCAACAAATACCTCACTTACCAGTCTTTTATCTCCTTTTGTCTTGAGATATATGTTACTATCTTCATTGGTTATTTGAAAACCTATCTTTACTAAGTGAGAGTGCAATCTTTCATACCATTCTCTTGGTGCTTGTTTCAATCCATCTAGTGCCTTATGTAGCTTTCACACCATATCCTTTTCTTCAGTTAATGCATAACCATCTGGATGTTCTATGTAGACTTCTTCTTCCAATATTCCATTTAAGAATGTTGATTTAACATCCATCTGATATACCTTAAATCCTCTGTATGCTGCAAATACAGTTAGAGTCCTTACTCCTTCCAATCTTGCTACTGGTCTAAATGTCTCACCATAATATTCACCTTCCTCTTATGCATATCCTTTGCATACTAGTCTGGATTTATTCGTGACCACTGCTCCATCTTCATTCAATCTATTTCTGAATACCCACTTTGTGCCTATTACATTCTTGTTTTCTGGTCTGGGTAGTAATGACCATGTATTATTCTTTTCTATCTGATCAAGTTCTTCTTCCATTGCCTTGATCTAGTCTTCATCTACAAAGGCTTCTTTTGTTGTTCTAGGCTCAATGGTGGAGATCGTACAAGAGTTTTCTCTTAGCCTTCTTCTAGTTAACACACCTGCATCCTTGTCTCCAATAATCTGATCGAGGCTATGATTGAGTCTGACATGCCTTGGAATAGCTTGATCTTGGTTTTTAGATTCTTCATCTTCTTCACTTTCTTCATCTTCTACTGGATCTTCCTATTCTGATTGAACTAGTGCATCTAAGTTTAGTTCTCCAACTTCTGGCTTTACCAGTTCCAGTTCCAAAAATAGTGTGTTTGGTTCTTCTTCTTCCTTCTCCTTGTTGGTTTCTTCATATTTTTTAGGAAATTTGTCTACTTAGACATTGATACTTTCAATGATCTTCTTAGTCTAGTTGTTGTAGCACTTGTAAGCTTTTCTCTTGGTGGAGTAACCAATAAATATGCCTTCATCACTTTTGGCATCAAACTTTCCAATATAATCACTTATTTTAATAAAACATCTACTACCAAAAATTTTGAATTAACTGACATGCGGTGATCTACCATACCAGTACTCATAGGGTGTTTTGTCTTTACCTCTTTTGAGGAGTATCCGATTCATTGTATAAACAGTTGTGCTGATAGCTTCTCTCCAAAATGTCTTACCTACACCTCCTTGTATTAAGATAGTCCTAGTAGCTTCAACCACTAACCGGTTGTTTCTTTCTACAATACCGTTCTGTTGTGGTGTCCTTGGTGCATATAGCTTCCTCTTGATCCCATTGTTTTCATAGTATCTAGTGAATTCCCATGAAGTAAATTCACCACTTTGATAAGTCCTTAAACATTTCAGCTTCCTTCCACTTTCATTTTCAGCCAAGGCTTTGAAGGCTTTAAATTTGTTGAATTCTTTTATCTTGTCTTTCAAGAATATGACCCACATCATTCTTGAGTAGTCATCGGTAAATATCATGAAGTACCAATCACATTGAATACTCCTAGTACTCATTGGTCCACATAGGTAAGTATGAACCAAATCTAGCAAATGTTCAGCTGAGAAATATTTTCTCTTGAATGTTGAGGTTGTCATTTTTCCTAACTGACATTCCTTGCACAAAGCATTCATCGGTTTGTCCAACTATGGAAATCCTCTTACTGATTTTGACTTGCTGACTCTTACAATGTTATCAAAATTAATATGACAAAACCTCTGATGCCAAAGCCAACTATATTCTACTTTTACAATCAAACAACTATTGACTTTAGAGTTTAAGTGAAATAGGTTACCTTTGGTTTATTTGTGTGTTGCAATCAGTTCACCTTTGCTTCCAAAGATCTTGCATACTCCATTCTTGAATTCTAATGGGTAACCTTTGTCATTGAGTTGAGAAACACTCAAAAGATTATGTTTCAGACCTTCAACCCAGTAGACATCATTTGCACTACTCTTACCATTCAGGGAAATGGATCCTTTGCCTTTTACCATGCATGGAGAGTTGTTCCCAAATCTGACAACACCTCCATCAAATTCATTCAATGTTAGGAACTTGCTCCGGTCGCCAGTCATGTGGTGTGAAGAACCACTATCAATAATCCAGTCATCTAAATTATCCAAGTGAGAGACCAATGCCTTCTGATCTGATATGTCTTCTTTGATAGAAACAAAGACAATGTCCCCATTTGTATCTTTCTTGGATTCTTCATCTTTAATGCCTTCATCCACTACAATGAGACAATTTATTTTTACTTTACCTTTAAACTTCCTATATTTCTCTCATTTCTCCTCATTATCTCCATTAGGATAGTTAGGAGCAATATGTCCTATTCGGTTACATGCAAAACATTTCAGTGGTAATTTACCTCTATACTTATCGGTACCTCTAGCTAACTGCTTGGCCAACTATGCTTTGAGTTCCATCATGATATCATCATCATCTACCTCTCTACTAGACCTAGATTCATGACTTTAACTTACTTCTATTCAATTCCTTACTGGCAGGGTCGAGACTGAGGATTTAAATGCAGATTCTGACATTTGAACACTTCCATCAAAACCATTTAATTCGAATTCAATCAATTTACCAATGATAGAATCAAGAGTTACCTTTATCTTGTTAATATATTTGAGTTCTTTAATGGCTGCAACTCTGATAGTGTAGACTAGTAGAAGGGTTCTCAATATCTTGCTAACCACAGTGGCATCCTCCACTATTCTATTGGACACAATGGATCATTGAGAGGGGGGTGAATCAGTGGTTCATTGCTATGAAGTCTTTCAACAAGAGGATACTGGTAAGTAAAACAAACCGAGTGTTAACTGGCAGCTTAAATAGTGCAAGCAAGGTGTGTGAAAGGATTTGCTAAACTATCAATATGCCACATATACAAAGATGCAACACACAACGCCAAATGTATATGAGGAAAACCCAATGTGGGAAAAACCTTGGTGAGAATAGCTGCTAGAGATCGACAACTCCAATCCAGCCTCACAATGAAACTCTGAATACAAAATTTAGGGCACCAACCCAAGGAGAACCAACCCCTAATTTATGAGCACCAACTCAAAGGAGCACCAACCCCTACACAATTTATAGGCTACAACCTAAATGAGCTACAACCCCTACACTAAGCTACAACTTAGTGAAAACAATATAAACTCAGATACACAAATGAGATCACTGTTGCAAATGAAGTTTTGCAACCTTACAGTATCCTGCTCTGCCAGTTTCATCCTTACCAATCTGCTTCCTCTTCTCCTACTCTACAACTTGAATTTACTGATCAGCTTTCTTAATCTTCACTCACAATGTCTTCCTCCTCTCAACTCACACTTAATCACTCTTAATCAGGCACAACTTTTGCCGGTTTATAAACTCCATGTTCAATGCACTTTTCATCGGTTGTTCCTTATATTAGTTTGCTCTACTTCACCTGTGAATTAATACTTTGCTCATAAACACTTTAAGTGTTTTCCTCTTTGGCTTTTAGACAACAATATCACACTTGTCTTCTATTGTAGCAGCACTTTTCTCTATCTCGAGATCTTCTCTTTATCCCATGGTTTCCTGCCAAAATGCAGTTCAAATTTGGAGCGCTTAGGGTTTCCTTTTCCTGACATAATCTGCATTAGTTCCTTTCTAGTCTATCATGTGTCGATCACCTATACTTCGGGGATGCATCTATACACTTTTTCATTATCCAATGCATGCTTTCTGAAGATAGAAATCTCGAACTACATTTCCTGCCTTGAAATGTCAACTCATAAAATGCTTCAGTTGTTTCCTTTTCGAGGTCTTCCAAAATCAAATTTTCTTTGCATTGATCCAAGCACCAACTAATCCTTGATCTTCCTTCATCATAATTTCTTCCTCAATCCACATCGATCAGTTACAATCCCATGATTTGTGGTTGTTTTATTTATGTCGACTAACAGTTTCACCAACCATGTTGATAGTGGCTTTACCAGCCCCTGCAAATTTACCACCTCAACTCCACATGGCATCACAATGGTCAATCGCTTAGCTCACCAACACATAGTCGGTTCATACTTGATCATTCAAAAAAATCATACCGATACATGCCTTTACCAGTGAGTCCTTCTTCTTCTACTAATCGGTAGTGCACACTACACCAGTAACACACCTTCACCTTTTGTGGTTTGTGATATCTTTAACATTCTACCTCTTCATCATAAAAGGGCAGCTAAACTTCAGACTGATATAAGCTCCATAGGTTTCCACTTAACATGCTCACCCACACATACATCTCATCACATACTGATGAAGTCACTGATAGTCTCAACAACTACATGTCTTTAACCATACCGATACATTATCCTTCATCATCCCAGATGACATACCTCTACCAATAGCTTGCCTACAATACTAGTTGACATCAATGACAACTCAATGCCAACAATCTCCCCCTTTGGCATTGATGTCAACATTCCTTTTTTGGTTTCTCCCCCTTTGACAACAATGGCAAAGGGAACCTTACTCTGACACCAATAATCTCTTCCTTGACAACTTCCACTTAAGACATTCTCTCCCCTTGTGTCAATGCATCAAGATTCAAGACTCCCCCTGAATCATGCATCCTCTCATGCATTTTAGTGTTACCCGTAGACACTTAAAAATGTCTCATTGATCATATACTAATTATTCCTCTAATTGATTAAATAATCTTTATTATTTAATTAATTTAACTAATCTATTTCTTCTAATTTCATATTTCCTCATCATCTTATTAATTATTCTATTTTCCTATTCTATCATCATTTAATCATTTTAATCATTTTCTAAATATTAATTAAATATTTATTATTTAATTAATTATGATTAATTCCCCAATTTAAATAATCTTTATTATTTAAATAAACTAATTATTCTATTTCTTATTCTTTCATCATTTAATCATTTTCTAAATAGGAATTAAATATTTATTATTTAATTAATTATGATTAATTCCCCAATTTAAATAATCTTTATTATTTAAATAAACTAATTATTCTATTTCTTATTCTTTCATCATTTAATCATTTTAATCATTTTCTAAATATTAATTAAATATTTATTATTTAATTAATTATAATTAATTCCCCAATTTAAATATTCTTTATTATTTAAATAAACTAATTATTCTATTTCTTATTCTTTCATCATTTAATGATTTTAATTATTTTCTAATGATAATTAAATATTTATTATTTAATTAATTATGATTAATTCCCCAATTTAAATAATCTTTATTATTTAAATAAATTAATTTTCAATTTCTACCTCTAATCATCTAATCATTCAACCCTCTTCTAAATATTAATTAAATATTTATTATTTAGTTAATTGTGATTTTAATCCTTTAAATTAAATAATCTTTATTATTTGATTAAATTCCATTTCTAAAATAATCATATAGTTTCTTTAAATTATTTAATTAACTAATTAATTCTTCAATTCCAAATCCTCAAATTCTAATTTCATTTAATTTCTTATTCTTCTAATTTCTTCTAATTCAATTACATGTGCATGATTTCAAAAACCAAATTGAAAATCAAAGTCAAGTTCTAAATATATTCAAATGCTAAATTGAATTAAATAATTTCAATTATTTGAATAATATGTCATGCAAAGATTAAATTAATAATCTAAATCTAAATGCAAGCATGTGCTAAATTAATTAATTCAATCAATTAATTAATTAAATCATTTATCTCTTCAACTTCTATTTCCATCCTTCAGTTAGCTTTTTCTAAATTTAGCTCTCCGTGTCATCCTCTTTATTTCCACCAATCATCCTTTTTCTTCCTTCAGTTAGCTTTTTCTCAATCAGTTGACTCAATTAATCTATTCAATCTATTGAGTTTCACTCCTACAATCAGTAGTTCAACTATCAACTTGCATTTGAGCCCACCTGAGTTCACACCTCTTGATCAATCTGTTCCACCTTTCAATCAATCCTCTCCAATTTTCTATAAATCAAGCATCCAATCTCCATTTTCAACAATCACGAACTTTGAATCTTTGTGTCACTTGCAGGTTACCAGTGCAATATCTGAGAGCCATCATACCGTGAAGAGGAGAAGAGCAATGGAAGCAATACGCAGTCACGGAATAGGGAGTTCTTTATAGATTGAAATTATAATTCCTATTTTACTTGATGATTGCATTATTTCATTGTCTAGCTTGTTAGATCTATTGATTAGATAGGGATTCATGATTTCCCTTGTGCTTCTAATTGATAGCTTTGTTTATTTGAAGAATGAATTCTAGCATGCGTTACATTTTCATGAACCCGATGTGAACTAACAACAATTTAACCTTTTTTTTGTGTTCTGTGTGATTTTTTGTAGATTGTGCGGATTTTTTTTTTTTTTGTAGGTTGCATGAATTTTGAGAAAAGATTTTCCATCACGCAATCGATCTTACATCGTCACACAATCAATCCTACATCATCATGCAATCGCATAGATAGAATTACGCATTCGACCCTTCGGGGTCACGCATTCATCCAAACAAGGTCACGCAATCGCCCTATCCGGATCACGCAATCGCCCTTTCTGGGTCATGCATCTGCAGGGTTAATTGTTGTATTTTTCTTCTGTCTGTTATTAATTCTGTATAATTCTATCCTAATTTTGGCTAATCTAGAATCAAAATTTCTTTTTACTTCAGGATTTGATTAACAAATTTTATGGCAAGAAAAGTTTAGTTCAAAATTTCAGGTGCGAGAAGGATGAAACAACAAAGGAGGGAAGCTAAACGATATCAAAAATTTCTCAAAGCAGAAAAATTGATACTGTGAGGTAGGAATTCGGAAATCATCACAAACATTATAAACATTAATCAATAGCTCAATCACGAAAGCTTAAATGTAATGATCTATCCTAAACACACTCAATAGAGACATGAAAATTGAAACATTCAAAAAGATTATGCAAACCAGATGTAAATCCAAATGCTTCCTTCATGTGGCTCCATTGTTCTTCTTTCTTCTCCAAATAGTTTTGTTGTGGATCTCACCTTCAAGTGCATAAACCTAATGTGAAAGCAAGATTGACATTGGCACAAGAGTACTCGAAGCGTGATTTGACAAAATGATTAGAAATTCAATAATCTGATTAGGGCTTAGATTGAAGAAATTCATCCAATTTATAGAAAAATTGGAGAAAAGACAAGATTAGCATGATTCAATTCAAATGGAAATTGCAAATCAATTATGTCAATTATGACAAATTATGACAAATTATGCACTTTCTATGCAAAATTTGTTGATTGATAATTTATGAAAAATTATGACAAACTTCTATGTCAAAATTGATTGATTGTCAATTATGACAAATTATGACAAATTGAAATGTCATTCCCATGGAATTAGGAGATGAAATAGGAGGGAATAGAAATTAGATGAATTAGAAATTAGAAAATTAGAAAAAGAGGAAAATTAGAAATTAAGAATTAGGTAAATTAATTAATAATTTGTCATTTATTAATTAATTCACAAAAAGAGGAATAATTAGCCAATTAAATGAACATTTAATTGCGATGAGAAGACGTAGGATAAATAAATAATTTATTAATCCTAGAGGAAGAAATGACACACAAGGTTAAATGATTAAATCATGAAACCCTAGAAGATGAATTAGCAATGCGAGAATGACAATCAGGTCTTGATTGAAAGATAATTGATATCGATCATGATTTGATAAATGACCAATGTGATAAAATGATTTGATTGATAAATGCGCCAATTGACGAGGAACAATGACTAATTGATCCAAATTGACATGATTGAAAAGAACGACGATTGATGACAAAATAGATTGCAAAATGACAAAATTGACAAGAGGACAAGGATCAATGACAAAATAGATTGCAAGACGACAAGATTTAAAATGACCATGATCGATGACAAATCGATCGCAAAATGACAAGATCGAACATGACAATGATCGATGACAAATCGATTGCAAAATGACAAGATCAAAAATGATAAGGATTGATGACAAATCGATCGCCAGATGATAAGATTGATAGGAGGACAAAACCCTAATTAGGATTGATGATGTCCAAAATGATGACAAATGAGCACGTACATTGATGCGATAGGATAAGATCGACCAAAATCATGATTGAAGATTGTTGTCGACAAGACCAAATTCGAAGGCAAGATGAAGGAAGAATGCAAAAGAAAGACTTGGTACTCACAAATGATAAAGACCAAGTGCGAATCATAGTAGAAATGTTAATGCGACGCAAAAACCTAAAATGAGGCAATGTGCAAATGTTAAAATATGACTCCGCAAGCGTTGACCATTTTTAGGTGTCTACATTTAGCCCCTCTTTGAGACAATGCGATTTTAAGCGTTGTTTCAAAGAACAATAATAAAAATGCCCCAGACACTGACAATGACATATGCATGCCCCCTCGAGGAATTGGCCGGAAACATGCAGAGAAGAGGCCAATTGATCAATAAAAAATGATAGAAAATGATAGGAGCAAACAGACTGACAATCGGAGACCAAATGCACGAAGGAAAAGCAATCAAAGATGTAAAAGACCGCGACCAACATAAGATGGAGAGGGTGCACGTCCATCTATGTACTGACAAAGATCTATAAATGAGACCAAGAGAGGGAAAATTGCTCATTTGCACTAGACAAAGAGGAGGATTTGTTGCTCTGGACAAGGACATTTGTAGAGAGATGGCAAACATTCCAATGGCGGATCACCTCGGAGAACGTGTACGCACATTCAAACAACCGGATGACACAGGAGCAGCGGTATGTATCTCAAAAACCCATGTTTTCAATTTCATGAATTTTGCTTGCTTGCGGGACATTGCGGGGCCCATAGGGGATGCCGAAACTAACTCCTGCGCTTGTGTAGGATGAATCATGCACTTGTGTGAGGTCTTCTATGCTTGTGTAAGGTACACAGGTGTAGGTTACATGACATAGGCACAGGTTCCTTGACACAGGCGTAGTTGTGCATTGGAAACCCTAATTTTGGTCCAAAATAGCATGCAAATGATCTGAAAAGGGGGGATAAGGGTAGGATAGGTTAGAATAGCTTAAAGAACACCCTAATTTGGCCCTGAAATGAGGAAATGCAACCCATAAGAGAAAACCCTAAAACTGACAAAATGTGCCCCAATTGTGATGCAGAGTCGACAGTATCCATTGATCACATGAGAGAACCGACCTGACTGCTTCATGCTACGACATAGACTCAGGAGCATAGATAGAGATACCTTAGCAGGACTTGGGATATACTATGTCACATTCATGCCTGAGATTAGGGAAAACACATGACTGCTTACCGCATTGGCCGAGCGATGGCATTCGGAGACTTCCTCCTTCCATCTGGCAACTGGAGAGGCGACTGTGACACTGGAGGATGTATGGCATATCCTCTGCATTCTGATTCATGGAGAGATGATAGAGTATGACCCAGTGACAGGGAGAGACACGTTGTGCAGATTATTTGAGTGCGACGCCGATGATCTGGATATCATAGAGAGGGAGATCGGCTAGGAGACCATGGCATCAGAGTATGATCGACGATACGTGGTGATAGCATGTCTACTAGCAGGAGACAGACAAGGACATGGATTCCCTATTGGATGGGGAAGAGTGCTAGAGTGAATGGCGACAGAGGGGATGGTGTATGCATGGGGACCATGTGTATTGGCTATGCTATATTTTCAGCTGCATCAGATAGCATATCAGGGAGTTCAGACTTTGAGCTATGGAGTCACATTGTTATAGGTATGGGCATTTGAGCATATAGCCATATGTCGACCGATTACAGATAGATAGGTAGTACCACACCGACCATATGTGTACTGCTATGGGGGAGCACTGAGACAGGGTCCTTTTGGATACATATTGTACTGGCGACATGAGCTATACAGACTGAGAGAGTTCACATGGAGGCCATATCGTGATTGTCCGGGATGGTCAGATGACAATGATGAGCTACCTTATTGTAGATAGGAGAGGTACCTGATTGGGCGACCAGTGAATTGCCAGAGAGTGATTGAGTTGTACCTGCCAAAGAGAGTCAAACGATAGTTTGGAGAGAGGCAGGATGTACCTAGGAGGACTGTACACTTTGCCCGATCTCACAGAGAGACGAGTTAGTGGGGGAGTATGATTCAGCCACACATAGCATATGCTGACTTCACACAGCTGCAACAGAGACAGTGGGATTGGAGATCAAATGTGGCAGACACCATCTGGCAGACGCCGGGACGACAGAGGAGTATGAGAGATGGTTTGCACGACGACGGCCAGTGCCATTGACAAATCCGGATATTCCAGTACCTAGGTGACAAGAGGAATTCCCACTCACAGGAGAGGAGGAGGGAGATGATGAGGATGAGGAAGAGGAGGATGGTGATGAGGATGAGGGGGATGACAAGGACAGAGACGAGGATGAGGGGGATGACAAGGATGAGCTAGATTCAGGCAAGCATGAGGCATTGCAGGATATACCCATAGAGCCAGAGACAGCTAGCATAGAGGAGATGGAGATGTGCAGGGCTACCATAGCAAGTCAGCAGGATCACATTGCGACATTAGAGAGACAGCAGGATCAGTTCAGAGCAGAGATAGCCAGACTCACAGCAGCTCAAGATGCAGCAATAGCTCAGGCATAGTAAGAAGAACAGAGAGTCACTGAGTATATTGGGTCGATTCAGGATGCCAGTGCACGGGAGATGGCATAGATGCTGGTAGAGATCAGAGAGGAGATACACCATTGGAGGACACTATATGAGAGTGCAGTTCCATGAGAGCAGAGAGCACCTTCATATTGGGCACGATCAAGGACAGAGAGCAGGGCACGCTCTCGAAGGTCATTGAACAGCATGGGGGTGAGTGGACCGATGAGACCACCACAGCCAGGACTAGGAGGAACATCATCCATGAGACAGGGCAGGGATGAGGAGGACAGAGGCATGTGCTCCTTAGGATAGACAGATGCATATGTAGTTTGATATTATGTTGTCAGCCTGCGGGCCATACTTAGGATAGACAGTCCAATTGTGTACTCTAATATTTTTGTGACATATGATATGATATGCATCGATATGATGAGATGCAATGTGTTATGACTTATGTGATTTTCTATGTATGGATGACTTATGTACTGTTTATGTACCATTGTGGAACATGTATGGATGTATTTTTTTATGTGTTTTTGATGCATTAATAATATGAAATGGATAAAATGCTTGATGTGAGGCTTGATGTAATGCAAATGTACTAACCAAATGGATGTAGGATGTAGCATATCGGAGCACTAGACCAAACTGACTATCTGAACTGACGGAAGAAATGTTAGTAAGAAGAAAATGAGATAGAGGACAGTTAGAGACGAAGAAAAACTTTCTTTCAGTAATGCACTTTGTAGGTGAGAACCTTTATTTTGATGTAGCAAAACGGATGCGTAGCATCATGGCATTGAAGGCTAGAGCTGAAATGCAACCCTTTTTCCAAAAGACAGACACATCGTAGACAAACAGTAATCACAACCAAAAAGAAAAGAACCATGAACCATCCCGGTCACTCTAAATCACCCAGTGACATCATCAAGCAACATAGGAACATGATTGAAGATAAATCAATAAAAAGATAAGATGCACAAATTCCAACAAATCAAACAAACATCTTGATCTTCATTGTCAAAAGTGGAAAGTGCTGATAGAATGATCATGTTGTCTGGTTTCAGGGAATGCGGTACCCCGTCTAAGATAGGACACAATCTAGTTTTGAGTATACCACACCCTGTATAAGACCCATGATAGTAGAGACAAGGACAAATGATATTGATGGTAACGTTCGATTGATATGACAATTGTGATCAATTTGAATGTCTGAGTTGATTGAAAGAGTTCATCTGTTTAAGCATGATTTCATTAAAGCACAGTGTTGGATTGATTGCCGTTGGATGTATACTCAGTGATTTGTCTTGTGCATCAAGAGGATCATTATTGCAAAATTCTTGTTTTTTGGATTTGGTTTTTTTTTGAGTTTTTACAATTTTTTTGTGTTCATTTTTTTCAGGACTTCATATGATTTTTAGGATTTTTTTCAGGACGTTATTTGATATTTAGCAATTTTTTTGTTTTTTCAGGACATTTTTTTATTTTTAGAGATTTTTTCAGGACATTATTTGATTTTTAGCAATTTTTTTTGTTTTTTCAGGACATTTTTTGATTTTTAGAGATTTTTTCAGGACATTTTAAATGCAAAAGTTCCAGTGATTGATCATGACAAGGGGAATGCACCCAATGCGCATCTGAACGATATACATAGACCGGGACCAAAACATATGTACAAGAAACCGGAGTATGCATGACAATGATGTTGACCGATAACAGGCCTGGAATAGGACATTGGGTCAAGATGAAGATAGACATGACAAACCAGCCAAGAGAAATCATAGCTAGAGGTCATGACAGATGAAGGAGCAATAATCTCATTACTCATGGCACCTGATTGCCAGGTTTTCACCATGGTACTTGTCCAAAGCGCCTGTTTACCAGGTTTTCACTAGAGGGAGAATCATTTTTTCTTTACTCTTTTGCTCTTTTTGCACTTTTTTTTTTTTTTTGGTATTTTTTCACTTTTTTTCACTTTTTTTGTATTTTTTACTTTTTTTCACTTTTTTTTTGTATTTTTTACTTTTTTTCACTTTTTTTTGTATTTTTTCAGGATCATATTTGAAGAAGTATTGATAGAAAATTATGCCGAGTACTTGCAAAGATGCATGCTATTTACAGGATCAGATAGAGGTTCACCTTCTGGGGTAGCAAGCTGATATGCCCCCGAGCCATAGGCTGCAGTCACTATGAAAGGACCAACCCAATTAGTTTCAAACTTGCCTTTGATGATGTCACTAGACTGTGCATTCTTGGGATTTGCCTTTAAAACCAGATCTCCCACTTCGAAGTGTCGCCCTTTGACCTTCTTATTATAAGAGCGACGGAGACAGTTTTGATATGCTTGCAAATGTGTCAGAGCTGTCTGACATTTCTCATCTAACATCTCAAGCTGGTGCAGCCGAGAGACTCTGTGTGTCTCATCATCAATCAGATGTTGCAAGGAAACACGCAAGGAAGGAATCTCCACCTCCAAAGGTAAAATGGCTTCTGCACCATACACCAAGGAATAAGGTGTTGCGCCAGTAGGTGTGCAGATAGAAGGGCGATAGGCCCATAGTGTTGGATTCAACTGTACATACCAATCTCGACCAACGTCATTGACAACCTTCTTCAGGATCTTGATAATGGTTTTATTTGATGCTTCAGCTTGACCATTCCCCTGTAGATAGTATGGACTGGAGAAACAGTGTTGGATATGAAACTTTTCATAGAGTTCCTTGACATCTTTATTCTTGAAGGGACAACCATTATCTGTGACTATGGCAAGGGGAACCCCATACCGGCATATGATATAATTCAGCAAGAATTTTGAAATTTGGAAACCAGTGATATAGGTCATGGGGATAGCCTCGATCCATTTTGGAAAATACTCTGTGGCTGTAATGATGAACTTGTGTCCATTTGCAGATGTCGGGTGAATCTTGCCAATAAGATCTAATCCCCATTGAGAAAAGGGCCATGGAGATATGACAGAATTAAGCTCTTGGGCTAGTGCATGAATGTAGTTTCCATGAATCTGGCATTTGTAGCACTTCTTAACAAAATCATGAACATCTTTTTCCAAAGTGGGCCAATAATACCCAGCACGAATCAACTTTTTGGCTAAGCTCAGACCATTGAAATGGCCTCCACATATACCATCGTGAACCTTGTGTAAAGCCGTTTGTGCTTTGTCAGAATCCAAACACCCGAGGAGGGTATGGTCAAAAGAACGACGGTAAAGGGTGTCGGCGATGATGACATATTTGGCTATTTGTCGCATAAAGGCTTGGCATTGGTTAGCGGAAAGGTTGGGTGGTAAGGTTTGGGATTTTAAATATTGATATACGTCATTGTACCATGGGGAGTTGGGACCAACAAGAATGCACATCACATCCACCATCGGAATGTCAAAAGAAGGAACCAGCAATTGTTTGACTAAAAATTCACATTTGTCCATATTGTGGGGCATATTCAACATGGAAGTAATCATAGCCATCGCATCTGCTGACTTGTTTTGCACTCTTGGAACTTGACTGAAATGGATACCCGTGAATTTTGTCTTGAAGAAATCTACCATGTGCTTATAGGGAATAAGCTTTTCATCTTTTGTTTCCTAGTCATCATTGACTTGACGGATGACTAATTGAGAATCTCTATAAACTTGCAAATGCTTGATGTTCCAGTGGACTGCTACTCGGAGTCCTGTGACTAGTGCTTCATACTCTGCAATGTTATTGGTACAGTGGAAAGTTATTCTGTAGGACTTTGGAATAGCATCACCTTGAGGGGTGACAAACAAGATGCCTACTCTGGACCCAAACTTGGTATGGGATCCATCAAAGTATAACTTCCATTCATTAGAGGACGTGAGAGCAAAGATTGATTCATCTGGAAAATCGGTCAACATGGGATGATCATCATAAACAAGAGCCTCTGCAAGTTGATCTGCTATAACTTGTCCTTTTATCGCCTTTCGCTCCATATACTCAATATCAAATTCATTGAGGATCATGACCCACTTTGCTAGGAGACCCGTCAAAGCTGCTCGACTAAGCAAGTATTTTAAGGGATCAATTTTTGGAACCAAAAATGTTTGGTGGCTTAACATATAATGTCGGAGCTTCTGCGTTGCAAATACCACCGCTAAGCATGCCCTTTCAATAGTTGAATAATTTAGCTCATAGCCTACCAGTGTCCAACTGATATAGTAAATAGCTCACTCTTTGTCGTTCTCATCCTGTTGGGCCAAGAGAACTCCTAGTGCCATTTTAGTTGTAGAAACATACAATATAAAAGGCTTCCCTTCTATAGGAGGCATTAGAATAGGTGGTGACAGCAAATAGTCTTTGAGAGCTTGAAAGGCTGATTGGCATTGCTCAGTCCATTTAAAAGCGACACCTTTATGCAGTAGTTGCTGGAATGGATGACATTTATCGACCAACTGAGCTATGAAGCGACGGATTGACTGGAGCTTTCCTTGCAGACTGCGTAATTGATGGAGATTAGAAGGAGGAGGCATATCCATTATTGCTTTAACCTTGGCAGGGTCGACCTCAATGCCTCTGTGAGAAACAATGTACCCTAGTAACTTGCCAGCTGTGACGCCAAAAACACACTTCTTTGGATTGAGTCTGAGCTTGTATGTCTCCATTTGGTCAAAGATTGGGCCCAAGATTGCTAGATGACTATCTCTTGTGACAGATTTGCATAACAAGTCATCAACATAGTCCTCCATCAAAGTATGCATGAAATCATGAAAAATTGTCGTCATTACTCTTTGATATGTTGCACCTGCATTTTTAAGACCAAAGGGCATCACATTCCAGCAATAAGTACCCCAAGCACAGGTGAATGCTATCTTATGTTGATCTTCAGGAGCAATGCGAATTTGGTTATAGCCGGAGAAACCATCCATTAATGAAAGCATCTCATATCCAGCAGTCATCTCAACTATGATGTCAATATTTGGCAATGGAAAATCATCTTTAGGGCATGCTTTATTGAGATCCCTAAAATATATGCAGATTCTGGTGCCCCCAGTTACCTTGCTAACTAGTACTAAATTTGAAATCCAGTCTGCATAATCGATGGGTCTGATAAAGCCCACATCCAGTAATTTTTTCAGTTCCACCTTGACCAAAAGAGCCACCTGGGGAAGCATCTTTCGAAGTTTCTGTTTGACAGGCTTGGCATTAGCTTTCAATGCCAAATGATGAAGGACTAATTCTGGATCGAGGCCAGGCATATCTGCATAGGACCATGCAAAGCTGATCTTCTTCTCAAGAAAGAAATTGACAAAGTCTATCTTTTCCTGTTGTGATAGAGAAGCAGCAAAATGAATGACCTTAGGGTTGTCAGGTGTACCCAAATTGATTTCCTCGATCATTTCCACTAGCAATGTTGATTTGTCCTAACTTGATAGGGGTATGTCCACTCTTCCACCTTTGGTCGCCTCAGAGAGGTTTTCACCTACAGGTATGTCTGTTATTTTTACTTTTGTATGATCAGAGAGTGCCTTATGGTTTTCACTCAGAGATCTATTCTTTTGATTTTTTACTTTTTCTTTTCTCTTTTCATTTTGATGACTGGAAGAGGGATTTGACTCCCCAAAATATGCCATGGAATCCAGGTCAATAGCAAATCCTACCTTATGATCACCATGTGGTATGCCTTCCCATAGTCCAAGGAATTCTGCAATTGCTTCGTCATTTTGAAAATAGTCCAATGTGAGTGGTTCTTGTTGGTCATGTTGGATAAGCTGGGGATAGATGAGGGGCATGTCATCATCGGTTGTAAGGATAGAGAGGGCTGATATGGTGAGGATGTGAACATCTGTGGTGTCACTATCCGAACTACTTGTATCTGATTCAGAGCTTGGATCCTAGAATGACTCTATCCAAGCATGAGGACATGTTTTAGGAAGAGAAGTTATTTCATGTTTGTCTTCCATAGGCAAATTATCAAGGTCAATGAAAATATTGTCGAGGGCATAGGAGATAGAAGAAAAAGAACCCCACTTCCATTCATTGGAATCAGTTTCAGGTCGGGTATCCTCAGGTGTTATTTCATCGTCAGAATCACGCCCTTTTATACACATGGGCAATTTGGTAGATGTACATCCAATTCGCAATGGTACAAAACCTAACCCTAAAGTTAGAGGTCACCTCTTGGGTATAACAGGTTCTAACCTTCCATTGTTGTTCAGGCCTAAGCCACTACAACCATCATATCCTTTCTTTTGCAGCATAGTAAATCCTTTGCCGTATCGTTCCACTGGCAACCTGATAGATGGGGTTTCAGTTGGATCTTTATAAAGCCAATCTATGACATCATCATCTACAGTTTCTTTGTCAAGTTCACCCCATCTTGTAAATGTAGTGGGAGGCTGATATTGAATAATGACCTTAGGCTCCTTTTGCAATAAATGCAGTTTGCCATAGGATTTTCGAGATATTGGTGAATTCCCGATGAGGAATGTTTGATCCATTGAATATTCTCCGCATCCTTGGTCTTGTATCTTCAATTTTCCTTTGACAACATCTAACAATTCATTAGGATCCACATAACTATGTGATTTGGATTCTCTATTGACTAGGACTTGCTGCTGAGGGGTATCCTTTAGAGTAGCACAAAATTGAAATGGATTAGGATCTCCCGGAATTGTTATCTCAGTTCCATTGTAAGGATATTTTAAACATTGATGATAGGTGGATGGAACTGCTTTCATTGCATGGATCCATGGACGGCCAAGGATCATATTATAAGGGAGATCAAGGACTAGGACCTGTAGGAAAGTGTTTTCTGTCACTGGACCAACTCTAATAGGCAATGTAATAATCCCTTTGGATGGGCACTCAGCATCATCATATGCTTTGATGGTTATTCTTCTGGAAGCATCAATGTCATTTTCTATATATCCAAGGCCAATGACCACTCTCAAGGTACAAATATTAAGACCTACTCTGCCATCTATCAAGACTCGTCGGATTTTGCAATTATGGACAAAGACTTCAAGGTGTAAAGGATCGTTATGAGGGAGCTTGTTAGGTGAGATATCATTATTAGAAAATGCGACATTTTGGGAAACAGCTATATGTCCAATCCGGGCTTGAAACTGGTCAACATCAATATCTGTCGGGATAGTGGACTTAATTAAAGCTTTATCTTGGACTGCACGATGCATGGGAGACATTTTCAATAACTCAAGGATTGATATTTGTGCAGGTGTCTTTCCTAGATGATCCAAGAGATTATACTGGCTTGCAGGAGTTAGCTTGGGAGGAGCTGTAGGAGCTCCTTTCAGGATTATTTTAGATCAATGAGTGGTGACCACACAAGAGGGATCTTGTCCCTTTATTCTTAGGGTGGAAACATACTCATTTGACACTCTGAAACAATTGATGACATTGTTATAACCAATATTCGCATAATTTGTTGTTTGGACAGAGTTGGAAGAAGACGCTTTACCCTTGTCATGATCAAGCAAAGGAGTTTTGAAAATAGTATGATCAGTGTTAGAGGTCGCATGGGGTGGATCTACCTCAATTACTCTTTGCTCTAATAAATCTTGAATAATATGTTTCAATTGAAAACATGACGCAGTTTTATGTCCTTTGGACCGATGATACTCATAGTATGCATTATCATTCCACTAATGCGGTTTTACCACTGGTTCTGCCTTGATATCGGGTAGCTTAATAAATTTTGCTTGTATTAATTGCTTCATTACTGACTCAATAGGCTCTCCCAATGGTGTAAATTGTCGAGGAGGCCCATCCCTTGATCGGAAAGGTTTGCGTTGCTGATTTTGTTGCTGACCTTGTTGTTGATTATACTGTTGAGTGTATTGTTGAGCATGCTATTGGTATTGCGGCTATTGAGTAACATTGCTCACTGGTGCTTGATTTTTTTCCATAGTTGACATATTAGGAACACTCAATTTCTTGATTGTGAATGGGGGTTGATTTGCATTCACCGCTCTTGCATCAACAACACCATCATTAGTGACATTCTTATTTTTATACCAAAATCTGTTCCTGTCCCCTGAATTGTTCATGTTGTCACTGTCTTTGTTGAGCTTGATAATTCCTTTAGCTACAAGAGCCGTTTCAATGCTCATTCCTAGCTTAATGAGTTTCTCAATAGTACTAGGACTTTTCAATTTTAGTTCATACATCATTTCTGGGACCAAATTTTGGATAAACAGATTCACTTGTTGTTCTTCAGGTATATCTAGGGAAGAACAACTATACAAGCTTCGCCATCATTGCAAGAAAGTCACTAATGGTTCACCTTGCTTTTGCTTGGTGTTGCATAAATCTGACATGGTCACGTCACTGTCGATGTTAAATGCGAAATGAGATAAAAACTTTTAAGCCAATTCCGACCAAGTCTTTATATTTCCTGGCAATTATGAATACCAATCCATGGCTTGTCCCGTGAGACTTCGTGCAAATAATCGCATTAAATACGTCTCTTCATAGCTTACTTCAGTACATGCCATGAAAAATGCTCGAATGCGATCTTTTGGATTGCCATTCCCTTTATATTTCTCAAAATTAGGTGCCTCAAAATGCTTAGGGAATGGAGGCATGTATACACTCTTGTCAAATGGATTAGGACATAAATCTTGATCTGTATACAACTTCTTTGTTCCTTTAGTTTCTAATGTGTCAACTTTTCGTTGCAACTTCTCAAGTTGTTGTGCAATTGTATCAGATTTTGGAGGTCCATCATTAATCCCGGTGGGTACTCTTTGTCAATATATCATATTTCCGATCGGTTGTTGATGTTCTGAAATAGCCGTTTTTGGTGTCTCCAGCATATAAAGGTCTTGGTACATCTCTTGTTGTTGTGGTTGTGCTATGCCTTGCTATCGACCTTGTTGTTGTGCTTCTTGTAGCCTAGGTTGATATTGCAATTGAGTATGTTGTTGATATTGCACAGGCGCCAATTGTGGTTGTGAAGTAGGATAACTTGTTTGCCTTGGCACATATTGAGGCACATGTTGTTGATGTTGACGAATCAGAATTTGTTGACTTTGTGCCAATTGTTGTCACGGTGTGTATCCCATCATTTGTAAAAAACTTTGTTTAGGTGCTTTTTGTTGCTTCTCCTTAAGATGGGGTATAGCACTTGCATTAACTTGCTATGTTGTTTGTCCAATCCATTGTGATGGTTGCAAGTTTGCATTAACTTGTAATGGTGCCGAAGGTGCTGTAATTTGTTGTCGAATGCGAAATTGTTGTTGTTGTACATTGCTTGTTTGCACATTTGATTGTACCTTTTGTATATTACTCAATTGTTGCAACAATTGTTGCTGGTGCAAACCACTATCCGTAGCTCTTTGTGTCGCCATTATCGAAGGATTTGTCGAAATAGTGTTTGACAAAGATATGGAAATTAATGGAAAATAGGAACTTTGTTGCAGTGTGGAATTGTTTTGGACATTGGTGATATCAGGCATTCCAGTCGTGAAGCTTTCTTGCATCTTAGATTTCGATCCAATTTTATGCATGAAAGGAACCACTTCTTGTTGAGGGACAGCTGTCAATCTTTGCGTGGTCTTCATTTGACCTTGTGTTACAGGTGTTGTGTTGAATAGTGGATTATTTATTGTCTCAAATGGTGATTTCTGAGGAATGGTCACTGTCAATGCCTTTGAAGCATGTTTACTCATCAATGTAGGTTGAGTTTCTTGTTGTGTATTTCCTTCATTTGGATACGGAGAGAAACTTAACAACTCACTGCTTTGTTGTTCTTGCACATTGATTTGGTCACTTGAAGAGGTCACATTACTCATCATGTTAAGATACTTTTGTGGAAACATCTTAAAGACCTTGTTTAAGAACTTATCCATCTTTTTTGTTATCTTTGGATCTTGAAGGAACATGTCAACATCATCAGAAGCATCGGAATCGGATGAATAATCTAGTTGGATATTTGGATTCATTTCTTGGTGAAAGCCTTGATCTGAACCAAATCCTTGTGAGAGAGTTTGTTCTTCATATAATGTTTGAGTTTGAATGTCATGTTGCAGGTGTGGTTGATTCAAATTGAAAGGTGCACTTCCTCTTGGAGTTGGTGGAACACTCCCATGTCCTGGTTTCATAGGTACAAACATTGGTTCATATAATGGAGGTGGTCCAAGTTGAACCATTCCATATGGTGGTAAAGATGCATTTGATGAACCTTCGATTTGCAGTGTTTGACTAGTTTGAAACTATGAATTTGCTATGTTGTCCATGGGTTGATACATTGGTTCGCCCATCTTTTTAGATTTTGATCTTGTTTCAACAGGCATGTCACTTATGCAAATACAATATTTTTGGAAATTTTTCAAAGATAATATATGATATGCCACTAAATGCAAACTAAATGAATGAGAATGCAATCTATGGCAAGAATGCAAGCTATGTTTTTGGTTGTTTTTCAAGATTTTGGACAAACTTTATGAATGCAAATCTAAAAATGAGACCCTTAGGAAATTGAAATGATGTCTAGACCTCAAAGGACAAAAGGACCAAGTGACAAAAGGACAAAATGACAATGTCTCCCCTATATGCTTGGATACTAAGCTAGGTTTGACGAAATGACATTGATGACAAAAGGACAAAAGGTTTGATAAGGTCTAGACTTCCTAACAATGACTTAGAGTTTATCAAAGATTTGGATTACTCAAGTATGACAAAACCTAGTTTTGGCACTATATGCAAAGGGACAATTACTATGCAAATTACCCTAATATGATATGATAATGACCTAAGCTTAATGAAGAAACCTAGGGTATGCAAATGCAAATGTATGACAATGTCAACCTAAGTTTGAATTATGAAATAGTATTACTCTAATGCAAGAGGACACATGAAAAATGGATGACCCTTATTGATATGCAAAGGAGTATGACCTAGGTGAAACCTAACCTTGGTAGTTGACAATGAATTTGCAAAATGCAAACCTAGGATGAACCTAAATCTAAGTGACATGAATGTTGAGACAAGATTTTGAAAAATGTTTGACAACCATGTTTGAAGGTGTTTTGAACTTTGTTGGATGAAATGTTCTTGTGTTTAACCTTGTTTTGAATCAATTTTTGTCTTGTTCTTGAAATGAGATACAATTCAACTTTTGACAAGTAAAGAAGACAAGATATTTCAACTTGGACTCAAGACAATCATGCTCATTCACAAATTTCTTATGGTAGGCAAGGACATTAGGTACTTGAGAGGTAGACTCATTATGGGATTCAGGGAGAATACATAGATGCTTGACCCCACGGGCTCCCCTCCATGGCACTCACTTCTCAAGGTAGCCAAGCATCAGTCCCCATGGAAATCTCCCCATGGCGAACTTAGTATCTCTTCCAAGTATCCGAACTTGTCCTTCTCAAGCAACTAGAAGGGTTTTTGGCCTCTAAAAACAAGGTGTTTAGTAAGGATTTCTGTTAAGCGTTACTCCTTGATGTCACGCAAGCGTGATTGAGACATTAAGCCCTTCAAGATACCAAACAAATGTAGTCACACAAGCATGATTTAGACCGTGAGGTCCTACTTAGATGCTGATATGAGAAAGAGTTCAAGGGTCATCACTTCCCAAGTAACTGCAATTCCCACATAACCCTTCCTTCAAAGCTTTCGCCCATTAGGTATTTGTTTATAGTGAGTTAGAATGCCAAGGTATTCTAGCCATACTCACATTGGGTCGTTCCCTTCTCATGATTATCACTTGCTTGCAAAAACAAATGGTCAGGAAGGTAGGCCCTCTAAAGGTGACAAACAATCAAAGACATGAGCATGGTATCGAAGATCTGGATTTCTGATCACCCTAAGAAGGATGAGAGCTTACTCTCCTACTCCAATGTCACACTCAACAATCAAAGCAAAAACATGTTCATTCCAACCTATTTAGAAATCACTAGGTGCCTAAAAATTAATTGCAAACACCAAGTTTAGTTGTTTCTCCAAGGCAACCTGCAAAACCCAAGTTAGAAGTTTGAGGTGTTTATTCTTTGACTATCGATTCTGCATAAAACATGTTAGTAGTTTCATTTGTTGTCTTTTCCATGTGTATGCCAAGATGCTGCACAGATAATTAGTACCAAAGACCAAAAAATAGAAAATAGAATGCCAAAACAAAACAAATTTCAAGTAAAACGCTGCATTTTTACCTCTGTTCTGGACTTTACACAGGCGCAAAAGTTATGACACAGGTGCAGAAGTCATGACATGGGCACATAATGTCTTCAACATAGGCACAAGTTGCTTGACATAGGTGCAGGTTGTCTCACACAGGCGTAGAAGTCCCCAGAAAGCCCTACATTACCCTATTTTTGGGTTTTTTGGCTTGCAAATCAATTCAAAAGCACTCAAAAACATAGTAAAGGGGTTAGATGGTTAGTGTTCACATCGGGTTCACCAATTAATGTGAGGTAGGAATTCGGAAATCATCACAAACATTATAAACATTAATCAATAGCTCAATCACGAAAGCTTAAATGTAATGATCTATCCTAAACACACTCAATAGAGACATGAAAATTGAAACATTCAAAAAGATTATGCAAACCAGATGTAAATCCAAATGCTTCCTTCATGTAGCTCCATTGTTCTTCTTTCTTCTCCAAATAGTTTTGTTGTGGATCTCACCTTCAAGTGCATAAACCTAATGTGAAAGCAAGATTGACATTGGCACAAGAGTACTCGAAGCGTGATTTGACAAAATGATTAGAAATTCGATAATCTGATTAGGGCTTAGATTGAAGAAATTCATCCAATTTATAGAAAAATTGGAGAAAAGACAAGATTAGCATGATTCAATTCAAATGGAAATTGCAAATCAATTATGTCAATTATGACAAATTATGACAAATTATGCACTTTCTATGCAAAATTTGTTGATTGATAATTTATGACAAATTATGACAAACTTCTATGTCAAAATTGATTGATTGTCAATTATGACAAATTATGACAAATTGAAATGTCATTCCCATGGAATTAGGAGATGAAATAGGAGGGAATAGAAATTAGATGAATTAGAAATTAGAAAATTAGAAAAAGAGGAAAATTAGAAATTAAGAATTAGGTAAATTAATTAATAATTTGTCATTTATTAATTAATTCACAAAAAGAGGAATAATTAGCCAATTAAATGAACATTTAATTGCGATGAGAAGACGTAGGATAAATAAATAATTTATTAATCCTAGAGGAAGAAATGACACACAAGGTTAAATGATTAAATCATGAAACCCTAGAAGATGAATTAGCAATGCAAGAATGACAATTAGGTCTTGATTGAAAGATAATTGATATCGATCATGATTTGATAAATGACCAATGTGATAAAATTATTTGATTGATAAAGGCACCAATTGACAAGGAACAATGACTAATCAATCCAAATTGACATGATTGAAAAGAACGACGATTGATGACAAAATAGATTGCAAAATGACAAAATTGACAAGAGGACAAGGATCAATGACAAAATAAATTGCAAGACGACAAGATTGAAAATGACCACGTTCGATGACAAATCGATCACAAAATGACAAGATCAAACATGACAATGATCGATGACAAATCGATCGCAAAATGACAAGATCGAAAATGATAAGATTGATAGGAGGACAAAACCCTAATTAGGATTGACAATGTCCAAAATGATGACAAATGAGCACGTACATTGATGCGATAGGATAAGATCAACCAAAATCATGATTGAAGATTATTGTCGACAAGACCAAATTCGAAGGCGAGATGAAGGAAGAATGCAGAAGAAAGACTCGATACTCGCAAATGATAAAGAACAAGTGCGAATCATAGGAGAAATGTTAATGCGATGCAAAAACCTAAAATGAGGCAATGCGCAAATGTTAAAATATGACTCCACAAGCGTTGACCATTTTTAGGTATCTACAGATACAGGATTCAGAAGAACAACTGGCCTTAAATAGATATAATAGCCTAGTTCTTTCTTATACAGTTAAATATGATCTAATCAATATTGAGTGGATGATGCGAGATTTGGCTAGGGCTTCACAATTGGTTGTGCAGATTCCTGATAGGGTTTAGTTTTCTTTAGTTGTTAATTTAATTTTTTGTTGTCTGCATTCTATCACACGATCAACCTATTAGTGCTATGCAATCAAGCAGATAAAGTCATGCATTCGCTCTATCAGATTTATGCATTCGCTCTATCAGATTCACGTATTCCCTCAGTAAGTATCACGCAATCGCTCAGGTAGTATTACACAATCGCGTCTGTCAAGTTCTTAGTTTCTGTTTTCTGTTGGTTTATTTTGGCTACTAATCTTCTATTTATAGCCTATGGCGGATTCATAGAGAGGATTGGATTAGTAATTTTGTATGCACATCTCACATTTCAATTTTTAGTGCTTAAAATCAACAACAATTAAAATTGGCATGCATGGTTAATCTCACACTTCGTTGTTGGTGCTTAAAATGAACATGGGCTAAAATTGACATGTGTGTATCTCACACTTGGTTTTTGATGCTTAAAAATCAAACAAATGGTTAAAATTGACATGTATGCCTTCATTCTTGGATTTGGTGTTTAAAATTGACATGCACATGCGGATCTAACACCTAAATTTGGGCTATAAAAAGAATGTGAATTAGGCTACATTAGATTAAATCATTTTTCATTTTCTTAAGGGAAAATAACTTTTCATTTTGTCTGGGGTGGACCTACTATTGCACTTACTGACTTTCTACCCGCCATCGGGCCTAAGGGAGAAAGAACGAAGGTGACAACGACATCCAAATTTTCTTTTATTCTACATAGTGAGGGGTATCTTTGACTGGGGATTTCATCACCCCACATAGGTACTTCGAATTGGGTTGCGTTGGGGATATCATCTCTCCCAGTGTACTCTCAAGTGGGTTTTTCGAGCCGCTATATAAATATACTGGTCAGGCGGATAGAGTGTTGAGTTAATTCGATGTATGTGGGGGCCTTCCCTGCACCGATAAGCTCAACTAAATGCTTAAGTGGCTTGCTCTGAAAATCCATCATTGGATCAAGATCCCTCAAAACCTAATACTAAGAACCAAATTAGTTGCCAAAAATCCTACATTCAGTGGTTCCAGGAGCGCGGATCGTACCCCATAGATACCCTTCATGTACCTTACACTATGATATAGGAATCCCTCGGTGATAAGATCTTTGGATCTTTGGGGTAAGAGAGACTAGCATGCCCGAGAAGTGTGTGCCATGGAGTGGAGCTAGTGCTGCCAGACTCTCTATCTATTCATTTTGTTTCGGTATTTTATTGTAAGGGCCTCACTGAATGGTGTCCAATATCCATCCTAAGACTGTTTTCCATGCTTTTTTATGTATCATTGTGATAGACCAGTATTGAGTCAGTCCCTTTGGCTATTTCAAGCCCTATCCCACGTATCTCTAAATTTTTTGAGATTGTTTGAAAATTGAGTCAGTCAACTATACATACCTGCCAACCATTGTTCTCAGATTTGGAAAAACTATGAAACATTATCCTACACACGAAGTTACCAAAAACAAAGTCCATTTTGAAACTAATTCTCAAAACATCCTTACATACTTGTGACCTTAGGCATAGTCCTACTTACGTCCTCATTATCGTCCATAGTCCTTTGCATAGTCCTATCTTATGTCCTCATTATCATCCTAAGTCTTTTGCATTATCATCCATATTAGTTGCATAGTCCACCATTTATCATATACGTCTTCACCTAGACCTCATATATGTCTTCACCTAGACCTCATATACATCTAAGTCCATTATCAGTTATAGGCCCATAACATGTGCCTTCATGGGTCTCCCAGGTGATGGCTTGCTCCCCTTCAAGCAACCTAATGAAATCATTTATGGTCTATCTAGCTTAGCTTGGTATTTAAGAAGAAGCGCACCCCAGTATATGGGAGTTATATACAAGATAGATATTGAGTCTAGGATTTCCCATAAGATTGATAGAGAGATTGAGGCCGAACAACTTCATCAACAAATGGAAAGACTTGCATTAGAGAAAGCTAGAAAGGCTAAAAAGGTCTCACATCAAAATCCTAAATAGAGAGTCTAGTATAGTATTGCATACCTCATATTTACTTCTACTGTCTAGTGTTAGGTCATCATCTAGCATAGAACCATCATCATATAGGAAATTTTAGATGCCCATCACAAGGTCCTAGAAAGCAATAGGAATAATGGATCCGAACAACACATAATCTATAAACCCTACCTGGAACATGGACATGTCAACATGTCAACACTCAGGTACACAGACAATGTCCACCATAAACAAATTACAACAACATCTGACAAAGGAAGAAATTGAGTCCGCACAGCAAGACCCACATGTCCTCATGATCCTAGATGCACTTATACATAGCGATAGTGACAAGTATCTTTCGTTGTTAATACAAAATGGGGCAAAATTACTTGAGGATTTTGATGTCACAAATATTTTACCACCGGGAAAAAATTTAGGTCAAGATAACAATCAAACACTACAATTGATGCAAATACAAGCAACGACCTCTAGTCTTCCTCAGAACGTACCTCTTCCAACAAATGTCAACACAAGTGCAAACTTTCAAACAAGCGTGTCATCTTCAATGATCAATGCTAGTACACCATCACAGAGCATACCGATAATGTCAAGTATCTCAGCACTTATTCAAATGCAAGAAACAAGTGTAAACCAACCTCCAGTTTCCTATTCTATGGGATCCACATATGGTTATCAAAATCCAAATCTAGGTCTTACCAATACAACAGGCACAAGTCAACCAAATGGGCTCACATGTCGCCTATTTTATAGTACCTACGGGAACACACAACACACAAGGTTATAATCTTGGTACATTTCAACAACCTCCTAGTTATGCAAGTATGAATCCTTTTGTGGGACATACACACACACAAGGTATACCTTTGACATCAATAGATATTCTGACACAACAAGTACAGAGTTTGCAACAACAGATGACAACCATCCAAACTGGTAATGATAAAAAGAGCTACACAATGCAGGACTTACGTCCTTATCCATTTGATCACACATTATACATGCCACCCTTCCCACAACATTTTGAAATGCCCAAATTTGATAGATATCAAGGGAAGGGTGATCCTAGAGATCATATCAAAGAATTTTTTATGGCATGTATAGAAGTTGCCTTGTAAGATACTTACCTAATGAGACTATTCCCTAAAAGTCTGGGAGGTCCGGCTTTAGAGTGGTTACTTTGATGGGGAGAATTAGCAGAACAATTTATTGCAAACATCTCACACAACATTGACACCCCAGATACTTTGATGGATTTAGGTGCCACTAAGAAATACGAGAATGAAACATTTGCATCCTTCATACAACAATGGAGGGCTCTCTACAAGAGATGCAAGACAGTTATCCCAAAAACAGAGCAAGTGGATATGTTTACAGAAAATTTGATTCCTAATATAAAATATCCCATACAAATGCAATGTCTTACCACATTCAAACTCAAATGTGAGAAGGGCTTGGTAAAACAAGGTCTTATTAAGTATGGCAATCCCAACAACAATGACAAATCTAATTTTTGGTCAAAAAACAAAAATGTGACCAATGATGGTATTGTAGATGCTATAACAATAAACAGAACTCAACCCGTTTTATCACTTGGAACGAGTCAGTCAACAAATCCACATACTAGGAATAACACAACCTCAACCAATGTAAATGCTACATAAAATACAAACACAAGATACCCCAGGGTAAACCCTCCAAGAAGAAATTACATACCTTTAGGAGAACCTATTGAGTCAGTGCTCAAAAAGTTAATACAAACAAACATGATCGCTCTACCTAAAGTAAGAGTATATGAACCAGGTCCTTTCAAACCCACATGGTGGAATAACAATTATTTCTTCAATTATCATAGGACTAAAGGTCACAAAACAAGTTGCTACAAGTTGAAAAACTTGGTCCAAGATATGATAGACCAAGGGGATATCACAATTGATATGGATAAGACCTCAACAAACATGAATCATATGATTTTTAAAGATCCGTTTGTTAAGCATGACAAGGGAAAAGCTACCACATCAGGTACCCAAGACAACACAGCTAATTACACGAAAGTCTCATACGACTACACTATTCATGCCATTAGCTCAGGAGAGATAACAAATGATGATTCACAAGAAACACATGATCAGGAGGACCAATATCAAGACACTCATAAAGATAAAAACCAAATTTGCATGATATCTGAAGGACCAAAGTACAATGAGGATACAAATCTTTGTCTCCAAGACTGGAGGCAGGATCAACCATCTCACTCAGATTGGTTTGAGGATGAACTCATTGAACATATTATGAATGTTAAACATACACATTGGGACTATGAAGAAGGATTTAATATAAATCTAGATAAGATAGCCTATGATACAAATGATACAATTGCTACAATCACAATTACTCCCAAAGACAAAGACTGTGTAGTAGTTACTCGCAGGTCAAAGGTAACCTTGCAAGGGATACCACAAAATCAACCACCAGCAGTAGGGACTTACAATGTAGTTGAGCAACTTAAGAAAACTCCGGCACAAATATCCTTATTCAAACTACTACGTATTTCACCTAATCATAGAGATATACTGGACAAAGCACTTCAAGATTCAGTAGTGGATAGAGATATATATGAACATGCCTTCCAGTCTATGGTAGGAAATTTGACACAAGGTACACATATTGCATTTACAGAACAAGATATTCCTAGTGATAAATTGCTTCATAATGACCCACTACATCTGGAAGCTTACATTCACAAGAAAAGAATCAGATGAGTACTTATATATGGGGGAGCCGGTCTAAACATTTGTACCTTAAAGCTGGTCAAAGCATTGGGATATTTTGAACTTCACATTGATTCTTCCAAAAGGATAAACATCAAGGCTTATGATGATGAAGAATGTCCATCTAAAGGAATTGTAACATTACCTGTACAAGTAGGACCAATAACGACAGAGGTAGCTTTTCAAGTCTTGGACAGAGAGCTGGGATATAACATGTTATTGGGCTGCCCATGGATCCACACTATGCAAGTAGTACCATCTACATTTCATCAGTGTGTCAAATTCCCATACAATGTATTGAAATCACTATAAAGGGCGATCCAAATCCATTTCAACATTGTAATTATCTAAAAGACAGTGTCGATAATTAGGTACCTATCAATCAGGTTGCACCTCTCACTACATAGTTGGAAACATTGAAAATCACATAAATACAACAAGATATGCCTACGACATCCTCCTTACAAATAAAGGATATGGGTTGTGGAGAGTACTCTATTGCAAATACTTTAAATGGGAAACATTTGTCTCTTTCTCCTAAGTCCTTTGGGAAACCTCACACTATAGTACAAAAGAAAGACAAAGGAAAAGAAATTGTTAGATACTCAAACTCATGCTCTTTCATTAGATGGGGAGACTTAGAGGAAGAATCCTTGAACGAAGATGTTAACCATTAGATATATAGAGAAGAAGATCATATGACAACACCCAGAATACACACAGATCAGTATGGCTATGGATTCAAAATACTCCAAAGACATGGATATGATGGTACCACAGGACTAGGGTTACAAAAGCAAGGAAGACTAGAACCTATTGTTCCTAATGATAATCCAGGAAATCAAGGATTGGGATACAAGCATGTACAACATATCACACAAGCCAGACAACATACCCTTGATATACTAAATCGACCAAGCAAACCATCAGATTACATATCACAAAGGAATTGGTCCACATAGGCTCTTCCATCTTCAACTCGAACAAGCAAGCAGGTACCTACATCACCAAGCATAGAATCAGATGGGGAAGATATGAGACAACTTTTGCAAGAACTCATTGTGGAGTTACAAAATAATGCAGTTATTGACACAACAATACAGGCTAATGTGGCAACAAATGCAGGATTACCCCCACCACCCAATTCCCACCCATGGTTATTGTCACTACTTTTACCATGAGAAGCAACTCAGGCTCAACCAGACAAAATAGATGAAGAAAGATTGCAAAGGCTTATACATGGCCTAAGAAGGGTCACTAATGCACAAAGAAGACCATCAATCTAAAAAGGAATCAGGGATAGGAACAAGAAGAAATAAGTGATGATAGCCCATATGATGAAACATATACTGATAGTGAGATAGATTCTCATGACTACGAATTCTTATCACTCTATGATTCTAGCTCACCAGAAAGTGTAAAATTAAGGAATCAAATAAGGCTTATACAAGATGAAGATACACAAAGCCACTCAAACAATCAAGTCTTCATGTTATCCAAGTCTACTAAAGAAGGGAGCAATTATTTACCCCTAGTATATTCACACTTGATTGATTGGGGGTGAGAAGGAAAACCAACACAAGATTGGTTTGAAAACAACGAAGCGATTTCAAAAAATTTAGGAGTCAAAAAGGGATTTCTACAAGGTGATCATAAAGCAGGGTTTGCTATAGACCTAAATAGAACAACATACTTTGGTGAAAAAAGTACTTCTCAAACAGAAGATAAGGATCAAACTACCCCTAATGACTTGGGAAATCTTCCTATGGAAAGAGAAAGTTCAGCATTACTTACAGAGGAAACAGAAGAAGTAAATATAGCAGAAGGGGAAGTTGTACATAACATCCATCTAGCAAAATCACTGAGCAAAGAAGAAAAAGATAGATTCATTCATTTTTTCAAGCAACGACCTATCAAATTTGCTTGGTCCTATGCAGACATGCTAGGCTTAGATTCTGAATTAGTGTTGCATCACTTACCATTGATACCAGGAGTTAAACCTTACAAGCAAAAATTAAGAAAGATGCATCCAAGTATTGCATTGCTGGTTAAAATAGAATTACAAAAGTTGCTGGATGTAGGTTTTATCAGACCTATTGACTACGCGGAATGGATATCCAACCTGGTATCTATGACTAAGCCCACGGGAGGCATCATAATCTGTATGGATTTTTGAGATCTAAATAAAGCTTGCCCTAAGGATGACTTCCCGCTACCTAATATCGACATGATAGTTGACCTCATAGTTGGAAATGAGATGTTATCCTTAATGGATGGTTTTTCAGGATACAACTAGATTAAAATTGCACTAGAAGATCAACATAAAATGGCCTTTACATGCCCATGGTGAACGTACTGCTAGAATGTGATGCCATTTGGTCTTAAAAATGTCGGGGCAACATACCAAAGAGCCATGACAATATTATTTCATGTTATGATCCATAACATAATGGAAGATTACATGGATGACATATTGGCTAAATCACAAACCAGAGAAAGTCACCTTGCAGTTCTTACATAGATATTTGATCAGTTGGAATAGTATAATGTCAGATTAAATGTAAAGAAATGTGTGTTTGGCCTAACAGCAGGTAAACTATTAGGGTTTATAGTATCAAACAGAGGAATTGAAATATACCTTGCCAAGGTCAAGGCAATCATTGATATGCAACCTCCATCAACACTTAAATAGCTCAGAGGGTTACAAGGAAGATTGCAATCCATAAGGAGATTCATAGCACAGTTAGCAGATAAGTGTCACCCATTCCAACATTTACTCAAGAAAGGAGTTACTTTTAAATGGACAGAACAATGCGAGGAAGCTTTCCAAGCTCTAAAAGATTATATTTTGAACACACCAATGTTAATATCTCCTACTCCGGGACAACCTCTATTGTTATACATATCAGCAACGAACTCAGCTATGGAAGCTCTATTGGCACAACATGACAAAAATGGAAAAGAAAGAGCCATTTATTATATAAGTAGGACTCTGATCGGCTATGAGCTTAATTATACCCCCATAGAGAGAGAATGCTTAGCATTAATCTTTGCATCCCAAAAGCTCAGACACTACATGTTGAGTCATAAGGTACAACTCATTGCACGGTTTGACCCACTCAAATACCTATTGAGAAGAGTGACATTGACCGGGCGATTGGCTAAGTGGTTTATGATCTTGAGCAAGTTTGATATAGAATACATAGATAGAAAAGATATCAAAGGACAAATCATAGCAGATCAATTAGTAGAGGCTCCTATACAAGACAGTCACACATTGCTGATAGACTTTCCAGACGAATCTGTGTTTACACTAATTGCCTTAGTAATGTGGAAGTTATACTTTGATGGGTCATATACAAATCACGGATCTGGAGCAGGTATTCTCTTCATTACTCCTCAAGGGGATGTTATACCCAGGTCATTTAGGATCAATTTCCCATGCACCAACAATATGGCAGAATATGAAGCTCTCCTCATAGGGCTTCATACAGTGATGCAATGGAAAATACAAGAGTGACAGGTCTATGGTGATTCGCAGTTAATTGTAAACCAAGTCAATGATGATTACAATACGAAGGATGACAAACTCATGCCTTATAAAAAGTTGGTCGAAGATTACAAGGAGCATTTTAGCAAAATTACCTTCGAACAAATCCCCAGAATACAAAACAAGGCAGCAGATGCAATGGCGACCATAGGATCTCTTCTGAATATGCCTGCTAATGAAACTCAATTTGAGTTTATCATAGAACAGTTAATGCTACCTACATATGAGACTCCCTTATCAGACTATGTATGTGCAATTGTGAGTCCAGAATCACTTTGGTACAATGAAATATATACTTATTTGCATACCCAATACATGTCACCAGATCTGCCCAAAAATCAAAAGAAGACCTTTATTCATCAGGGATCTAGATATGCCATTATAGCTGATACTCTATATAGAAAGGGTTTTGATGGTACTCTTCTCCGATGTCTGGATGAGAATGAAGCACACCTTGCTTTAAAAGAAGTCCATGATGGAATATGTGGGGCTCACCAAAGCGGTCCGCCATTATCAAAGAAACTGCTGAGAATAGGGTATTACTGGCCAACCATGGAAAAAGATGCTTACAAGTATGTACAGAAGTGTAAACAATGCCAAATGCATGGAGACCTTATTCATGCACCAACACAAGATCTTCAACCCTGATATGCTAAGCTTCATTGTTCAATAAGAAGGCTAAGTGATGAATATATATTGACGTAATAAAATATGTGACATAGGTTCGTGATTCATTCAATTTCATTCTCATTTCATCTCATTTGCTTATTGCTAGTTTGCTGATTCTTTTATCACTGTCTCTTTCTAAATCATATCAATCATCTTCAGTTGCTTCTAATTCTCATCTAAAATTATTCTCTTTCATTTTAAGGTTCATTCTCTCATATTTTATCTCAATATCATCTTCACATCACCTATCTCTATCTCTAATCAACTAACCATTCTTCTATCTTTAATCTCACATTCTTCTTTTTTTTCGATAGATCATTCATGTCTTTAATGCACAAACAATCTCTCGAGGGGGCATTACACCCTAAGTGTCATCGGGGTATACAGGGGCAATTTTTTGTTTTCTTTGAAACAACATCATTCCGACATTGTTTCAAAGAGGGGCAAATGTAGACACTTAAAAATATCTCATTGATCATGTACTAATTATTTCTCTAATTGATTAAATAATCTTTATTATTTAATTAATTTAATTAATCTATTTCTTCTAATTTCATATTTCCTCGTCATCTTATTAATTATTCTATTTTCCTATTCTATCATCATTTAATCATTTTAATCATTTTCTAAATATTAATTAAATATTTATTATTTAATTAATTATGATTAATTCCCCAATTTAAATAATCTTTATTATTTAAATAAACTAATTATTCTATTTCTTATTCTTTCATCATTTAATCATTTTAATCATTTTCTAAATATTAATTAAATATTTATTATTTAATTAATTATGATTAATTCCCCAATTTAAATAATCTTTATTATTTAAATAAACTAATTATTCTATTTCTTATTCTTTCATCATTTAATCATTTTAATCATTTTCTAAATATTAATTAAATATTTATTATTTAATTAATTATGATTAATTCCCCAATTTAAATAATATTTATTATTTCAATAAACTAATTATTCTATTTCTTATTCTTTCATCATTTAATCATTTTAATTATTTTCTAATGTTAATTAAATATTTATTATTTAATTAATTATGATTAATTCCCCAATTTAAATAATCTTTATTATTTAATTAAATTAATTCTCAATTTCTATCTCTAATCATCTAATCATTCAACCCTCTTCTAAATATTAATTAAATATTTATTATTTAGTTAATTGTGATTTTAATCCTTTAAATTAAATAATCTTTATTATTTAATTAAATTCCATTTTAAAAATAATTAAATAGTTTCTTTAAATTATTTAATTAACTAATTAATTCTTCAATTCCAAATCCCCAAATTCTAATTTCATTTAATTTCTTATTCTTCTAGTTTCTTCTAATTCAATTACATGTGCATGATTTCAAAAACCAAATTGAAAATCGAAGTCAAGTTCTAAATATATTCAAATGCTAAATTGAATTAATAAATTCAATTATTTGAATAATATGTCATGCAAAGATTAAATTAATAATCTAAATCTAAATGCAAGCACATGCTAAATTAATTAATTCAATCAATTAATTAATTAAATCATTTATCTCTTCAACTTCTATTTCCATCCTTCAGTTAGCTTTTTCTAAATTTAGCTCTCTGTGTCATCCTCTTTATTTCCACCAATCATCCTTTTGCTTCCTTAGTTAGCTTTTTCTCAATCAGTTGACTCAATTAATCTATTCAATCTATTGAGTTTCACTCCTACAATCAGTAGTTCAACTATCAATTTGCATTTGAGCTCACCTAAGTTCACACCTCTTGATCAATATGTTCCACCTTTCAATCAATCCTCTCCAATTTTCTATAAATCAAGCATCCAATCTCCATTTTCAACAATCACGAACTTTGAATCTTTGTGTCACTTGTAGGTTACTAGCGCAATATCTAAGAGCCATCATACCGCGAAGAGGAGAAGAGCAATGAAAGCAATATGCAGTCACGAAATAGGGAGTTTTTTATAGATTGAAATTATAATTCCTATTTTACTTGATGATTGCATTATTTCATTATCTAGCTTGTTAGATCTATTGATTAGATAGGGATTCATGATTTCCCTTGTTCTTCTAGTTGATAGCTTTGTTTATTTGAAGAATCAATTCTAGCATGTGTTACACTACCAGATGGTGGGACAACTCCCATTTTTTGTCTCAGTTACTCAAAAGGACCCAATGGAAGTGGCTTGGTGAATATGTCAGCAATATGCTCGCTGGTGGGAACATATTCTACTACAACCTCCTTGTCTGCTACCTTCTCCCTGAAGAAGTGATACTTGATTTCAATATGTTTTGTTCTTGAGTGCATTACAGTATTCTTGGAGATGTTTATTGCACTTGAGTTATCACACCAGATTGGAATAGGTTTCAGTATCTCTACCTGTATGTCTTTTAGTGTCTTCTTCATCCATAAAACCTGTGAACAACATGTAGCAGCTGCTATGTATTTATCCTTAGCAATAGATAGTGACACTGAATCTTTCTTCTTACTATGACATGATACTAACCGGTCTCCTAAGTAGAAAGCACCTCCACTTGTACTTTTCTGGTCATCAATACTTCCGGCCCAAGCTGCATCTGTATAAGCTTGCAAAGAGAAGTCTCCTTTCTTTGGATTCTTCTTATTGCATTTAAGTGAGACTATTTAGGAGCAGCTTGGAATCTTGCTACCAAGCAAACAACTTGTATAATATCCGGTCTAGATTCTGTTAAATACAATAGACTACCAATCATAGACCTATACAGTGTTTTCTCAACTTTTGATCATTCATCTAGTTTCCTCAACTTACAACCGGTAACCATGGGAGTGCTTACTGGTTTGCTGTCCTCCATTTGAAATTTCTTCAACATATCTTTCACATACATGGTTTGGGAGATAAAAATTCCTTTTTCCTTCTAAGAGATCTGCAAACTGATTAAATAGGACAACTCACCCAACATGGACATCTCAAACTCTATCTTCATCCGATCTGCAAAATCTTTGCACATGATGTCCTTGTCTCCACCCAAGATAATATCATCCACATATACAACATAATCATGTGATCTCCATTTACCTCGGCATACTAGTTGTTGTTTGCATTACCTTTCCAGAATCCTTTCTCCTTCAAGTATTTGTCTAACCAGGAATACCATGCTCTGGGAGCCTACTTCAAGCCATACAAGTCTTTCTTCAATCGGCATACAAAACTCTCATCTTCATGGAATGAGTACCCTTCCGGCTGTTCCATATACAGCTCTTCTTCAATATTTCCATTGAGAAAAGAAGATTTCACATCCATCTAATACACTTTATATCCCTTATAGGCTGAGAAAGCTAAAAACATTCTTAATGCCTCTAACCTAGCCACCAGTGCAAAGGTTTCTTCAAAGTCAATACCTTTAGCTTTAGCATACCCTTTGCAAACTAACCTTGATTTATGTAAGATTATCTTACCTTCTTCATTCATCTTGTTCTAGTAGACCCATTTGATACCTATGACATTCTTGTCTGTCGGTCTAGGAACAAGTTCCCAAGTTTGATTTTTCTCAATTTGTCTCAGTTCTTCATCCATGGCATCTACCCACTTCTCACTTTTGCTAGCATCATCAAAAGTTTTGGGCTCAACTTCAGTCATAAGACATAAACTTACCTGCTCACCTTCTTGGGCTAATCTCCTTCTGGTCTGCTCACCTCTATTCCTATCTCCTATGATCTATTCTTCCGGGTGATTCTTCTGCACATACCAGTTGGGAGTCTTGTTTGGTACATCTTCTACTAGTCCATTATCAGATTGGTGTTCATATTCCACATCTGACTCATTAACGTAGGGTGAAAGTGCAGATTGTCCTTTGTGTGAGTCTTCATCTATTCTCACATGTACACTCTAAACCACTCTTCTCAATCACTTTTTGTAACATTTGTAGGCTTTACTATTGGCTGAGTATCCCAAGAAAATTCCTTCATCACTCTAAGAATCAAAAATTCCCAATCCATCAGCATATTTCTTGATGAAGAACTTACTTCCAAAAACTCTGAAGTGTTTGACTGATGGTTTCCTTTCATTCCACAACTCATAAGGAGTCATTCTACTATTCACCCTTACCTGAACTTGGTTTAAGGTGTAGACAGCAGTATGAACTGCTTCCTTCTAGTACATATCTGGTATGTTGGCCTCATTCAATATTGTCCTGGCCATCTCTTTTACTATCCTATTTTTCCTCTCCACCACCCCATTTTGTTAAGGTGTCCTCGCAGCTGAAAAACTGTCTTCAAATTCCATGTTTCTCATAGTAGTCAACAAATTCATTTGAATAAAATTCTTCACCTCAGTCAGATCTTAAGCAATTTAGTCGGTGTCCACTTTTATTTTCCACCATCTTCTTAAAAAAAAATTTGAATCTCTCAAATTCTTGTGACTTTTCATGAAGGGCGGTTACCCAAGTCATTCTTGAGTAATCATCTATGAACAACATGAAATACCTTTCTCTGGCCAAAGCTCTTGTCCATGTTGGCCCACATAAGTTGGTATGTATCAACTCCAAAGATCTTGAGGTGTTATATTCTTTTGTTTTAAAACTGAGCTTTTCTTTCTTACCTCTGACACATTCATCACAGAATGTGCTTGCTGGTCTTATGATCCGAGGCATGTTTCTCACATACCGGTTCTTTCTTATCTTCATCAGATTGTCAAAATTCACATGGCCTAGTCTCCGATGTCACAACCAATTTTCATCAACCTGTCCCATCATGGATTGGGACTCATAGCATTCCTTTAAATTGTAGACATTACCCTCTATTCTCTTTCCTTCTGCTACCACCTAACTGATACTCTTCTTCCTTATCTGGAAACCTAAAGAATCAAATGAAAACTTTTACCCTTGTCACACATCTGACTTACACTCAGTAGGTTATGTTTCAAACCTTCCACATAGTACAAATCATGAGCCTTGATCTTTCCATCAATATTCAGTGTACCCCTACCTTTGATTTTGACGGAGGAGTTGTCACCGAGCCAAACTGAACCTCCATTCCAATCATCTAGCTTGATGAAATTTTTCTTATCTTTGGTCATGTGATTTGAGAAACCACTATCAACTACCCATAAATTCCTCCTTTCAGCATGTAGAGTAGTCTGCACAATCAGGCTAGACTCCATCTTATTTTTCTCCTTCTCTATCCAAACTAGTTTCTCTTCTTTCTTTTCCTCTTCTGTCACTTTGTGTTCCGGTTTTGATTCCAACTTTTCATCTGGTACAACTCTCTTTTGCTTGTCAGTTCTTAGTTGACAATGCCTTGCTATGTGACCAAAAATTTGACACATAGCATTTCACATTAGCACCAAAAGATGTACTCAATACATTCTTGTAGGACATTTGCATGTTACTCCTACATTCATAACTCTTGTGACCAAAATTATTACAATTATAACACATGATATTTGTACTTTGTAATGCAACAAATGAGTTTCTACTTTCAAAACTAGGGTTGACATTCATTTTCCTACAGTTTGTCATTCTATGACCAAACTTATTGCACTGATGACAATAACCATGAAAATTTGGTACATATCGGTTAGGTTGTCTTGAACCTACAAACGGCTACCTCACCAGGGTGCTTCCTTTCATGTTGCTAACCCTTGTGAATCCTTCATGATCAATGCTTACATTTATCCTTGGATCTGCATGTTGGTGCATTGAGTATGGTCTTTGGTTCATTGATTTAGCATATCGGTTTGTGTATCAGTTTCTAGCAGCATCTGCATATGTCTTTTTGTTGGTATCCTTGACCAGTGTGAATGTCTTCTTCTATTCACCTTCCTTATTAGAAGTGAATTGAATTTCCTTATCCGACGTGTCTTTTCTTTTGGAACTTTGACCTTTTAGAAATCCTAAGCCACCAGTATCTTTGGATTGCTTTTGTTTGCTCAGTATTTTGTCCAAAGCTTCAGTGCTGCCTTCATACTTGCTTCTCACTTTCATTTCTTCCTGACTTTTCTCCAAGTCCTTCTGGAGTTTCACTATTTCTACTTCTATATTTTGATGTTCCTTTTCCTTTTCACTCAGACTGGTACTAGTGAATTCACACTTCATCTTGGCCTCTTCCAACTGAAGTTTTAGATCTACAATAGTTTTTTTAGACTCTTCAAGAGATTGTTCCAACAACTCTTGTTCTTCAACTGCAGTCCTTTTTACCTTCTTCAACTCTCTTCTTGTTTTCTTTAGCTCATCTAAGGCACTAATGAGTTCTTCTTCAATATCTACTTCACCTTATTTCTCTTCCTCTTCTTCTTCTTCAGGTACTGGTACCTCTTGAGCCATAAAAGGATTTTCCCTTATTTCATCATCACTGCAGTAGTCATTTGAGGCACTTTCTTCATCTGTGGCATCATTTTCATGTGTGAAAATACTCCTCTACTTCTAGTAGCATTTCCTACTATGTCAGTAGATATTTTTCTTCCTATCATTACTAAATGATCTGGTACCTTTTGATTGATCATCTTCACTCTTATCACCATAAGGACATTTAGCAGCAAAATGACCAATCTTTCCATAGTTGAAACATTTTAAAGGAAGCTTTCCTTTATATTTTCTTGAACCTGTCTTGAGTCTTCTGACAAATTTTTCCATGATGTCATCAGATTCTTCAACAGTTGCATCATGGGCAGATTCTTCTTTTCCTTTTCTTGATGTCTTGAATGCAACTTCTTTCTTCACAACATTAGTACCAACAATCCTCATCTCATAAGTAGTTAGGGAGTCATACAACTCATCCATTGTGAAGACTTTCAAATCTTTTGCTTCTTCTATTACTGAGACCTTTATATCATACTTATATGTAAGGGATCTAAGTACTTTCTTTATTACAACCTTATTTCTTCTCCAAGCCCTCTAATGGTGTTTGTTGTTTCATCAATCCTTTGGACATAGTCAGCAATCTTCTCTTTATCTCTCATTTTCAAGCCCTCAAGTTGTGCTCTCAAAGTCTACAACTTGGCTTCCTTGACTTTAGCATCACCTTCAAAAATATTTTGCAACTTATCCTAGGTTCCCTTGGCAGAAGAATAGTGCATAACTTTAACAAACTCATTATCGAACAACCCACTAAGAATGGCATTCTTGGCTTTAGCATTGTTCTCATATTCCTTCTTAGCATCTAGATCAAAAGGGGGAATATTAGGAAATGTATATCCATTTACAACCGACATCCATACATCACAACCTAGAGAGGACAAATAGGTTTCCATTCTTCTACTCCAAAAGGCATAGTTGATACCATCAAACATAGGAGCTTTTGAGGAGGCTGATTCATTTCTTGTCATTGTGAACACTTGACGCGATCTACCCAAGCTAGAGAATGCTTTTGATAAAATAGGGTACCTAGGCTCTGATACCAATCGTTGGACACAATGGATCACTGAGAGGGCGGTGAATCAGTGATTCAATGCTATGAATACTTTCAACAAGAGGATATCGATAAGTAAAACAAACTAAGTGTTAACCAACAGCTTAAATAGTGCAACCAAGGTGTGTGAAAGGATTTGCTAAACTATCGATATGCCACATATACAAAGATGCAACACACAACACCAGATGTATATGAGGAAAACCCAATGTGGGAAAAACCTTGGTGAGAATAGCTACTGGAGATCTTCTGCTCCAATCTAGCCTCACAATGAAATTCTAAATACAAAATTTAGGGCACCAACCCCTGATTTATGAGCACCAACTCAAAGGAGAACCAACCCCTACACAATTTATAGGCTACAACCTAAAGGAGCTACAACCCCTATACTAAGCTACAACTTCATGAAAACAATATAAACTCAGATACACAAATGAGATTACTATTGCAAATGAGGTTTTGCAGCCTTACAATATCCTACTTTGCCAGTTTCAGCCTTACCGGTCTGCTTCCTCTCCTCCTACTCTGCAACTTAACTTTTCTGATCACCTTTCTCAATCCTCGCTCACAATGTCTTCCTCCTTTCAACTCACACTTAATCACCCTTAATCAGGCACAACTTCTCCCAGTTTATAAACTCTATGTTCAATGCACTCTTCACCAGTTGTTCCTTATATCGGTTTGCTCTGCTTCACTTGTGAATTAATACTTTGCTCATAAGTGTTTTCCTCTTTGGCTTTTAGACAACAATATCACACTTGTCTTTTGTTGCAACAACACTTTTCTTTGTCTCGAGCTCTTCTCTTTATCCCATGGTTTCCCATCAAAATGCAGTTCAAATTTGGAGCACTTAGGGTTTCCTTTTCCTGACATAATCTACATTAGATCTTTCCTAGTCTGTCATGTGTTGATCACCTCTACTCCAGGGATGGATCTATACACTTTTTCATTACCCAATGCATGCTTGCTAAAGATAGAAATCTCAAACTAGATTTCTTGCCTTGAAATCTGTCAACTCATAAAATGCTTCAACTATTTCCTTTGCGAGGTCTTCCCGAATCATATTTCCTTTGCATTGACCTAGGTGCCAACTACTCACTGATCTTCCTTCGTCATACTTTCTTCCTCTAGCCGCATCGGTTAGTTACAATCCCATGATTTGTGATTGTTTCATTTATGTCGACTAATAGTTTCACCAACCTTGTCGATAGTGGCTTTACCGACCCCTGCAAATTTACCACCTCATCTCCACATGGCGTCACAATGGTCAATCACTTAGCTCACTGACACACAGTTGGTTCATACTTGATCATTCAGCAAACTCATACTGGTACATGCCTTTACTAGTGAGTCCTTCTTCTTTTTCTAATAGACAATGCACACTACACTAGTAACTCACCTTCACCTCTGGTAGTTTATGATATCTTTAACATTCTACCTCTTTATCATAAAAAGGCAGCCAAACTTCAAACCGGTATAAGCTCCACAGGTTACCACTTAACATGCTCACCCACACATACATCTCATCACATACTAATCAAGTCACTGATAGTTTTAACAATGACATGTGTTTCATCATATCGATACATTATTCTTTATCATCCTGGATGATATACCTCTACCAGTAGCTTGCCTACAATACCGATTGACATCAATGACAACTCAATGCCAACATGTTCCTCCAACACTTTTGATTTCTCCAACTATCTCCTTGATTCTCTAACCATACTGTTGAATGTTTCCACCTTCATCCATTCTCATATCATCAAATTTACCTCTGAGACTCTCTTTCTTGGCTAAATTTACATGCTCATCACTACCATAGATTTATTCCAGTTTTTTCCAAACTTCATATGCAGTCTCTAATCCATGAGCATCAACATATTATGAATCTTACAAGGTACTGATGATGGATTCCAATCCTTGGTTGTTCTCCTTTAGCTCCTTCTTCTGATCATCTGACAGAATTCCACTAGGCAAGTTATACTTATTAACTACCCGATCCCAGTATCATCTTCCCAAGATCTTGATGTAAATCTTCATCCTATCACTCCAGATTTTGTAGTTATCTCTATTGAACTTTGGACCCTCTCTCTTCATCATTTTCTCCTAGATATTTTCCTCAAGGTATTAGGCTTATACTCAAGAGGACATGGAATGCTCTGATACCAATTGATAAAATGATGAAACTATAAAGATCCAGTCAACAACTGAGAGGGGGAGGGGGGTGAATCAGCAGATAGAAAATTAAGTGTGCTTTCACCAAACTTCTTTCCAACTCAAAAACAACTCACAAAGCTTACCGATTTAGACACTTTAACAAAACTACAACAACATTGTCAAACCTTACCGGTTGACCTAATACTTCAATAATATAATGCAATAGATCTGAAACTTAAATATCCTTTGACCAAAACCTTAAACCACTTCAATAAGATCAATAATAACATATTTCAGATCATTTCCAGTCATTTAAATTAATCTATGTAGATTTACTAATCATTCATATCAACCATACCAATAACACATCCACAAAATCATTCACCACTTGACACAATGATTTTTCACGTGGAAACCCAAATGGGAAAAACCACGGTGGGGATGAATACCCACAAGTATTTTGAACTCTTCTAAAGTGCGCCCTGTTAAGAGCCAAGCCTTGTTAGAAATCTTATACATGAATGTTCTGTTAAGAACATATCTGGTTAAGGACCACCTGATTAAGGGATTGACTACAAATACCCTGTTAAAGGTAACCTCGATGGAGGATTTCAAATCCAAGCTAATGGATCACCTAGTTAGAGGATTTAAACAACAAGCCTGTTAAAGCTTACCATGTTAGGGGATTTCAAACTGTTGTAATGGTTAGAGAACAACAAGTTCTTGACTGATATGGAAATAACACTTCCTTGCTTAATCAGATCCTTTACTACTCCTATTTGCCTTCACATCATTCTGTAGACTCACCTCCTAGTTCAGCAACAATCACTTTCACATTTAATCAAATTTTCCAACTACTCATTCAATCAATTCATTGACCTTATAAACAAATACATTAGGTCGGTAACACAACTCAAACCCTAAAAATCTCATAGAGATTACAAACACATCGGTTCAATCTTGATCTTTAGATTACATGCAATCAACTTTACATTCTTCTTGAAATCTACAACCGCTCCTAGATCATCACACTTTGAATCCTGTAACTCATCATGCATTTGGCACTTCATACTATGCATTTGATCATTCTCAAGATAAACAGTTATGTTCATGCACCAAAACCATTTTGAAACGCATCACGTGTAACATGGTTATGTGGCATCTTTATCACCAATCATCATTTGTTCATAGATCATCATAACTCATCTCCAAGCTTCATCAGTTAAGGTTTTGCATCTCAACTAGATAGGGTTACTGGTTGATCTTCACTGCATCATTACCAGTTGCTTCATCAGTTAGGGTTCTGCATCTCAACTGGATAGGGTTAAGTCTAGTGGTTGTATCGGGCATTGACAGGTCGATCTTTTGGTGCAATGGCAACCCTAGTTTGTAATATGTTGTCTTCCACTCATCTCCTTTGATTCTGATTTGATGATATCCACTCTTCAAATCTATCTTTGTATATTATTTAGCTCCACTCAAGCAATCTATTATGTCATCCATCTTAGGTAAAGGAAACCGGTACTTCATTGTGATCTTGTTTGTTTCTCTAGAATTGGAACAAATCCTCCATTCTCCATTCTTCTTAGGTGCTAACAATGCTGGTACTACATAGGGACTCAAACTTTCTCTGATCAAACCTTTCTCCAACAATTATTGCACTTGTTTATTCAACTCTTCATTCTTTATCGATGTCATCCGATGTGCAGCTTTGTTAGGAAAACTAGCTCAAGGAATCAGGTCCATGCAATGACTGATACTCCTCACACATGGTAATCCATTAGGCACATTATCTGAAATAATGTCTTCACATTCTATTAGCAATTCTTTTATCTCCTCCATTTGTTATTCTTCTTAGGAACTAAAGTAAAGAACACATTCTCATGTCTCATTCCATCAAGGAATTTCCTTCCATCCACTATATAGATTCTAGCATTCGTATTGTAATGCCCACCAAAATACCCTAAAGAAAATTAAACAATAATATACAAATGGAGATAAAAAAATTTCTTAATTAACTTCTAATAATAGCTAATGCAACATATAACATCTCCATCTATTTACATTCATTAACCAATTAACCAATATGAACATACACCATTGCTCATTTCATCAATTAATGCAAGCGGAAATAAAACAACATCAATAATCTTTCTCTAGGGTACTTTAACATCATTACTTAATTCATTTCCATAATAACATACTACATACACTATAGGTATATTTCACCTTCATTAATGCATCATATTCTAATTCTCTAACCATAAGATATGTAACCTACTACATTACTTATTCCTTGTGTTATGCATAATTTCCTTCCTATCAATGCATCTATGTGAATCATCAATATCTACTAGATCCAATTAATATCTTCTAACATATTCACTTATTAATCTACAATTATTCCTTCTTCAAGATTATTTAACATTCTAAATAGCCTCTAAACTTTCCATGAAATAATACAACTAATCTATAAAGCAATTCCATTCTATTCCAACTATAATCCACTTTATTTCCATGATTCATAAAATCACATCTCTACAATAGTACAAATATAATATCTATAAATTCTAATCTCCAACTACAATTCATCTTACAAATATGAGTACATTAAATACAATATGAACATATCTCTTTCTAATACAAGAATCCATCTAATATATACAAAGATATTACATTGCATGCATTCCATCTTATCCATTAAATAAATCTACTACAAGGTACATTCATAGTACATCATGAAGAAGATTTCACATCCATGAAAGAAGAATCCAAGAGAACATCCCAATGGCTAAAAGCACCAACCTTCCGACCATGTGGAACCAAAGGAACCACTCCCCATGCTAGGAGATGACACAAGGTCCCAACACATACTCTAAACCTAAGCTGGCACCTATAACCAAGGAGACTAACCACACAAGGACTCTCAAAAAATAACTCACACATACAACAAGAATGAACTCCTAGAGGCATAAGATACATCAAGACATAAATGCATCCAATAAGCATAATCATAAATCACAAAGGGGAAACACATGTAGGAGTAGTGTCATCACATGCCATCCTCATAACATAATAACACAAGCCACTAGCCTGATGGACATGTGGAGCCATCTCAACCTATGAGAGACTAAGGGAGATTAGCTTACCGTCTTCACGGCCTTGTCATGCTTATCCTAAAACATCCTCCCTAAGACTAAGTCATGAGGCACAAATCAATTTATCATCTTATTAATTACTCTAACTACCCAACCCATCAATTATTAGGTTATCACTTATTTACAAATCACAGAAAACTCCAATGTGCCCTAGTGGTCTAGACTTCATGCATCCTTACAAGGAACCTCATCCAAGCCTATCTCTTGTGACACTGGTCATCACAAGGAAACCCACTCCTCCTAACATGGCCCAACAATAAATCACAAGAGGCTCTACCAACATAATTACATGAAAATAATACCCAAAGCAGCCAACAACTTCCACACATGCTCTTACAATATAAACAAGGCTAAAACAACATATACAACATCAATATAGCAAAATGAGCCTCTTGGCTAGGAATAGCAAAGGCATATCAAGCCATCAAATGCTGCCATCAAATAAAGAATAACATCTCAACAAGGCCTACTCACTTGCTGGTCCAAAACAACATAGAAACCATCTCAATCATCCATGGCTTATCCACATGGAAGAGAGTCTAAAATATACACAATGGTGTAGAGAAGCAAATATACTTAAACCATCAAAATGCATCAAATCTGATCAAACCCAAAATAGGGAAATATTAACAGACCTCAAATAAAGCCTCTAGTACAAAAATCAATTCGGGAAAATACAAAACACAAACAGGTTAGCACTTTTGCCCCGTAGGACAGCGCTTTTGCCCAAAAGAACAATGCTTATGTTAGGAAGAACAATGGTTATGCATTCCAGAATCGGGCATATGCATCTTAAAGTAGCACTTATGTTTCTAGATTCATGCTTATGCATCTTAAAACAACACTTATGTTGCGCAGAGTAGCACAAATGCAATACAGAACAAAGCTTTTGCAAAAATAGCGCTTTTGCATGGAACTTACAAAAAAATTAGAAATCTTTTGGGTAAAATAATAAAATATAGACTTAACAAAAGGGCTCAAAAAACATATGAAAAGAAATGCCCAGAAACAAGGAGTTCTTGGGTATAAACACAATAAAATAACTCAACCTATAAACCAAGATTTAATCAAATAAATTCAATACAATTTCTCACAGAGCCATGATATGCATGCACGGGAAAACTAAAATAAATATCTCCCAACAACTATATAAAAAATCTCATAACATAAAGTTTCCTTCCCAAATATTTCCTTTCAGCAATAATAAATCTATAGATTAAACTATCATTTCAACCCAAACCCAAAACATTGCAGACACAATGCATACACAGAGAAGCCATTGAAAACCAAAATTCAAAGTGAAGAACTCTAATGTGCAACTTTGAAGTAATGGTTTGAAGCTGAAGAAGTGCTCCCACAAGCCAAAACAAATCCAATCCAAGATCCATCCAAATCCAAGAGAGAAGAAATCCAAAACCAAGGAAGAAGCTTGCTGGAAAAAATTCCAAAGAAGAGCCAACCAACCCGAAAAACCTCATGGGAAAGAAAATAAAAGCAACAATAATCCAAAACCCTACCCTCAATCTCAGCCAATCAGAATATTCTATTTTGGAGTATATTTTACCAACCCACCATATAATATAATTTATTCACCCATTTTGAATTTAATCAATGAGAGTGAAGGGTAGGTAAGGTAAATAAAATATACTTATTAAGCTAAGTGGGATTGTTTTATTTATTTATTTAATTAATTTAATATGTTCATACACCCCACTTAGGAATAAAAGTCAAACTATTGAATAAATATAAGATGTAAATAAATAATCCAAATGAGTTTTAAAATCAAATAAACCAAAAGTTCATAAAATAAATTAAAGAACCAAATAAATATAAGATATCAAATAAATATCAAACCATAGAAGATCAAATAAATAATTAAATATTCAAATACCATTAAAGATTAAATCATAAATATTAAATAAATATTAAACAACAATAAGGCTTATCAAATAAATAATCATAAAATCAATAAATGTTAATTATCAAATAAATACAAATACCAAATAATTAATTATTCAAAACTTATAAATTAAATACATTAAAATGGACATTACCAAATATAAAACTACACATCAAGAGCCAAATAATTACTTTAACATAAACAAGTAAATCAACTAGCATAAACTGAACTCACAATACCAAAAGACCAAGCTTACTAACTGACATAGTGAATTATGCCAAGACACTGACTACTCACGGTGAACAACTTAAACCTAGAGTATGTGAGGGGAAACTCATGCCATCTCTGAACCATATAAGCCATTGGAACTAAAGACACACTCAAACATGTGAAGCCAAGTGGAGTCGATGTCTAGTACCTACAAAATCCTGCAACCATAAGATGACAATACCACATATACATGTACATATATAGAACAAGCAAGTGATAGATAATCATGATGACACATCCCACTTACAATGAGTGATGTGGAATCGTCTCTATCATGAAGACAGTCAAACACATCTCATAAACATCTCATCATATGTAATCATAAAGTAGGGTTAGCCTAATCATAATCATCATTAAAACCATGATAAATCTAATCTATCAATAATCCATTACATAGTGAGCATATTAAATCCATCGAGTACATATATGATCAAATCACATGTTCAATCATGATAGTACCAACATCCATATAGATAATCAAAATAGCATATGTCCAATAGTGTCTAACATCAATCATAAGTCATTGAAGCACATGAGTAATCATCATCCAAATCATCAAAATATAGTCTATCAAGCATAATATAAAAGTCAACTCTAGTGAAAATAAGTCAAATCAAGGGTGGACACTACATCCTCCCCCCCTTTGCCTCGGATTACTCTTGGAAGCCTAATAACAAATAGGAATATAGCTCTATCATCTGAACTACATCCTCCCAAGTAGCTGAAGAATCATCAATCGGATTCCATTGAACCCTTACGTGCTCTATGCTCCAACCTTTGAGGGACATCTCTCTGTGCTGAAGAATGCGCATGGGCTCCATAGAAGGCTGACCGTCCTCAACCTATAAAGCATTCCAATCCAACACATGTGAAATATCAGGATGATATAACCTCAAAACTTAAACATGAAAGACATCATGGATGCGGGACAAGCTAGGCGGCAAGGCAAGGCAATAAGCCACAGGACCAATCCGCTCCAAAATCTTGAAAGGTCCAACAAATCAAGGCACCAACTTAGAACCTTTTTCGTAATGGATCGGACTCTTTCATGGGACAACTCTCAGAATTACCCTATCACCAATAGAAAACTACCTGTCCACTCGATGATCATCTGCATATTTCTTCTATCTATCCTGAGCAGCCAACAAATGCTCTCTAATGTGAGCCACCTACTCCTCCATATCCTGCAACATCTCTGATCCAATATGCACTCTATCCTCTAAACGGTCCCAGCTCAAGGGCATGTGGCATGGTCTACCATATAAGGCCTGATAAGGAGAAATACCAATAGAGCTATGGTAACCATTATTGTATGCAAACTCAACCAAATAGAGATAATCCTCCCAACAAGACTGCTGATCCATCATGTACATCCTCAACATATCCTCCAAAACCTGATTCACCCTCTTTCTCTATCCATCTATCTCATGATGATAAGTTGAACTAAAGTTCAACTGCATACCCAAATCATGTGGAAGAGTTGTCCAAAATGTTGATGTGAACACTGGATCATGATCTGATATGATCTGCCAAGGAATACCATGCAACCTCAGAACTCCTTCCAAGAAAACCTGAGCTACTGTCATTGTTGTATACGAAGACCTGATCGGAGAAAAGTGTGCTACTTTGGTCAATTTGTCTATAGTGACCATAATAGCATCATGATGACGTGAAGACATGGGCAATCCAACTATAAAATCCAAAGATATAATATCCCATTTCCATCCTGGAACCAAATGTGATTGTAATAATCATGCGAGATGTTGATGCTCTGCCTTCACTCGTTGACACTTTAGGTAACATTCCACAAAATCTGCAATATCCCTCCTCATACCAAACCAATGATATATCTATCTCAAATCCGCGTGCATCTTCTTGACACCTAGATGTGCCAAGTAAGGTGCATGATGTGGGACCGAAAGTATCAAATCTCTAAGACTGTCTGGTGGTGGAACATAAATACATCCCAAATGTTGGCATTTTAGATGTTTATGTTGTGATTGTCATTGATGGACACACGCTTTCTTTGAGATCACTTTCTATGTATGAGTTATTCTCAACCGATATCTATTCCAAACTGGTATTATGTATTATAGTCTTTAGGCTATCAGTGTTTTGTAGAAAGTGTTTACCAATCTCAAGTGGTATGAAGACCTTAAGCAGTTCGAGGATCTCAAGCGGAGCAAAGAAACTGTAGCAGTAGTTATTAGTTTCCCACTCTTCATTTTTGGACAACTAGTAATCGGTTTTATGTTTGAACTGGTATTACTCTGTGATGAGTTACCAACCAGTAATTGGTAAAGTTGTATGAACCGGTAATACTCTATGATGAGTTACCATCCACCGACACTTTGATGGTGATTTGTGTCATGTTATCAAATGTGTCTAGATGCAATGAACCTAGGAACTTGCAATGTAATCCTATTGGACTGACATGAAATCAGATTCCTTTTTAAGGACATCATGTCTAGGGTTTTATAAGATGTAGCTATTAGGGTTTTTGGTGTTTGATGAGTTTTTGTATGTCCAATCTTAGAAGAGAAGATCAAGTCTGTGTGCTATAAAAGAGTGTGGATCTACTAAAGACTGAAGTAATGCTGAAATGCATTAGTAATGAGCTATCATGGATCTAACCAAGTACACTGTGCTATTTGCTAGATCATTCACTTGTTGATTACTCACATCTTCGACAAGTCTAAAAGCCTTAACCAGGTAGGCCCAGAAAAGCCTTTGTAAATCCTCTAACAAGGTGGTTCACATCTATGGATCTGAAATCCTCTCACAAGGTAACTTCTTTAATTGGACTTATCTCCTAACAGAGATTGAGATTCCTAACAGGATCTATTCTGGTAAAGAACATTGTATGACCTTAACCGGTCTGGTTACTATTTTGTAGATAGTTACTTGTGAGTTTCATCTCACTATGGTTTTTCCCATTTGGGTTTCCACATCAAAATCTCTTGTGTTATGGTGATTGTGCTTTTGTGGGTGAATGCCTTATTTTCTATTTTGTTTACATTTGTGTTAACCAGTTTGTTTGTAAAACTGTTATACAGGTTTACTGCTAAATTGTTTAAGTGTTTAAGTTTAGTATTTCTTTGTATATTAATTCACCCCCCCTCTTAGTATTCATCAATTGGTATCAGAGCAAACCTTTCTATAATTTTAACCACTTGGAAAGAGATATGGGGGAATACACTGTGAGGGAACTTACTCATCGACTCACTCAGTCTGAGAAAGCCTATGATGAACTCAAAGTCAAGTATAAGGCCTCTCTGGCAAAAAGGAGAGAGCATGTTGAGAAACTGATGGAGCTAACTGAAAACAATTCCTTTGATGAAGTGAACATGGAAGCCCTAGTTGAAGAAGTTGAAAAGCTGAATGAGTCTAATGCCAACCTAAGGAGGGAACTTGAAGGACTGACTATCAGGATGTGTCAAGAGCTTGAGAACTAGAGAAAAGCTGAAGATCTAGCAAAAGACAAAGATCATGAGATCTCCAAGCTGAAGCAAGAAATCAATGCCCTTACCACTTATCTCCAAGAGAGAAAAGTGGAAAAAGAGGAAATGCAAGGTGAAATAAATATGGCTATTTCTGAGAATGCAACCTTGAAGGAATCCAATGCTGCTATTACCAAAGAACTCACTGAGTCAAAGGAAATACTTGCCAAATTCAATAAGAGCACTATCAAGCTAGAGTAGAAGCTTGAATCAACTAAACCGGTGAAGAATACCACTGGACTTGGTTTTTCTGGTTATGAGGAAGGTGAGACCTCTGGAGAAAAAGATGTAGCATCAAAGAAGAACCGACACCAAAGGATAAAGGTAAAAAAAAGTTCAAACCTATTTGCTTTAATTGTCTCAAGGAAGGACATACTACTAAAGTATGTAGAAACAAGGCTTACAATAACTTTCCTTACTTTCTAAACAATAAGCCTAGATCCAATAGATTCAATGGAAATTTCTATGCATGCAACAAGTTAGGGCATAGAGCATTTGAATGCAGGTCTTTCATGCACAACACTGGAAGGTATCCTCAAAGGAGTCAAGGAGTCTTTCCTAAACCCTCTAGGAACTGGAATCCAAACTAGTTTAATACCTATAATCATCAGTCAGGAAGCGATGGCTATTAAGCAAAATATGGATGGAGAGCAACCTATTTGATCTGTCATGGTAGTGGTCACACAGCTGCAACATGCAAAAGGAAGAATGGAAACATGAATAATGGACCTTGGAGAGCACCTGAAATGGTTTGCTATCATTGCAACAAACTAGGTCATACAACAAGATTCTATAGAATGAGAAAGAATATATCGAATGATATACCAATCACTCCAGAAGGAAAAATTGATGTTGAATTTGTTCAAGTGGATATGAAGAAAACTTGGAAAAAGAAGCCAAAAGAAGTGTCTCAAGAAGAACCAGTTTCTACACTTGGTGTGGAAATATCTGAACCCACAAACTAAGCTACAGGAAAGCTTAGGGAGAAACAAATCGGTAAAATATTACGAACCCCCAGTTTACATCGATAAAAGACCTTAACCGGTATGTGATACCTGTCAATTGGCGGAAGACCAAAGATGGTAAAAGGCAAATTAGGGTTTACGCCCTAATGATGGAGAATTTATTATGCTAGGTGGAGAATTCATTTAAAAGGGATTTTCAATCCATTTTTACTTATCATTTTTGAGCGAAGAACTTTTCAAGTGCAGAGCGACAAAAGATGATTTGTCTTGCAATTCGGAGAGATTTCAAAACCTTGAAGAAGAATCTGAAGATAACATCAATCAGTCAAGTGTAGAACTCAAAGCGGTAACCCAACAACTAAAGTAGTGAGTGGAAAAGTGGAATTTGCAAGCCCTCAATGTCAAATTTTGAAGGTATTTTTTGAGTTTCTCTGTTTATCATGGCTTCAGCATCGCACTGTAGTTCTAGTGCACCCGTTGATTCAGTAGATTTCATCCAATGGAAGGCAAAATATAATGCCCTATCCCAAATACCTACTGGTGTTATAGTAGAAGAAGGTATTTTGGATTACATTGATTATAAAATTGAAGACCTAGGATCTCTAGTGATCCATTCTTAGTTGAGTTTGTTCTGTGGGAAGGACAAGAAGATCAAACCGGAATGCAACATCTTGGAAAAGAAGAAGTTCCACAATGTGGTCTATTTCCTTGAAGAATTCATAGATGATCACATCCACATCATTCTAAGAAGAGTGCACAATGACAAAATGTATTTGGAGCGGACACATGACATCACACCAGAAGCGATTCATGTCGTCACTAGTTTCTGTAATGTTGGAGAAGTGCCAGCCCTAAGGAAGATCAGCAAGACCAAAATGACCAAGCTCACCAGTTCTGTGAGTGACCAATGAGGAATGATCATCAATACCATCAAGGACAATCTGGTCAAGTATGCCTGCATGGTGATAGGTTACCGAACATTCCATGCTAGTAAAATTAACTCTGTCTCTACTGCAGCAGTAAATGCTAGTTATAGGATGATCATGGGAGATAACTCATTTTATTTATGCACCTGTATGCAAAGGTAGCTACTGGTGAACCTGAAGTCAATCAAACAAGACAATGCCTTGAGATTTAAATTCAGACAACTATTGGTCAGATTTTTCTTCTACTTCCAAGACTACTTCCCAGGAGAGTCGGTGATATTTAGTGGTCTGCTGACCAATTAGTTACAAAGCAAATCAGAGAAAGTCTTCAAGTGGTTGGAACTGGTTATCCTAAAGTCCTGAACAAATACTTTGATGAGTTCAGACGCAAGATGAGCCAAAGGGTGAGAATATCTGGTGATATTGTCAAGAAATATGAAGAGGACATCTTCTTTATCATCAAAGTAGATGAGTGCATAATGGAGGTTGTTGAGCCCAGAAAGGAAGAAGTGTGTCCTATGGGTTATGAGGTGATGTACAACATGCTAGATGGGTATGCTTCTACCCTACTTGCCTCATTGCTTGATTCTAAAATGAAGAGAACCGGTACCTATCTGGAAAGGGTTACACTAGTTGAGGAGCCCTCTATGAAGAAAGGAAAGGCAGTACCATTTGTATTAGCACCGGTTACTTCAGCAAGTCTGAAAGTGACCAAGCGGTCACCGACAAAGAAGAAACTAGAAGTTGCACCCACCAAAGTCTTTGAGAGAAAGTGGAAGATAAAAGGTAACACACCGAACTCAGAAGATATAGAATCTGAAGAAAAGCTTAAGAAGACTAGGCAAACAAGAAAGAAGACAAAGACAACCAGCAATGAACCGACATCATCAGCACCGATAAATATTGATATTTCCTCTTACAAACCTTTGACACATTGTCAAAGAACTATTAAGAACATTAGGAGAAAAGTGCTGAGTGATTTGGCAGATTATTTTGATGATTTCAATGATAATGAGAAGGAGGAAGTAGAACAGGAAGTCATTCAATATTTATGTATTAATGACCGGTCACCATCAAAAATTAAATCTATGACACTGGATTCTTTATATAATTCTTTAGACAACAAATGGTGCACTGCCATAGAAAAGGAACAAGAGATAAGAGAGGAAATATTTGTTCAACATTTTCCTAATCTGTCTAATTCTGAACTTTATGAGGTTATAGAAAAATATAAAGGCCTCTTATTTATGTGAAGAAGGAGACTCTTTTTGCTAGAAGGGAAAGTCCCTAAGGTGGTAAAAGATACCCACTCTCATGCCCAAGCTGCTCTGAGATTGCACCAAGTGTCCAAAGCCAACAAAAAGGCTGAACAAGAACTGGAAATAGCAAAACCAGATGAGGTGTATAATAGTGAAGGAGAACAGGTCACTGAGCAAATGGACCCTATTGATGTTGATGCTTTGAATGGTGAAGATGTTACTCCGGATACACCAATAGAAATGGCAAGACAGGAGAAATAGGACAAGGAAAAGAGAAAGGAGGAAGTAAAGAGGAAACAGGCAGAAGAAGAGATGAAGTAAAAGGAAGAGGATAAGAGAAATGAAGAAGAGAAGAGAAAAGAGGAAGAGAAGAGAAAAGAGGAAGAGAAGAGAAAAGAAGAGGAGAAGAGAAAACAGGAAGAGGAGAAGAAGAAGAAGGAAGAAGACAAGAAACAGGGAGAGGAGAAGAAGAAAAAAGAGGAGGAGAAAAAACAAGAAGAGGAGAAGAAGAAGAAGAAGGAAGAGGAGAAGAAGAAGAAGAAGGAAGAGGAGAAGAAATAGGAAGAGGACAAGAAGAAGAAGGAAGAGGAGAGGAAAGAAGAAGAGAAGAAGAAAGAAGAAGAAAGGAAGAAGGAAGAAGAGAAAAGAAAGAAAGAAGCTGAGGAGTAGAAGAAGGCAGAAGAAGATAAGTAGAAACCCAAGGAAAAGGAGGTAGAGACCCCAAAGACAACCAGTGGTAAAGCCAAACCGGCTAACATCACCAGTCCCATTGACCTCAAGTCTACAAATGAAATGGAGCTACTGCAAAGTATTAAGCTTTCTCAAGAGCGACTGGAAGCACTAAGGAGGAAAAAGGAGGAAGATGTGATTCAAACTGCAGTGGAAGCTCTCACTAGTTTGATTCCCGATACCAATCTCCCAAGTACCAATTCCTCTCTAGCTCAACTGAAGTTCCTATGCACAGTTGTAGAGGACCAAGTGCAATGTTTGGAAGATGGAAGCCAATGCTCAAAAGAAGCATCAAAAGGCTCTAAACACTGCCATGGTGAAGAAGTTGAATGAGCTCTGGTCTGAACTTCAGAAAGCACAGAAGGACATAAAAGATGCTCTAGATGAGGGGAATCTACTGCTCAGTAAGATATGTCAACCTCATCTATTTTGTGATGATGTGCTTTCTCAAAAAGAGAAACTGCAAACTGATTTATAGAAACTCATAAGAACCTTCAAAACACCTTATGATTCCTTCACCACTTATGGGCAAACCATTCACCAGTTTCAACTACAGTTTGTAAGAATAGAGTTAGAGATCAGCAACCGGACACGAGATTTGTAGGAAATTCAACTGGTTCTACTACCAAGACTGCAAATACTTCAGAAATGCTATCTCAATCTGGATGCCTTAACGATCACTCAAGAGATGAGTACCTTGGATGCCATGGAGGAACAGGTATCCCAGATGCAAACAGAAAGTGAGATTGCTACCTCATTGCTTGAGTCATGGTCTTTATCCATGAAAACATTTATGCAGGACTTTAAATAAGTTTTTGACAAGTTTCACTCTTTATTGTCATAAACTCTTATGATTTTAATGATAATGGAAACAGGGGTTATTCAGCTGTACTTTGTCATTGTTGGCAAAGGGGGAGTAGTATTCTATATTTAAAATTTTGATGCATGTTATGTATACTTTCATGTTTATCTCTGTAAGGGAGTAGTATACATTGTATTTTCTGCAAAAGAGGTAGTGTATATGCTTAGGGGGAGTAATTTTGATTATGGCATATTTTTGTTGTAAAACACTTAGATGTCAAAAAATTTCCTAAGTTTTGCCATCAATGCCAAAGGGGGAGATTGTTGGCATTTTTGATGTTATTGTTGTGATTGTCATTGATGGACACACACTTGCTTTGAGATCACTTTCTATGTATGAGTTATGCTCAACCGGTATTTGTTCCAAATTGGTATTATGTATTATAGTCTTTAGGCTATCGGTGTTTTGCAGAAAGTGTTTACCGATCTCAAGCTGTTCAAGGATCTCAAGCAGAGTGAAGAAACTGTACCGATAGTTATTAGTTTCTTAGTCTTCATTTTTGGACAACCGGTAATTGGTTTTATGTTTGAACCGGTATTACTTTGTGATGAGTTACCAACTGGTAATTGGTAAAGTTGTTTGAACCGATAATACTCTATAATGAGTTACCAACCGGTATTTTTGTGATGAGTTACCATCCACCGACACTTTGATGGTGATTTGTGTCATGTTATCAAATGTGTCTAGATGCAATGAACCTAGGAAATTTCAATTTAATCCTATTGGACCGACATGAAATCAAATTCCTTTTTAAGGACATCATGTCTAGGGTTTTAGAAGATGTAGATGTTAGGGTTTTTGGTGTTTGATGAGTTTTTGTATGTGCAATCTTAAAAGAGAAGATCAAGTCTGTGTGCTATAACAGAGTGTGGATTTACTGAAGACTGAAGTAATGCTGAAATGCATTAGCAATGAGCTATCATGGATCTAACCAAGCCGACTATTGTATTTTCTAGATCATTCACTTGTTGATTACTCACATCTTCAACAAGTTTGAAACAATTAATTGGGTAGGCCTAGAAAAGCCTTTGTAAATCCTCTAACAAGGTGGTTCACATCTATGGATCTGAAATCTTCTCACAAGGTAGTCTTTAATCAGACTTATCTCCTAAGAGAGATTGAGATTCCTTATAGGATCTGTTCTAGTAAAGAACATTGTATGACCTTAACCAGTCTGGTTACTATTATGCAGATAGTTACTTGTGAGTTTCATCTCATCGTGGTTTTTCCCATTTGGGTTTCCACGTCAAAATCTCTTGTGTTATGGTGATTGTGCTTTTGTGGGTGAATTCCTTATTTGTTGTTTGGTTTTCATTTGTGTTAACCGATTTGTTTGTAAAACTGTTATACAGGTTTACTGCTAAACCATTTAAGTGTTTAAGTTCAATATTTCTTTGTATACTAATTCACCCCCCCTCTTAGTATTCATCACCAAATGCCTAAGAAGTCCATCTAATTCCACTGAGTAACCTGCATAGCTTCCCTCAAGAGCTCTACCTATGGCAACCTCTGCAATAATCTCCTAATACCATACATCTAAAGGAAGAGAACTTAGAACACGACTCCTCAAATTCACACTAAGAGTCATTGTTGAAATCTCATGCCTCCTATGACTCAACACATCTGCTACCACATTCTCCTTACCCTGATTATATCTCACCTCAAAGTCATACTCACATAAGAACTCCATCCAATGCCTTTGCCTAGCATTCAAATTTGGCTGCATGAAGATATACTAGAAACTGCGATGATCACTATGCAACTTGAATCTATGTCCAAGGAGGAAGTGACTCCATCTAACCAAAGCATGAACCACTGCCGCTAACTCAAGATGATGGGTGGGATAATTATTCTCATGATTCTTAAGTTTACGCAACCCATATGCAATCTCATGACCATCTTGCATCAATACTGCTCCTAGACCCTCCAAAGAAGCATCTATGCACACCACAAAATTCCCCAATGGATCTGGTAATGCTAAAATAGTTGCACTGGTCAAACACTCCTTAAGGATCTTCAATGCTATATCAGACTACTCTGTCCAAACAAACTTCTTTCCTTTTCTGTGAAGAGAATTGATAGGATGAGCTATCCTGGAGAAATCCTGAACATATCTGCGATAATATCCTACTAAACCCATGAAACTACACACCTCTCCCACATTAGTGGGTGCTGGCCAATCGACAATCACTTGAATCTTCAAGGGATCAACTATGGTACCCTCTCCAGAAATCACATGACCAAGATACCTCACCTCTATCTGGAAGAACTCACACTTTGCCAAATTGGTGTATAGCTGATTCTCCCTAAGACACTAGAAAACCTATCTCACAAGATCCTCATGCTCCTCAACCGATCTCGAATAAATCAAAATATCATCTAGAAATACTAATACAAACCTGTCCAAATACAACCTAAATACACCATTCATCAAGCTCATGAAAACTGAAGGTGCATTCGTGAGACCAAAAGGTACCACTGTGAACTCATAATGACCATATCTAGTGTGAAAAGCTATGCGATGAATGTTCCACTCTTGAATCCTCAACTGGTGATACCCAGACTTAAGGTCAATCTTAGAGAAGACCTTGGCATCCTTCATCTGGTCAAATAAATCATCTATCCGAGGCAAGGGATATCAGTTCTTCACCATCACCTTATTACGCTATCTATAATCAATGCATAATCGAAGAGATCCATCCTTCTTCTTTACAAATAACATAGGTGCACCCTAAGGGGACACACTAGGACTAATAAACCCCTTCACCAATAACTCTTCTAACTGAACCCTCAACTCATTCAACTCCTGTGTGGTCATGCGATAGGGAGATTTAGAAATAGGCTCATCTCCTGGCACCAAATCAATCCTGAAATCTATATCTCGCTAAGGGGGAATACCTAGAATCTCACTAGGAAAAACATTTGCAAACTCCTAAAGAATGGGATGCTGCTACAATAAATCCTCTGAGCTAACTACCTCATCCACATCCTTCACTCTAACCACAAATAACTCACAACCCTTACGTGCACACCTCTTCATCTACATAGCAAAAATCATGTGAAGAGAGATAGGTCTTTGAATACCTACAATATCCACACTCTTCCCGCTATCATCCATCCACTGCACTCTCTTACCTCTATAATCTATCTGTGCTCGATGAGGTCCAAGCCAATCCATACCAAGAACCACATCATAAGATCCCAATGACATATCATGAAGATCCACAAAAGTAGGGCAATCTCCTAAAACTAAAGAGAATTAAGCACAAGGGGATCCACTACCACTTTGGACCTCGTAGCTAACTCTTCCTGCCACCTATCATCTTGCTTTGCCGTAGCAATCCCACATCGCTCTACTAGAAAATGAGAAATAAAAGAGTCTGATGCTCCAGAATCAAATAATACTGAACAAGAGATACCACCTATCACACTTGATGTCTCAACAATAGTGGCCTGATGCTCAGCCTGACACTTATCAACCGCCACAAAAATGCAATGAGACCTGAGTGCATCTCCAACTATAGGCTTAGAAGTAGCTGGCTTCTGCGACCTTGACATTTGAGAAATACGCTGAGGACAATGAATGGAAATGTGACCTGGCTTCCACGTGCGAAGCAATCTCTCCTGACAAACACTTTGCTACTTGGTGTTGTACTCAACTACTAAACACTGCCTCTACTAGAAGTTGGCTATGAACTCTATGTTTGCTAGGAAGGAGTAAGTCTCCTATCATGCTGGCAATTGTGACTCCTATCAACCTAAAATCTGTCACCTCAAGCAAAGCTCTGCCCCTGAGAAAACCTCTTCCTAAACCGCTGACCACTATGGAAAGAAGAAGGATGGCTCCTAGCATATCCTAAAGATTGTTGTTGTGGTCGTCTCACCATAGATCCTATAATAGGTGCACTAACTATTTTTTCTCCAATCACTCCTCTTAATGCTAATGAAATATTCTCCTATGCTAGTCTCTCCTTCTCCACAACTACCTCCAAGGTCATAGGTTCATGCATCCGAACCTCTCCACCAATACGATCATTGAGACCTCTCACAAAGTGCTAAATCAACATCGGCTCATCATCCACATATCCAACATAATATCTAAGCTCGAAGAATCTACACTCATACTACTCCATAGTCATCCTCTGCTGTCTCAAATCATGGAACTCATCGGCCTTCCTCTACCTCCAATGATCTGAAAGAAATCTAGCATGAAACCTCTCCAAGAATAATTCCCAAGATATCGTTGCTATGTCCAAATGAAACTTTTGTTCCTCCATGTGCCACCATTTCATCGCAAAATCACGAAGATACAAAATCACACATATTGCCTTGGTGTTACTACTACACTGATGCATATCAAAACACCTACCTAAGTCCAATAACCATGTCTCTGCCTCCATGCCACTTCCTAAGCCATCAAAGGTAGGAGGATGAGTCCTATTCAGATCACTGATGTGACTAGTTGCAACTGCCTCCTGATCCACCTCCATTCTCCTCCTCGGAGAATGTGAACACCCTCTCTCTCTCTGCCAATTCTCCGAATGACAAGATCCCTCCTACTGGTTCTCCTCCTGTCTTGGTCCTAAGCAACCAAGAAGCTTCTAAAGTACATTCACCAACTGTGGAATCGGATCATCTCTAGGCTACTCCTGCTCCTATTCCTCATGGTGTGACTCTTTAGAAACCTCAGGATGAGGGTTCCTACGAGTACCCATGCGACTGGCATGACAACGATCTCTACCCCTAACAGGCATCTTATCTAAGCAAATGCAAAGGAAACTATAAGCTAAACATCTAAGGGAACTATAAGAAGAAAAAATAAATAGCAGGGATAAAACCGCTGGGCTACCCCATGCCAAATACTAAAATGCACAATGGGCTCAATCAGAACCAGAGTACCCAGTGTTGAACATGGGCTCTGATACCAAGTTGTAATGCCCGCCAAAATACCCTAAAGAAAATTAAACAATAATATACAAATGGAGATAAAAATTTTCTTAATTAACATCTCATAATAGGTAATGCAACATATAACATCTCCATCTATTTACATTCATTAACCAATATGAACATAAATCATTGCTCATTTCATCAATTAATGCAAGTAGAAATAACATAACATCAATAATCTTTCTCTAGGGTACTTTAACATCATTACTTAATTCATTTCCACAATAACATACTACACATGTGATAGGTATATTTCACCTTCATTAATGCATCATATTATAATTCTTTAACCATAAGATATGTAACCTACAACATTACTTATTCCTCATGTTATGCATAATTTCCTTCCTATCAATGCATCTATATGAATCATCCATATTTACTAGATCCAATTAACATCTTCTAACATATTCACTTATTAATCTACAATTATTCATTCTTCAATATTATTTAACATTCTAACTAGCCTCTAAACTTTCCATGAAATAATAGAACTATTCTATAAACCAATTCCATTCTATTCCAACTATAATTCACTTTATTTCAATGATTCATAAAATCACATCTCTACAATAGTACAAATATAATATCTCTAAATTCCAATCTCCAGCTACAATTCATCTTATAAATACGAGTACATTAAATACAAAATGAACATAGCTCTTTCTACTACAAGAATCCATCTAATATATACAAAGATATTATATTACATGCATTCCATCTTAACCATTACATAAATCAGCTACAAGGTACATTCATAGTACACCATGAAGAAGAATCCACATCCACACAATAAGAATCCAAGAGAACATCCCAATGGCTAAAAGCACCAACCTCCCGACCATGTGGAACCAAACAAACCACACCCCCCCGTGCTAAGAGATGACACAAGGTCCCAACACATACTCTAAACCTAAGCTAGCACCTATAACCAAGGATACTGGCCACAAAAGGACTCTCAAGCAAGAACTCACACATACAACAAGAATGAACTCCTAGAGGCATAAAATTCATCAAGACATAAACACATCCAATAAGCAAAATCATAAATCACAAAGGGGAAACACATGTAGGATTGAAGTGTCATCACATGCCATCCTCATAACATATCAACATAATAACACAAGGCACTAGCCTGATGGACATGTGGAGCCATGTCAACCTATGAGAGATTAAGCGAGATTAGCTTGCCGTCTTCACGACCTTCTCATGCTTATCCTAAAACATCCTCCCTAGGACTAAGTCAAGAGGAAGAAATAAATTTATCATCTTATTAATTACTCTAACTACCCAACCCATAAATTATTAGGTTATCACTTATTTAATAATCACGTAAAACTCCAATGTGCCCTGGTGGTCTAGAATTCATGCATCCTTACAAGGAACCTCATCCAAGCCTATCTCTCATGACCCTGGTCATCACAAAGAAGCCCACTCCTCCTAACATGGCCCAACAATAAATCACAAGAGGCTCTACCAACATAATTATATGAAAATAATACCCAAAGCAGCCAACAACTTCCACACATGCTCTTACAACATAAACAAGGCTACAACAACATATACAACATCAATATAGCAAAATGAGCCTCTTGGCTAGAAATAACAAAGGCATATCAAGCCATCAAATGCTACCATCAAATAAATAATAACATTTCAGCAAGGCCTACTCACTTGCTGGTCCAAAACAACATAGAAACCATCTCAATCATCCATGGCCTATCCACATGGAAGAGATTCTAAAATATACACAATAGTGTAGAGAAGCAAATATACTCAAGCCATTAAAATGAATAAAAAATGATAAAACCCAAAATTGGGAAATATTAATAGACCTCAAATAAAGCCTCTGGTACAAAAATCAATTCGGGAAAATACTTCAAACATGACACAAACTGGGAAAATACAAAACACAGACAGGTTAGTGCTTTTTCCCTGCAGGACAACGTTTTTGGCAAAACGAACAGCGCTTCTGTCAAGAAGAACAACATTTATGCATTCTAGAATTGCACATATGCTTCTTAATGAGGTGCTTATGTTTCCATATTCACACTTATGTTGCGTAGAGCAGCGCAAATGCAATACAGAATAGCGCTTTTGCAAAAACAACGCTTTTGCACAAAACTTATGGAAAACTTAGAAATCTTTCGGGTAAAATAATAAAATATAGACTTAACAAAAGGGCTCAAAAAACATATGAAAATAAACACCTAGAAACAAGGAATTCTTGGGTATAAACACAATAAAATAACTCAACCTATAAACCAAGATTTAATCAAATAACTTCACAACAATTTCTCACAAAGCCATGAAATGCATACACAGGAAAACCAAAATAAATATCTCCCAAGAACTATATTAAAACTCTCATAATATAAAGTTTCCTTCCCAAATATTTCCTTTCAGTAATAATAAAACTATAGAATAAAATATCATTTCAACCCAAACTCAAAACATTGCAGACACAATGCATAATAGAGAAGCCATTGAAAACCACAATGCAAAGTGAAGAACTCCAACCTACAACTTTGAAGTAATGTTTTGAAGCTGAAGAAGAGCTCCCACAAGCAAAACCAAATCCAATCCAAGATCTGGCCAAATCCAAGAGAAGAAATCCAAAACCAAGGAAGAAGCTTGCTGGAAAAATTTCCAAAGAAGAGCCAACCAACCCGAAAAACCTCACGGGAAAGAAAATAAAAGCAACAATAATTCAAAACCTTAGCCTCAATCTCGGCCAATCAAAATATTCCATTTTGGAGTATATTTTACTAGCCCACCATATAATATAATTTATTCACCCATTTTGAATTTAACCAATGAGAGTGAAAGGTAGGTAAGGTAAATAAAATATACTTATTCAGCTAAGTGGGATTGTTTTATTTCTTTATTTAATTTAATGTATTTATACACCCCACTTAGGAATAAAAGTCAAACTATTCAATAAATATAAGATGTAAATAAATAATCCAAATGGGGATTAAAATCAAATAAACAAAAAGCTCATAAAATAAATTAAAGAACCAAATAAATATAAGTTATCAAATAAATATCAAACCATAGAAGATCAAATAAATAATTAAATATTCAAATACCATTAAAGATGAAATCACAAATATTAAATAAATATTAAATAACAATAAGGCTTATGAAATAAATAATCATAAAATCAATAAACGTTAATTATCAAATAAATATAAATACCAAATAATTAAATATTCAAAAATTATAAATTAAATACATTAAAATGAACATTACCAAATATAAAACTACACATCAAGAGCCACATAATTACTTTAACATAAACAAGTAAATCAACTGGCATAAACTGAACTCACAATACCAAAAAACCAAGCTTACTAATTGACATGGCGAATTATGCCAAGACGCTAACTACTCATAGTGAATAACTTAAACCTAGAGTATGTGAGGGAAAACTCATGCCATCTCCAAACCACATAAGCCATTGGAAGTAAAGACACGCTCAGACCTGTGAAGCTAGGTGGAGTCGATGTCTGGTACCTGCAAAATCCTGCAACCACAAAGCGACAATACCACATATACATGTACATATATAGAACAAGCAAGTGATAGAGAATCGTGATGACACGTCCTACTTGCAATGAGTGATGTGGAATCATCTCTATCATGAAGACAATCAAACAATAGTCAAACATATCTCATAAACATCTCATCACATGTAATCATAAAGTAGGGTTAGCGTAATCATAATCATCATCAAAACCATGATAAATCTAATCTATCAATAATCCATCACATAGTGAGCATATAAAATCCATCAAGTACATATATCATCAAATCACATTATCAATCATGATACTACCAACATCTATATAGATGATCAAAATAGCATATGTCCAATAGTGTCTAACTTCAATCATAAGTCACTGATCACATGAGTAATCATCATCCAAATCATCAAAATATAGTCTAGATAAGTCTATCAACCATAATATAAAAGTCAACTCTAGTCAAAATAAGTCAAATCAAGGGTGGACACTACATGTATAGGCTTCACTCTTAAAAGGCTCCTCCAAGGGTGATGAGGTTTTCCTCATCCCGTTTGCTACAATGGTGTATATTTTATTTCTCCCAACATTTATTGCCTATCTATCAAATTGCCAAGGTCTACCCAACAAAAGGTGACAAAAACCATAGGCATAATATCACACAAGACTTTATCATGATAATTCCCAATTTTCAATTTCACCAAGCATTTCTCACTTACTAGAAACTTATGATCATCCTAAATCCATGCTATTTGATAAGGCTTAGGGTGTTTCAATCTTTCCAACTTCAATTTATTCACCATTTCTTCTGAAACAAGATTACCCGAACTACCACTATGAATAACAGCTTTACAACACTTACCTAATACCTTACATCTGGTCCTGAACAAATTCCTCCTCTGCAAGGGCTCTTCATTTCTCTGGTATGACATAAATCTGTCCTCATCATCTAGTTCTCCATCTTCCATTTTGTTACCTGATCCAGTGGGACTTTCTTCCACCAATGTTGTTCTCCCAGTATTCTTTGTCTTCTTACATTCAAAAGCATGATGTCCTTCTCCTCCACACTTAAAGCAAGTGCCTCTAAACACTGTCTTATCTTGTCTTCCATCATCTTTTCCAAAACCCTCATTCGGGTAGCCATCAGGTTCTCTCCTCTGGTAGAAATTTATGTCATCCTTCCAATATGAACTTCCATCTTTGCTTACTTCCTTGTCCTTGTTCTGATCTGTACAGGTTCCTCTTCCTCCATAATATTCTCTTCCTCCTTGAAATCTTCCTCTGGAAAACCTTCCACCTCTACCTCTTTGTCTCTTCTCATGTCTTTTGTTCAACTTCTCTTATGCTTTTAGGGCATATTGGTAAGCTTCTTCAACACTTTGCAACTTGATCAAAATGAGTTCATCCTATATAGACATCCATAGTCCATTCAAATATGTCACAACTTGTTCAAATTCATCATTGACATGTCTGGATTTGATATTCAACTTGTAGAATGCTTCGGTATACTCCTTTACACTAGATTCTTTCTGCTTCAGGTTCTGCAACTTCCGAAATAGATTCACTTGATAATCAGCTGGAATAAATTTTGATTTTAACTTGGAAACAATTTGCTCCCATGATTTGATCTTCTCTTTACCTCTTTTGTGTCTATCAACCTACAAATGTTCCCACCAAAGAGATGCATGACCTTTCAACCAGGTACAAACATAATTCACCCTCCTTTCTTCTACAGTGTTCTCAAAATTAAGATACTTCTCCATCTCCAAGATCCAATCCATTAATTTATTTGAATCCAACTTTCCATTATACTTCAGTGGGGTAAAATGTGGTTTATTATTTTCTCTATTCAAAACCCTCAAGAACCTCTCTTCATCTGGATTGATCGCCGGTGGATTTTCTACTTGTTCTGCTAGTGCTTCTTCTTCATCATCTTCACTCACATCTTCAATAGGTCAACCTCTTCTCTAGGTTGTCTCAACAACTTCCAACCAATCTAAAATTCCTCTCAACATTTCCATCATAGTAGGGTTTGCATTCCCATGCACTCTACCATTCCTATTTCCTCTTTGCGTTATCTTCACGCTAGTCCTCTGCAGTTGCAAGTCGGATCCACAGTCCACTACCCCACAACAAAATTTTAGGATGCAATCTCTGACACAGAATCTTGCTATGATACTACTTGGTGCAGTCACCAGTTAGGAGGGACATCAAAGAGATCAATCCGGACTGGGCAACAAGAGTAAAAACAACAAAAACCAAAGGATATGATGGAGGTAATACATAACTGAATGAATTAGATCATGAAAGCTGATTATAGATAACTGGTAACATCTGGGTCAGCTCAGTGACCTACCACATACATGTTCAATTACAAAATTGGTCAACTCTAGACCTTTAATTCTTAAGATCTATCTTCTATGTTCTATCTGGATGACTTCTAATGCCCAATTACAATGATTTATATGATCCAGGGAGATCTGGTCGGCCCAAAAAGGGGATCAAATGTGTAAAACCAATAGGTTGACCTCTACCAAAGAGATTCCTCTGAAAAATTCAAAGGATGAAGTGTGGATGAAAGGGAAGGTCGGCCACACACCAAGGAACATCAGAATCTGTAGACACCTAAAAATGGTCAACGCTTGCGAAGTCATACTTTAACATTTGCGCATTGCCTCATTTTAGGTTTTTGTGTCGCATTAACATTTCTCCTATGTCACACACTTGGTCTTTATCATTTGCGAGCATTGAGTCATTCTTTTACATTCTTCATTTATCTCGCTCTCGAATTTGGTCTTGTCGACAACACTATCCAATCATGATTTTGATCAATTTTATCTTATTGCATCAATGTGCGTGCTCATTGTCATCATTTTGGACATCGTCAATCCTAATTAGGGTTTTGTCCTCCTGTCAATCTTGCGATTGATTTGTCATCGATCGTTGTCCTCTTATCAATCTTGTCATCTGGCGATCGATTTATCATCAATCCTTATCATTTTCAATCTTGTCGTTTAACGATCAATTTGTCATCGGTCGTTGTCATGTTCGATCTTGTCATTTTGCGATCGATTTGTCATTGATCGTGGTCATTTTCAATATTGTCGTTTTGCAATCTATTTTGTCATCAATTTTTGTCCTCTTGTTCGATCTTGTCATTTTGCGATCGATTGCCATCGATCATTATCTGTCTCAATTTGGATCAATTTGTCATTGTTCCTCATCAATTGGCGCATTTATCAATCAAATCATTTATCACACTGGTCATTTATCAATCCAAAATCACGATCAAATCAATTATCTTTCATTAAGACCTAATTCATCTTTTAGGGTTTCGTGATTTAATCATTTAACTTGGTTTGTCATTTCTTCCTCTAGGTTAAATTATTTATTTATCCTAAGTCTTCTTATCACAATTAAATGTTCATTTAATTGGCTAATTATTCCTCTTTGTGAATTAATTAATAAATGACAAATTATTAATTAATTTACCTAATTTCTAATTTCCATCAATTTCTTAATTCCTAAATTCTTAATTTTCTAATTTCCTAATTTTCTAATTCATCTAATTTCAATTTCCTCCTATTTCTCTCCTAAATTCATGGAAATGACATAGAAATTTGTCATAAATTGTCATAAATCCTTGCATAGAAATTTGTCATAATTGACATAATTGATTTGCAATTTCCATTCGAATCACTATCATGCTAATTTGATCTTTTTCTCCAATTTCTCTATAAATTGGATGAATTTCTTCAAACAAAGCCCTTGATTCTTGATCCCTAATCAGATTATCGAATTTCTAATCAATCACATTTCGAGTACTCTTGAGCAATTTTCTTATCTACTTGCTTTCAGTCATGTATGTGCACTTGTAGGTGAGATCCACAACCAAACTATTTGAAGAGGAAAGAAGAACAATGGAGCCGCATGAAGGAAGCATTTGGATTTACCTCTGGTTTGCATAATCTTTTTGAATGCTTTTATTTCATGTCTCTATTGAGTGTTGTTTAGGATAGATCATTGCAATGAGTTCTTGTGATTGAGCTATTATGTTTATCTTGTTTGTGATGATTTCCTATTTCCTAACGTACAGAATCAACGAATTGGGGCTCTGCAAGCTATGGAAGGGATCTGCAAGATTTGCTAATGCAAATAGGTCCAAGCAATTCCGATGCCAGAAAATTGTCTTGGAGTCTAGATTCAATAACTTGCCAGAAAATGATCCAAATGATCTGTGGTTTAGGAATAAAGAAGATGATCATGTCCTCAAGCAAAATCCAACTCTACAAGATCCGATGAGCCAATGAAAGAAAATACAGAAAGAAATGTTGAAACTGCAAAATAGAAAACAAACTAGAAAGGAAATTTTTTTGGTTGATGCAAGATTGCCAAGAACTGGGGATGCTCCTGCATCACATTTTAAATCTTTTAAAAAGTCTGCTAAGGAAAAAGTTCAAAAGGAATTCAATGCAAAGAGGATTTGGAATTTGAAAAGGATGATCACCAAAGATAGAATCACATTAGGAGAGTGTGCGAAGAGCTTGGAAGATGCATTATCCAAAGGTGGGAACTTGTACAAATCATGTCTACCCTTGAACAAGCTCATTGTAGCTATTGAGAAGAAGAATAAGGTGCATTAGAATAAGCTTGAACACATATCTCAATCAGTTGATTTCCTATTAGTATCATTTAGAATTCATGACAATCAGGTAATATCTCTACTTTATAAAATTAGAAGCCTGAACCATGACTAGGAAAGAATAATTAGGAGAGTTGGTGAAGTTAGGAGTCTCATTACTCCTAAGTTGGATATTATGCTGGGTGCTCTCAGAGATACTCAAGATGCTCTGGCTAGTAGTGATCTAGATGATGTAAAGGCTTTAGAGGCACAATCTTACTTGTTTAGTGGGTTCATAACCATGTTGGGTAATCCACAAAAAGGTTGGGACAACCACTTAGACTCATTAAATAACTCTTATGTTGATATCTTCAAATTTGTGTGAGTGTAAGGACTGTGTACATATGCAAATAGCATTTTTTATTTTCGAGACCATACCTTTGTCATTGATGTCAAAGGGGGAGAATAGATGAGTGAAAAATGTTGATCTTAGGGGGAGATCTTTGATTCTTTGATTCTTTGGAGTCCGACAGTTAGATTCTTGCTATAGTGTATATATCTTGGTTTTGGTCTTTTTTCACTAAGTATTTCCATCAATACCAAAGGGGGAGATTGTTGGCAAGAGAAACTACATTGATGATCAAATTTTATCATTTATGGAAACTTGAGTTAGATATCCAATCCACATTTCATGATTGAGGTCTGGTATGGTCCAGTGAAAAGAACCGATCATCTGATAGAATGTATAGTGTTGTGGCTAGTCATTTAGTTGTGCCAATTATTTGTAGTTATGGATCTTGGAGAAGCATTGTGGCCATGTGATATGCATTTTTCCAAGTTTGTGGACTCTAGTGATAGGTTTTGAGTAAGTTGGAAGATTGGTAGATAGTCTTCTAGTAGAACAGTGTTCATTGGTAGTAGTGTGTGAAGATTCTTTGTGCGGATTGTGCAGAGTGATTTTGGTGGTTATTTGCATGTTTGAGGTTGTTGAGCCAACACATGGGAAGTGTGTGGACATTTTGTTTTGGTCTGCTTGATTGTTTTAATCACATTTGAGCCAAATTGGGTAACACGTTTCATTTGTGTGTTATGCAATTTTTGGGTTGACATGGAATTGATCTAATTTGTTGTTGCATATATATTAGACTAATTGATTTGATCATTTTGTAGATTGATGGTTATGTGTGAAGTGTTTATGAGTGATTGTGTGCATTTTCACATGTGCAGTTGGAATATTGGTGCTCCTATATAATGAAGGATATTAGAACAGAGAAAAGTATGATCATGTGTTTTGTGCTTAACCAGAATTATACTCAAACATTTTTTGATTCTATTAAATAGTTCAAACCCTCTTGTATATTTTATAATCATTTTGTAAGGCAATGAGCCTTCTGGGTTGTAGCCCTTACTTGTAATTGAGTAGTGAGTGTTGACATGATGATACTTTTTGTATCTGATGACTTTATGTGTTGTCATTGATGGCACACATATGTTTTGATTGTCATAGTCATCTTTGTATACCAGTTAGGTCAAACCGGTACTACTATTAACTCTTTGTATTGTAAAATGGTATCATATGTATAGAGTAAGTCTAACCGATATATGTAGACAACCAATATATGAAGTTAAGACAATCAGTTTTGGTCAGATCCATTGTTACCAGTTTTGAGATGCATCGAAGAGATACAAGGAGGCGCATGGAGACAATCAGTCTGTGCATTTGATGCGGTCAACACTCAACTGGTATCGGTGTTCCAATCGGTTTCCCTGATTGTGTGATGAGTTATCACCGATCATGATGTGCTACCACCAAACGACATTTTTGGTGGTAATTTGTGATGTGTTAAGGGATTTTGTCCAGATTCACTGAACCTAGGAAATTGTGTTGAGGTTCAGGAGCCGACATGAAATCTAATGTCTATAAAAAGACATTATGATGAGTTATTTTCATATGCAAGATACAAGTGATGTTATGAGTTAGAGTTGATGCGATTTGTTGAAGGAGTTGTAGAGTATGTCGGTGATGTAGTAATGAGCGAGTAGAAAAGGATCTAAACAAGCAGAATGTGCTATTCCTAGATATACCACCTGTTGTTTTCTAATCACTACAACAATTTAAATCCCCTAACTGAGTAATCTCTAACAAGCTTCATTATAGAAATCCTCTAACAAAGTGATTCATTAACTTGGATCTAAATCCTCCACTAAGGTTACCTTTAACTAGGTATAGCTCCTAATAGGGCTTGGGATCTTTAACAGGATTTGCTCCCTGTGGCAGCGAAATTAGGAATCATCAAAACAAGTAGATCAATCAAAACACAAGACATGATAACTCAATCAAAAGAACACTCATTGAAATGAACCTAATTCTAAGAACACTTAATAGAGATATGAAAACAAAGCATTCAAAGATGAAAAATTATGCAAACCAGATATAGAATTGAATACTCCTTCCATGCGGCTCCATTGTTGTTCTTTCCTCTTCAATGGGTTTGTGGATCTCACCTACAAGTGCTCACACAATTGAAAGAAAGATTGATGAAAATCTCAAGAGTACTAGAAGCGTAAATTCGGTAGTTTGATAGAAAATTCGGATTAGGTTTGATTGAAAAACATCCAATTTATAGAAGAATTGGAGAAATGAGCAAATTAGCATGAAAGTGATTCGAATAGAAATTCAAATCAATAATAGCAAAATTATGACATATCTATGACAAATTGCTATGCAAGGCTTATGACAATTCATGACAAATTTCTATGTCAAGAATTTATGACATTTTATGACATTTTATGACAAATTCTATGACACATTTCTATGTCATGAATTTTATGACAATTTATGACAAATTCTATGACAAATTTCTATGTCATTGCCATAAATTTAGGAAAGAAATAGGAGGAAATTGAATTTAAGAATTAAGAAATTAGGAAATTAGAGAATTAGTGAATTAATCAATAATTTTTCATTTATTAATTAATTCACTCTCAAAGAGGAATAATTAGCCAATTAAATGAATATTTAATTATGACAAGAAGACTTAGGATAAATAAATAAATTATTTAATCCTAAAGGAGGAAATGACAAACAAGGTTAGATGATTAAATCACGAAACCCTAGAAGATGAATTAGAAATGCGAGAATGACAATTAGGTCTTGATTGAAGATAATTAATGTTGATCATGATTTTGATTTTGGATTGATAAATGACCAATGTGATAAATGATTTGATTAATAAATACGCCAATTGACGAGGAACAATGACAAATTGATCCAAATTGACATAATTGAGACAGACAATGATTGATAGCAAAATGATCGCAAAATGACAAGATCGACAAGAGGACAAGAATCAACGACAAAATGGATTGCAAGACGACAAGATTGAAAATGACCATGATCAATGACAAATTGATCGCAAAATGACAAGATCGAACATGACAACGACTGATGACAAATCGATCGCATGATGACAAGATTGAAAAGAGGACAAAACCCTAATTAGGATTGATGATGTCCAAAATGATAAGATTGATGAGAGGACAAAACCCTAATTAGGATTGACGATGTCCAAAATGATGACAAATTAGCACGCACATTGATGCAACAAGATAAGATTGATCCAAATCATGACTGGATAGTGTTGTCGACAAGACCAAATTCGAGGACGAGATGATTGAAGAATGTAGAAGAACGACTCGATGTTCACAAATGATAAAGACCAAGTGCGAATCATAGGAGAAATGTTAATGTGACGCAAAAACCTAAAATGAGGCAATGCGCAAATGTTAAAGTATGACTTCGCAAGCGTTGACCATTTTTGGGTGTCTACATTTTGCCCCTCTTTGAGACAATGCGATTTTAAGCGTTGTTTCAAAGAATAATAATAAAAATGCCTCGGACACTGACAATGACATATGAAAATGCCCCAAACAATAACAATGACATATGCATGCCCCCTCGAGGAATTGGCCGGAAAAATCCAGAAAAGAGGCCAATTGATCGATAAGAATGATAGAAAATGATAGGATCAAATGGACTGCCAAGACTGATGGAAGAAATGTTAGTAAGAAGAAATTAGACAGAGGACAGGTAGAGATGAAGAAAAACTTGCTTTCAGTAATGCACTTTGTAGGTGAGAACCTTTATTTAATGTAGCAAAGCGGATGCAGAGCATCATGGCATTGAAGGCCAGAGCTGAAATGCAACCCTTTTTGCAAAAGACAGACACATCATAGACAAACAACAATCACAACAACAAAAAAGAAAAAGACCATGAGCCATCCCGGTCACTCTAAATCACTCAGTGACATCATCGAGCAACATAGGAACATGATCGAAGCCAAAGATAAATCAATAAAAAAAAAGATACACAAATTCAAGCAAATCAGACAAACATCTTGATCTTTATTGTCAAAAGTGCTGATAGGATGATCATGCTATCTGGTTTTAGGAAATGTGATACCCTGTCTAAGACAGGACACAGTCTGGTTTCGAGTATACCACACCCTGTATAAGACCCATGATAATAGGAACAAGGAAAATGATTTTGATGCCGATATTCGAGTGATATGACAATTTTGATCAGGTTGAATGTTTGGTTTGGATTGAAAAAGTTCATCTAGTTAAAGCATGATTTCATTAAAGCACAGTGTTTGATTGCGAGTCGTTGGAGGAATGCTCAGTGATCTGTCGATGCATAAAGGGAATACTTTATTGCAAAATGCGTGTTTTTGTGAGTTTTATAATTTTTTTGTGTTCATTTTTTCAGGACTTTATTTGACTTTTTTTTAGGGATTTTCAGGACATTATTTAATTTTTTTGAATTTATTTCAGGACATTATTTGATTTTTAGAGATTTTTTCAAGACATTATTCGATTTTTTAAGACTTTTTTTCAAGAAATTTTCAATTTTTTTGAATTTATTTCAGGACATTATTTGGATTTAAACACTCCAGTGATTGATCATGACGAGGGAAAAGCACCCAATGCGCACTTGAAAGACACATAAACCAGGACCAAAACATATGTACAAGACACTGGAGTAAGTAAGACAGTGATGTTGACCAATAACAGGCCTGGAATAGAACATTGGGTTGAGACCAAGATAGGCATGATAAACCGGCCGAGAGAAAGCATATCTAGAAGTCATGATAGATGACGAAGCAATAATCTCATTACTCATGGTGCCTGATTGCCAGGTTTTCACATTGGTACTTGCCCAAAGCGCCTGTTTGCCAGGTTTTCACTAGAGGGCGAATCATCATTTTTTTTATTATTTTTTTTTTGCTCTTTACTTTTTCTCTTTTTGCTTTTTTCTCTTTTTTTCTTTTTTCTCTTTTTTTCTTTTTTCATTTTTTTGTATTTTTTGCTTTTTTCATTTTTTTGTATTTTTTTCAGGATCATATTTGAAGAAATATCTGACAGAAAACTATGCCCAGTACTTGCGAAGATGCATGCTATTAATAGGATCAGACAGTGGTTCACCTTCTGGAGTCGCAAGCTGATATGCCCCCGAGCCATAGGCTGCAGTTACTATGAAAGGCCCAACCCAATTAGGTTCAAACTTGCCCTTGATGACATCAGTAGACTGTGCATTCTTGGGATTTGCCTTTAAAACCAGGTCTCCCACTTCGAAGTGTCGCCCTTTGACCTTCTTATTATAAGAGCGACGGAGACGGTTTTGGTATGCTTGCAAATGTGTCAGAGCTGTCTGACGCTTCTCATCTAACATCTCAAACTGATGCAGCTGAGAGACTCTGTGTGTCTCATCATCAATCAAGTGTTGCAAAGAAACTCGCAAGGAAGGAATCTCCACTTCCAAGGGCAAAATGGCTTCCGCACCATACACCAAAGAATAAGGTGTTGCGCCAGTAGGTGTGCGGACAGAAGTACAATAGGCCCATAGTGCTGGATTTAACTGTATGTGCCAATCTCGACCAACGTCATTGACAACTTTCTTCAGGATCTTGATAATGGTTTTATTTGATGCTTCAGCTTGACCGTTACCCTGTGGATAGTATGGGCTAGAAAAACGGTGTTGAATATGAAATTTTTCACAAAGCTCTTTAACATCTTTATTCTTGAAGGGTCAACCATTATCTGTGACTATGGCAAGGGGAGCCCCATATCTGCATATGATATAATTTAGCAAGAATTTTGAAATTTGGACACTAGTGATATAGGTCATGGGGATGGCTTCAATCCATTTTGTAAAATATTTTGTAGCTGTAATAATGAACTTGTGTCCATTTGCAGATGTTGGCTGAATCTTGCCGATAAGATCCAAACCCCACTGAGAAAAGGGCCATGGAGATATAACAGAATGAAGCTCTTGAGCTGGTGCATGAATATAAGTTCCATGGATCTGGCACTTGTAGCACTTTTTAACAAAATCATGAACATCCTTTTCCAAAGTGGGCCAATAATACCCAGCACGAATCAACTTTTTGGCTAGGCTAAGACCATTGAAATGGCCCCCACATATACCCTCATGAACCTCGTGTAAAGCCGTTTGTGCTTCCTCAGAATCCAAACACCTGAGGAGGGTATGGTCAAAAGAACGGCGGTAAAGGGTGTCGGCGATGATGACATATTTGGCTGCTTGTCGAATAAAGGCTTGGCATTGGTTAGCAGAAAGGTTAGGTGGTAAGGTTTGGGATTTCAAATACTAATATATATCATTGTACCATAGGGAATTAGGACCAACAAGAATGCACATCACGTCAGTTGTCGGAATGTCAAAAGAGGGAACTAGCAATTGTTCGACCAGGAATTCACACTTGTCCATATTCTGAGGCATATTTATCATGGAAGCAATTGTAGCCATCGCATCTGCTGACTTGTTTTGTATTCTTGGGACTTGACTAAAATGGATAGCTGTGAATTTTGTCTTGAAGAAGTCTACCATGTGCTTATAAGGAATAAGCTTTTCATCTTTTGTTTCGTAGTCATCGTTGACTTGTCGGATGACTAATTGAGAATCTCCATAGACTTGCAAATGCTTGATGTTCCAGTGGACTGCCACTCGAAGTCCTGTAACCAATGCTTCGTACTCTGCAATGTTATTGGTACATTGGAAAGTTATTCTATAGGACTTTGGAATAGCGTCACCTTGAGGGGTGACAAACAAGATGCCTGCTCTGGACCCAAACTTGGTGTGGGACCCATCAAAGTATAACTTCCATTCATTCGATGGTGTGAGAGCAAAAAATGATTCATCTGGAAAATCGGTCAACATGGGATGATCGTCAGAAATAGGAGCGTCTGCAAGTTGATCTGCTATAATTTGTCCTTTTATCGCCTTTCGCTCCATATACTCAATGTCAAATTCACTGAGAATCATGACCCATTTTGCTAGGTGACCTGTCAAAGCTGCGCGGCTAAGCAAATATTTTAAGGGATCAATTTTTGCAACCAACAATGTTTGGTGGCTTAGCATATAATGTCGGAGCTTTTGTGTTGCAAACACCACTGCTAAGCATGCCCTTTCAATAGTTGAATAATTTAGCTCATAGCCGACCAGTGTCCGGCTAATATAGTAAATAGCTCTTTCTTTGCCATTCTCATCTTGTTGAGCCAAGAGAACTCCTAATGCTGTTTCAGTTGCAGAGATATACAATAAAAATGGTTTGCCATCGATAGGAGGCATTAGAATAGGTGGCGACAACAAATAGTCTTTTAGAGCTTGAAAAGTTGATTGACATTGCTTAGTCCATTTAAAAGTGACACCTTTGTGCAGTAGATGTTGGAATGGATGACATTTGTTGGCCAACTGAGCTATGAAGCGACGAATTGACTAGAGCTTTCCTTGCAGACTTCTTAATTGCCGAAGGTTGGAAGGTGGAGGCATATCCATTATTGCTTTGACCTTTGCAGGGTCGACCTCAATGCCTCAGTGGGAAACAATGTATCCGAGCAACTTTCTAGTTGTAACACCAAAGACACACTTTTCTGGATTGAGCTTGAGTTTGTAGGTCTCCATTCTATCAAAGATTGGGCCCAAGATGGCTAGATGACTATCTCTGGTAACAGATTTGCATAACAAGTCATCAACATAATCCTCCATCAAAGTATGCATGAAATCATGGAAGATTTTCGTCATTGCTCTTTGATATGTGGCACCAGCATTTTTGAGGCCGAAGGGCATCACATTCCAACAATAGGTGCCCCAAGCATAGGTGAATGCTGTCTTATGCTGATCCTTGGGTGCAATGTGGATTTGATTGTAGCCAGAGAAACCATCCATTAGTGAAAGCATCTCATAACCAGCTGTCATGTCCACTATGATGTCTATATTTGGCAATGGAAAATCATCCTTAGGGCATGCTTTATTCAGGTCCCTAAAATTTGTGCAGATGCGGATGCCCCCAGTTACTTTGCTAACTGGTACTAGATTTGAAATCCAGTCTGCATAATCAATGGGTTTGATGAAGCCCACATCGAGCAATTTTTTCAATTCCACTTTGCCCAGAAGAGCCACTTGAGGATGCATTTTTATAAGTTTTTGTTTGATGGGTTTAGCACCTGCTTTCAGTGGCAAATGATGAAGGACTAACTCTGGATCGAGGCGAGGCATATCTGCATGAGACCATGCAAAGTTGATCTTCTTCTTCAGGAAGAAATTGATAAAATCTATTTTCTCTTGTTTTGACAGGGAGGCAGCAAAGTGAATGACCTTAGGGTTATCAGGTGTACCCAAATTGATTTCCCCGGTCATCTCTACCAGCAATGTGGATTTGTCCTGAATTGATAGGGGTACGTCCACTCTTCCACCTTTGGGCGCCTCAGAAAGGTTTTCACCCGTAGGTACGTCTTTTGTTTTTACTTTTGTATGATCAGAGAGCGCCTTACGGTGTTCACTCAAAGATCTATTCTTTGGATTTTTTTCTTTTTCTTTTTCTTTTTCATGACTGGAAGAGGGAGTTGACTCCCCAAAATATGTCGTTGAATCCAGGTCAATAGCAAATCCTGCCTTATGATCGCCCTGTGGTATGCCTTCCCGTAGTCCTAGGAACTCTGCAATTGCTTCGTCATTTTGAAAACAGTCTAACATGAGCGGTTCTTGTTGGTCATATTGGATAAGTTGGGGATATATGAGGGGCATGTCATCATTGATTGTAAGGATAGAAAGGGCTGATATGGTAAAAATGTGAATGTCTGTGGTGTCACTATCCAAACTACTTGTGTCAGATTCAGAGCTTGGATCCCAAAATGACTCAATCCAAGCATGAGGACAGGTTTTAGGAAGAGGAGTTATTTCATGTTTATCCTCTATAGGCAAGTTATCAGGGTCAATGAAGATATTGCCAAGGGCATAGGAGCTGGACGAAAAAGAACTCCACTCCCATTCATTAGAATCAGTCTCAGGTCAGGTATCCTCAGGTGTTATTTCATCGTCAGAATCACGCCCTTTTCGACACGTGGACCTTTTGGTAGATGTGGATCCAATTCGTAACGGTACAAAACCTAACCCTAAAGTTGGGGGTCGCCTTGTAGGTATGATAGGTTCTAGCCTTCCATTGTTATTCAGGCCTAAGCCACTGCAGCCATCATATCCTTTCTTCTGCAGCATAGTAAATCCTTTTCCATATAATTCCACTGGCAACTTGACAGGTGGAGTTTTAGTTGGATCTTTATAGAGCCAATCTATGACACCATCATCTATAGTTTCTTTGTCAAGTTCTCCCCATCTTGCAAATGTAGTGGGAGGCTGATATTGAATAATGACCTTGGGTTCCTTTTGCAATAAATGCGGTTTTCCATATGATTTTGGAGACATCGGCAAATTCCCAATGAGGAATGTTTGGCCCATTGAATATTCTCCACACCCTTGATCTTGTATCTTCAGTTTGCCTTTGACAACATCTAACAATGCATTGGGATCCACATAACTGTCTGATTTAGCCTCTCTATTGACTGGGACCTACTGCTGAGGAGTATCCTTTAGGGTAGCACAGAACTGGAATGGATTAGGATCTCCTGGAATGGTTATCTCAGTTCCGTTGTAAGGATATTTTAGACATTGATGATAAGTGAATGGAACTACTTTCATGGCATGGATCCATGGACGGCCAAGGATCATATTATAAGGGAGGTCAAGGTCTAGGACTTGTAGGAAAGTGTTTTTCATCACTGGACCAACTCTGATAGGCAATGCAATTATCCCTTTGGATGGGCGTTTAGCATCATCATATGCTTTAATTGTTATCCTTTTAGAAGCATCAATGTCATTTTCTGTATATCCGAGGCCAATGACCACTCTTAAGGTGCAGATATTAAGACCTGCTCCGCCATCTATCAAGACTCGCCGGATTTTGCAATTGTAGACAAAGACTTCTAGGTGCAAAGGGTCATTATGGGGAAGCTTGTCAGGTGAGATATCACTATCGGAAAATGCGACACTTTGGGAAATGGCTAAATGTCCAATCCGTGCTTGAAATTGGTCAACATCAATATCTATTGGGATAGTGGACTCAGTCAAAGCTTTATCTAGGACTGCACAATGCATGGGAGACATTTTCAACAACTCTAGAATGGATATTTGTGCAGGTGTTTTTCCTAGATGATCCAAAAGATTATACTGACTTGCAGGAGTTGGTTTAGGAGGAGCCGCAGGAGCTCCTTTCAAGACGATTTTAGACCGATGAGTGGTGACGGCACAAGAAGGATCTTGTCCTTTTATTCTCAAGGTGGAGACATACTCATTTGACGCATGAAAACAATTAATAACATTATGACAACTGGTATTTGCATAATTGGCCATTTGAGCTGAGTTGGAAGAAGACGCCTTACCCTTGTCATGATCCAGCAAAGGAGTTTTAAAAATGGTATGATCAGTGTTGGAGGTCAGATGAGGTGGATCTATCTCAATTACTCCTTGCTCCAATTAATCTTGAATCATATGTTTTAGTTGAAAACATGAAGCAGTTTTATGTCCTTTGGACCGATGATACTCAGAGTACGCATTATCGTTCCACCAATGCGGCTTTACCGCTGGTTCTGCCTTAATATCTGGTAGCTTGATAAATTTCGCTTGTATTAATTGCTTCATGACTGATTCGATAGGTTCCCCCAATGGCATAAACTGTCAAGGAGGCCCATCCCGCGATCGGAAGGGTCTGCGTTATTGATTTTGTTGTTGGCCTTGCTGTTGATTATATTGTTGAGCATGCTGTTGTTGAGCCTGTTGTTGATTATATTGTGGCTGTTGAGCATGTTGTTGATATTGCGGCTATTGAGTAACATTGTTCCTGGGTGCTTGATTTTGTTCCATAGTCGACATATTAGGAACACTCAACTTCTTGATTGTGAATGGGGGTTGATTTGCATTCACTGCTCTCGCATCAACAACACCATCATTAGTGACGTTCTTGTTCTTATACCAAAATCTGTTTCTGTCCCCTGAATAATTTGTGTTGTCATTGTCCTTATTGAGCTTGATAATTCCTTTAGCTACAAGAGCTATTTCAATACTCATTCCTTTCTTAATGAGTTTTTCTATAGTACTAGGACTTTTCAATTTTAGCTCATACATCATTTCTGGGACCAGATTCTGGATAAACAGATTCACTTGCTGTTCTTCAGGTATATCAAGAGAAGAACGACTATACAAGCTTCACCATCGTTGCAAAAAGGTCACTAATGGTTCACCTTGCTTTTGTTTGGTATTGCATAAATCCGACATAGTCACATCGCTGTCGATGTTGAACGCGAAATGAGATATAAACTTTTGCGCTAGTTCTGACCAAGTCTTTATATTTCCTGGCAGATGTGAATACCAATCCATAGCTTGTCCAGTGAGACTTCATGCAAATAATCGCATTAAATATGTCTCCTCATAGCTTACTTCTGTGCATGCCGCGTAAAATGCTCGAATATGATCTTTTGGATTGCCATTCCCTCTATATTTTTCAAAGTTGGGTGCCTCAAAATGCTAAGGGAATGGAGGCATGTATAGACTCTTGTCAAAGGGATTAGGACATAAATCTTGATCTGTATACAACTTCTTTGTTCCTTTAGTTTCTAATGCGTCAACTTTTTGTTGCAACTTCTCAAGTTGTTGCGCAATTGTATCAGATTGTAGAGGTCCATCATTAATCCTAGTTGGTATTCTTTGTTGATATATCGCATTTCCGATCGGTTGTTGATACTCTGCAATGGTCGTTTTTGGTGTCTCCTGCATATAAAGTTCTTGGTACGTCTCTTGTTGTTGCGGTTGTGCTATGCCTTGATATTGACCTTGTTGTTGTGCTTCTTGGAGCCTAGGTTGATATTGCAATTGAGTAGGCTGTTGATATTGCATAGGTGCCAATTGCGGTTGTGAAGTAGGATAACTTGCTTGTCGTGGCACATATTGTGGCACATGTTGTTGGTGCTGACGAATTGGAATTTGTTGACTTTGTGCCAATTGTTGTCACGGTGTATATCCCATCATTTGTAAAAAACTTTGTTTAGATGGTTTTCGTTGCTTCTCCTTAGGATGGGGTATAGCACTTGCATTAACTTGCTGTGTTGTTTGTCCAATCCATTGTGATGGTTGCAAGTTTGTGTTAACTTGTAATGGTGCTGAAGGCGCTGCAATTTCTTGTCAAATGCGATATTGTTGTTGTTGCACATTGTTTGTTTGTACATTTGATCGTACCTTCTGCGTATTACTCAATTGTTGTAACAATTGCTGGTGGTGCAAACCCCTACCTGTAGCTCTTTGTGTAGCCATTATCGAAGGATCTGTCGCAATAGTGTTTGACAAAGATACATAAGAACTTTGTTGCATCCTAGAATTGCTTTGGACATTATTGACATTAGGCATTCCAGTTGTGAAACTTTCTTGTATCTTAGATGTTGATCCAATTTTATGCATGTGAGGAACCACTTCTTGTTGAGGAACCATTGTCGATATTTGCATGGTCTTCATTTGATCTTGTATTACAGGCGATGTATTAAATAATGGATTATTGATCGTCTCAAATGATGACTTTTGAGGAATAGTCACTGTCAATTCCTTTGAAGCACGTTTACTCATCAATGTAGGTTGAAGCTCTTGTTGCACATTTTCTTCATTGGGATGCGAAGAGAAATTTAACAGCTCACTGCCTTGTTGTGTTTGCACATTAATTGGTTCATTTAAGGAAGCCACATTACTCATCATGTGAAGATACTTTTGTGGACACATTTTAAAGACTTTGTTCAGGAACTTATCCATCTTTTTTATTACCTTTGGATCTTGAAGGAACATGTCGACATCATCAGAAGCATCAGAATCAGATGAAGAATCTGGTTGGACATTTGGATTCATTTCTTGTTGAATGCCTTGGTCAGAACCAAATCCTTGTGAAAGAGTTTGGTCTTCATACAATGTTTGAGTTCGAATGTCATGTTGCAAATTTGGTTGATCCCAATTAAAAGGTGCACTTCCTCTTGGAGTTGGTGGAACACTCCCATGTCCCGGTTTCATGGGTACAAATACTGGTTCATATAATGGAGGTGGTCCAAGTTGAACCGTTCCATATGGTGGTAGAGATGTATTTAATGAACCTTCAACTTGCACTGTTTGACTAGTTTGAAACTGTGAATTCACTATGTTATCCATGGATTGATACATTGGTTCACTCATCTTCTTAGATCTTGATCTGGTCTCAATAGGCATGTCACTTATGCAAATGCAATTTTTTTTTGGAATTTTTCAAAGACAATATATGATATGTAACTAAATGCAAACTAAATAGATGAAAATGCAATCTATGTTTTTGGTTATTTTTGAAGATTTTGACAAACTTTTGAAATGCAAATCTAAAAAGAGACCCCTAGGAAATTGAAATGATGTCTAGACCTCAAAGGACAAAAGAACTTAATGGACAAAGGACAAAATGACAATGTCTCCCCTATATGCTTGGATACTAAGCTAGGTTTGACGGAATGATATTGATGACAAAAGGACAAAAGATTTGCTAAGGTCTAGACTTCTTAACAATGACTTAAGGTTTATCAAAGATTTGGATTGCTCAAGTATGACAAGACCTAGGTTTGACACTATATGCAAAAGGACAATTAATATGCAAATGATCTTAATATGATATGACAATGACTTAGGCTTAATGAAGAGACTTGGGATATGCAAATGCAAATGTATGACAATGTCAACCTAAGATGAAACCTAAGGTTTAATTATGAAATGATATTACTCTTATGCAAGAGGACATATGCAAATGGATGACTTTTATTGATATGCAAAAGAAGTATGACTTAGGTGATACCTAACTTTGATACTTGATAATGACTTTGAAAAATGCAACCTAGGATGAACTTAAATGTAAGTGACATAAGAGTTGAGACAAGTTTTTGAACAATGTTGGATAACCATGCTTTAGGAAGATACTCTTTGAATCTTGTTGAACTTTTGTTGGATGAATGTCTCTTGTGCTTAATCTTATGTTAGATCAATTTGTTTTGCTTTTGAGATGGGATAACATTCAACTTTTGACAATCAAAGAATACAAGATGTTACAACTTAGACTCAAGACAATCATGCTCACTTCCACATTCCTTAGGGTAGGCAAAGACATTAGGTACTTGAGAGGTAGACTCATTATGAGATTCAAGGAGAATACATAGATGCTTGACCCCACAGGCTCCCCTCCATGGCACTCACTTCTCAGGGCAGCCAAGCATCAGTCCCCATGGAATCTCCCCATGGCGAACTTAGTATCTCTTCCAAGTATCCGAATTTGTCTTTCTCAAGCAACTAGAAGGGTTTTTGGCCTCTAAAAACAAGGTATTTAGTAGGGATTTCTGTTAAGAATTACTCCTTGATGTCATGCAGGCATGATTGAGACATTAATCCCATCAAGATATCAAACAAATGTAGTTGCGCAAGCACAATTTAGACCAAGAGGCCCTACTTAGATGTTGATATGAGAAAGAGTTCAAGGGTCATCACTTCCCAAGTAACTGCAATTCCCACGTAACACTTCCTTCAAAGCTTTCGCTCATCAGGTATTTTTTTATAGTGAGTTAGAATGCCAAGGAATTCTAGCCGTACTCACTTTGGGTTGTTCCCTTCTCACGATTATCACTCGCTTGCTAAAGCAAAGTGGTCGGGAAGGCAGGCCCTCTAATGGAGACAAACAATCAACAACACAAGCATGGTATCGAAGATCTGGATTTCTGATCACCCTATGAAGGATGAGAGCATACTCTCCTACTCCAATGTCATAATTAACAAACAAAGAAAACAAAGGTTCATTTCCACCTATTTATAAATCACTAAGTGCCTAATTAAAAATCTAAAACACACAATTTGGTTGTTTCTCCAAGGCAACCTGCAAAACCCAAGTTAGATGTTTGATTTGTTGTCTTTGACCATCGAATCTGCATAACACATGTTAGTAGTTTGATTTTTAGTCTTTTTCATGCATATGCCAAGATCCTACACAAATAATCAGTACCAAAATCCAAAGCATAGAAAACAGAATGCAAAAACACCAAAGATTTCAAGTAAAAACTGCATTTTTCACCTCTGATCTGGACTTTACACAAGCACAAAAGTCAGGACACAAGCGAAGGATGTCTAACACAAGTGCAGGATGTCTAACACAAGTGCAGAATGTTTCAACACAGGCGCAAGATGTCTCAACATAGGCGCAGAATGCTTCACACAAGCGCAGAAGTGTCCAGAATGCACTGCATGGCTCTGTTTTTGAGTTTTTGACCTGCAAATCAACTTAGAAGCACTCCAAAACACATTAAGATGGTTAGAAGGTTAGTATTCACGTCAGGTTCACCAGTTAATGTACCATCGAAATTAGGAATCATCAAAACAAGTAGATCAATCAAAACACAAGACATGATAACTCAATCAAAAGAACACTCATTGAAATGAACCTAATTCTAAGCACACTCAATAGAGATATGAAAACAAAGCATTCAAAGATGAAAAATTATGCAAACCAGATATAGAATTGAATACTCCTTCCATGCGGCTCCATTGTTGTTCTTTCCTCTTCAATGGGTTTGTGGATCTCACCTACAAGTGCTCACACAATTGAAAGCAAGATTGATGAAAAGCTCAAGAGTACTAGAAGCGTAAGTTCGGTAGTTTGATAGAAAATTCGGATTAGGTTTGATTGAAAAACATCCAATTTATAGAAGAATTGGAGAAATGAGCAAATTAGCATGAAAGTGATTCTAATAGAAATTCAAATCAATAATAGCAAAATTATGACATATCTATGACAAATTGCTATGCAAGGCTTATGACAATTCATGACAAATTTCTATGTCAAGAATTTATGACATTTTATGACAAATTCTATGACACATTTCTATGTCAAGAATTTTATGACAATTTATGACAAATTCTATGACAAATTTCTATGTCATTGCCATAAATTTAGGAAAGAAATAGGAGGAAATTGAATTTAAGAATTAAGAAATTAGGAAATTAGAGAATTAGTGAATTAATCAATAATTTTTCATTTATTAATTAATTCACTCTCAAAGAGGAATAATTAGCCAATTAAATGAATATTTAATTGTGACAAGAAGACTTAGGATATATAAATAAATTATTTAATCCTAAAGGAGGAAATGACAAACAAGGTTAGATGATTAAATCACGAAACCCTAGAAGATGAATTAGAAATGCGAGAATGACAATTAGGTCTTGATTGAAGATAATTAATGTCAATCATGATTTTGATTTTGGATTGATAAATGACCAATGTGATAAATGATTTAATTAATAAATACGCCAATTGACGAGGAACAATGACAAATTGATCTAAATTGACATAATTGAGATAGATAATGATTGATAGCAAAATGATTGCAAAATGACAAGATCGACAAGAGGACAAGAATCGACGACAAAATGGATTGCAAGACGACAAGATTGAAAATGACCATGATCAATGACAAATTGATCGCAAAATGACAAGATCGAACATGACAACGACTGATGACAAATTGATTGCATGATGACAAGATTGAAAAGAGGACAAAACCCTAATTAGGATTGATGATGTCCAAAATGATAAGATTGATGAGAGGACAAAACCCTAATTAGGATTGACGATGTCCAAAATGATGACAAATTAGCACGCACATTGATGCAACAAGATAAGATTGATCCAAATCATGACTGGATAGTGTTGTCGACAAGACCAAATTCGAGGACGAGATGATTGAAGAATGTAGAAGAACGACTCGATGTTCACAAATGATAAAGACCAAGTGCGAATCATAGGAGAAATGTTAATGTGATGCAAAAACCTAAAATGAGGCAATGTGCAAATGTTAAAGTATGACTTCGCAAGTGTTGACCATTTTTGGGTGTCTACACTCCCAACAGAGCATTTGTAGACCTTAACTAGTTAGTTACCTATTTCTGTAGATAGTTAACTTGTGAGTTCCATCTCACTATGGTTTTTCCCAGTTGGATTTTCCAAGTATAAATACTTATGTTATGGTGAATTTTTTACTTGTTGTGAATGTATTTATAACACTTTGAATTGCATGCAAAGTCATAAGTAAACTAGTTAAATGTTTTTACCGATCTAGGATTAAAGTGTTATTGTTTTGCTATCACTGATTCACTCCCCCTCTCAGTGCTTTATGAGTTTATCAGTGAGCTCTAGGCAGTGTGCCTAAATGCATGTGCATTCCCCTTATGTAATATTTTTATACTTTTAATAGAGTATATTAATATTGTGTGTTTGAATCCCACCTTGGTTTTTCCTTTAACCGGGTTTCCACATTAAAATATTGGTGTTATGGTGTTGCTAATCTTGGCTTTGTGTTTCTGCACTCTACTTTTCTTTATTTGCATTAAGTGGTTGAAAGATTAGATGATTAAAGTTAAAATTTGCTAAACACTGATTCACTCCCCTACCCTCTCATTATTCCCTTGATTTCATTAGTATAGGATTTGTAATAAGAAATCATGAAGGCAAAGTCATTAAGGTGGGTAAAGCAAGAATTCAGGATGGATCAAAAACATAGAAAAAGAACATGCACTTCTCTTTGGAGCCAAAATTGTGAAGGGGGAAAATATTCAAAACTTGGTTATTGAAGGGGACTCCATGAATGTTATCTTATAATTGAAAGGGTACCACTCACCTAATTGGAGAATAAATTATATCATTCAAGAAACCTTATCCCTTATATGAAATTTCCATACTTATTCAATCTCGCATTGCTATAGAGAGGCTGATAAAGTGGTTGACTTTCTAGAAAATCAAGGGAGCAACATGCAAGAAGGTAAATCAATCATGTCTTCTAAAGAAATGCTTAATAATGTTGAGCCACAGAACCCAATTTAAGAGGAACAAGGCCATTTACTTCTATTTCAACCTTTACTTGATAGCATGGCTGGAAAATTTACTCTAAAGCACAGCGGTCGCTCCAACTAAAACTAGGACCCTCACTTATTCTTAGCTCTCCCATTGCTTGCTGTGAGCATTATTCATTTTTCTAACATGTGTTATTTTCAGGATGCTTCCTCTTTTTGTTTGTGACAGATCACAACTCATGATTTTTTTTTGGTTGCCCCAATTATTGAAATTGTGTGGGGATTACTTGCATACTTTTTTTTTCCTTTGTGATTTCAAAATTTCATAACAAGCCACTCTACACATGCATCTCATACTGTAAATTCCATTCTGAGTGTGTATGGTGATTGGTGCAGATGTTGACCTCATTCTATAATATGCATATCATGTCAAAAATGATTCACACGAACCTCATTAATCCTAGATTAGGAGCCACTTTATCCTCAATGTTCATGTGTTTTCTTATTTCTAGACAGGTGGCACATGAGCTCCAATCTCTCGACTTCAACTTGCTCTAATTGAATGTACCTCTGGCCTCCCACATGTGTCTTGATTAACTGCTACTGCTACAGAGTATGATTTTCTAGTGTGAGGAGGCCTATTTTTTATGTTTATGAGTACTAATGAGGGACCCTTGGAGTATTATGACTCTCCTTGATGCATTTTACGGCAACCTTGCATGAATTAATGTAGATATTATTTTATTATGCTTTAATCACAGAAGCCATGGGCTTATTAAAGCTAGGGAATAGTTTACTTCTTCTCCAACTGTAGATTTTCTAAAGATCAGTGATTATGTTAGTTAGAATAGTGTTGCATGGATATTTCTATAATATTTCACCCCAAGGGAATGCACCCTATCTGTCTCTATAGGAGGTTTTTTCAATTCCATATGAATATAGATTGGGCTCTTCAATAGCTATTACGAGAAGACTAGTTGCTTCTAAATACTTTTACACCTCCCTATATGGTTGCCTCTAGATTACAATCTATGTTAATGGATTTAACATTGTCGTTGAAACTCACAAAGCTTGTCATCAGTTCTTTTTTACATAAAACTCTATACACTTGGGAGGAACTAAATTCCTAGCTGGCCAATTGCAATATCTTCTCATGAGATAACTAGATTGGGGGCCTTTTGAACATAATAGAAATTATGGATGAGTTAGTCTCTAGGTCGGTGATGCTCTCCTTCATCAATGGCTTTAGTTATAACTCCCCTACTCCATTCTTTACTTGGACACATCAATACATAGACCAAATTGGAGAACCATTGTTCTCATTAGCATTGGGAAAATTTCAAGCTATATGGGGGCTTCTTACACATGCACAAGTTGATCCTCACATGTACTAGTCTTCATTCCTAAATCATGTTGAGTCAATCTCTTCTTAAGAGTCAAGAACAGGTGTCTGAGATTTTTGGTTCTTGAATCACGTTTTTGACTAACTGAGGCCAAGGAATTATGGAAGTGGTTTCTTTATGCTGGTGGCTTCAGGTTTCAATCCCCTCAATTTGATTTTGTATTCATCAAATTCAGTTTTGGCTACTCTTTTGGATTCTCTTTTGCCATTTTTGGGTTGTAATTAGTGTCCCTCTAATTCTAGTGGATGGGGGAGTTTTATTTTGTATGTGCTAATGTATATGGAGGGTACTCTTTTTTTTCATGCCTCTTGAGTACTAAGATTTGTAATATCTATGCATTTGGGGGAAAAGGTTGAATTTTGATCTGCTTAGGTTGCGATTAGGATTGATTTCATGGAATTCTAATGTGGAATTGTTTTTGGATTCAAATGTTGAAGTTGTCTCTCTCCTTCAACATATTTTTATACTTATTATAATCTCATATTTTTCTATTATCTATTATATATTATGGGCCTTGGAACCTTGCCTAAAAAAAATATGGACAATTAATTTGTAATTATTTAAATTTTTTTTTATGATAATCTACATGAAAAATCTCACAAAATAGTAGTTTAATTCATCTTCAAATTCTTAATGGTTTAGCTGCTATAGGTTTTAGAAAGTAAAGATTTGATGCAAAATATTGATTTTAGTGTCAAGTTTGGCCAAAAAGTGTAACCCAATACTATGGGATCACCCTATATATATGAGATGAGACCTATTCCTAGCAGCTATATGCTTCTGTGATAATACATGATGATTATGATGTTTACTTATGATGCTCATGCTATGCATGTGTATGATTCTATATGATATTTATGAGATTCTATCATGATGATGCATTTATGCTATGTGATGTCTTGTATGCTCTTATATGATTTTGTTTTATGCACTTGAGATGATTTATATGATACAATTATGTTGTATTCTTATAGATGCATAATATGATTATGACCTATGTGATCCATTTATTTATGAAATGATGATTTATATGCCTCTATAATGATTATGATGCAAATCCTAGATTATGATGATATGGTGTTATTATGCAATGGAAGAATGCATTTGTGATGATTATGTGCTAATGTAATGGATGTAGGATGTATGCATGATTTAGGTTTGGTATGTCATTATACTCAGTCTAATGATATGTGGCTACATGGGACAAAGAGAGATGGAAGGATCGTGCAACATAAGGTAGAAGATTTGGAGCTAAAATGAGCTTCTTATGCTTTTATCATCATTGAGCTTATTATAGAAAATGTTTTGTGACCATCTAGATATCGGTTTGACCTAGACAGTCATTGTATCATTTGAATGGAGATTGGATACTAACAAACAAGGAATTCCATTATTCACACTAGATCCATATTGTCTTCATATTCTTGGATGAGCCATAGTGTATAATCCACAAGGAGAAAAATAGGTGATCATGCCCCATCCTAGAAACTCTAGTCCATATACATTATTGATAAGCATAGGAAAAATGATAGTACAAAAGATCAAATAAAAAAATTCAAAGACTTGACACCAATATAGACTAAAATCTTCAAGTCATAAGTGTTTCTTACCATATATGTTAACATGTTTAATCTAGTCATAATGAACTATAATCTTGATAAAAGATGGATAATCCTAAAGAAACCTATTGTAGTCTAAGTTTGGAAAAGATTGATTTGTTGAAATCCCACTATCTCTTGTGTCTCATTTGAAAGTGACTTACTCCATGAAACTGATAATTTATTGTGGAGAAGAGTGAAAAATTTATTGTGGATTGGCTATGCAAGTGCTCTTTTATTGCTAATTGTGTGTGGAAAGAAGGAAGGAATGAAAAGATGATTATTTTCACAACATGTCATGCCAGGGATCCACTTCCATCACTAGGTTTAGGATATGCCCCCAGTTACAGATAAGACCTGGTTTATTATAGGTGAAGGGAAAAGTGGAAAGAATTTATTATAGATGGTGAACCAATCCTAGGTAGATCAACAACAAGCCATGATGAGAATGGAAAATTTTATTATGGAATGATAGGATGTGAGTGTGTGCAAAGTGAAAGGATGATATTGATTCCTAAAGGAGGGAGGAGAAAAAAATCCCTACTCATGGTATTGATAACCCAGTTTTCACCATGGCAATTTCCTAGGGCACCATCCAAGTGGTTTTCAATATTACACAAATTTATCTCTTTAGTTTTTTTAATTTTTCAATTTTTTTGTGTCACAAGGCACCTATTTGTCAAGTTTTCACTAGAGTGACATTTTTTTAGTTTTTGTATTTTTGCTCTTTTTTATTTTTTTGTATTTTTAAATAGGATTCCCTAAAAAGCTATTTGTAGAACTTGCAAAGGTGCATGTTGTTGATAGGATCATCCAATAGTTCTCCTTCTAGTGTGGATAATAAATATGCACCTAAGCCATAGACTATTGTCATAGTGTAAGGCCCAAGCCAATTTGGTTCAAACTTGCTCCTTTTCTCTCTATCCTACTGATTTTTGGGGTTTTCTCTTAGGACCAAGTCGCCCACCTCAAATGTGTGAGGTTTCACCTTGTGATTGTAATTATGGCTCATACATTTTTTATATGCTTTCAAGTGATTGAATGCATTATTTTGATGCTCATCTAATAATTCCAAATCCTATAAGCAAGAGATCCTATAGTCTTCATAACTAATAAGATTGTGCAAGGAGACCCATAAAGATGGTAACTCGGCCTCAATGGGCAAGATGGATTCAACACCATAGACAAGTGAATAAGCAGTATCTCTAGTAGGTGTGCATACTTTTGTGCAATTATCCCATAGTCTTGGATTAAGTTGAATGTGCCAACTACAATCAACATCATCAACTATCTTTTTAAGGATCCTAAGAATAATTTTTTTCAATGCGTCTGCTTTACCATTGGAGTGGAAAAACAATGTTGGATATGGAATTAATCACAAAGCTCATACAAATCTTGATTTTTGAAGGGATGTCCATTGTCTATGATGATGGAAATGGAAACACCATATCCACTTTGTGAAATATTCAGTGGTTGTGATAATGAATTTGTAGTTGTTGGATGAGAGGGATGAGGTCAATCCACTTTTTGAAATACTTAGTGGCTGTGATAATGAATTTGTGGCTGTTAGATGTGGAGTGTGAATCTTGCCCATGAGATTGAGTCCCCACTGATAGAAGAGCCATGGAGTAGTAATTGGTTGAAGTTATTGTGTTGGTGCATGCATTAGGTCACCATGAATCTTACATTGCTTTCATTTCTTGACAAACTGATATGCATCATTTTCCATCGTAGGCCAGTAGTAACCAATCCTCATAAGTTTCTTGGCTAAGGTTGGACCACTAGATTAAACCCCACATATACCTTCGTGGCTAAGGTAAGTGAAAATGTCACCTTACCAAGAGAAATCAGGACCAATAATGCATATTAATTTAGATGGAGTGATCTCATATGCAGGGACCAATAGATTCTCCACCAATAACTCATAGCAAATTATGTTTTGTGACATGTAAATCAAGGAGGCAATGGTAGCCATAGCATCTACAACTCGATTTTTTTCTATAGGTATTTTGTCAAAGACTATCTCTATGAAATACTTCTTGAAGTCATCCACCATTTTGTTACAATGCATTAGTTTCTCATTTTTGGTTTGATAACCATCATTTTTTGATGAATCACTAGTTGAGAGTCCCCAAAAACATGAAGTTATTAGATCATCTGCTGAATTACAATTTGTAAACCTATAGTCAATGTGAAGTATTCTACAATATTGTTCATAAAAGGTAAGCATAACCGATATGCCTTAGGAATAGAATCCTCTTTAGATATTATGAAGAGTATGCCTAGTTCTACTCCATGTTGTGTAAAAGATCCATTAAAATATAGTTCCCATAATTTTGATTTTGTTACTATGAAGATGGATTCATCTAGAAATTTTGATACAAGAGGAGTGCCATTGATCATTGGTGTATATGTGAGTTGATCTACAATTACTTTCCCTTTAATAGATTTTCTGTCAAAATACTTAATGTTGAATTCTCTTAGCATCATTACCCACTTATCCAACCTACCTATGAGAGTTGCCTTGTTGAGTAGATACTTTAGTGGATCAGTCCTTGCTACGAGCTTTGTTTTGTGAGTTAGCATGTAATGCCACAATTTTTGTGAAGTAAAATCTAGGGCAAGACATACACACTCAATTAGAGTGTAATTAGGCTCACATCCTACCAATGTGTGACCAATGTAGTAGATGTCTCATTCTTTTCCTTCATGATCTTGTTGTGCCAAAAGTTCCCCCAATGTTTTCATTACTGCTGATATGTAGAGTAACAATGGTGTAGGCACTCAAAATTGGTCATCACTCCTATGTCACTAACCTAATTCTTAGCATGTCTTCTATGTCACATTTGTTCTTGATCATATGTTGATATGGTGTCATTCCTCTAGTTTTAGTTCATTTCGAATTCAACCCTTATTGGTCTTGTTCATTTGCATTTGGTCCTAAATCATTATGATTGGCATTTTTTCTTTTTCAAATCATTCAAATTGGTCTCATCTTTAAAATTATACTTAATTCACTTTTTGTTGATAATTAATCAATTATTAATTATCATCCTCTTTATCAATCAATTTCAATTAGTCCTCTGTGACACTCTATTAGCCTTTCATGGCATTTTATCAATCATTCTTATTAGTCTCTTATGAAAATCATTATCAATATTGGGTCTTTTTCGATCTTTGTGCTATTTTATTGTCAACCTCAATCAATTGTCATTAATTTTTATCAATTATTAGCCAATCAATCATCACTATTAGGACCTAATTCAACAACCGGGTTGGTATCTTAAATCATTCAAATCATTTCCCCTAGGTCGATTCATTAAATAATTATTTAACTCTTTTGTTAACATGTCTCTTTTTGAATAATTAAATTTATATTTATTTATTCACCCTCTTTTTCCATGTCACAATTAATATTTTTATATATTAATTGGCTAATTTGAGTTATGAGTGGAATTAATGATTTTAAATTGTTAATTCCACCTCATTTCCCCCTCTTCCCTTTTCTCTCCATTTGTCATAGTTTGTGTCAAGTTTAAATGGAATATTTGGAGTGCAAATGGAATTTTCCATTTTATTTTTGATTTAACAACTTTTTATCTTCACTTCTAATGGTAATCCCCCTTTTAACTCATTCTTGCATGAAATCTCAGCCATCAGATTGAGTTGATCTTGTCCGTTCAATGTGATTTCAAAGTCTATAAATTGGGCTCCTCATTTTGGAGATCTTATGAGTTGACATTTACATTGTTGAAGGTGCATGATTATCTTGTGTCAAGGTCCAACAAAAAATTTATCTTCCATGGTTGTTAAAATTTGAATTAAAAACAATTCTTACAAGTGGTGATAAACAACCTTGGTTTTTCAAAGTTCAAACAAAGAGTTCACACTTTTGTCCAAGTATTCATCCAACATTTGAACATGGCTTGTAAAAAAATTGGAAATCCTTTTTTCAAAATCCATGTCACTTAGGTTAGGTTTTGCATAGTTCAAACCCTATATTTTAGGTCACATAGACATTACCTTTCATTTCCCTAAGTCTTCATTTCATTGCCATACCTAAGCTAGGTTTTCACTTAGGTGACATTTTGCATTATCATTATCATACCCAAATTAGGTCTTGTCTTAGGTTGCATCTTTTATTATCATTGTCATCCCAAAATTAGGTCTTCATGTAATTCATATTAATTATATCTCATAAATCATTTCCTTGCACATGTCCTTCCATTAGGTCAATATCATTTCATAGTCCAAACCCTAGGTTTTGTCTTAGCTTCACATTGCCAAAGGTTTGCATTCACACCCCTAACCTAATAACGTTAGGTCATATGATATCATTGATCTAGGTTATTTCCCTATCATAGAATAAGGTCATATCATAACCCTAGTTCATATCTTTGCATTATAATCAATTTTGATCCATATCATAGCATAAGGTTGAATTTACACCCTTAGCTCATATCATTGCATAGTAACTTTGAGTCCTTTCATACCTTAGGTCATATTATATAACCTCGGGTCATATAATTATGTCACAATCATAGATTTGGTGCATTTCATAACATAATGTCATTTCATACTTTAGGTCATTTCATGTCTTTAGGTCATCTCTGTTAGACAACTCGAATAACTAGTGGACAAATGAGAGGGGGGGTGAATTAGTTGTTAGCAGATTATAGGGCTTTAAGAATTAAAACCTTATTACCAGAATACAGAGACCAAATAATTGGATAGAATATATAACAATTAAGAACAAATATAAACCATAGAACATTTACCAAACATCCACAAAAGATAAAACCAAGATTTGTAAGTGGAAAACCTGGTAAAGGGAAAAACCACGGTGGGAAGCATACCCATAGTTAGATAATACTTTTGCAGTAAGTATGTGATTACAAAAAGAGGGGCCTACACATGCAGGAAGGCTGATAGCCTAGAGTGCACTTCTCATCACAAATGGAGCCTTGCTAACTACAAAATAAATCTAGACTATAATCCAAAAAGAAGAGTGAACTGCAAGAATAGCATCTCCTATGCCTGAATACAGTTTTGGTTAAGCTCAAAAGCAGAGGTCTTAAACCTCTTTCACCAACCCAATTTGATCACCTATGATTGACCAAAACCTCTGCATATAATTACAACCTTATTCGCACACAAATAATACTATATCCCAAAAACCCACAATATACAAAGAGATCTTACATCATATTTATACCAACCCGAGACCTAAACAATTAGGTCATCCACCTAAAAGATAATATAATAAATTTATAACATAAACCCACAATCCAATGATCAACCAGCCTAATTGATGTCTATAAGGTCGATGATTTTTGTTATTTTAGAGTTGTTGGCAAATGTTGTGTGTGTATCTAAGTGATGAGATACTTGCTAGACCAGAAAGAGGAAAACTACAAAGTGTAATTGCAGAGTAGAGGAAATGAAAAGGATTTGCCTTAGCATATAGTGTTGTTATCAGATCAGAAGTTTTACCTGTTGTCTTCTAATCATTTCCATAGTTGTAAAATTCCTTTATCGGGTAGCTTTAACAGGCTTATTGTAAAACCTTTAACAAGGTGACTCAAGATCATTGAGTTCTTCAAATCCTCTAGCTAGGTAGCCTTTAACAGGGTATATAGCCATCCCTTAATCGGGTGATCTCTGACAGGATCGGTTCCTAACAAAACCTTATTGTATAGTCTTTAACCGGACTAGGCTCTTAACAGGGCGAGCTTCAAAAGAGTTCAAAAATAAGCTTGTGGGTATTCATCCCCACCGTGGTTTTTCCCATTTGGGTTTCCATGTGAAAAATTTGTGTTATGTGTTGAGCATTTTTCATGTGATGATTATGTATTATTTGGTTGAATGATTATGCATGCAGAGTTATTAGATTATGGTATTACTGGTATACCACATGCATATGTTTATGGGTGAAGTTGTTATCAAGTATTGATTGTATTTGAAGTGTTCAGACTTATCAATTATGGTGTCTGATGTCTTACTATGTTTAACTGGTATTGTCATGGTTAAGTTTAGTGATGGTGACAACCAACTGGTATTTCTTTAACCAGATAAGTTGTTGAGAAATTTTTTGCCTGTACTGATTCACCCCCCCTCTTAGTACTGGTTGGGGTATCTGTTATTCATCATTATTCACCAATTGGTATCAGAGTGACTCCAGGTCCTCGGTGATATAAGCCTAATCCTTTGAGGTAAAAGATCTTATTGTAATGATGAAGAGGGAAGGTCCTAAGTTCAATAGAGATAACTTTAAGATATGGAAGGACATCATGAAGATTTACATCAAGAGTATGGGTGCTCAACACTGGAGCTATGTTGAGAATGCCTATGTTGGCCCACTAGCACTCTGACTAATGAGCAAAAGAGAGAGATCCAGGAAAATGGGCAAGTCATGGAAGCCCTTATCAAAAACCTGTCAGATATTGAGTTTATTGATTTATAAGACAAGGACACACCTAAGGATGTATGAGATGCATTGGAAAACATCTATGGTGGAGATGAGCATGTAAAGTAAGCTAAGGAAGAGAACCTTAGAGGTAAATTTGAGGATATGAGGATGGTTGAAGGTGAGGCCATTCAATAATATGGCATTAGGATTAAGACTGTGGTAGGAGATATAAAAAGCATTGGTGGAATGATTGAGGATGCCACCATTGTTAGTAAAGTCCTTAGATCATTGTTACCAATGTGTGCAATCAGAGGTGCTGCTATCTATAAACTAAGGTCTATTGATAAAACCAAGGTATCCTTAGATTCTATCATTGCAAAGTTAACTGCATATGAGTTGAATAGCTATGATGGTAGTGTTCAGAAGAATGAGTCGGCCTTTAAAGCATCTACTATACCATCCAGAAAAGGAAAAGAAATGAGTACCAGTTATGAATCCAGATAATGTAGAGATATGGATGATGAAGAGATTCTAATGGAGTTTGAAGCTCTTCTTGCTAAAAGACTTCCAAAGGGAACTGGAAAATATAGAGGTAAACTTCCTTTGAAATGTTTTTCCTACAACAAGATAGGACACATCACTATTAATTGTCCTATCAATGTCAATAAGGATAAATAGGAGAGGTTTAGAAAGTATAAAGGAGGAAATAGAAGAAATTGTCTAGTTATTGTGGATGAAGGTGTCACTGATGAAGAATCAGAAGATGAAGAAAATGAAGACATAGTGTTTGTAGTAGTAAAGGAAGAAGTGTCTAACAAGAAAGCACTTGTCTCTCACATTGACAAATCCAATGAGTGGATAATTGATAATGGTTGTTCTCACCACATGACTGGGGACCGGAGAAAGTTTTTGTCTCTGGAGGAATATGATGAAGGTGTTTTCAGATTTGGCAATGATACACCGTGTTTGGTAAAAGGTAAAGGATCCATCTCACTAAATGGAAAGAGTAGTGCAGATGATGTCTACTGGGTAGAAGGTCTTAAGCATAACCTGTTGAGTGTTGCTTAGCTGAATGACAAAGGACTAGTTCTGGAATTAAAAGGCAGAGTCTGTAAAATAATTGGGAAGAATGGTGAACTTATTGCCACCGGTAAGCATACCAGAGGTAACCTATTTCAGTTGAATGCCAAGATAAGCCGATGTCTAATGGCTAAGTTTGATGATAGTTGGATATGGCATAGGAGATTTTGTCATATGATCTTTGACAAAATTGTTAAAGCTAGTAAGATCAAGGCAGTAAGAGGATTACCTTTGCTAAACAAACCTGAGAATTTTTTGTGTAGAGAATGTCAACTCGGGAAGATGTCTTCCTCAACTTTTAAAGGCAAGTCTTTCTCAGCAGAAAATTTACTTGATCTTGTGCATACTGATTTGTGTGGTCCTATTAAAACTAGAAGTATTCAGGGAGATATATATTTTATGATTCTTACTGATGACTGTTCAAGAATGATGTGGGTCACATTCTTGAAAGACAAGTCTGAAGCATTTGGAAAGTTCAAAGCCTTTAGAGAATTAGTAGAGAAAGAAAGTGGTAAAAAGATAAAATTCCTGAGAACTGATCAAGGAGGAGAATTCACTTTTGATGAATTCAATAAGTACTATGAAGATAATGGTATCAAGAGGTAGTTGTCTGCCCCAAGGACACCACAATAGAATGGCATAGCAAAAAGAAATAACAGAACTGTAGTTGAATCGGCTAGAACAATGTTGATCCAAGGAAAGGTTGCTCACACTATTTGGAGAGAACCGGTGAGCACTGCAGTCTATACTATGAATCAGGAACTCATCAAGAAAGGCAAAGATAAAACTCCTTATGAGTATTGGATTGGGAAAAATCCCACTGTGAGTTACTTTAAATTGTTTGGTAGTAAGTGATATATCAAGAGAGGTGAGCATTTGAGAAAATTTGATGCAAAATGTGATGAAGGAATATTTCTGGGATATTCCACTAAGAGCAAAGGTCTCAAGTGCTACAACAATAGAACTCAGAAAATTGTTGAAAGTATAAATGTCAGGGTTGATGAATCCCCTAGGGAACCTGAGGTAACATGCAGTGAAGAAGTGGAAGATGAACTAGGTATAGCCTTCTAGGAATCGGTTAAGAAAGAAACTTCTAAAGATATCAGTGTTCCTATACTGGTAGAAGCTGCAATAAGAGAAGAAGAAGAGTTAAGTGAAGGAGAAGAAGAAAAGCTAGCAAATCAAGCTAGAGTCATTCCTAGATATGTAAAGCTACATCGTGATCCAAAGTAAATCATAGGAGATAAAGTTGCAGGGATACTCACAAGAAGAAAAGTGAAGGAGAACTCCTGCATGATTTTTGAATTTGAACCCAAGACTTCCAGAGAAGCTCTCACAGATGAAGACTGGATTAAAGAAATGGAAGAGAAGCTAGACTAGATAGAAAAGAATGCAACATGGTCTTTGGTGCCCAGACCAGAACATAAAAATGTCATAGGTACCAAATGGCTCTTCAGAAATAAGCTGAATGAAGAAGGCACAGTTGTAAGAAACAAGGCTAGGCTTGTATGCAAGGGATACACTTGGGAGGAGGGAGAAGACTATGGAGAAACCTTTGCTCCTGTGGCTAGACTAGAAGGTATTCCAATGCTACTTGCATTTACATCATTTAAGGGATTTAAGGTTTATCAGATGGATGTGAAGTCTTCTTTTTTGAATGGAATCTTGGAAGAGGAAGTGTATATAGAGAAACCAGAAGGGTTTGCCTTATCAGAAGATAGTGACATGGTGTGTAGATTACACAAAGCCTTGTATGGACCAAAAGAAGCACCTAGGGCATGGTATGAAAGACTACACTCTCATCTTGTGAAGATTGGATTTTAGAGAACAAGTGAAGATAGCAACATCTACTTGAAATCAAAAGGTGATCAGATTCTGATTTGTGAAGTGTTTGTGGATGACATAATCTTTGGAGGAGATGATAAAATGAGTCATGCATTTGTAGATGAAATGAAGAAAGAGTTTGAGATGTCTTTGATAGGAGTGATAAAGTTCTTCATTGGTTTATAGATTCAAGAAATGAAAGAGGGTGTCTTTATTACCCAGTCCAAGTATGTCAAAGAGGTATTGAAGACTTTTGGAATGGAGGAAAGTGAGCCGGTTGGTACACCAATGGTGACTGGTTGTAAACTGACTAAGGAAGATGATTCATCATTGGTAAATGAGAAGGAGTACCAGTCAATTATCGGTAAGCTGCATTATGTGGTCCACAATAGGCTAGATATTGCTCATGTAGTAGGCATAGTAGCTTATTTTCAAAAATGTCCAAGAGAATCCCACTTGGTAGCTATCAAAAGGATTCTTAGATGTCTAAAAGGAACAGTTGATTATGGATTGTGGTATCCATATAATGGTGACTATAATCTCAAGGTATATACCAATGCCGATTGGGGAGGTAATGTGGACGTTCAGAAAAACACAACCGGTGGAGCATTCTTTCTCAAAGGAAGATTAGTATCATGGACAAGTAAGAAGCAAAGTTGTATTTCCCAATCTACAGCTAAAGCAAAATATGTGGCAGCATTTATGAACTACACTCAAGCAATTTGGATGAAGCATGTATTGCAAGGTTTCAAAGTACTTGTATCTAGACTAGTGAATATATTTTGTGATAACACAAGTGCAATAAATATTTCCAAGAATCTTGTATTGCATGCTAGAACTAAGCATATTAATCTTAAATATCACTTCTTGAGAGAGAAAGTTCAAAATAAGGAGGTTGTACTACAACATGTTTCCAATAAGGAGCAGCTAGCAAATATATTCACTAAGCCCTTACCAAAGACTACATTTACCTATTTGAGAAGTGAATTAGGGGTTTTGCCTCTTCATGAAGTCAACTGAAGTTGTGTGCTCCACATTAGTCAAATACTATAGTGACAAATCCTTCATGATTAATGTGTTGAAGGATGCTACTCCTTAGGGGGAGCAACATAGTAGACTTTGGAAGCTTGTGCCTCCACTTTGGCATTGTTGTCAAAGGGGGAGAAGATCTATGATGTATGGAGGAGAAGATATCTGATGTATGGAGGAGAAGATATCTAATGTTGAAGATACACCGGTCTATGATGTCTACAATTGCAATGCTACACTGAGTATTGCCATCAATGTCAAAGGGGGAGATTATTGGATATTGTTGGCATATGATAAACTGACATGTTGATATGATGATAATGTATGTTGTCATTAATGTCAATAACTGTAAGTGAACTGGTATGCAGATTGAAAGAAGTTGGTGAACCGGTGTAAAGAGGTATGAAGAGATGTAGTGAAATGGTGTCAGGGTTTCACTAAGTGTGACTATTGATTGGTAGTCTCAGCTCTAGGGTTTCCGGTTTGGCAATCTCGCTTGTAAAATGCAACCAATGATACTTTGTGATGAGTTATCTAAGAGATGTGAATGAGATTGAGGTATCACGTCAGCCTTGTGTGCATGAAGGATTTCCTTGAGGATCTTCCATGAGAAGATCGACTGCGTTTGAAGTCTACCTCAGGAATGATCATTCTTCTTGGCAATATGAGAAGAGAGCATGATGGGTTACTGATTGCCATGTACGGTTAAGAATGAACGATGCAGATTGTCTTGTGATCTGTTTGAAATTGTAATACTCTATGCAATGTGTTTGGACGGTCAGGATTGGACTGCCTATGTTGTAAACCTAAGATGCTTAGGGTTTAGGGTTTATACTACCGACCTAACTGATGTCTATAAGGTCGATGATGTTTGTTATTGTAAAGTTGTTGGAAAATGTCGTGTGTGTATTTGAGTGATGAGATACTTGCCAGACAAGTAAGAGGAAAATCGCAGAGTGTGATTGCAGAGTAGAGGAAATGAAAAGGATCTACCTTGGCATGTAGTGCTATTATCAAATTAGAAGTTTTACCTGTTGTCTTCTAATCATTTCAACAGTTGGAAAATCCCTTTATCGGGTAGCTTTAAAGGCTTATTGTAAAACCTTTAACAAGGTTACTCAAGATCATTAAGTTCTTCAAATCCTCTAGTGAGGTAACCTCTAATAGGGTTTCAACCTTTAATAGGGTATATAGCCATCCTTTAACCAGGTGATCTCTAACAGGATTGGTTCCTAACAGAACCTTATTGTATAGTCTTTAACCGAACTAGGCTCCTAACAGGGCAAGATTCAAAAGAGTTCAAAAACAAGCTTGTGGGTATTCATCCCCATCGTGGTTTTTCCCATTTGGGTTTCCACGTGAAAAAATAGTTTGTTATGTGTTATGCATTTTTCATGTGATGATTATGTATTATTTGGTTGAATGACTATGCATGCAGAGTTATTATATTATGGTATTACTGGTATACCACCTGCATATGTTTATGGGTGGAGTTGATATCAAGTATTGATCGTATTTGAAGTGTTCAAACTTATCAGTTTATGGTTTCTGATGTCTTACTATGTTTAACCGGTATTGTCATAGTTAAGTTCAGTGATGGTGACAACCAGTTGGTATTGCTTTAACCAGATAAGTTGTTGAGAAATATTTTGCCTGTATTGATTCGCCCTCCCCTCTTAGTACTGGTTGGGGTGTCTGTTGTTCATCATTATTCATCAGTAAACCCCTTACCAGTGACAAAAAGGCTTATTGGAACAAATGATAGATCCTGATTCAGAAAATCCCAAACCAACTGATCATGATACACATCTAAATAGCATGAATGATATATCCAAACTAATTCCACAAACCAAATCATATCGGATCAATATAATAATCCAACCGGTCTACTGGGACCTACCGCAAACCGGTAAACAACCAAAATAGATAGTGTTGCCATCAATGACAAAACATCAATGCAACACATAATCAATTCCTCCAATTTTCTAACAATATCCCCCTTTGGCATTGATGGCAACATTAGATGTTAACAACATCCAAGTGCCAAGAAATTCCAAACAAGTCTCCTTGAAAGGAAGACAACCAACAATCTCCCATAGAGTGATATTACAATGAAGTTAACAAACTCCCCCTATGAATGATATCCTTGTTAAGCTCTGATCTCTCCCCTTGACTGATATTTTGTAAGATCTATTTTTCACATATATCTCTCCCCCTTTGATATCAATGCTGAAAACATGACATAAATATCAAAGAAAACTCATAAATCTAGTGAACCACATAGCTAACTACTCTCCCTGAGTAGTAGCACCAACACATCAATCCGGAATGAATTGTAGCTTTGTAAATGCATACTAGGCTAATTCCAATCAACATCACTCAGGTCTCTACCGGAGGGGTAGAAACCCCCAATCTATCTCTGAAGTACTCAAATGATTCCTTAGGGAAAGGTTTAGTGAAGATATATGAAATTTTCTCTTTAGTGTTCACATAAACCATTCTGACTTCATTTGCTTCCACCTTCTCCTTCAAAAATTTGTACTTGATAGATATCTGCTTTGTCTTAGAATGAAATACCCGATTCTTTGATATGTCAATAGCAAGAAAGTTATTACAGTGAATAACTACTGGTTCATTACAATCCACCCTTATATCCTTCAACATTTGCTTCATCCATATAACTTGTGTATAGTTAGTAGCAGCAACAACATACTCAACTTCAATAGTAGATAAAGAGGTACATGACTGCTTATTGCTAATCCATGAAACAAGTTTATTTCTAAGAAATAAATCTCCACCGGATGTGCTCTTTTGGTCATCAACATCTCCAGTCTATTCTGCATCTGTATATGCACATAGTGTAAAACCATAATCTTTAGGATACCATAAACCATAATCAATTGTTCCTTGTTGAAAATACCTAAAAATCCTTTTCACCGCACTCTCATGATTCTCTCTAGGATCACTTTGATGTCTTGATACAATACATATTTCATTCATTATATCTAGTCTAGTATAGTTAGATATAATAAACCTCCAACCATAGACTTGTACCTTGTAGGATTTACTAGTGTTGATGCATCTATCTTTGTCAATTTCTCACTTGTAACCATAGGAGTACCAACTGGTTTAGAATTTTCCATACCAAATTTCTTCAACAACTCCCTAACATACTTAGTTTGACAGATGAAAATAACTTTATTAGTCTGAGTAATCTACAAACCTAAGAAAAATTTCATCTCCCCAATCATAGACATCTCAAATTCATTCTTCATATTATCAAAGAATTCCATACATAACTTATCTTCACCTCCAAAAATGATATCATCAACAAAGACTTCAACAATCAATATGTCATCATTAGTGATCTTATAATATAAATTATTGTCACCATTATCTTTAGTGAAACCAAGCTTCAAAAGATATTTATCTCGTCTTGCATACCAAGCTCTAGGGGCTTGTTTCAATCCATATAAAGCTTTCTTTAACCTGCAAACCATGTTTTTGTCATCTGAAAGTGAAAATCCATCAGGTTTCTCATTTTAAACTTCCTCTTCAAGATCTCCATTTAGAAATTCACACTTAACATCCATCTAATAAACCTTGTAGTTCTTATGAGCAACATAAGGAAGAAATAATCTCACATCTTCAATCCTAGCTATAGGAGAAAAAGTCTCATCATAATCAATTACTTCCTTCTGAGAATACCCTTTACAAACCAATCTAGCCTTATTGCTCACAACTTTTCCATCTTCATTCAATTTATTCCTAAAAACCCATTTAGTCCTAATAACATTCTTATTTTTAGGTCAGGGAACTAAAGTCCATGAATTATTCTTTTCTATCTGATCTAATTCCTCTTCCATAGATTTCATCCAATATTCATATTTACATGCTTCAATTACTGATGCCAGTTCAACTTGAGAAATTAAACATACCTCATCAGCTGTCAACCTTCTTCTTGTCATCACTCCTTTATTCTTGTCTCCAATAATCTGATCTTCTGAATAATTTAACTTAACATACTTAGGAGTCTTCTGATTTTCTGATCCTCTGCTATGATCTTTAGTTACTATAGAATTTTTGATACTATGAGAGTAATTGGTTCAATATTTTGTTCCAGAGTAGATGCTACCAGTTCAGTTAAGATCATTTCCACTGCCATTTCTCTCTCATAAGTTCTTATTTGACTTATGTTCTGCTCATCCACTTTGACATTAGTGCTCTCCACAATTCTCTACAATCTTTTTTTATAACATCTATATGTTTTTCTTTCATTAGAATAACCAAGAAATATCTCTTCATCACATCTAGGATAAAACTTTCTAATGGAATCATCTCTTTTGATATAGCATTTACCACCAAAGATTCTGGAATACTTAACTATAGGGGTATGACCAAACCATACCTCATAAGGTGTCTTACTGATGTCTCCTTTGATATTAACTCTGTTGAATGTGTATACCATCATGCTCATAGCTACTATCCAGTAGATATGAGGCAGATTAGCTTCCATCATCATAGTTCTAGATGCATCCAAGATAGTTCTATTCTTCCTTTCCACAACTCCATTCATCTGAGGTGCCCGGGTGTAGATAGCTATCTCCTTATCCCATTCTTTTCACAATAACTGTTAAATTCACCAAATGTGAATTCTCTAGCCTGATCTAACCTTAAGCATTTAATCTTCAATCATGTATTTGTCTCAACTTTAGCTTTCAAAAAATTTAAACTATTTGAATTCTTCAGATTTCTCCCTTAAAAAAGTAACCTACATCATTCCAAAATAGTCATCAATGATTAGCATAAAATATCTATCACCCTGAAAACTTTTGATTCTAGCAGGACCACACAAATTAGTATGAATAAAATCAAGAACATCACTAGATTTGTCTTGTATTCTCTTAAAAGAAGTTCTGACTTGCTTTCCCATTTTACATTCCTTACATACCAGATTATAGGGCTTCACAATCTTAGGTATATCTCTAACTACCTTAGTAGAACTGATCTTTACAATGCAATCAAAATTCACATGACACAACCTCTTATGCCATAGCCAACTCTCATCAATTTGTGAAATCAAACATGTCTTCTCATCGGAGTTCAAATGAAAGATGTTACCTTTATTCTGAGTACCGATTGCAATCTCTAATCTAGATTTGTTGATAATCTTGCATTTTCCATTCTTGAACAGTAACTGAAATCCCTTATCCATCAACTGTCCTACACTAATAATATTATTCCTTAAACCTTCAACATAATAAACATTATCATTGTCATGCTTACCATCCAATGATATAGTTCATCTTCCCTTAATCATGCATGCTTTGTCATCTCCAAATCTAACTAGACCACCATCAAATTCTTGCAAAGATAGAAACATCTTTTTATCTCTAGTCATATGATGTGAACATCCACTATCTATGACTCATTAATCCTTGTCTTCAACTTTATCAGCAAGGGCCTTTTATTCTGGTACCAGATCATCTTCATTGATAGCCAAGAATACCCATTCCTTTCCATTGCTTGATCCACTAGCTAAATCTTGAGCTGGTTCATCATCATAAATAGTCAAACCTTCCTCATCCGCATAGTAGCATGATTTGTCTTTGTTCCTCCTATACTTATGCTTGTTCTGATAATCATGGTTAGGCCTAAAATATCTTCTAGCTCTTTCCTCAAATCTTGAATTCCTTTCTGGACATCTAGATGCAAAATGACCTATCTTATTACATGCAAAACATTTAAAAGGTGATTTTCCTTCATACTTACTTCCTGTCGGACCTTTAGGTACTCTTCTAGAAAATAAGGCTTCAAGTTGCTCAAAATCTTCATCTTCTTTCTTCATTTTCTCTAGTTCCTTAACATATAAGGTTTTCCAATTACTCTTGCCAGTAGATGATTGAAAAGAAAGTTTAGATTTTGCAACTCCAGAAGGACCAAATTCCACAAGCTCAAAATCGGATAACTTCCCAACCAAGGTATCCCTATTAATAGAGGTGTTTTCCATTTTTCTCAACTCATTAATTGTAGTAGCCTTCATCTTATAAGTTGGTGGCAAATATCTCAATACTTTAGAGACTATTTCATCTTCACTCAGAGATCCACCATAGCACTGAATTCCCAAAATATTTTCATTAACTCTCTCCATTAAAGCAGTAATCCTTTCATCTTCTTCCATTTTCAAGTTCTCATATCTCACCTGGTAACCATCAAGTTTAGCAATTTTAACAGTAGGGTCACCTTCATTCAGAGTCTCCAATTTATCCCATATAGCCTTTGCAGTTGATTTGTTAGTTAGTCTCATAACTTGTTGATTAGAAAGTGCACACAAAAGGGCTTCTCTAGCTCTACAATCATTTTCAATGTCCTTATCCAAGCCCGCCAAAGGAGGATTTCTAAATGTTGGATTATGAGGTGTATATCCTTTCTCAGTGATCTGCCAAATCTCCTTACCAAGACATCTCAAATGAGTCTCCATCCAAATCTTCCATACTCTATAATTTGTTCCATCAAGTCTAGGAATTTCTCTCTGGAAAATAGTTGCAGATGAACTTGATGAACTTGAACTCTTAGATGCCATAGGATCTTCCTCAAGTACTTAAGCTTCTGCAAAGATGAACAAGCTCTGATACCAATTGTTAGACAACTCAGATAACCTGTGGACAATGAAGAGGGGGGGTGAATTAGTTGTCAAAAAATTATAGAACTTTAAGCATTAAAACCTTATTACCAGAATACATAAACCAAATACTAGAATATAAGATATAACAGTTAAGCACAAATATAAACCACATAACATTTACCAACCATCCATAAAAGATAATACCAATATTTGTATGTGGAAAACCCAGTAAAGGGAAAAACCATGGTGGGAAGCCTACCCACAGTCAGATAATACTTGTGGAGTAAGTATGTGATTAAAAAAATAGGGGCCTGCACATGTAGGAAGGCCAAAGACCTAGAGCGCACTGCTCATCACAAAAGGAGCATCACTAACTACAAAATAAATCCAGACTATAATTCGGAAAGAAGAGTGAATTGTAAGAATAACATCTCTTATGCCTAAATACAGATTTGGTTAAGCTTAGAACCAGAGATCTTAAACCTCTTTCACCAACCCAATTCAATCAACTATGATCAACCAAAACCTCTACACATGATAACAACCTTATTCACACACAGATATTCCTACATCTCAAAAGCCCATGATCTACAAAGAGATCTTACATCATATTTATACCAACCCAGGACCTAAACAATTAGGTCAGCCACCTAAAAGGTAATATAATAAATTTATAACATAAACCTACAGTACAATGATTAACCAAGTTGACCTAAGACTGAAACAACATAATCCAATCAATAGATCCAACCGGAAATGCATTAGGATCATCCACCAACACGTTACATAAACTGGTTCATAACCTAGCAGAATAAGATAGCATTAGGTCCAATCCTAAATGCAACACCACCGATCAATAGGAACATGGACAAGATAATCAACAACATCCTAAAAGCCATCTAGAAGCTAGACCAATGCCACTTATCAAGTGCATCAAAAGATCTTCAACAAAGCTTTGCTGGTAAAACCCTTATCGGTGACCAAAAGGCTTACTAGAACAAATGATAGTTGTTGAGTCATGAAATCCTGAACCAACAAATCATGATACACATTTGAATATCATGAATGACAGATCCAAACCAACTCCACAAATTGAAGCATACTGGTGCATACAGATCAATATTATAATCCAACTACTCTATTGGAACCTACTGGAAACTAGTAAACAACCAAAACAGCCGATGTTGCCATCAATGACAAAACATCAATGCAACACATATTCAAATCCTCTAAATTCCCAACAATCTCATCTTGAGGTCATTTTTCATATCATATCTTGGGTTCATACCCCAGGTCATTGTCATTATGATTGTCCTTTTGCATAAAATCTTACAATTAGGTTTTATTAAGCTTGAAGAATTGAAAAATATAGATTAAACCCTAAGTTGTTGTTAGGAATTCTTGACCTTGTCCAAAATTTGTCTTTTGTCAACATTATTTTGTTAAACCTAGCTTAGTATCCAAGAGTATAGGTGAGACATTGTCATTTGTCCTATTGTCATTTTGTCCTTTGTCCTTTTAAGGTCTTGACTTCATTTCACTTTCCTAAGGGTCACATCTTTAGGGTGTATTTTAAAGGTTTTCCAAATACTCAAAAAACAACAAAGACATAGGTTTCATTCTTGCCTTAAGTTGCATTTTCATATCCCAAAGTCACATTTAGTTGCATATCATTATCATTTTTCAAAATATAAAAAGTCCAAAAAAAACATAGGTTGCATTGTCAATCATCTAAGTTGCACTTAGTTGCATTTCATTATCATTCCCAAAAATTCAAAAGGTCTAAAACATAAATTGCATTGTCATCATCCTTGAGTCGCATTAGTTGCTTCCAAAATTCAAAAATCCAAAAAAATAATTGCATAGTGACATGCCTGTTGAAACAAGGTCTAAGTCCAAGAAATCACACGAATCAATGTATCAAGTAGTGTCCTTTCCAATGGATAACACACAAAACACACAATATCAGACTTAGTCACTTGATCCAAATGTGGGTTCGTCAAGCAATGCACCACCACAATATGAGACAGTACAATTGAGACCACCTCCATATTATGAGCTCATACTTGTGCCAATGAAACCAGGATTTGGAAGTGTTCCACCAACACCATCAGGGAGTGCTCCATTCAATTTCAATCAATTAAACTCACAACATGACACGCAACCTCCAATGTTGTATGAGGAACAAAACCTTTTATGAGGATTTGGGTAAAACCAAGATCTTCAACAAGAAATGGATCCAAATAACCCATCATATTACAATGATTTAGATGATGTTGAAATATTTGTGAGCAATCCAAAAATGGAAAAGAAAGTGAGAAAGTTCTTGAACAAAGTGTATAGATTATTTCTCGACAAGTATAGAAGTATGATTGATACCGCCACAACCTCGAATGATCTAACTAATCTACAAATGAAACATGAGGTTGATAATCTTTTGAGATTTGAACCTCATCCAGATGAAATGAATGTACAACAAGATGTACCAACCACACTACTTGAGAAGAATGTCTCTAAATCCTTGAGTGTGAGTGTTCCATTGAAATCAACATTTGAGGTAGTTAATAATCCGTTAGACAACACCACATCATTTCTAGAAGACCGAATGGTAATGGCAAAAACATTGGCAAATGTGACATATCCAAATCCATCACAAGTTTTTTTAAATGGGATTGCAATCGCAAACACGAGCATTTTACAACTAGAATGCCAAATATTACTGATGTTCAAACCAATTCAATGATGCAACAAAAGGCTTATGTGCAATTGAGTTTGGTACATGCGACAAATATGCATTCACAAATGACACAAAATTTGTTGGAAGGACCTTCAATCATGGCAACAAAAAGAACAAATAGTGGCACACAACCACAACAAGTATTACAACAATTGAAAAATGCACAACAGGCACCATCGAATGTGCAAACACGCAATGCACAATGACAATACTACACTCAACAACAAACAATAGTACCTTCTACGCCACTACAAATAAATAAAAACTTGCAACAACAACAATCATTTGGAAAAACTTCATTACAAGTAAATGCAAGTGTCATTCCGCATGTAAAAGTGAAACAATATAAAGCACATAAGAAAAGATTTTTGAAAGTAATGGGGTTTAGATCAAGACAACAACAAATGACACAAAATCAATAAACTCTGATCCAAAGTCAACAACATCAATATCAACAATAGCATGCACCTCAATATGCGCAACACGTTTAAACTAGTTATTATATACCCCAACAACAATAACAACAATAGACAAATGCACATTACCAACCACAAATTCAATTTCAACAACCCAAAGTGCAGTATCGACCACAGATGTAAATGGAAATTCTATCTTAATGGGCACAACAAAATAATCAGTACCAAAGAATGGTAGTGCCTCAACAACACGAGCAATACTAAAATGAATATATGTCAGAGACACCAAAGATAGTGATTTCTACACATCAACAACCATTTGGAAGTACTATATATCAAAAACAAGGACATCTAGGGATGAATGATGAACCTCAAAAGCCTTCACAATTAGATGTGTTGGTGCAACAAATTGAAAAGATGCAATGACAAATAGAGGCATTACAAACCAAAAGTATAAAGAAGTTATACACAGAGAAAGACTTATGTCCTAATGCATTTGATAAAGGTTTGTACATGCCTCCCTTTCCTAAGCACTTTGAAGCACCAAATTTTGAGAAATACAAGGGAAAGGGTAATCCAAAAGATTATATCTAATATTTTTATGCAACATGCATTGAGGTGACTTATGATGAGACATATTTGATGTGTCTTTTCCTACATAGTCTCACAAGACAAGCTATGGATTGGTATACACATTTTCTAGGGAATATAAAATCTTGAAATGAATTGGCCAAGAAAATTCATTTGTCATTTCGCATTCAACATTGACAATGAGATAACCATGCCAGATTTATGTAACACAAAGCAAAAGCAAGGAGAACCATTAATGACTTTCTTACAAATATGACGAGGCCCAGTTAGTCGATGTTCCCTTGACATCTCAAAGGAACAATAAGTCAATTTATTTATTCAAAATTTGATACCATAAATGATGTATGAGCTTAAATTGAAAGGTCCTACTACTATTGATAATCTCATTAAAATAGGAATGGACATTGAGGATTCTCTTATTTCTAAGGGGGTTATTAAAGTGAACAAAGACAACAGCAATCCAACCAACTTGAGCGATGGGAATAAGTTTTGGTCCAAAAACAAGAATTTCACTAATGATGGTGTAGTTGACGCAAGAACCATAAGAAAAAGTCAACCTAAGTTTGTTATAAGAGGGCCAAGTGTTTTGAATGCTCCAAATTTCCAACAGAATCAACATACGCAAAATCAAACAACATTATCCAACAACCACAAAATCAACAACGTAATCAACAACAAGGGAAAAAAATAGAACTTTTAGATCAAGAGATGGGCCTCCTCATCAATTTACACCATTCAGAGAGCCTATTAAATTGGTTATGAAACAATTGATTCAAGATAATTTCATTAAGTTGCCCGATACAAAAGAGAAGCCACCCATAAAACCAAATTGGTGGAATGATAATGCATATTTTGAATATCATCAGTCTAAGGGACATAAAACTGCATCCTATTTTCAACTCAAAGACCTTATTCAAGATTTGCTTGATCAGGGTGTGAAGGAAGACTGAGAGGGGGGGTGAATCAGTCTTCACCGAAATATAAAACTTAATCACAAAATACAGATCTGATAACTATAGACAAATAAGAAAATTGGAATCACAATGCACAACACCAAGATTTTGATGTGGAATACTTGGTTAAGGGAAAAACCATGGTGGAAACCTACCCACAGTAAGATGATACTCTATAGTAGTATGTGAAAATATTACAATGGGGAATACACATGCATTCAGGCACACTGCCTAGAGATCACCTCTTAAAAGATGATGGCCCAAAAGGCTACAACCCTCAGGGAAGTCTCACTGACTTATAACAAGATTTAGACTACAGTCTGGAAGAAATGAACTGAAAGAATAACATCTCCAAATTCCTGATTATAGTTCTAGTTAAGCACATATATCTTCTCTGCAACACCAATCTCTTCTCAATCACAACACTGAAGGATAAATCACTTGTTCACACATAAAACTATATTTGATAATGCAAACACAACTTCTACACCTAAATTACATGAATATCTCACCTATATATACAATTTGTCAACCTTGATAACAAGGTCGGGTAAACCCTCAAACCTCAATTAAAAAATTACAACACATGATACAAAGATCAACCACTAGACCAATATAATGATTTAAATAGAATAACATGGACCTTAATCAAATTCCCAAATGCTCAACTCCACCGAAAATCACGTCAAGATCAGTCGCAACACGCTACACCACTAGGAAAGTCGCGTAACACAAAATCATCACTAGTTCATAAACACCACCAATAACTCACACAATGATCAATGCGGATCACAAAAACAAATAGGACATGAATAGGAAACACCAACAAGAATGTTAGAATCATTGGGAGTAGCTACACCAACAACACTTATCAAATCTTCATCGATCAACGTCTGAAAGCTCAAGAATACAACCAATCAACAACTGTCACAAAGAAAGATAACTTGCAGAGAATCAAATCATGATCCATTTGAAATGAAGATACACAAGACCATCCCAATAAATATCCTAAAATATTGGCACAAGATCTGATCACACTGAAATATACTAGAGGATATACTGAATTCTGTAAAACAGTGATCAACAAAACCAAACACAAACTAGATCATAAGATCTTCCCAATTTGCAATCACCAAAGAAATTCACAATAATATGTTGACATCAATGACGCCAACATATCCTAGTAGCAACAATAACCAACAATATCCAACAATTTCCCCCTTTTGCATTGATGGAAACATATGAATGTGAAAAACAATCAATGCAAAGAAAGAAGATATCTCTAGAAAACTCCCCTGCAGACCAGGCCATATAAAGTAGTTTTTCACATGATCTCTCTTGGCCTTTGACATAAATGCCAAAGATCTCAAAATAGAAAACCAAACTTACTCTCTCCCTTAGAATATAAGACATGAATCTCTCTCCCAAAACACAAACTACTCCAGCAGAGGAGCAGCACCGACACACCAATCTAAATAAAATGATAAGGCTGTGAAGTCCACCAGATTGATGCAACTCAATGCATATAGTTATCATTAGGAGGGGTGGATACCCCTAACTTGTCTCTTAAGTAGACAAATGTATTTGTAGGCAAAGTCTTAGTAAAAATATCAGCTATTTGTTCCTTTGTAGATACATACTTCATCTTTACCTTCTCTTCACTGACTTTCTCTCTATAGTAATGATATTTAATTGACACATGCTTAGTCTTTGAATGTTGCACTTAATTTTTTGACATTTCAACAACACTAGAATTATCATAGTATATAATAGTAGGATCATTATGAATAACTCTGATATCTTTCAACATTTTCTTCATCACTTCTAGCTTCAAACTTTCCTATATCCTCATCTCTCTTAATATAACTGTAGACACCTAAAAATGGTCAACGCTTGTGGGATCATACTTTAACATTTGTGCATTGCCTCATTTTAGGTTTTTGCATCGCATTAAAATTTCTCCTATGTCACGCACTTGGTTTTTATCATTTGTGAGCATCGAGTCCTTCTTCTGCATTCCTCATTTTTATCGGTTTTGAATTAGGGTTTTGTCCTCTTATCAATCTTATCATTTTGAGATCGATTTGTCATCAATCCTCATCCTTATCAATCTTGTCGTTTTACGATCGATTCGTCATTGATCCTTGTCCTCTTCAATCATGTCAATTGGTGCATATCAATTTGGTCTCTTTGTCAATATTGGTCAATTTGTCAATCAATCTCAATTGTTTATCAATCAAATCATTCAGAATCATGATTAAATCGAATCGATATCGATTATCCTTTGTCAAGACCTAATTGTCATCCTTGCATTTCTAATTCATCTTCTAGGGTTTTATGATTTATTCATTTAATCTTGTTTGGCATTTTCTCTCTAGGTTAAATAAATTATTTATTTATCCTAGGTCTTCTTGTCACAATTAAATGTTTATTTAATTGGCTAATTAATTCCCTCTTTGTGAATTAATTAATAAATAAATAAGTATTAATTAATTCACTAAATTCCTAATTTCCTAATTTTCTAATTTCCTAATTCCTATTTTCCAATTTTTCTAATTTTCCTAATTTCTAATTCAATTTCCTCCTATTTTCCTCCTAATTTCATGGGAATGACATTTCAATTTGTCATAATTTGTCATAATTGACAATCAATCAATTTTGACATAGAAAGTTGTCATAAATTTGTCATAATTGACATAATTGATTTGCAATTTCCATTTGAATATCTTCATGCTAATTTGATCATCTCTCCAATTTGTCTATAAATTGGATGATTTTCTTCAATCCCAAATAATCACATTATCGATCTAATAATCACATTATCTAATAACTACTTTGTCAATCACGCTTCGAGTATTTCTTGAGCAATCATCTTGTCTACTTGCTTTCATATCATTATCATGCACTAGTAGGTGAGATCCACAACTAAGCTATTTGAAGAAGAAAGAGGGACAATGGAGCCACATGAAGGAGACATTCATATCTCTATTTGGTTTGCTTAGCTTTAAATCTTGAATGTTTCATTTTCATGTCTCTATTGGATGTAATTAGGATTGATCATTGCAATTTGCTTTTGTGATTGAGCTAAGATTAGTATTTTGATTTGCTTTGATGATTTCCGAATTCCTAGTTACATTAATTGGTGAACCCGACGTGAACTAACCCCCTAATCATGCTTTTGAGTGCTTTTGAGATGATTTGCAGGTCAAAAACCCAAGAAACAGGGTAGAGCATGGTTTTCTGGGAGCTTTTGCGCCTGTGTCAAGCATTCTGTGCCTGTGTTAGACATTCTATGCCTGTGTCAAGGACATTTTGTGCTTGTGTCAGACATTCTGCGCTTGTGTCAGACATTCTGCACTTGTGTAGGACCAGAAACAGAGGTAAAAATGCAGTGTTTTACTTGAAATTTGTTTTGTTTTGCATTCTGTTTTCTGCTTTTTGGTTTTTGGTACTAATTTTGTGTGCAGCACCTTGGCATACACATGGCAAAGACAACAAATGAAACTACTAACATGTTTTATGCAGAATCGATAGTCAAAGAATAAGCATATCAAACTCTTGACTTGGGTTTTGCAGGTTGCCTTGGACTACAACTAAACTTTGTGTTTGCAATTAATGTTTAGGCACCTAGTATGATTTCTAAATAGGATGGAATGAATCCATGTTTTCTTTGATTGTTGAGTTTGACATTGGAGTAGGAGAGTATGCTCTCATCCTTCTTAGGGTGATCAGAAATCCAGATCTTCAATACCATGCTCATGTCTTTGATTGTGTGTCACCTTTAGAGGGCCTACCTTCCCGATCATTTGATTTTGCAAGGAAGTGATAATTGTGAGAAGGGAATGACCCAAAGTGAGTACGGCTAGAATACCTTGGCATTCTAACTCACTATAAACAAATACCTGATGGGTGAAAGCTTTGAAGGAAGGGTTACGTGGGAATTGTAGTTACTTGGGAAGTGATGACCCTTGAACTCTTTCCCATATCAACATCTAAGTAGGGCCTCACGGTCTAAATCATGCTTACGCAACTACATTTGTTTGGTATCTTGATGGGCTTAATGTCTCAATCACGCTTGCGTGACATCAAGGAGTAGCGCTTAATAGAAATCCTTACTAAACACCTTGTATTTAGAGGCCAAAAATCCTTCTAGTTGCTTGAGAAGGACAAGTTTGGATACTTGGAAGAGATACTAAGTTCGCCATGGGGAGATTTCCATGGCGACTGATGCTTGGTTGCCCTGAGAAGTGAGTGTCATGGAGGGGAGCCCATGGGGTCAAGCATCTATGTATTCTCCTTGAATCTCATAACAAGTCTACCTCTCAAGTACCTACTGTCCTTGCCTACCATGAGAAATGTGTGAATGAGCATGATTGTCTTGAGTCTATGTTAAAATATCTTGTCTTCTTTACTTGTCAAAAGTTGAATTGCATCTCATTTCCAAAGCAAGACAAATTGATTCAAAACAAGGTTAAACACAAGAACATTTCATCCAAAAAAGTTCAAAACATCTTCAAACATGGTTTTCAAACATTTTTCAAAATCTTGTCTCAACATTCATGTCACTTAGATTTAGGTTCATCCTAGGTTTGCATTTTTCAAAGTCATTGTCAAATACCAAGGTTAGGTTTCACCTAGGTCATACTCCTTTCGAATATCAATAAGGGTCATTCATTTGCATGTGTCCTCTTGCATTAGAGTAATACCATTTCATAATTCAGCTTTAGGTTGACATTGTCTTACATTTGCATTTGCATACCCTAGGTCTCTTCATCAAGCTTAGGTCATTATCATATCATATTAGGGTCATTTGCATAGTAATTGTCCTTTGCATATAGTGTCAAAACTAGGTTTTGTCATACTTGAGTAATCCAAATCTTTGATAAACCCTAATTTATTGTTAGGAAGTCTAGACCTTATCAAACTTTTGTCTTTTTGTCATCAATGTCATTTGGTCAAACCTAGCTTAGTATTCAAGCATATAGGTGAGACATTGTCATTTTGTCCTTTTGTCACTTGGTCCTTTTGTCCTTTGAGGTCTAGACATCATTTCCATTTCCTAAGGGTCTCATTTTTAGAATTGCATTCGTGAGTTTGTCAAAATCTTGAAAAACAACAAAAACATTAAGTTGCATTGTCACCATTTTAGGTTGCATTTGTCAATCCCATTAGTTGCATTTCATAGTGACATGTTTGTTGAAATGAGGTCTCAACCTTCTTACGAAGCCATGTCATCACAATTGAGCAATCAATCATGTCAATCCAATCTCTACATGTCTCAGAACTTAGATCAAACTTATCATGATGATGTAAATGTCCAAATACAAAAACTAGAGGAGAAACTAGCTCAAGAAAATGAGATATTGGAACAAAAAGTGAAAAACATTGAGAAGAATAGATCACAAATTTCCAAAATGTTTCAAAAATTTCTAGGTCGAAATCCAAAGATTGAGCCAATTGATGTAAGATCTCTTCTTGAATGATCAGACATACCAACTCTCCTCTCCCAAATAGAGATGATGAAACAATTTCAAGAAAGGAGACAACATCAATTTCAACATTATGTGCCTCCACAACAAGAACAAGAAGGTGTTTACTATCAATCAGATTTTCAACCAATACAACCAATGGTTCAACCAATTGTTCAACATATAAAACCAACACAACCAATGGTCCAATTTCAACAATATGTGCAACCAACTATACAATGTCAACAAATAGTTCAACCAATGGTGGAATATCAACAAGTTCAATCAACATATCAATGTCAACAACCACAACCAAACATTCAAAAACAAAGGTTGCAACCCACACCAAGCCAAATTTTGAACATGTCAAACCAATTTGATCAACATCTAGTTCAAAATCAAAACATGACATCAAACCAAGACCAAATTCTTGCCAAACAAGTTCAAATTCCAGATACAACCATGTCAAAACCTCAAAAGAAAGGTGGCTTTATTGCAAGGCTCTTAAGGAACCTACCAAGTGAGTTCTTTGAAGAAGATAAAAATAATACACTTATGTCTAGCAATGCCTCATCCCCTACAAACAAATTGACTCTCCAGTGGCATCTATCCCTACACCTTTAGAAGTTTCACAAGAACCATCCATATTGTCCTCATCAAACAATACACCCAAGGATGTAATTATCCAAGGGCTATCCATAATTGATTGCCAAGATAATCCAATTCATGATACACATCCTTGTCATGTTTTAGAAATACAAGACCCAATGCCACCATGCACTTTATTTCCATTACCTATTTTAGAGGACCCCATTCAAAGTCCCTCTTCCTCATGTTCAAGCATTGATTCCTAGCCAAAATCCATCACAAATGTTCAAAGTGCATTTCCTTCATGCCAAACCATTGATCCCTTGTCAGAATCCCCCATGCATATCCAAATTCTAACCCCATGTCAAGAGGATAATTTAGAGCATGAAGAAACATGTCTTGAAATAGATCAAGATCAAGATCCCGAAACCTTATCATCCCATCCAATTGTTGACCAGGATCTCATCTTCCCAGAAACTCATGATGATTCCCCTATTCTTGTCCATCCTATCCAAAGTCCTATTGACACTCCATTCCCTAAGCAAGATCAAGATATCCCAATCCATCCAATCCCAAATGATCCCCTTCCATTTCATGAACACAATGTCCTTTCAAATCCCATTGACATTCCACTTCCTGAGAAAGATCAAGATATCCTTTCCATCCTTTATGATGATCCCATTGAAATTCAAGAGCAAAGCACCTTTAAAGAGGATTCCAATGATCTTCCTCCTTGTCAAGATCAAATTATTCCTTTAAATCCTCCACAAGATCCTTTTGTTCCTCCATCTCCTTGTCCTAATGCTCCATATACACTCCAAGATCTCATTTCTTGTGATGATCCCATTATTTCTCCCATTCCATCTCTTGAAGAGCCTATCATTGAACCATGTCCACCACACAATCCTAGTCCCCCTCATGATCCTAATCCCCCTCATGATTCTAAAGTGTCAGTGCAAGATGTTCATGAACCCCTGACATTAACAATGGGTTCTCCCTCTTTGGTCCAATCTGATCCACTTCATGATCTCATTATTTCTCTCGTATCATATCCACCTCATAATGGACTCGTGTCTTCTTCCCAAAGAAAAGAGTATCCTACAAGTCAAGATATTCATAAAGGCAAAGGAGTAGACCTTCATGAGAAAGAACCCCTCCATGTCAAAGAAGATCTTCAGGGTCATGTCTACACAACTCACTCTCAAGACGTTGGTATCCCTCCATCAAAATCAAAACATACCCCTTCCCCATCATACCTTCCATCCATCTTAGGTCCTTATATCCCTTTGTCCTCTATGCAAGGTCAGCAAAGGTACACATCCTTGAGTAAATTTCATCAATCCAAAAGAACTCCATTTCATTCATATCCATCCATGCATTCCTTTCTCCCTCCAAGCAATTTGGATGCCAAGCATAAAAATCATAAGTCTAGCAATCCACATGTATTCAAGGATCAACATGTCCAATATAATCGACATGTCAAAACAAAGAACAATATGATCTATAAAGAAAAAGAAATATCCAAAAGGCCACAAAGGCCCATTGAGAAAAATAAAGCAAAGTCAAAATGTATATGGGTTCCTAAATCCCTTACGCAAGCAATGCACTCCAAGGAACCACAAAAGCATGAAAAATCAAAAACCATGTGGATCCCTAAGCGGCTCCTTGAAGCACAAAAGCCTAAAGAAACATCCAATTTAGCATCCAAAATTGTTATTCCTCCATCCAACCCTCTCAAATTTGTTCCTCCATCACCTTCTTCATCCATTTTGGGCCCTTATGTCCCAAAATCCCAAGTTATTCCTCCATCCAAAACTCGCAAATCCCTAGCTATTCCTTCATCAAAATCTCCATATCCAAAACCCACTCTTCCTCCATTAGTCCATCACCCCTCAAGGTGTGTGCCAATGTTGATCTTGCCTTCATTTCCATATGCTCAAGCCCAATTCTTCCAATACCCTACCTATTTGCCAATGCATATTTTCCATCCTTCCATCCCTTTGATCCAATCCTTTGCATAAATCGTCGCCTTAGTTTCATCTTATTTTCCATGTCCTTATCCTACCAACGTCTTTGAGCATGCTTTTAAAGGTCATGGTCTATTTTTTTCAAGGCTACTATCCAAAAAAAAAGTTGCTTGAGTCCTTCTTCCATCCCCTATCATGTGTCCATCTTCTATTGGAAAAGTCAAAATACAAAAAAAATGTGAGAAAAGAAAAGAAAAAGAAAGAAAAAAAAATAAAGAAAAAATAATTCGTCCACTGATGAAAACCTGGCAAACAGGCGCCTTGGGCAAGTACTGTGATGAAAACCTGGCAAACAGGCATCATGCGTAATCTATGAACTTCTTGCACACCACACTTGGGGGCAGGTTTCCTCCTTCATATCCTATTGCCCTTCATTATCCTATCATACCATGTCATACTCCTCCATTATCCTATTGTCCCTCATGTCCATTTCCTCTTTCCACCTTTGATCTTGACAAGGCTGAGGATCTTCATGAGCATCACACATCTTGTTTGTAGCTTTTAGTCCATCATAGCTTTTGGTCATTTATCCATTTGCTTATTATAACTTTTCATCCATATTCCTTGTCTTATTGCAACTTTCTGCCACTATCTCGTATCCTACCCCGACCTTCAGTCCATTTCCCTTATCCATTTTTGGTCTTGCTTATCCTATCCATATCTTATCACTATCCATACACTCTTTTTGTCCCTTGATCTTGATCTGACATAAGGACGCAAAATTTAAACATGGTTTCAAAAACCTCTTGACATATCCCTCATGCCATGTCATTGCTTTACATTGTCATATCCAGTCTCTTGTCCCATCACGCAATAGCCCTTGAAAATTGCATTTGTATTGTCTCTATGATAAAAAGCCTTTGTCTTCCCTCTATCCACCAACATTTTAGCAAGCCTATTTATTCACTATCATATTCCTTGCCTTGCTAGACCCTGGGGGCAAAATCATAAAAAATTGAAAAATGTCCTAAAAAAATCAAAAAAAAAAAATTGAAAAATGTCCTGAAATAAATCATAAAAATTGAAAAATGTCCTGAAATAAATCATAAAAATCAAATAACGTCCTGAAATAATCCAAAAAAATTGAAAAATGTCTTGAAATAATCCAAAAAAAAAATCAAATAATGTCCTGCAAAAATCCCTAAAAAAATCATTAAAAACGTCCTGAAAAAAAAAAAATGAACACAAAAAAAGTTGTAAAATCTTGAAAAGCAAAAACAAAAAATATCCCCTTTGTGCATAGACAGATCACTGAGTATACATGCAACGACAATCAATCCAACATTGTGCTTTAATGAAATCACGCTTAAACAGATGAACTTTTTCACTCAAACCAGACATTCAAATTGATCAGAATTGTCATATCAATCGAATGTTACCATCAATATCATTTGTCCTTGTCTCTACTGTCATGGGTCTTATATAGGGTGTGGTATACTCGAAACCAGACTGTGTCCTGTCTTAGACGAGGTACCACATGTCTTGAAACCAGACAGCATGATCGTCCTATTAGCACTTTCAACTTTTGACAATGAAGATCAAGATGTTCGTTTTGTTGGAATTTGTGCATCTTATCTTTTTACCGATTTATCTTTGGTTTCGATCATGTTCCTATGTTGCTTGATGATGTCACTGAGTGATTTAGAGTGACCGGGATGGTTCATGGTCCCTTTTCTTTTTGGTTGTGATTGTTGTTTGTTTGCGATGTGTCTATCTTTTGCGAAAGGGGTTGCATTTCAGCTCTAGCCTTCAATGCCATGATGCTACGCATCCATTTTGCTACATTAAAATAAAGGTTCTCACCTACAAAGTGCATTACTGAAAGCAAGTTTTTCTTCATCTCTAACTATCCTTTGTTTCATTTTCTTCTTACTAACATTTCTTCCATCCATTCAGATAGTCAATTCGGTCTAGTGCTCTGATTTCCCCAAACACATATGCTACATCCTGCATCCATTTGGTTAGTACATTTGCATTACATCATGCATCACATCAAGCATTTTATCCATTTCATATTATCAATGCATCAAAAACACATAAAAAAAATATACATTCATACATGTTCCACAATGGTATATAAATAGTGCATAAGTCATCCATACATGAAAAATAACTATAAGTCATAACACATTGCATCCCATCATATCGATGCATATCATATCATATGTCAACATAATATCAGAGTACAAAATTAGACTGTCTATCCTAACTGTGGCCCGCAGGCTGACTACAAAATGTCAAACTACATAATGTCCACTGTCTGTCCTAAGGAGCACGTGCCTCTGTCACTGGGTGCTCCCTCTGTCCTCCTCATCCCTACCATGTCTCACAGATGATGTCCCTCCTGGTCCTAGCTGTGGTGGTCTCATAGGTCCACTAACTCCCATGCTTCTCAATGACCTCCGAGAGCGTGCCCTGCTCTCTATCCTCGATCGTGCCCGATATGAAGCTACTCTCTGCTCTGGTGGAATGACACCCTCATATAGTGTCCTCCAATGGCAGATCTCCTCTCTGGTCTCTACCAACATCTGTGCCATCTCGCATGCACTGGCATCCCGAATTGACCCAATATACTCAGTGACTCTCTGTTCCTCTCGCTGTGCCTGAGCAATTGCTGCATCTCGAGCCACTGTGAGTCTAGCTATCTCCACTCTGAACTTATCCTTCTATCTCTCTAATGTTGCAATGTGATCCTGTTGACTCGCTATGATAGCCCTGCACATCTCCATCTCCTCTGACCTAGCTGTCTCCAGCTCTATGGGTATATCCTGCAATGCCTCATGCTCGCCTGAATCTGGCTCATCCTCATCATCCTCATCCTCATCTCTATCCTCATCATCCCCACCCTCCTCTCTATCCTCATCATTCCCCTCATCCTCATCAGTGCCCTCATCCTCCTTGTCCTCATCATCTCCCTCCTCCTCTCCTATGAGTGGGAAGTCCTCCTGTCGCCTCGGTACTAGAATATCCGGATCTGTCAATGGCACTAGCCGTAGTCATGCAAACCATCTCTCATACTCCTTTGTCATCCCAGCGTCGACCACATCTGATCTCCAATCCCACTGTCTCTGTTGTAGCTGTGAGAAGTCAGCATATGCTATGTGTGGCTGAATCATACTCCCCCACTGACTCATCTCTCTGTGAGATTGGGCAAAATGGGCAGTCCTCCTAGGTACATCCTGCCTCTCTCCAAACTGTCGTCTGACTCTCTCTGGTAGGTACAACTCAATCACTCTCTGGTGATTCACTGGTTTCCCAATCAGGTACCTCTCCTGTCTACAATACGGTAACTCCTCATTGTCATCTGACCATCCCGGGCAATCATGATATGGCCTCCATATGAACTCTCTCAATCTGTCTAGCTCATGTCGCCAATACAATATGTCTCCAAAAGGACCCTATCTCAGTGCTCCCCCATAGTAGTACACATATGGTCGATGTGGTAATACCTGTCTCTCTGCAATCAGTCGACATATGGCTGTGTGCTCAAATGCCCATACCTATAGCAGCGTGACTCCATAGCTCAAAGTCTGCACTCCCTGATATGCTATCTGATGTAGCTGAAAATATAGCATAGCCAGTACACATGGTCCCCATGCGTACACCATCCCCTCTGTCACCATCCACTCTAGTACTCTTCCCCATTCAATAGGGAATCCATGTCCTCATCTGTCTCCTGCTAGTAGACATGCTATCACCACTGCTATCACCACATATCGTCGATCATACTCCGATGCCATGGTCTCCAAGCCAATCTCCCTCTCTATGATATCCAGAGTGTCACACTCAAATAATCTGCACAATGCGTCTCTCCCTGTCACTGGGTCATACTCTACCATCTCTCCATGAATTGGAATGCGGAGGATATGCCATACGTCCTCTAGTATCACAGTCGCCTCTCTAGTCGCCAGATGGAAGGACGAGGTCTCTGAATGCCATCGCTCTGCCAATGCAGTAAGTAGTCCTGTGTTTGCCCTAATCTTAGGCATGAACATGATATAGTATATCCCTAGTCCTGCTAATGTATCTCTATCCGTGCTCCTGAGTCTATGTCGTAGCATGAAGCAGTTAGGTCGGTTCTCCCGTGTGATCAATGGATACTGTCGCCTCTGCATCACAATAGGGGCACATTTTGTCAGTTTTAGGGTTTGCTCCTATGGGTTGCATTTCCTCATTTTCATGTCCAAATCAGGGTGTTTCTATGCTACTCTGACCTATCCTACCATTATTCCCCCTTTCCGGATCATTTGCCTGTTGTTTTGACTAAAATTAGGGTTTGCATTGCACAATTGCTCTTGTGTTATGAGTCCTACGCCTATGTTATGTAACCTGTGCCTATGTCTCCCTACACAAGCACAGAAGACATCACACAAGCACAGGATTCGCCGTACACAAGCGCAGAAGTCATTTTCTGCATTTCCTGTGGGCCCCACAATGTCCCGCAAGCAAGTCAAATTCATGAAATTGAAAACATGGGTTTTTGAGATACATACCGCTGCTCCTGCATCGTCCAATCATCTGAATGTGCGTACAAGTTCTCCAAGGTGATCTGCCCTTGGAATGTTCACCATCTCTCTACAAGTGTCCTTTTCCAGAGCAACAAATTTTCCTCTTAGGCTAGTGCAAATGAGCAATTTTCACTCTCTTGGTCTCATTTATAGATCTTTGTTAGTGCATAGATGGATGTGCACCCTCTCCATCTTATGTTGGTCATGGTCTTTTGTGTCATTAATTGTTTGTCCTTCATGCATCCGGTATCCGATTGTCAGTCCGTTCGATCCTATCATTTTTATCGATCAATTGGCCTCTTCTCTGCATGTTTCCGACCAATTCCTCGAGGGGGCATGCATATGTCATTATTATTGTCTGGGGCATTTTCATTATTGTTCTTTGAAACAACACTTAAAATCGCATTGTCTCAAAGAGGGGCAAAATGTAGACACCTAAAAATGGTCAACGCTTGCGGGATCATACTTTAATATTTGCGGATTGCCTCATTTTAGGTTTTTGTGTCGCATTAAAATTTCTCCTATGTCACGCACTTGGTTTTTATCATTTGTGAGCATCAAGTCCTTCTTCTACATTCCTCATTTTTATCGCTTTTGAATTAGGGTTTTGTCCTCTTATCAATCTTATCATTTTGAGATCGATTTGTCATCAATCCTCATCCTTATCAATCTCGTCATTTTACGATCGATTCATCATCGATCCTTGTCCTCTTCAATCATGTCAATTGGCGCATATCAATTTGGTCTCTTTGTCAATATTGGTCAATTTGTCAATCAATCTCAATTGTTTATCAATCAAATCATTCAGAATCATGATTAAATCGAATCGATATCGATTATCCTTTGTCAAGACCTAATTGTCATCCTTGCATTTCTAATTCATCTTCTAGGGTTTTATGATTTATTCATTTAATCTTGTTTGGCATTTTCTCTCTAGGTTAAATAAATTATTTATTTATCCTAGGTCTTCTTGTCACAATTAAATGTTTATTTAATTGGCTAATTAATTCCCTCTTTGTGAATTAATTAATAAATGAAAAAGTATTAATTAATTCACTAAATTCCTAATTTCCTAATTTTCTAATTTCCTAATTCCTATTTTCCAATTTTTCTAATTTTCCTAATTTCTAATTCAATTTCCTCCTATTTTCCTCCTAATTTCATGGGAATGACATTTCAATTTGTCATAATTTGTCATAATTGACAATCAATCAATTTTGACATAGAAAGTTGTCATAAATTTGTCATGAATTATCAATCAATCAATTTTGCATAGAAAGTGCAAATTTGTCTTAAATTTGTCATAATTGACATAATTGATTTGCAATTTCCATTTGAATATCTTCATGCTAATTTGATCATCTCTCCAATTTGTCTATAAATTGGATGATTTTCTTCAATCCCAAATAATCACATTATCGATCTAATAATCACATTATCTAATAACTACTTTGTCAATCACGCTTTGAGTATTTCTTGAGCAATCATCTTGTCTACTTTCTTTCATATCATTATCATGCACTAGTAGGTGAGATCCACAACCAAGCTATTTGAAGAAGAAAGAAGGACAATGGAGCCACATGAAGGAGACATTCATATCTCTATTTGGTTTGCTTAGCTTTAAATCTTGAATGTTTTATTTTCATGTCTCTATTGGATGTAATTAGGATTGATCATTGCAATTTGCTTTTGTGATTGAGCTAAGATTAGTATTTTGATTTGCTTTGATGATTTCCGAATTCCTAGTTACAATAACATTTGCTACCAAATACTCTGAAATATCTCATAGTAGGAACATGACCAAACCATAGCTCATAAGGGTCTTACCCTTATCTCCTTTGATGTGAACTATGTTGAATGTGTAAACAATAGTACTAGTGTCTTCTGTCTAGTAGAGCTTCAAAATATTTCCTTCAATCAACATAGTCCTTGTTGTATCCAAGATAGTTTCGTTCTTCCTTTTAATAAATCCATTCTACTGAGTGGCTCTAGGAGCAGATAATTGTCTTCTAATCTCATGCTTATCATAGAATGAATTGAACTCACCGGAACAAAATTCTCCACCTTTATTAGATCTCAAACACTTCACCTTCAATCCAGACTCAGTCTCAACCTTAGCTTTGAATATCTTGAATTTGTCCAATGTTTCTGATCTCCTTAAAAAAGACAACCCATGTCATCCTAGAATAATCATCAATTAGTAGCATAAAATATCTATCACTCTAAAAAATTCTAACATTTGTAGGTCCACATAGGTTAGTATGCACAATATCTAGCAATCCATCAGATGTATACTATTTTCTCTTGAAAGAAATTCTTGTTTGCTTACCCAACTGACATTCCTTGCACACCGGATTAGCAGGATTAACAAGCTTAGGCAGATCTCTAACAGCATATGTAGAACTAATCTTGATCATTGAATCAAAATTTGCATGACACATTATCCTATGCCACAACCAACTTTGATCTATCTAAGCAATCAAACAACTTTTCTCACTAGCAATCAAATGAAAAATGTTACCTTTAGTCTTGGTTCCAGATGCAATCTCTATAATAGAGGGATTTAAGATCTTGAATTTTCCATCCTTGAATTGTAAATCATAACCTTTATCAACCATTTGTCCACCACTCAAAATATTATGCTTCAAACCTTCAACATACAAGACATCATCAATTTTATGCTTACCATCAAAAGAAATAGAACCTCTCCAATGAATCACACAAGCTTTGTCATCTCCAAATATAACTATTCAACCATCATACCTTTCTATGCTCACAAATTTTCTTTTATCACCAGTCATATGATGTGAACAATCACTGTCAATTACCCATTCATCTTTATCTTCACCTTTAGAAGCTAAAGCTTTCTTCTCAATAGTACATCTAGTGGAATCAATAGGTACAGGTCCATCCTGCCTTAATGGCAAGGAATATAACTTCATATCCCTCTGATTCTTCATTTGTAATACCTTCATCAGTTGCATAATAACAGTTCTTCTGATTCTTATACTTTCGGTTGTTGGTATTTTGGTATGATTTTGTCATTGATGTCAACACCTACTAAAACACTAGAACTTTGGAGATCCAGCAGAATTCACTGGCAAGTAACTATTGCATAGTTACTGGTATATGGTTCACCGGTAGGATATAATGATCACTAGCACTCGGAATTATATGGAAGACACTTGGTAATGTCGAAGACATCATTTGGACATCTTGTCCTAGAGTTTTGTTCATTGGTATATTCATATTTGCATATTTGCTTTTACTGGCAAATAGGTCTAGGGTTACACCGACAGGTTTATCTTTTCCAGATCAGCGTGGCATGCTATGGATATGATTAATTATTGTTGTAAATACATTAAGCCGACATGTTCAATCAGTTATTGCATTGGATATTATATTGTTTGTAAAATGTTTTTATTGTAATATCTTGTAGAGCCGACCTACTAAAATTGGTCTTAGGTTATGATATAAATGTAAGATCTTATTTGTAAGATCGAATGTTTAATGCAAAAAATAATTGTGTGAAGGCATATGCAATATTAAGCAGAACTATACATGAAGACATCATTTGAAGGTGAAGCTAGGTTTTTGTGGAAGCATATCAGCATTACACCGGTACTGAATCTAGCATATGAAGATGCTATTTTGTGCAGTACATTCTTATTGGATTTAACCATCCAACTGTAGTCAGTGTGACTCCCATTTTGTGATTGAGCAGTGAGCTCTAGGCTGTTGGCCTTTCTGCATGTGCAGACCCCATTTATGTACACTTACTATCTGCAGTAGTATCATCTGATTGTGGGTAAGGTTTCCCACTATGTTTTTCACCTTACAGGGTTTCCACATACAAATATTGGTGTTATGTGTTGTGGATGAGTTGGGTTTATGTTTCATGCATTAATCTTTATCGATATAACAATTAACTGTTAAAACTGTCTACTGGCATACTTAACTAGTTTACTGGTATTAAGCATTAAGTTGGTTAAGTTGTTTTTGGTTTGAATTTAGTTGACAACTGATTCACCCCCCCTCTTAGTTGTCTCTGAGACCTAACAATTGGTATCAGAGCCTAGTCCTCTTTTGCAGAAGTTTAACAGCTTGAGGAGATCCAATGTCTATTAATTATTTTAGGAAGGATAGTCCTAAACTTGATGGATCCAACTATGGCATATGGAAGATCAGAATGGAGACACATCTGAATTGCATTGGTAAAGATGTCTGGGAAGTTACAAAGAAAGGTTATACTGCTATTGTACTTGGTTAGCCCAGTCCAACTACCCTGACTAAAGATGAGGAAAATGATTGCAAAGCAAGAGAAGCACTTTTGAGTGCATTATCAGATCAACAAATCATGGGACTATCAGATAGGTCTACTGCTAAAGCTATTTGGGATCATTTGGAAACACTGAATGAAGGAGATTCCATAGTCAAAATTGCAAAACTTGAAAGCTTCTGAGTCAAGTCTGAACATCTGAAAATGGAAGAAGATGAAAGGATTTCTACTTTTATGAAAAGAGTAAATGAAATTGTTTTGGGTATTAAATGTTGTGGAGGAACCTTAAGTGAGGATGAAATTGTTTCAAAAATTTTAAGAGGATTGCCACTGGCATATAAAATGAAGGTTACTGCTATAAATGAGTTGAGAACAATGCCTAATACATCAATAACTAGGGATACATTGATTGGAAAACTTTCAGCTTTTGAAATTGAAGAATTTGGTCCTATTGCTACTATAAAGACAGATTTGGCCTTTAAAGCATCAACATCATCTGCTCCATCATTTGACAAATCAGATTGGAAAGCCTTTTATGCAAGAGAACTTGAAGAACTTGAAGCACTATTTGCAAGTAAAATGCCTAAAGGTCTAGTTGGAAGTAAGTATGAAGGTAAAGCACCTTTTAAATGTTTTAACTGCAATAAGATTGGTCATATAGCTTCGAGATGCCCTGATAGACATGCTAGACTAAGAGAAAAAGCTAGAAGAACATACAAGCCTAATCCTAAATATCAGAGAAATAGATTTAAGAAGAATAAAGATAAATCTTGTTACATTGCCAATGAAGGTGTGACTGATGATTCTGAAGAGGATCCAGCAGACAATGGATGGGTTTTTGTTGCTATAACAGAAGATCAACCAACACCTACTGCTCAATCGATAAAACAAGCCCTAGCAGCTAAAGTTGAAGTAAAGGATGAATGGATCATTGACTCAGGATGCTCACATCATATGACAGGAGACAAAGGTAAATTCTTGAACTTTCAAGAATACAATGGAGGTTTAGTAAGATTTGGGGATGAAAAAGTCTGTTCAATCAAAGGTAAGGGTACAATATCTCTTGATGGTAAGCATAACACTAACAATGTCTAATATGTTGAAGGATTAAAGCATAATCTTTTGAGTGTTGTTCAATTGGTTGAGAAAGGATTTCAATTATAATTTAAGAATGGAGAATGCAAACTCATGAATAGAACTGGTTTGGAAATTGCAACCAGTAATCAGACTAGAGGTAATATCTTTTATTTTAATAACAGTGAAAAGACATGCTTGATTGCACATATAGATGAAAGTTGGTTATGGCATAAGAGACTCTGTTATGTAAACTTTGATTGCATTGTAAAGATCAGTACTTCTAAGGTAGTTAGAGATCTACCTAAAATTGTGAAACCTCAAAATACAATATGTAAGGAATGTCAATTTGGAAAACAAGTTAGAGCTAGTTTCAAAAGTATTCTAGAAAAATCCAATAATGCTCTTGATTTGATTCACACTGATTTATGTGGTCCATCTACAACTAAAAGTTTACAAGGTGATAGATATTTCATGCTAATTATTGATGATTATTCTAGAATGTGTTGGGTTACTTTTCTCAGAGAAAAATCAGAAGCACTTGGAAAGTTTAAACTATTCAAAGCAATGGTTGAAAATGAAACCGGTAAGAAAATCAAATGTTTAAGATCAAATCAAGGAGGTGAATTCACATCTAAAGACTTAAATACATTCTGTAAAGTGAATGGAATCAGAAGATAGCTATCAACACTCGGACACCACAACATAATGGAGTTGTTGAAAGGAAAAACAAAACTATCTTGGATGCAGCAAGAAGAATGTTGTCTGAAGCAAACCTACCACATGTATATTGGAGAGAAGCAGTCAGCACAACGGTCTATACATTCAACAAATTTCACATCAAAGGTGAAACTGGTAGGACCCCTCATGAACTAAGGTTTGGTAATACTCCTACTCTTAAGTATTTTAGAATTTTTGGAATAAATGTTATATCAGAAGAGATGATTATATTGGCAAATTTGATCCTAGAAGTGATGAAGGAATATTTCTTGGTTATTCATCTAAGAGCAAGGAATATAGATGTTTTAACAAGAGATTGTAGAAAATTGTTGAGAGTAAAAATGTAAAGATTGATGAACAATTGAGAGGAACTTCAAGGTATATAGACTCTGAACCGGCAACAGAAATTGTGACAAATGAACCTACACTAAATCCACCGATATAGAATGAAGATCTAGTTACCCTGGTACCATCTGAGGATTCCATAGTAATTGAAGAACAACAACAAACTAAGACACCTCGGTATGTAAGATTGCATCATTCTGAAGATTAGATAATTGGAAACAAATTTAAAGGAGTTATGACAAGAGGAAGATTGGCAAATGAAGAAGTGTGTCTTATTTCTTAAATTGAACCATCATCTGTTAATGAGGCATGTGAAGATAAATTTTGGATTAAAGCTATGGAAGAAGAATTAGAACAAATTGAGAAAAATAATACTTGGACATTAGTTCCCCAGCCTAAAGATAAAAATGTAATTGGAACAAAATGGGTATTTAGAAACAAACTTAATGAAGATGGTAAGGTTGTCAGAAATAAAGCAAGACTAGTGTGTAAGGGATATTATTAGAAAGAAGGAGTTGATTACAATGAAACCTTTGCACCGGTAGCTATAATTGAGGCAGTCAGATTATTCTTGGCTTTTGCAACTCACAAGAACTACAAAGTTTATCAAATGGATATTAAATGTGCATTTTTGAATGGAGATCTTGAAGAGGAAGTCTATATTGAACAACTTGATGGATTTTCTTTGATAGATGACAATGATATGGTTTGCAGGTTAAGAAAAGCTCTGTATGGACTGAAACAAGCCCCAAGAGCTTGGTATGCGAGATTGCATAAGTATCGTTTAAAGATTGGTTTTACTAAAGGAAATGCAGACAACAATTTATATTACAAAATAACTAATGATGACATCTTGATTATAGAAGTATTCATTGATGATATAATCTTTGGAGGAGAAGATGGATTATGTAAAGAATTTTCTATTAAAATGCAGCAAGAATTTGAAATGTCTATGATTGGAGAAATAAAATTCTTTTTAGGATTGTAGATTTCACAAACTGACAAAGGTATATTCTTGAGTCAATCCAAATACTTAAAAGAGTTACTAAAGAAATTTGGGATGGAGAACTCTAAATTGGTAAGCACACCTATGACTACAAATGACAAATTATCTCAAAGGGATGAATCTATACCTGTTAATCCAACTAGATACAAATCTATGATAGGAGGTTTACTGTATTTGACACAAACTAGACCTGATATTATGAATGCAGTATGTATTGTTTCAAGATTTCAAAGTAATCCTAGAGAAAATCATGAATTAGCAGTAAAAAGGATTTTCCGGTACTTACAAGGCACTGCAAATCTTGGATTATGGTATCCTAGAGATGAAAATTTTGATCTATGTGCATACACAAATGCAAATTGGGCAGGAGATGTGGATGATAGAAAAAGCACCACCGACGGAGCATTCTTTCTTGGAAAAAGATTAGTTTCTTGGTTGAGTAAGAAACAAAGTTGTACATCTTTATCAACAACAAAATCAAAATATGTTGTAGCAGCAACTAACTGTACACATGTACTATGGCTTAAGCAAATGTTGAAAGACATAAAGGTAAAATGCAAGGAACCTATTACTATATATTGTGATAACAATACAGCAATTGATATATCTAAGAATCCGGTATTACATTCTAAAACAAAACATGTTTCTATCAAACTAAATTTTCTAAAGGAAAAAGTTGAAGAAAAGGAGATAAAACTGGTTTATGTGAACACTAAAGAACAACTTGTAGATATTTTCACAAAACCTTTGCCTAAGGAGACTTTTGAATATCTTAGAGATCAGCTTGGAGTTATACCACCACCAGTAGAGATTTAGACAGTTGATGATTGTCATCAACCAATAGAATTAAAAGACAAAACTTTTACTCCGGTCTTTAATGAGGAAGCTACTTCTTAGGGGGAGTAGTTCGTATTTTGTATATGAATTTGGTATTATTTTAACTTTGGCATTTGATGTCAAAGGGGAGAGATATCTATGGAAAAACACATTATCTTTTAAAGAGAGATTGGTATTGAAAAACATTGGATAACACATGTTTCTCCCAAGGGGAGAGATTGTTGGTATTTTGGTATGGTTTTGTCATTGATGTCAACACCTACTAAAACATTAGCACTTTGGAGATCCAGCAACATTCACCGGCAAGTAAGTAACTATTGCATAGTTACTGGTATATGGTTCACCGATAGGATATAATGATCACCGGCACTCAAAATTATATGGAAGACACTTGGTAATGTCGAAGACATCATTTGGACATCTTGTCCTAGAGTTTTGTCCATTGGTATATTCATATTTGCATATTTGCTTTTATCGGCAAATAGGTCTAGGGTTACACTGGCAGGTTTATCTTTTCCAGATCTGCATGGCATGCTATGGAGATGATTAATTATTGTTGTAAATGCATTAAGCCGACATGTTCAATTAGTTATTGCATTGGATATTATATTGTTTGTAAAAAAAATTAATTGTAATATCTTGTAGAGCCGACCTACTAAAATTGGTCTTAGGTTATGGTATAAATGTAAGATCTTATTTGTAAGATCGAATGTGGAATGCAAAAAAGAATTGTGTGAAGGTATATGCGAGATTAAGTAGAGCTATACACGAAGACAAGAAATGAAGGTGAAGATAGCTTTTTATGGAAGCATATCAGCATTACACCAGTACTGAATCTAGCGTATGAAGATGATATTTTGTGTAGTACATTCTTATTGGATTTAACCATCCAACTATAGTCAGTGTGACTCCCATTTTGTGATTGAGCAATGAGCTTTAGGCTGTTGGCCTTTCTGCATGTGAAGACTCCATTTATGTACACTTACTATCTGTAGTAGTATCATCTGATTGTGGGTAATGTTTCCCACCGTGGTTTTTCCCCTTACAGGGTTTCCATGTACAAATATTGGTGTTATGTGTTGTGGATGACTTTGTGTTTATGTTTCATGCATTAATCTTTACCAGTATAGCAATTAACTATTAAAATTGTCTACTGGCATACTTAACTAGATTACTGGTATTAAGCATTAAGTTGGTTAAGTTTTTTTTGGTTTGAATTTAGTTGACAACTGATTCACCCCCCGCCCCCCCTCTCAGTTCTCTCTGAGACCTAACACCGGTTGGCTTGTAAGGCTTATCATACTTCTCATGCTTGTCAAACATACCATGTTTGTCATACTTAGCCATTCTCTCCGAGCATCTAGAAGAAAAATGTCCTATTTTATTACAAGAGAAACATTTGAAAGGAAACTTTCCATCATACTTAATGACACCTTTAGGAAATCTCTGAGCAATCAATGCTTCAAGTTCATCCAACTCTTTTTCTTTCTCTTCCTTCTCTCTTCTCTCTCTTTCATATCTAGATATTCTACATTCATCAGGATCATATCTCTTCTTATCGAATACAGATATAGATACTCTAAACGCAGTCTCAAACTTTCCATGTGATTCTCCAAACTCACTAAGCTCAAATGCAACAATCTTTCCAAGCAGCATATCTATTGTTACTGTAGTCACACTCTGGATCTCATAAATAGTAACAACCTTATGTTTATAAGCAAGAGGAAAATATCTCAGCACCTTAGCAACAATTTCATCTTCCTCAATGGTTCCACTAGCATGTTTGATACCTAGGACAAGATCATTAACCTTAGCCATGAAAGAGTGTATGTTCTCATTGTTAGGACCCGGAGGCAATTGAGAGGGGGGGGGGTGAATCAGTTGTCTATTTATTTCAACCCAAATATAACTTAATCAAACTTGATACATAATACCGGTAAGCCAAAATTAATGTTGGTTAACAGATTAATAGTTAATATTAATACTGGTGAAACTTAATGCATGAACCAGAAAGAGAAACAATATCCACAACACATAACATAGAGATTTGTACATGGAAACTCTGTAAGGGGGAAAACAATGGTGGGAAACCTTACCCACATTCAGATGATACTATTGCAGATAGTATGTGTATACAAATGGAGTCTACACATGCAGAAAGGCCAGCTGCCTAGAGCTCACTGCTCAATTACAAGATGGGAGTCTCACTGACTACAATTGGATGATTAAATCCAATGATAGTATATAGCTCAAAGTAGCATCTTCAATGCTAGATTTAGTACTATTTAAGCTCTGATAATCTCCTTCAAACCTTCCTTGAACCTTCTCTATGGTTTGCTCATATGATCTTCAATATTCACACATACCATGTTACAATACCATAACCTTACGTACCATGTTCATACATCTCACAATTGAGATCTTATATATATACCAAAACCTAAGACCAAATGTGTAGGTTGAATCACTAAGAATATTACAATTAAATCATTTACAAGTAAGTCAAGATGTGATGCATAATGTCAGCTCAATGTAATTACAACAATGTCCAATTAATTAAATCATCTCCATAACATGTTGTGCTGATCTGGAATAGATAATGCATTACGGTCCATAACTTAGACCAATTTGCCAGTAACAACAAATATGTCAACCCTATTATACCAATAACCAAAATACCAAAACTAAGTGTCCAAACCATGTCTTTGACACATTCGACATAACCAAGTGATCTCTAGATGATGACAAATCATTCTAAGTGTCAATGAACCAAATATCGGTGACTGTGCATAAGTCACTAAACTTGCCGGTGAACATAACCAAAGATCTCCAGAAGGATAAGTGTTGATAAGTGTTGACATCAATGAAAAAACCAATGCAACATATCCATAATACCAACAATATCCCCCTTTGGTAGTGATAGCAACACAAGATGGAAAAACCATCTAAGTGCCAAAGCAGAAATGCCAAAAACCAAAAACTAACAATCTCTCAAATAGATCAATTCCAAAAATCAAAATACAAATGCAGAGAGTAAAAATCTTTCCCCCAATGAATAATCTCTCATCAAAGGATAATGTTTTTCCATAGATATCTCTCCCCCTTTGACATCAAATGCCATAGCAATATAAATACCAGATACAACCAATTACAAATATGAACGGTTATAGCCAACTACTCCCCCTGAGAAGTAGTTCTCCTCCAAAGATGGAAAAAGGTTTCTCTGTAAATTTTGTCAGTTTGATGCCAAGCGTCAACTGTCTAGGTCTCTATCAGTGAGGGTATAACCCCAAGCTACTCTTTGAGATATTCAAAAGTTTCCTTAGGCAAAGGCTTAGTAAAGATATCTACAATCTGCTCTTTAGAATTCACATAAACCAATCTCACTTCTTTTGCTTCAACATTCTCTTTCAGAAAATTGTATTTGATAGAAACATGTTTAGTTTTAGAGTGAAATACTGGATTCTTAGATGTATCAATTGTTGTTGAATTATCATAATAGATGATTATAGGTTCTTTGCATTTTACCTTTATGTCCTTCAACATTTTCTTAATCCATAATACCTAAGTACAATTAGTTGTTGCTGCAACATATTCTGGTTTTGTTGTTGATAATGATGTACAACTTTGTTTCTTGCTCAACCATGAAATCAATCTGCTACCAAGAAAGAATGTCCCATCGATGGTGCTCTTTCTGTCATCTACATCTCCTACCCAATTAGCATCAATGTATGCACATAAATCAAAATTTTCTTCTTTAGGATACCATAGACCAAGATTTGTTGTGCCTTGTAAATACCGGAAAATCCTTTTCACTATTGATTGATGATTTTCTCTAAGATTACTCTGAAATATTGAAACAATACACACTTCATTCATTATATCAGGTCTTGTTTGTGTCAAATATAGTAAACCTCCAATCATAGATTTGTATCTTGTCGGATTAACAGGAGCTGAAACATCCTTCAATGATAGTTTATCATTTGTAGTCATAGGAGTACTTACCGGTTTAAAGTTTTCCATACCAAATTTCTTCAGTAGTTCCTTCAAGTACTTTGTTTGACATATGAATATACTTTTATCAGTCTGTGAAATATGCAATCCTAAAAAGAATTTTATCTCCCCAATCATAGACATTTCAAATTCTTCCTGCATCTTATTATAAAAGTCTTTACGCAATCCATCTTCTCCTCCAAAACTGATGTCATCAACAAAAAATTCAATAACCAAGATGTCTTCATTAGTCACGTTGAGATATAAGTACTATTAGCATTACCTTTAGTGTAACCAAGCTTCAAAATATATTTGTCCAATCTAGCATACCAAGCTCTAGGAGCTTGTTTTAATCCATATAAAGATTTCCTTAATCTCCAAACCATATCTTTATCATTTGTCAATGAAAATCCATCAGGATGTTCAATGTAAACTTCCTCCTCAAGATCACCATTCAGAAATGCACATTTAACATCCATTTGATATACTTTATACTTCTTGTGTGCTACAAATGCAAGAAATAACTTGACTGCCTCAATTCTAGCTACCGGTGCAAAGATTTCATTGTAATCAATTCCCTCTTTCTATGAATATCCTTTACACACTAATCTTGCTTTGTTTCTGATTACCTTACCATCTTCATTAAGTTTATTTTTGAATACCCATTTAGTTCCAATTATATTTTTATCTTTAGGTCAGGGAACCAATGTCCATGTATTGTTCTTTTCAATTTGTTCTAATTCATTTTCCATAACTCTAATCCAATGTTTATCTTCACATGCCTCAATAATAGATGTTGGTTCAATTTGAGAAATTAAACATACCTCTTCATTTTCCAGTCTTCCTCTTGTCATAACTCCTTGATACTTATTCCCAATTATCTGACTTTCAAAATGATTCAATCTTACATACCTGGGTGTGTTCACTTGCTGCTGTTTTTCAGTCACTGTGGAATTCTCTGATGATTCCAGTGCGACTAGATCAATATTTTGTACCAGTGCACTCTATATAAGTTCATTTGTGATTATCTACACTACGGGTTCAAAATCCATAGACCTTGAATTTCTTTGAAAGTGTTCATCTATCTTCACATTTGCACTCTCAATGATTTTCTGCAATCTTTTATTAAAACATCTATATGCTTTGCTCTTAGATGAATAACCAAGAAATATTCCTTCATCACTTCTAGGATCAAATTTACCACTATACTCATCTCTCCTACTATAACATTTGCTTCCAAATATTCTGAAGTATGTAAGAGTAGAAAATTTACCAAAGCACAATTCATAGGGTGTCTTACGGATTTCACCTTTGATGTGAACTCTGTTGAAAGTGTAAACCTTTGTATTCACTGCTTCTCTCCAATAAACATGAGGTAGATTTTCTTCTAATATCATGCTTCTAGCGACATCCAGAATACTTTTTTTCTTCCTTTCCACAACTCCATTTTGCTGAGGTGTTAGGGGTGCTGATAGTTGTCTTCTAACTCCATTCACTTCACAAAATCTATTGAACTCTTTATATATAAATTCACCTCCTTGATTTGATCTTTAAAATTTGATTTTCTTACTGGTTTCATTCTCTACAAGTGTCGTTAACAATTTGAATTTCCCAAAGCTTCTGATTTCTCCCTGAGAAAAGTAACCCAACACATTCTAGAATAATCATCAATAATTAGCATAAAGTATCTATCTCCTTGTAGACTTCTTGTTCTTGCCGGACCACACAAGTCAGTATGAATTAAATCAAGAACATCATTGGATTTCTCAAAAATACTCTTAAAAGTTGTTCTAACTTGCTTTCCCATTTGAAATTCATTACTTACTGGATTATGAGGGTTTACAATCTTAGGTAAATCCCTTACTGCCTTAGATGAACTAATCTTCACAATGCAATCAAAATTAACAATGACAGAGTCTTTTATTCCATAGCCAACTTTCATTAATATGTGCAATCAAGCATGTCTTTTCATTGTTATTCAAATGAAAGATATTACCTATAGTTTGATTACCAGTTGCAATTTCCAAACCAGTTACATTCATGAGTTTGCATTTACCATTCTTGAATTGTAACTGAAATCCCTTTTCAACTAATTGACCAACACTCAAAAGATTATGCTTCAACCCTTCAACATAATAAATGTTGTCAGTATTGTGCTTACCATCAAAAGATATAGTGCCTTTTCCTCTGATCAAACAAGCTTTTTCATCTCCAAATCTTAATAGACCTCCATTGTATTCCTAAAAAGATGAGAATTTACTTTTATCACCACTCATATAATGTGAACATCCAAAATTTATAATCCATTCATCCTTTTCTTCAATTTTAGCTGCTAGGGCCTGCTCTACCGGTGGAATAGTAGGTGCTAGTTGATATTTTGTTATTGTAACAAAATCCCATCCATTGTATGTTGGTTCTTCATCAGAATCATCAGTAACTCCTTCATCAACATAATAACATGATTTGTCTCTATTCTTCTTAAATCCGTATCTTCTTCTATATTCAAGGTTAGGCTTGTATGTTCTTTTAGCTTCTTCTCTTAATCTTGCATGTCTATCAGGACATCTAGATGCCATATGACCAACTTTATTGTAGTTAAAACATTTAAAGGGTGCTTTACCTTCATACTTACTTCCAATAGGACTGTTAGGCATTTTCCTTGGAAATAGTGCTTCAAGTTCTTCCAATTCTTCATTTTCCCTCCTGATGTCTTCAAGTTCTCTTGCATAAATTGCTTTCCAATAAGATTTATCAGATTATGATGATGAGGTAGATGATGATGATTTTAAGGCTAAATCTATTTTAATTGTAGCAACAAGACCAAATTCCTCAAGCTCAAATGCTGAAAGTTTTCCAACCAAGGTAGCTCTAGATACTGATGTATTAGGCATTGTTCTCAACTCATTAATAGCAATTACTTTCATTTTGTATGCCGGTGGAAATGCTCTCAAAACTTTAGAAACAATTTCATCTTCACTTAAGGAACCTCCACAACATTGTATTTCCAAAACAATTTCATTAACCTTCCATAAAAGCAAAAATTATTTCATATTCTTCCATTTTCAAATTTTCATACTTGACCTGGAAGCATTCCAGTTTTGCAATTTTGATAGTGGTATCACCTTCATTCCTTGTCTCTAATTTATCTCAAATAGCTTTAGCAATAGATCGGTCTAATAATCCCATGATTTTCTGATCTGACAAGGTGCTCAAGAGTGCTTCTCTTTCTTTGCAATCATTCTCTTGATCCTTACCCAATGTAGGTGGATTAGGTTGACCCGGTGTAGGACCAACATAGGTATTCTATGTAACATCCCATATATCTCTTCCAATGCAATTCAAATGTGTCTCCATTCTAATCTTCCATATACCATAGTTAGTTCCATCAAGTTTTAGACTGTCCTTCCTAAAAAAGTTTGTTGTCATAGAATCTCCTCAAGTTGTTAAACTTCTGCAAAAAGAGGACTAGGCTCTGATGCCAATTGTTGGGACCTAGAGGTAACTGAGAGGGGGGGGGGGTGAATCAGTTGTCTATTCATTTCAACCCAAATATAACTTAATCAAACTTGATACATAATAATGATAAGCCAAACTTAATGTCAGTTAACAGATTATCAATTAATATTAATACCGGTGAAACTTAATGCATGAACCAGAAAGAGAAATAATATCCACAACACATAACAAAGAGATTTGTATGTGGAAACCTTGTAAGGGGAAAAACCACGATGGGAAACCTTACCCACAATTAGATAATACTACTGTAGATAGTATGTGTATACAAATGGAGTCTGTACATGTAGAAAGGCTAGCTACCTAGAGCTCACTACTCAATCACAAGATGGGAGTCTCACTGACTACAATTGGATGATTAAATCCAATGATAATGTACTGCTCAAAGTAGCATCTTCAATGCTAGATTCAGTACCGGTTAAGCTCTGATAATCTCTTTCAAACCTTCCTTGAACCTTCTCTATGGTCTGCTCATATGATCTTCAATATTTGCACATACCATAACCTTACATACCATGTTCATACATCTCACAATTGAGATCTTATATATATACCAAAACCTAAGACCAAATGTGTAGGTCGGCTCACTAAGAATATTACAATTAAATCATTTACAAGTAAGTCAAGATGCGATGCATCATGTTGGCTCAATGTAATTACAACAATGTCCAATTGATTAAATAATCTCCATAATGTGTCATGCTGATCTAGAATAGATAATGCATGCCGGTCCATAACTTAGACCAATTTGTCGGTAACAACAAATATGTCAACCCTATTAGACCAATAACCAGAATACCAAAACCAAGTGTCCAAACCATGTCTTAGACATAACCAAGTGATCTCCAGATGATAACAAATCATCCTAAGTGCCGGTGAACAATATAATGTGTCGGTGAACCAAATACCAGTGACTGTGCATAAGTCACTGAACTTTCTAGTGAACATAACCAAAGATCTCCAGAAGGATAAGTGTTGATAAGTGTTGACATCAATGACAAAACCAAAGCAACTTATCCATAATACCAACACTCATCATCTCACATCTTTGACATCAATGACAAAACTCTGTAACTTAGCAACCTTCACCTATTTATCACCTTCATACATAATCTCAAGCTTCACCCAGACCTCATGTGCAGTCTAAAGTCCCATTACATTTGTCATCTCAAAATCAGTCAAGGTACTAAACAATGCTTCCTTTGATCTAATATTATGTTCAGCTTCCTTGATCTCATGAGGAGTATTTAGTGTTGGCAATTTGGAGAAACTGATTATGTGTTGCATTGATGTTTGACATTGATGTCAACACTATCTTGTTTTGTTGTCTACTGGGTTCTAGTAGAGTGGTTGGATTGTGATGTTTATTTGGAGATCATCTTCGGTATTCTCTAGTACATTTAGTCTGGTGGAAATGGTTTGGTTTGGTCATTCATGTGCGTATCATATTCAATTGGTTCAGGATTTGGTGATCCGGAAGCTATCATATGCTCTAGTAAGCCTTTTAGGTACTGGTAAAGGGTTTTACTGATAGAGATTTGTTGAATATCTTTTGATGGATATAATTAGTGGTGTTGGTGTGGCTTCTAGAAGGTTCTTAGGATGCTGATGGTTACCTTGTTCATGCTCTAGTTGATCGGTGGTGTCGCATTTGGCTTATGGTGACTTATTTTAGGTTTGGTGCTATTCTGTTAGGTTATGGACTAGTTTATGTAATGTGTTGGTGGATGCTCCCGATGCGTTACCGGTTGGATTTATTGTTTGGTTAATGTTGTTTCAGTCTTAGGGTGACTTGGATTATCATTGGTTTGTGGGTTTATGTAATGAATTTATTTTATTATGTTTTAGGTGGCCGACCTAACTATTTAGGTATAGGGTTTGTATAAATATGATGTAAGATCTCTTTATAGATCATCAATCATGGGTTACTGGATTATGTGTGTGTGAATAAAGTTGTAATCATATGTAGAGGTTTTGGTCCATCATTGATGATTGAATTGGGTTTGAGTAAGAGGTTTAAGACCTCCGGTATTAAGCTTAACTGAAACTGTACTCAGGTATAGGATATGCTATACTTGTAGTTCAATCTTCTTTTTGTATTATAGTCCAAAGATTTCTTGTTGTAGTGAGGCTCCTTTTGTGATGAGCAGTGTGCTCTAGGAAGTGTGCCTTCCTACATGTGCATGCCCCTTATATGTAATATTTATTTAGCTGATCAATGGATAGATATCGTGGGTCTCCAATCCCACCATGGTTTTTCCTTCTTAAGGTTTTCCACATATAAATCTCTGTGTTATGGTGTTCATCTTTGTGGTTGCATTATTACTTCTTGTTATTTTCTTTTATGCATATGATTTGCTAAGTTGTTGTGATAATAAGGTTAAAATTAATCCTACCAAGAGAACACCGATTCACCCCCCCTCTCAATGTTCTTGGATTCCAGTAGTCAATCCATTCGGAGGAACAGTATAGGCATTCTTTGTAATCTTCCAATAATCTTCACCAAGACATTTCAAGTGCACTTCCATCCAGTCCTTTCATATAACATAGATACATTAGGATAACTGGTGGACAACTGAGGGAGGGAGGGGCGAGGTGAATCAATAATGCATAAACCTTTGAAAGGCAGCATTTCTCATCACAAAAGGAGCCTCATTGACTACAAATAAATCCAAAATACAATCCAAAAAGATGAATGAATTGCAAGAATAACATCTCCTATGCCTAAGTACAATTCCGATTAAGCTCAATGCCATGGCTCTTAAACCTCTTTCACAAACCTAATTTGATCACCTATGATCAACCAAAACCTCTATATATGATTACAACTTTATTCACACGTAGATAATCCCATACCACACCATGATCTGTAAAGAGATCTTACATCATATTTATACCAACTCGGGACCTAAACAATTAGGTCAGCCACCTAAAAGATAATACAATAGATCCATTACATAATCCTGCAAACCAATGATAAACCAAGTTGGCCTAAGACCAAAACAACATAAACCAAACAATAAATCCAACCGATGACGTATAAGGAGCATCAACCAACACGTTACATAATCCGGTCCATAGCCTAGCAGAATAACACCGAACCCAAAATAAGTCGCCATAAGCCAAATGAAACACCATGAACAACTGGAACATAAACAATATAACCATCAACATCTTGATAAGCTTCTAAAAGCTGCACCAACACCACTTATCGGATTCATCAAAATATCTTCATCAAAGCATTGCCACTAAAACCCTTACCGGTAACCAAAAGGCTTACTAGAGCAAATGATAGCATCCGAATTATCAAATCCCAAACCAATTGAATATGATATGCATCAGGAATACATGAATAACCAATCCAAACCAATTCCAATAGCCAGACAAAACTGAAGACAAATCTCTAGATCAACATTAAAGACCAACCACTCTACCAGAAGTTGGTAGACATCAAAACAATTAGTCTTGACATCAATGACAAACATAAATCAAACACAAAATTTCTCCAAATTGCCAACAAGTTAGTCCCATCAAATTTCAGATATCCTATTTAAAGATAACACCTTGAGCTACCATCTCGGATCTCCTCAAGCAATTAAGCTTCTATCGGAGGATCTAGCTCTGATACCAATTATTAGTAGTATCCAAGAAGGAAGACTGAGAGGGGGGGGGGGTGAATCAGTCTTCACCAAAATATAAAACTTAATCATAAAACATAGATCTGGTAAACTGTAGTAATAAGACATATAAGGAAATTGAAAGCACAACACACAACACCAAGATTTTGACATGGAAAACCTGGTTAAGGGAAAAACCATGGTGGCAACCAACTCATAGTAAGATGATACTCTGTAGTAGTATGTGAAATATTATAATGGGGAATACACATGCATTTGGGAACACTGCCTAGACCTCACTAATCAAAAGATGATGGCTTGAAAGGCTACAATCCTCAAGGAAGTCTCACTCACTTACAACAAGATTCAGACTAGAATCTGAAAGAAATGAGCTGAAAGAATAGCATTTCCAAATGCCTAATTACAGTTCTGGTTAAGCACAAATGTCTGATTTGCAACACCAATCTCTTCTCAATCACAATGCTGAAGGATAAATCACTTTTTCTCACATTAATATCTCTTTGATAATGCACAAACACAACTTCTACACCTAAATTACATGAATATCTCACCTATGTATACAATTCATCAACCTTGATAACAAGGTCAGCTAAACCCTCAACCCTCAATTACAAAATTAAAACATATGATACAAAGATTGACCACCAAACCAATATAATGATTTACATAGAATAACATGCACCTAAATCAAATTCCCAAATTCTCAACTCTACTGGAAATCATGCCAAGATCAGCCGCAACATGCTACACCACCAGGAAAGCAGCATAACACGGAATCATCACCGATTCATTGAAACCACCAATAACTCGCACAACGATGAATGCAGATCACCAAAACAATTAGGACATGACTAGGAAATACTAGCAAGTAGGTTAGAATCATTAGGAACAACTACACCAACACCACTTATCAAATCTTCATTGGTCAATGTCTGAAAGCTCAAGAACACAACCAATTAGGAACTGTCATGAAGAAAGATAACTTGCAGAACACCAAATCATGATCCATCTAAAATTAAGATACATAAGACCATCCCAAGAAATATCCCAAAAGATCAGCATAAGATCTTATCACACCAGAATATACAGGAGGATATACTGAATTTTGCAAAAAGTGATTAGCTAAACCAAACTACAAACTGGATCATAAGATCTTCGCAATCTGCAATCACTAGAGCAATACAAAAGAATATGTTGACATCAATGACAACAACATATCCTAGAAGAAGCAATAACCAAAATAATCCAATAGATTCGTCTGCTAGAACTTCTAACACTGATCATACAATTTCAAGACTCCCTTACTTGATCATGACAAGGGAAAAGCCTCCTCTTCAAATTCAAATAAAAAAGGCAATCTAAATTATACAAGCAAAAGTCACAACAATGTCATTAATTGTTTTTGTGTTTCAATGATAAGAATAATAGAACAAGATCCCTCGTGTGTAGTGACCACCTGCCGATCCAAAATAGTTTTAAAAGGAGGACCTTCCAATCCTCCTAAACCAACCCCAATGAGACAATACAATCTCCTTGACCATTTGGGAAAAACACCTGCATAAATTTTTATCCTTGAGTTGTTAAAAATATTTCCAATGCATCATGTTGTCCTAGACAAAGTGCTCACTGAGTCAATGGTACCTACTGATATTAATGTTGACTGATTTCAAGATAGGATAGGACACCTTGTGACTGTCCAACATGTTGCCTTTTCAGACAAAGATCTTACACTAAAACCCATCATAACGATCCCCTCCATCTCAAAGTGTTTGTCCATAATTGCAAAATCAAATGAGTGTTCATAGATGACGAAGGAATGAATATACACACTATGAGAGTCATAATTGGCCTTGGTTACTTTGAAAATGACATAGATCCTTCAAGGAAGATAACAATAAAAGCCTATGATGTTGTTGAACACCCATCCAAAGGAGTGATTGTCTTTCCTATCAAAGTAGGTCCACCAATAGAGAACACTTTACTACAAGTGCTAAATTTGGATCTCCCCTAAAATATGATTCTAAGTCATCCATGGATTCATGTAATGAAAGCAGTTCCTTCGACCTATAACCAATGTCTCAAATATTCATACAATTGAACTAAGATAACAATTCCTAGATATTCTAATCCATTTCAATTTTGTGCTAACTTGAAGGATACTCTGCAGCAACAAGTGCCAGTAAATAGAGAGGTGTCTTCACCTAATCATGTGGATCCCAATACATTGTTAGAATCTATCAAGGGTAAGATAAAAATATAAGATCAAGGCTGTGGAGAGTATTCAATGTTCCAAACATTTTTTATTGGCAAGCTACCTATGTCACCAAAATCACATGGTAAACCACATTTGTTAAAAAAGGAATCCAAAACAATCACCCAATATCAACCCCCCACCACATTCACAAAGTGGTGTGAACTAAACAAATAAACATTGGATGATGATGTAATAGATGATAACTCAATGATGAATGGATAGTACCAAATTGGTACTGAGAGGGGGAGGGTGAATCAGTACAAACAAAAACACAATCCTAAACCAGTTTGTTAGCAAACACTGTGCTTTGGTAGACAAACAGTAACACTGGTCTTAAATAGAGTACAATAGACAAAACCTAGAATAACTGAGACAAGCATAAACCGGTTGACACTTATCTTTTCATACAATCTAATACTTCTTTTCCATTTCACCCTAGTGCATGAATAGGTAATCTATCATCAAAGATATATAAATAGCTAGATCAACATGATTTACCTTAAGACACAAATCACTTAAACCATCACATGAATAACACCACACAGGACACACAAATTTTTTTACGTGGAAACCCAACTGGGAAAAACCATGGTGGGGATGAATACCCACAAGCTGTTTTTGAACTCTTTAGAAGTCCGCTCTGTTAGGAGCCTTGTCTGGTTAAAGATTGATACAATAGGTTCTGTTAGGAACCGATCCTGTTAGGGATCACCCAGTTAAGGGTTAAATGCTGTTAAAGGTTACCTTGTTAGAGGATTTCAAGAACTCAATGGTTTTGAGTCACACTGTTAAAGGATTTATAGTAAGCCAGTTAAAGCTACCCAGTTAAGGGATTTCCCAACTGTTGAAGTGGTTAGAGATCAACGGGTATTACAATAATCTGGTAACAACACTCAATGACAATGTAGATCCACTTTAGCTCCTCTTCACCTTTTGCACTTACACTCTATAGGTATCACTTCTCTCCTCTAGTCTAGCAAGAATCATGTATCTCTTCTCATGGATACACACACAAAACTTTTCCCAACAACCTCAGAAAGAAACACAACATCGACCTTATAGGAAACAGATAGGTCGGTTGCATAAACCCTAAACCCTAAACTTGTTAGGTTAAGCAATTCAAATGGTTCAATCCTGATTGTTGAGCACATTGCATTAAATGCAATAGTCTTGAACCATTCTCAAGATGTTCTCCATCATCCATTTTCCACTGATTTCATGGCAGCTAATAACCCATCATGTGTTTTCACCATTTACAGACTTTGCACATTCCTGAGGTAGATAGGAACAATCTCCTTCATGTAAGATCCTTCACACGCACAAGGCTAACGTGGCAACATGATCTATTCTTTGTTACAATGCTAACTCATCACACAAAGTCACTCATTGAGTCACATAGGCTTGAAGTACTTGAACCAAAAACCTTGAAGTTGAGACTACCAACTAGTAGTCATACAAAGCTTCCATGTACTAGTTCCAATAACCACATGTCGGTTCACCTTGAACAAACACACCGCTTCACTTTGGCACATATACCGATTCACAATGTTATACCGGTTCTCACATATATCGGTTCTTGGTAACATACCGGTTCTCTCTTCTTTAGCATATTGACATCAGTGACAACATACAATGTCATCATGTCCTCATACCGGTTCACATAATGCCAACAATCTCCCCCATTGGCATTGATGGCAATATACAAAGTGTTGGAATATGCACACTCCAATGAGACATTGTAGGTGATTGAAGGTTTTGTCATTGATGGCAACCTTACAATCCTATGGCACCGGAAAGGCATTACACTGGAAAGATAGTTCACTGGCATCAATGATCAGACTCTACACTGGCACAAAGAAAGGAAGTATACCGGCACAAAGGCCGACAAGATTTTATTATATTATATTTTGTTTATTATTGTAAAAACTTTGTAAGCTAACTTGGCAAGTTGTAAAATGACTCTTATATATAAGAGAGATCATTGTAGACATTTTGTAAGTTAGGTAAGTGAAGTAAGCGAAAAGGAAAGTTATTAAGGTAGACCTATTATGCAAAATATAGGTTAAAGGATTTATGTAAGAAGTAGAGAAGCAACCGATACTGGACCAGGCATTATAGATGCTATTGTAAAGCAGTACAAGATATTGGATTCATATAATCCACATTGTAAGTCAGTGAGACTTCCCATTGAGCAGTGAGCTCTAGGAAGTTGGCCTTCCTGCATGTGCAGGCCCCTCGTGTAAGTAATATTCTCTTATTGGCCAGTAAGTGGATATTGTGGGTCACAAATCCCACTGAGGATTTTCCCACACTGAGATTCCTCGTTAAATCCTTGTGTCATGGTGTGCTTTTCATGTGGATGTTTTTAATTCTATTAATTTCATTATTTCTTGCATACCGATACACTATTATAATATGTTCTACATGTTTTAAGATAAGAAATTCTACTCACCGGTTAGATACTGATTCACCCCCCCCCTCTCAGTATCTGTGGGAATCCTAACACAAAGATATCTATCTACTTCACATCTTCTCCCCCAATTTCTGCAGATAACTTCTCTACTTCACTTCTTCTCCCCCTTTGACAACAATGCCAAAGTGGAGGCACAAGCTTCCCTTTTCCATTATGTTGCTCCCCCTGAGGAGTAGCATCCTTCAACACATCAATCCTGAAGAAAAATTTGACTATGCAATACTTGACTGATGTGTAGTATATACCTTTAGTTTACCTCCTGAAGGGGCAACACCCCTAATTGACCTCTTAAGTACATAAATGTAGCCTTTGGGAGAGGCTTGGTGAATATGTTTGGTAATGGCTCCTTATTGGAAACATGTTCCAATGCAATCTCTTTGTTCTGAACCTTTTCCCTCAAGAAATGATACTTAAGCTCATATTGTGTGGTTCTAGAATGTAAAACTAGATTCTTGGAGATGTTAATTGCACTAGTATTGTCACAAAATATACTTACTGGTTCAGATATAGGAACTTTGAAGCCATTTAATACATGCTTCATCCAAATTGTCTGAGTGCAGTTCATGAAAGCTGCAACATACTCTACTTTTGCTATAGACTGAGAGATACAACTCTTCTTCTTACTCATCCATGAGACGAGTCTACCACCGAGAAAGAATGCACCACTAGTTGTGCTCTTCCAATTGTCCACATTACTTGCCCAATCAGCATCTGTGAATACTTTCAAGTTGAAATCCTTGCTATATGGATACCATAATCCATAATCAATAGTTCCCTTCAGATACCTAAGAATCTGCTTGACTACAACCAAGTGGGATTCTCTTGGACTTTTCTGGAACCTCGTAGTAATGCCAATTGCATGTGCAATATCGGGTCTGCTATGCACTACATAATGCAACTTACCAATCATTGATCGATATTCCTTCTCATTAACCAATGTTGAGTCATCCTCTTTGGATAGTTTACAACTGGTCACCATCGGTGTACCAACCAGTTTGATATCTTCCATGCCAAAGGTCTTCAACACCTCTTTGACATACTTAGACTGAGTGATAAAGATTCCATCTTTCATCTGCTGAATATGCAGTCCAATGGAGAGCTTAATCTCCCCTATGAGTGACATCTCAAACTCTTTCTTCATCTCATCTACAAACTCATGAATCATCTTGTCATCTCCACCAAAGATAATGTCATCAACAAATACCTCACAAATCAGGATCTGATCTCCTTCAGACTTCAAGTAGATATTGCTATCTTCACTTGTTCTCTCAAATTCAATCTTCACAAGATGGGAGTGTAGGTGTTCATACCATGCTCTAGGTGCTTGCTTTAGACCATATAAGGCTTTATGTAGCCTACACACCATGTCACTATCTTCAGATAGGGAAAACCCATCTGGTTGCTCTATATACACCTCCTCTTCAAGTACACCATTTAGGAATGTGGATTTTACATCCATTTGATATACTTTGAATCCTTTAAAAGCTACATATGAAAGAAGCATACGAACTCCTTCCAATCTGGCTATAGGAGCAAAGGTTTCTCCATAGTCTTCTCCTTCTTCTTGGGCATATCCTTTACACACCCGTTTGTCTTTGTTTCTAATCATTGTGCCATCCTCATTCAGCTTATTTCTGAAAACCCATTTGGTACCAATGACATTTTTATGCTCCGATCTAGGTACCAAAGACCATGTACCATTTCTCTCTATCTGGTCAAGTTCCTCTTCCATTGCCTTGAACTAGTATTCATATTTATGTGCCTCTTTGAATGATTTAGGCTCAAATTCAAAGATCATACATTAGTTTTCTCTGACCTTTCTTCTTGTAAGGATTCCTGCATCCTTATCTCCTATGATTTGCTTAGGATCATGATTCAGCTTGACATATTGAGGAATGGTCTTAATAGATTCCTCTTGCTTTTCTTCTTCATCCTCATCTCCATCAGTATCAACATCTATATCTATCGGTGTAGGAACACTGTTATTGGTACTTGGTTGACTAGCAATTGGTTCCTAGAAGGTAACAACCGATTCATTTACCACTTTCTCACTACCAGTTTCCTCAGTTTTCTTAGAGGTTTCATCAACTCTTACATTGATGTTTTCCATAATTCTCTGAGTCCTATTATTGAAACACTTGAGAGCTTTGCTCTTGGTGGAATACCCTAGGAATATTCCCTCATCACATTTCACATCAAATTTGCTTTGGTGTTCACTCCTCTTGATGTAATATTTGTTACCAAACACTCTAAAGTAGTTAACCACAGGTGTCTTACCGGTCCAATACTCATAAGGAGTATTATCCTTACCTTTCTTGATGAGTACCCGATTCATTGTGTAGACTGCAGTGCTCACCGCTTCTCTCCAAAAGGTGTGAGCAACCTTTCCTTGAATCAACATTTTTCTTGTTGCTTCAACCACAGTCTGATTATTCCTCTCTGCTAGGACATTCTACTATGGAGTTCGAGGGGTAGACAGTTGCCTCTTGATGCCATGTTCTTCATAGTACTTGTTGAATTCACTAGAAGTGAATTCCCCTCCTTGATTAGTTCTCAGGCACTTGATCCTTTTACCTCTTTCCGTCTCCACTAATGCTCTGAAAGCTTTGAACTTTACAAAAGCTTTAGACTTATCTTTCAAGAATGTGACCCACATCATTCTTGAGCAGTCATTAGTGAGAATCATGAAGTACCTATCACCCTGCACACTCCTAGTTTTCATAGGACCACACAAATCAGTATGCACAAGATCAAGCAAACTGTCAGCAGTGAAAGGTTTACCTTTAAAAGTTGAGGAAAACATTTTCCCCAGTTGACACTCTTTGCACAAGGTATTTTCTAGTTTTCTTAGCACCGACAACCCTCTAACTACCTTGATCTTACTGGCCTTCACAATGTTATCAAAGTTTACATGGCAGAGTCTCCTATGTCATATCCATCTGTCATCGAATTTAGCCATAAGACATGTACTTATATTTGCATTCAGCTAAAATAGGTTTCCTTTGGTTTGCATACCGGTGGCCACCAATTCACCATTCTTTCCTTTGATTCTGCACACTCCATTCTTGAATTCAAGAGTGAGACCACTATCATTCAGTTGGGCAACACTCAGAAGGTTGTGTCTGAGACCATCAACCCAATACAAATCGTCAGCACTACTCTTTCCATTCAAAGAGATGGACCCTCTGCCTTTGACCATACATGGTGCATCATTACCAAAGTGAACCACACCACCATCATACTCTTCCAAGGATAGAAACTTGCTCCGGTCACCAATCATATGGTGAGAACAACCACTATCAATAATCCACTCATTGGAATTATCAAAGTAGGAGACAAGAGCCTTCTTGTCTGACACATCTTCCTTGACAGAAACAAACACAATATCTTCATTTTCTTCATCTTCTGATTCCTCATCTGTGACACCTTCCTCAACTGCCACAAAATAGTTTCTCCGGTTTCCTCCTTTGAATTTCTTGAACCTTTCTGGTTTGTCCTTGTTGTCACCATTAGGACAGTTTACAATAATATGTCCTATCCAATTAAAAGAAAAGCATTTCAAAGGGAGCTTACCTCTATATTTACAGGTTCCTTTAGGAAGTTTCCTGGCAAGAAGAGCTTCAAATGCCATCAGAATTTCCTCATCATCCATTTTTCTGCTCTGTCTTGGTTCACCACTAGTGCTAGCTTCTTTTCCTTTTCTGGATGGTACAGTAGAAGCTTTAAAAGTTGATTCAGTCTTTTGAACACTGCCATCAAAACTATTTAGCTCATAGGCTGTCAACTTTGCAATGATGGAGTCTAGGGATACCTTAGTCTTTTCTATTGATCTCAACTCTTGAATAGCAGCAACCCTTATTGCATAGACCAGTAATAAGGATCTCAGAACTTTCCTTACCATGGTGGAATCTTCCATTTTACCACTTGCACTCTTGATATCTCCAACAACAGTTTTGATTCTTATTCCATACTGTTGAATGGTCTCACCTTCAACCATCCACATGTCTTCAAACTTCCCTCTAAGGCTTTCTTCCTTAGCTTGTTTTACATGCTCATCACCGCCGTAGATATTTTCAAGAGTATCCCATAATTCTTTGGGATTTACTTTATCTTGGACATCAATAAACTCAATGTCAAATAAACTACTAATTAGGGCTTCCATGACTTGCCCATTCTCCTGCATCTCTCTCTTTTGGTCATCGGTGAGAGTACCGGTAGGGGAAACATAAGCATTATCAACATAGCTCCTGTGCTGAGCACCCATGCTTCTGATGTATATCTTCATTTTGTCTTTCCATATACTAAAATTATCTCTGTTGAACTTTGGACCTTCCCTCTTCATCATTAGACTAGGATCTTTTCCTCAAGCGGTTAAGCTTATAACACAGAGGACCTGGAGGATGCTCTGATACCAATTGATAACTCAATGATGATTGGATAGTACCAAACCAGTACTGAGAGGGGGGGGTGAATCAGTATAGACAAAACACAATCCTAAACTGGTTTGTCAGCAAACACTGTGATTTGGCAGACAAATAGTAACATCGGTCTTAAATAGAGTACAACCAACAAAACCCAGAATAACTAAGACAAGCATAAACCGGTTGACACTTATCTTTTCATACAATCTAATACTTCATTTCCATTTCACCCTAGTACATGAATAGGTAATCTATCATCAAAGATATATAAACAGCTAGATCAACATGATTTACCTTCAGACACAAATCACTTAAACCATCACATGAATAACACCACACATGACATATAGATTTTTTCATGTGGAAACCCAACTGGGAAAAACCATGGTGGGGATGAATACCCACAAGCTATTTTTGAACTCTTTAGAAGTCCGATCTGTTAGGAGCCTTGTCCGCTTAAAGACTAATACAATAGATTCTGTTAGGAACTGATCCTGTTAGGGATCACCCAGTTAAGGGTTAAACCCTATTAAAGGTTACCTTGTTAGAGGATTTAAAGAACTCAATGGTTTTGAGTGACCCTGTTAAAGGATTTACAGTAAGCCAGTTAAAGCTACCCTGTTAAGGGATTTCCAAACTATTGAAGTGGTTAGAGATCAACAGGTATTACAATGATCTAGTAACATCACTCAATGCCAATGCAGATCCACTTTAGATCCTCTTCACCTTCTGCACTTACACTCTATAGGTATCACTTCTCTCCTCTGGTCTGGCAAGAATCAAATACCTCTTCTCTTAGATACACACACACAACTTTTACCAACAACCTCAGAAAGAAACACAACATCGACCTTATAGGAAACAGATAGGTCGGTAGCATAAACCCTAAACCCTAAACCTGTAGGTTAAGCAATTCAAATTGTTCAATCTTGACCATTGAGCACATTGCATTAAATGCTATAGTCTTGAACCAATCTCAAGACATTCTCCATCATTCATTTTCCATTGATTTCATGGCGACTGATAACCCATCACACATTTTCACTGTTTATAGACTTCACACATTCTTGAGGTAGATAGGAACAATCTCCTTCATGCGCACAAGGCTGATGTGGCAACACGATTTGTTCTTCATTACAATGCTAACTCATCACACAAAGTCACCGGTTGAGTCACACAGGATTGAAGTACTTCAACCGGAAACCCTGAAGTTGAGACTACCAACCAGTAGTCATACAAAGCTTCCATGTATCGGTTTCCATAACCACATACCGGTTCACCTTGAACAAACACACTACTTCACTTTGGCACATATACTAGTTCATAATGTTATAGCAATTCTCACATATACTGGTTCTTTGTAACATACCGGTTCACATAATGCCAACAATAGATTGGCTCTATAAAGATGAAGTGGATACAACAGACAATCCACCTATCAAATTCCCAGTAGAACAATATGGAAAAGGATTTACCATAATGCAGAAGAAGGGATATGATGGATGCAGTGGTTTGGGACTAGACAAAAAAGGAATATTGGAGCCTATAATTCTCGAGATGTGACATAAAACTTTGGGTTTAGGTTTTGTACCATTGCGAATCAGAACTTCATCTACCAAAGTGACTATGTGTGAAAAACAACATGATTCTAATGATGAAATGACACCTAAGGACACCCATCCTAAAATCGACTCTAATGAATGGGAGTGGGACTCTTATTTCTCTAGCTCCTATGCCCTTGATAATGTCTTTATTGACCTCGACGATGTTCCTATGGAAGAAAAACATGAAATTCCTCCTCCCCGCAAAACATGCCCTAAATCTTGGATAGAATAATTTTGGAATCCTAGCACTGAATCTAACATAAGTAGATTAGATAGTGATATCACTAACATTCATGTCATTACTATCTTGATCCAAACCTTTATTGAAACTGATGATGACATGCCCCTTGTATACCCACATCTTATCCAATGTGACCAACAAGGACCACTTTAGTTAGATTGCTTTGGAAATGATGAGGTAATAGTAAAATTCCTTGAGCTTAGAGAAGGCACACCAAAAGGTGATCACAACAATAGATTTCCTATTGATTTATATTCCACAACATATTTTGGGGAGTCAACTCCATCTTCTAGTCGCAAAATTATAAAAGAAAATAAAAAGGAAAAAAATCAAAAGAATAGGTCTCTGGGTGAAAACTACAAGGCACCCTCTCACCACAAAAAAGTAAAAACAAAGGACATACCTATGGGTGAAAACCTGTCTAAAGTGCCAAAAGGTGGAAAATTGGACATAACCTCGTCAGGTGAGGATAAATCAACATTTCTTGTGGAAATGATCGATGAGATAAATTTGGGTACAGTTGACAACCCTAAGGTCATTCATTTTGCTTCTTCGTTGTCAAAACAAGAAAGAATAGACTTTGTTAACTTCTTCCTTAAGAAGAAGATCAATTTTGTGTGGTCTTATGCAGACATGCCTAGCCTTGATCCAGAATTAGTTCTTCGTCATCTACCACTAAAACCCGATGCCAAGTCTATCAAACAAAAACTGAGAAAAATGCATTCTCAAGTGGCCCTACTAGTCAAAGTTGAACTCAAGAAATTGTTGGATGTGGGCTTTATTAGACCAATTGATTACGTAGAGTGGCTCTCCAACTTAGTGCTAGTCAGCAAAGCAATTGAGGGCATTAGAGTTTGCATGATTTTAGAGACTTAAACAAAGCATGCCCTAAAGATGACTTTCCTCTGACAAATATAGACATTATAGTGGGCATGACCTATGGATATGAGATGTTGTCATTGATGGATGGATTTTCTAGGTATAATCAGATTCAAATTTCTCTTGAAGACCAGCATAAGATTGCATTCACATGTGCTTGGGGAACCTACTATTGGAATGTGATGCCATTTGGCCTAAAAAATGCAGGAGAGACTTATCAACGAGCCATGACAACAATATTTCATGATTTTATGCATACACTAATAGAGGACTGTGTGGATGATTTGTTGTGCAAATTAACTACTAGAGATAGTCATCTAGCTATTTTAGGCCCAATCTTTGATCGAATGGAGGAATACAAGCTCAAACTCAACCCGAAGAAGTGTGTATTTGGGGTAATAGCCAAAAAACTATTAGGATATATTATTTCACAAAGAGGCATAGAAGTGGATCCCACAAAGGTAAAAGCAACTATGAATATGCCTCCTCTTATAAATCTTTGTCAACTAAGAAGTCTTCAAGGCAAGTTACAATCAATCTGGTGGTTGATAGCTCAATTGGCAGATAAGTGTCACCCCTTCCAACATGTGTTGCATAAAGGGGTAGTTTTTAAATGGACTGATCAATGTCAATAGGCATTGCAATCTTTAAAATATTATCTTCTATCACCACCTATCTTAATGCCTCCCATAGATGGAAATCCCTTTATTTTGTATATCTCTACAACAGATACAACATTAGGAGCTTTTTTGGCCCAACAAGATGAACAAGACAAAGAGCGGGCTATTTATTATATTAGTCAAACATTAGTGGGCTATGAATTAAACTATTCTACCATTGAGCAGGCATGCTTGGCAATTGTTTTTGCAGCTCAAAAGCTATGACATTATATGCTAAATCATAAGACCTTGTTGGTAGCCAAGATTTATCCATTGAAATATTTTCTTAGCAAAGAAGCTCTCATAAATCTCCTATAAAAATGGGTCATGATTTTAAGCAAATTTGATATTGAATACACTGAAAGAAAAACAATAAAATGACAAGTCATAGCTGATCAACTTGTAGATGCACCTATCCAAGATGATCATCCAATGTTGATTGATTTTCTAGATGAATCAGTCTTTGTTGTCACATCTTCTAATGAATGGTAAATTATATTTTGATGGATCCCACACCAGATTTGGCTCAATGGTGGGTATCTTATTTGTAATGGTCCCTCAAGGTAATGTTATTCCAAAATCCTACAGAATAACTTTTGATTACACCAATAATATCGCAGAATATGAGGCTTTGATTATTGGACTCAGAATAGGAATTCAATGGGATATTACACATCTACAAGTCATGGAGATTCTTAGTTAGTCATCTACCAAGTAAATGATGACTATGAAAAAAAAGATGAAAAGCTTCTCCCTTATAAGCACATGGTAGAACATTTCAAGACAAAATTCACTGTATCCAATTTAATCAAGTCCCCTGCCTTTAGAACAAATCAACAGATGCTATGGCAACTATTGCCTCTATATTGGATATCCCTCAGAATATAGACAAATGTGAATTTTTGGTAGAGCAGATGTTGGTCCCATCTTTTGAAATTCTGACATCAGATCTGGTGTGTGTCCTTGTTGGTCCTAAATCCTCATGGTACAAAGAAATCTATGAATACCCAAAATCCCAAACCATACCTCCAAACCTTTCTACCAAAAAATGTCTAGTCTTTATTAGACAAGCTGCCAAATATGTCATCATCAATGATACCCTCTATCGTCGATCCTTTGAACAAACCTTCCTTAGGTGTCTAGGTTATGATGAAGAACAAACGACTTTACACGAAGTTCACGATGGTATATGTGGGGGAAATTTTAATGGTCTTATCTTGGCTAAAAATTTGGTCTGAGCCAGATAGGATTGGTTGACAATGGAAAAAGAGGCCCATGAATTTGCTAAGAAGTATTACAAATACCAAAGGCATGGAGATTACATTCATGTGCTAGCACAAGAACTTCAACTTGTCATATCTCCATGACCCTTTTCTTAATGGGGCCTTGGTCTCATCGGAAAGATCCACCCAACATCAGCAAATAGACATAAGTTTATCATAATGGCCACATAATACTTTACAAAATGGATTGAGGCTATACCCATGACTTTTATCACTGGCACACAAATTTCTAAATTCATTATGAACTATATCAGATGTCTATATGGGGTCCCTCTTGCAATAGTAACAGACAATGGTTGTCCATTCAAAAATAAATATGTCCAAGAAATTTGTGAGAAGTTTCACATCCAACATCATCTCTCAAGTCTCTATTATCCATAGAGTAAAGGCAAAGCTAAGGCATCCAATAAAACCATTATCAAGATACTCAAAAAGGTGGTCAATGATGTTGGTCGAGATTGGCATGTGCAGTTAAATCCATCTTTATGGGCTTATCACACTTCTATCTGCACCCCTACTAGTGCAACACCTTACTCTTTAGTGTATGAAGTGGAAGCTATCTTACCTTTGGAAGTCAAGATTCCATCCCTATGAGTCTCCTTATAGCACCTGATAAATGATGAAGCATATAGTTTCTAGGATGCATCAACTTGAAATGCTAGATGAAAGGCGCTAGACAACTTTGACACATTTTCAAGCATATCAAAATCGTCTTCATCACACCTATAATGAGAAAATAAAAGGGTGACACTTCAAAGTGGGAGACTGGGTCTTGAAAGTCAACCCTAAGAATTCACAATCTACTGAGATCATCAAAGGAAAATTTGAACCTAATTGGGTTGGCCCTTTCATTGTAACTACAACATATGATTCAGGTGCTTATCAACTTGCAACCGTAGAGGGAGAACCACTATCAGATCATGTGAAAAACATACACCTCTAGAAGTATTATACATAGGTTTATTTTAGCAGTTCTTCAATATGATCTTGAAAAAATGACAAAAAATGTGAAAATGCAAAAAAAAAAAAAAAAAAAAAAGGAAAGAAAAACCATTCACCCTCTATTGAAAACCTAGCAAACAGGAACTTTGGGCAAGTATTATGGTGAAAACCTGGCAAATAGGCACCACATGTAGCAAGGTCACTTCTTTGCCATCTATCATGGTTCCCTTTGTACATAGCACAAATTTTTATCACGCCTATCCATTTTTATTTGATCTAGTGTCCTTCTCCAGGCTTGCTATTGGTCAGCATCAATATCTTTCTCGGTTGATTGGCAATCCTTGTACATATGTTTTCTATCTTGGTCACTCTATATAATTTGGACCTTAATTGGGGGCAAATCCCTTGTCATAATCAATTGACAGAGTTGTCATATTGAACAACTCAGAGGCTATGGCATGTACATAACTTATAAAGTCTTGAAAACATCCATAAAATTCAAATAACGTCCTTAAAAAAAAATCCCTATAAGTAAAAAATGTCTTGAAATAATCCAAAAAAATCATAAAAATCTCCTAAAAAATCCTACAAATTGCAAAACATCCTGAAATAACACAAAAACATTGCAAAATGTCCTACAAAAAGCACAAAAAAATCAAAAAAATCTTGAAAACCCCTAAAAATTGAAAAACATGAAGAATCCAAAAATTAACACTTTTGTTTAATTTTCACTAATAAATTGTCCCTTTTGTACATAGATAGACATCTACGTAGACATAAAACAAATGATGCATTAAACATTGCAGTTAGCTAATCACACATTAATAGATGAACTGTTCAACCAACCAAGCATTCAAACTAATTAACTTGTCTTATCAATCAACCAACATTAACATTAGCAGTCCTTTGTCAACATTATCATGGGTCTTATGCAGGGTGTGGTATAAAAATAGATTGTGTCCCATCTTAGATGGGGTATTGCATTCCCTGAAACCAGACAACATGATTGTCCTTTAAACACACCATTCTCACTTATGGCAATGAAGATTAGGATATTTGTTTGACTTGTTTGAACTTGTGAATCTTATCTTTCTTTGATATATCTTTGTTCATGTTCCTATGCTACTCGATGACATCACATAGTGTTTTAGAGTGGCCGAGATGGCTCATGATCATTTTTGTTTGTTTCTTGTTTGCAAAGTATTTCATAAATTTCTAGGGCATGTATGTCTTGGGTGTCTATGATAAGTATGTTCTCTTTGTGAACGCCGCACATACCTCGACCCTTGAAACACATATTATCGTAGGTTGTTTTTGACTCATTCACTGTCTGCAATGTGTCTGTTTTATGCAAAGGGATTGCATTATTGCTTTGTCCTTCAATTCCATGATGCACCGCATTCATTTTTCCATGTTAAATAAAGGCTCTCATTTAGTAATGTGCACTTGTGAATGCAAGGTTTCTTCCCCCTCTTCCTTTGTCCAATTTAAACTTACTAACATTTTTTCTATCAATCATTCAACTCTTTATCTCTAATCAATTAACTATTCTATTGTTCCCTCATGTTTTCTCTTTATAACATTTCTTCTCTTCTTTTCGAGAGATCATTCATTCCTTCCATACGTTTACAATGTCTTGAGAGGGCATCTACCTCCATTCTATCATTCTACTGGGGCATGATCTCTTTAATTATCACTAGTAGAAATATGGCCAATAAATGACTATGTGACCAAAAATTTTAGTCACGAGACCAATTTTTTACATTTTTTTACAAAAACGTTATGAATGACTAAATAAATGACTAATTTGGTCATCGGGTGAGATCACACAAATTAAAATGACTAAATAAATGACTAGATAATTGTCTGGCTCTTCTCTTAAAGAAATTAGGTACTTGTGGAAATGATATAAAAAATTGATCCTTATATTTTTGTTTGTAAATTATTTATTGTTTAAATATTATTTTTATTTATAAATAATAAATTATTTTATTAGCAGATGTATTATATTATATTCTTTTATTTCTATTAAAAATATAATAAGAATAAAAGTAATATAACATGGCACAACATGTTCATTAACGGTGATCATAATTAATACCATCTTGATAAAATTTTAGGACATAGGACTCAAATTTGAGGTGAAAGATTGACATAAACAAATTGTAGAAATAGGACATGATGATGATTTTTAAAGACAATCAAAATCCCAATTTTGTTAAATAGATTTATAGAGTTCAATAACACATCAATTACATATAAGATTTGAATACTACAAGTAGATTCTAGCTACAAAGTATAATATCTATATTAACAAATCACAATCACCTCTTATACAAACTAAGCAGCCTTATCTAATTCTCATTTCATTAAAACTTTACTTGTCATATATATTGTTTGTATTAGATTTACTCAATTATTTATTTATCTAAATTAATCAAATTAAAAAATAGAATACTTACTTTGTAACGTTTAAATTTGATTCCTATTCAAAATATTAAGTATTTATTGACCAACATTAAAATTAAACATGCCTTTGTAAAAATATGACAATTAAGTACACCAACTATAATATTAATTAAATTGCCCATTGGCAATCACAATTTTAACCACATTTACTGTTAATATTATTTCCTTGTATTATTAAATAGTTCTGAAAATCCATTAAATTAATACTAATACAAATTCTTTGTATTATTATTAATTAATTGAACATTTGAAAATAAAGTTCCAATACGACATTAAATTAACTAAGTCATTAATAAAGTCATCTAGAAAATAAATCTTCCATTATGGACAACTAATCCCCTTAAAATATTTAAATAATCGTATATAAATAATTTACCCCCTTCTAATTTAAAATGACTGAAACAATCCATTAATGCCAATACAACTTCAATGTTAATTAAATCGTTCAATTATAATTCTACTATTTTAACTATTTTAGAATTCATGTAACTTCCCTACATTAATATTATTTAAAAAAAAATATAGGTAATTGTTTACCAATCATAAATTTAATCATTTAGATATCTTTACTCGGGTAAAGATATGTATTATAATCATAACCAGTTGTTTAATGAATGTATATATTTATATCTAAATGTTCATATATATACACATGCTTAACATATATATATTCTTAAAAGAAATATAATTCCACTTACGAGATTTCAAACCCTAAATTTTTTTTTCAATAAAAGTGGATTATTCCACTATACTTTTTTATTAATATTTTTTTATTTTTTACATAGGATTCAAAGAGCATACTGAAGGAAAGAATCCAGGGAAGAAAACCTCTAGTCACAGCTCATAAAATAAACCTATAGTATCTAACGGATCAGTTTATGTACCCCACCCAAAACCACATACAAAATGCGGTCACAACACATATAATATCATTTGCATAGAGCCCATATGACAATTTGCCAAAAAAAACCATCGGATAATTTTCAACTGTAGACATTTCAAACCCTAAATTGAAAACCACTTGCTAGACCCTTTTTATCAATGCCCTAACTTAATACTAAGTTAGGGCATCTATATCTCCTTACCCCTTATTCTTGTTTGCAGGGCAGAGATATGAAAGGCGTCAAGAGGAAAACCAAGTAGTGGAGGGAAGGTCAAGCTTTCCCCCCCCACGGGCAGCTATGTGTTGTCATGGTGAGAGGCAGAAAGGAAGGGACTGAGCCCGTGTGGTCCACGGCTCCTTAGGGGTTGTGGCCCACACAGTGGGTCGCGGTTCCCTGAGACGCTGCTTGTCAGCAGCTCCCTGGGGGTCATGGCCCACTATGTGGGTCACGGCTCATGCGGTCCACTATGTGGGTCATGGCTCCCTAAGGCACAACTTCCGATAGGGGTGGGGCGAGCCTTCAACTTCCTCATTTATTTTTTTTGTTTAAAAATTTATTTATCAATAATTTTTTTTTATGACTGGTATATTTTAGGTTTGTAACAATCCTTGCTCCTCACTGTTTTTTCAACTTCATCCACATGGCTATCAATATTCACTTCTTTGGTATGAAATTCCTTTGGCTATGACTTTGTATAAATTACTAGTAGATTAGAATTCTTCATAGACCACCAATTTTCTATAAATCTTGTGCAAGTTAGGAAATATTAGAGAAAACTATAAAACCATATTTTTGTTTCATCATTCAAATAAGATATTAATTTGTATGAATTTCTCATATATTCTATATATTAATAGAAATAGTTGGTTATGTTTTCTTTATGCAGATCTATGAAAACTCATGTAAATATGCAAGGTCCATTGCCACCAAATTGATGGAAGTCGTAGATTGTCCAACAAACTACATTTCTAATTTTTGAAGTACCATTGAAGAGTTGATGTATTTATACCTTAGGTAATTGACTGGCAGACAATTTTTTTAATAGAAATGGCACTTGAGACCAACTAGATGGTGGTCATATGGGACTTTAGACACAAATGATCACTACCTTCAAATTGCAATAGCTCTTAGAAAACCTATTATAGTTCATTCTTCACTATTTAGAAAACTATGAGTAGAAATTTTTTTCATGTATAACTTGTGACTATTATGTACTCATACAAAGTCTTTGCTAATGTATACAATGTACATTTGGAGTATCTTCTCATTATTATAGAGCTCTTTTTTCTTTCTTTCTATTTATAAATTGTTTAGTTATGCAATTGGTATTTTTATGCTCTTGTCATTATTGTGTGCTCGTATATCACTGTAACAACAATCAATGACTAAATTAATGACTAAATATATGACTAAATATACGACTAAATAAATGACTACCATGACTAAATATATGACTAAATAAATGTGACTAAATATATGACTAAATGAATGACCAAATCGATGACCAAATTGATCAATCAAAACAACCAGTGGTCATGTGACCAAACTGATTTATGACTGGCAATAAACTACCAGTGGTCACGTGATCAAATTTAGGCATTTATCTACAATGTTTGGTAGTTTATTTAGTCATATATTGTTGTTTTGTACTAGTGTATTCTCCGAAACAACGCTCAGAATCACATTGTCTCAAATGGTTTTCCTTGAATTGGTGGCATAAGCACTAGTGGATTCAAGACATATTCTTTAAGCAATTGAAAAGCTTGTTGGTATTTGTCATCCCACTTAAACATAATATTATTGTGAAGCTAATGTTGAAATAGGTGACACCTTTTTGTAAGCTATGCTATGTGTCGTGTATCTGTGAAGTGTGTACCTATTATACCTACAACTGCAACACAAAATACTCAATAAATCATCACAAGCAATGGTTAGAAAACTAATCAATGAATGATAAAACCATAGCTAATCGATCTATTGCATCCTAGTAAATGCGAGTATGAATTTTGCTCTCAGATCTGGTTAGGCAAATTCTAGTGACTTGACTACACTTAAATGGAGAATTTAAATGATGAAGATTCATAAGCTAGCAATGATAGCATGATTAAGCTACATGATTTTATCATTATGCTAGAAAATAAGCTAGAATGAAGATGCAATTAAGCTAAAAATAAGCTATATTTAAGCTAAAATTGATCATGATAACAATGCTAAAATGATAAACTAAGAGCTATATGCCTATAGTAACAATGCTTGAATGCAAATGAGATGGGATCCAGGATCAAAATTAGGGGCCCTTTGTGCTCCAAAATGGGGTCTATTTATAGGATTTCCAAGGCCAGGGGTGAGGTGGTAGGAATCAACAGTCAAGATCAACTCTAAAGATATCAATGGTTAAATTGGAGGAGGTTGGCAAAGAGGCTGGATGAAAGGGAACATTTGGAGGTTGGTAGGAGAAGGGGTCGAATGAAAGGGAACACTTAGTGACAAGTGTCACAAAGCTTTTCTCATGAGAGGGAAAAGTGTCCAAGGAAAGGGGACATGGTGGTTAGGATGTGCAAGCTAGGATGGAGTTAGGCAAACCAGGGGTTAGATGGAATGAGTTAGGTTTAGAAGGTTAAAAATTCAAATAATAGGAAAAGGCTAATTAATCTCAACAACTCATAAATTGATTTGTTTTAATTAATTAAAAGAATTTATAAGAAATGAATTTGATGATGAAGAATTAATTAATTTGAATTAATTAATCAAAGGGGATTATTGAAATGAACCTATTAAATAAATCCTTAGATTTATTAATAAGTAGATGAAAGGGGGAATTTAATCAAATTGCTTAGTGAATTCAATTAAATTAGGAAGGGAGATTAATTAAATAATTACTTAATTAATTAATTATCTTTAGACCATTTTTAGGTGTATACACTATAAATCTGTGAATGGATTAGAGTTTGCCTTGTAATGATCGTAGTTGACTAATATTCTTAGAAGGAGGAATTTATAAAAAAATTGTGACTTTGGTTGGATATACTTCAATGCCTCGTTGGGATACTATGTATGGATACTATGTATCCCAGGAGTTTCTTGGAGGTCACCCCAAAGACACAGTTCATGGGATTTAATCTCTTTATACTTCTCCAAGTGATCAGAAACCACTGCTAAAACTACCAAATGTTCTTGCCTTGTAACTAAATTTCTTAAAAGATCATCAACATAGTCTTCTATGGTAACATGCATGATGCCATGCAAAATTGTTGTCATGGATCTTTGATATGTGGCACCTACATTCTTGAATCCAAAGGGTATAACATTCCAACAAATGGTACCCCAAGGACATGTGAATGTTGTCTTGTGTTGATCTTCATGTACTATCTCTATTTGATTATATTGGAATAATCTATCCATAAGTGATAGAATTGCACGACCTATTGTGAGATAGACAATCGAATCAACGTTTGGTAATGGGAAGTCATCCTTGGGACAAGCCTTGTTTATGTCTTTGAAATTGGTACATACCCTTATGTTGCCATTTGGTTTTCTAATAGGTACAATATTGGAAATTCATTTGGGGCAGTCTATTGGTCTAATGAAGCCAACATCCAATAATTTTTGAATCTCAAATTTCACTAGTAATGCCACATGTGGATGCATCTTTCACAACTTTGGTTTAACTAGTTTGGTGCTTGGAGTTATTGTCAAATGATGCATAACCAAATAAAGATATAATCCAAGTATATCTACATATGCCCATGCAAAATTTATCTATCTCTCTTTGAAAAACTTTGTGAACTTTGGTTGTTCAATTATTGTCAGTGATTGTGCAAGAAAAATATTATGTGGTACTTCTTCAGTCCGAATGTTTATTTTTATGACCTCTTCAATCAACATATATGACTTCTCCTTGTAGACACCTAAAAATGGTCAACGCTTGCGGCGTCATACTTTAACATTTGCGCATTGCCTCATTTTAGGTTTTTGCATCGCATTAACATTTCTCCTATGATTCGTACTTGGTTTTTATCATCTGCAAACATTGAGTCATTCATCTACATTCTTCATCTATATCGCTTTTGAATTTGGTCTTGTCGACAACACTATCCAGTCATGATTTTAATCAATCTTATCCTATTGCATCAATGTGCATGCTTATTTGTCATCATTTTGGACATCGTCAATCCTAATTAGGGTTTTGTCCTCCTGTCAATCTTGCGATCAATTTGTCATCGATCGTTGTCCTCTTATCAATCTTGTCATCTGGTGATCGATTTATCATCAATCCTTCAATCTTGTCATTTTACGATCGATTTGTCATCGATCGTTGTCATGTTCGATCTTGTCATTTTGCGATTGATTCGTCATCAGTCGTGGTCATTTTCAATCCTGTCATTTCGCAATCTATTTTGTCATCAATCCTTGTCTTTTTTGTCAATCTTGTCATTTAACGATCAATTTGTCATCGATCATCATCCTTCTCAATCGTGTCAATTTGGATCAATTTGTCATTGTTCCTCGTCAATTGGCGCATTTATCAATCAAATAATTTATCAATCCAAAATCAAATCAAATCGATATCAATTATCCTTTATCAAGACCTAATTGTCATTCTCGCATTGCTAATTCATCTTCTAAGGTTTCGTGATTTAATCATTTAACCTTGTTTATCATTTCTCCCTTTAGGATTAATAAATTATTTATTTATCCTAAGTCTTCTCATTGCAATTAAATATTTATTTAATTGGCTAACTATTCCTCTGTGTGAATTAAGTAATAAATGATAGATTATTAATTAATTTACCTAATTTCTAATTTTCATCAATTTCTTATTTTTCTAATTTCTTAATTCCTAATTTCCTAATTTCTTAATTTTTCTAATTCCTAATTTCAAATTTCCTCCTATTCTCTCCTAAATTCATGGAAATGACATAGAAATTTGTCATAATTTATCATAATTGAAAATCAATCAATTTTGACATAGAAATTGTCATAATTTTTCATAAATCATCAATCAACAAATTTTGCATAGAAGGTGCATAATTTGTCATAATTGACATAATTGATTTGCAATTTCCATTTGAATTGAATCATGCTAATCTTGTCATCTCTCCAATTCCTCTATAAATTGGATGAATTTCTTCAATCAATCCCTTAATTAATAATTGGTAATCAGACTATTAAATTTCTAATCACTTTGTCAAATCACGCTTCTAGTATTCTTGTGTCAATGTCAATCTTGCTTTCTCAATTAGGTGTATGCACTTGAAGGTGAGATCTACAACAAAACCATTTGGAGAAGAAAGAAGAACAATTGAGCTGCATGAAGGAAGCATTCAGATCTGCATATGGTTTGCATAGTATTTACTTTTGAATGTTTTATCTTTATGTCTTTATTGGATGTAATTGGGATAGATCATTGCAATGAGCTTTCGTGATTGAGCTAATGATTAGTATGTTTATATTTGTTTGTTATGATTTCCTATTTCCTAAGCTATATAAATTGGTGAACTCGACATGAACACTAACCTTCTAACCTCTTTATGGTGTTTTTGAGTGCTTTCAAGTTGATTTGCAGGCCAAAAAACCCAAAAACAGGGTCGTGCAGAGTTTTCTGGAGACTTCTGCGCCTGTGTTGAGCATTCTACGCTTGTGTTAAAGACATTTTGTGCTTTTTTCATGGGTTCTACGCCTGTGTCATGGGTTCTGCGCCTGTGTAAAGTCCAGAACAGGGGTAAAAATGCAGTGTTTTACTTGAAATTGGTTTAGTTTTTGCATTCTGTTTTCTGTGCTTTGGATTTTGGAAATAATTATCTATGCACAATCTTGGCATACGCATGGCAAAGACAATAAATCAAACTACTAACATGTGTTATGCAGAATCGATAGTCAAAGACAAGAAATCAAACTTGTAACTTGGGTTTTGCAGGTTGCCTTGGAGAAACAATTAAACTTGGTGTTTGTCTTTAAATGTTTTAGGCACCTAGTGATTTCTAATAGGTTGGAATGAACATGTTTTTGCTTTTATTGTTGAGTGTGACATTGTAGTAGGAGAGTATGCTCTCATCCTTTCAGGGTGATCAAAAATCCAGATCTTCCATACCATGCTTTTGTCTTTGATTGTGTGTCTCCTTTAGAGGGCCTACCTTCCCGACCACTTTGCTTTTGCAAGAAACTGTTAATCATGAGAAGGGAATGACCCAAAGTGAGTACAGCTATAATTCCTTGGCATTCTAACTCACTATAAAAAAATACCAGATGAGCGAAAGCTTTGAAGGAAGTATTACGTGGGAATTGCAGTTACTTGGGAAGTGATGACCCTTGGACTCTTTCTCATATCAACATCTAAGTAGGGCCTCTTGGTCTAAGTCATGCTTGCGCGACTACATTTGTTTGGTATCTTGATGGGCTTAATGTCTCAATCATGCTTGCGTGACATCAAGGAGTAATGCTTAACAGAAATCCTTACTAAACACATTGTTTTTAGAGGCCAAAAAAACCTTCTAGTTGCTTGAGAAGGACAAATTCGGATACTTGGAAGAGATACTAAGTTCGCCATGGGCAGATTTCCATGGGGACTGATGCTTGGCTGCCCTGAGAAGTGAGTGCCATGGAGGGGAGCCAGTGGGGTCAAGCATCTATGTATTCTCCTTGAATCCCATAATGAGTCTACCTCTCAAGTACCTAATGTCTTTGCCTACCATAAGAAATGTGTAAATGAGCATGATTGTCTTGAGTCTAAGTTGCAATATCTTGTATTCTTTGCTTGTCAAAAGTTGAATTGCATCCCATATCAAAAAGCAAAACAAATTGATCCAACATAAGATTAAACACAAGAGACATTCATCCAACAAAAGTTCAACAAAGTTCAAAAACACTTTCAAACATGGTTGTCAAATATTGTTCAAAACCTTATCTCAACATTCATGTCACTTACATTTAGGTTCATCCTAGGTTGCATTTTGCAAAGTTCATTGTCAAGTACCAAGGTTAGGTTTCACCTAAGTCATAGTCTTTTCAATAAGGTTCATCCATTTACATATGTCCTCTTGCATTAAAGTCATACCATTGTCATGCATTGCTTACCCTAGGTCTCTTCATTGAGCTTGGGTCATTATCATATCATATTAGGGTCACTTGCATAGTAATTGTCCCTTTGCATATAGTGTCAAAACTAGGTTTTGTCATACTTGAGTAATCCAAATCTTTGATACAACCCTAAGTCATTGTTAAGAAGTCTAGACCTTGTCAAACCTTTTCTTTTTATGTCATTATTGTCATTTGGTCAAACCTAGCTTAGTATCCAAGCATATAGGGGAGACATTGTCATCTTGTCCTTTTGTCACTTGGTCCTTTTGTCCTTTGAGGTCTAGACATCATTTCAATTTCCTAAGGGTCTCTTTTAGATTTGCATTTCAAAAGTTTGTCAAAATCTTGAAAAACAACCAAAAACATAGATTGCATTCTTGCCATAGATTGCATTTTCATCTATTTAGTTTGCATTTAGTTGCATATCATAGATTATCCTTGAAAAATTCCAAAAATATTGCATTTGCATAGTGACATGTCTATTGAAACAAGGTTCCAAGCACCAATGATGCAACAAAGTTTGACATATCAACCGACAATGCAATCGAATTTTAATCCAAGGCAATCACAATTATATCCAACCCAACAACAAAGCAACATTGATCAAACTCTTTATGATGAAACAAGTCTCCAAATACAAAAACTAGAGGAGAAACTAGCTCAAGAAGAAGAGATATTGGAACAAAGAGTGAAAAACAATGAGAAGAATAGATCACAAATGTCCAAAGTGTTTCGAAAATTTCTAGGTCGAAATCCAAAGGTTGAGCCAATTGAGGTAAGATTTCTTCTTGAACAATCAGACATACTAGCTCTCCTCTCCCAAATAGAGATGATGAAACAATTTCAAGAAAGGAGACAACATCAATTTCAACATTATGTGCCTCCACAACAAGAACAAGAAGGTGTTTACTATCAATCAAATTTTCAACCATCACAGCCAATTGTTCAACAGCTCGAACATTTCCAACAGACGCAACCAATGGTCCAATTTCAACAATATGTCGAACCAACTATACAATGTCCACAAATGGTTCAACCAATGGTGGAATATCAATGTCAACCAAACATTCAAAAACAAAGGTTGCAGCACACATCAACCCAAGTTTCAAAAATGTCGAAACAATTGAACCAAGTCCAATATCAAAACATGACATCAAACCAACTCCTTTCCAAACAAGTTCAAATTCCAGATACAACCATGTCAAAACCTCGAAAGAAAGGTGGCTTTATTGCAATGCTCTTAAGGAAGTTACCAAGTGAGTTCTTTGAGGAAGATCAAGATAATACAAGTATGTCTAGCAATGCCTCATCCCCCCACAAACAAATTGACTCTCCAGTGGCATCTATCCCTACACCTCTAGAAGTTTCACAAGAACCTTCCATATTGTCTGCATCAAACAATACACCCAAAGATGCAATTATCCAAGGGCTATCCATAATTGATTGCCACGATAATCCAATTCATGATGCACATCCTTGTTGTGTTTCAGAAATACAAGACCCAATGCCACCATGCACTTTATTGCCATTACTTGTTTTAGAGGACCCCATTCGAAGTCCCTCTTCCTCATGTTCAAGCATTGATTCCTTGCCAGAATCCATCACAAATGTTCAAAGTGCATTTCCTTCATCCCAAAACATTGAGCCCTTGTCAGAATCCTCCATGCATATCCAAAGTCCAACCCCATGTCAAGAGGATAATTTAGAGCATGAAGAAATGAGTCCTAAAGAAAATCAAGATCAAGATCTTGAAACCTTATCATCCCATCCAATTGTTGACCAGGACCCCATATTCCCAGACACTCATGATGATTCTCCTATTCTTGTCCATCATATCCAAAGTCCTATTGACACTCCATTCCCTGAGCAAGATCAAGATATCCCAGTTCATCCAATCCCAAATGATCCCCTTCCATTTCATGAAAAAAATGTCCTTTCAAATCCTATTGACATTCCACTTCCTAAGAAAGATCAAGATATCCCTTCCATCCTTTCTGATGATCCCATTGAAAGTCAAGAGCACAACACCTTTAAAGAGGAATCCAATGATCTTCCTCCTTGTCAAGATCAAAGTATCCTTCCAAATTCATTTCCAACACAAGACCCTATCATTCCTTTAGATCCTCCACAAGATCCTTTTGTTCCTCCATCTCCACGTCCTAATCCAACATATACACTCCAAGATCACATTTCTTGTGATGATCCCATTATTCCTCCCATTCCATCTCTTGAAGAGCCTATCATTGAACCATGTCCACAACACAATCCTAGTCACCCTCATGATCCTGATCCCCCTCATGATTCTAATGTGTCAGTGCAAGATGTTCATGAACCCTCGACATGCACAATGGGTTCTTCCACTTTGGTGAAATCTGATCCATTTCAAGATCTCATTATTTCTCTCATATCATATCCACCTCATAATGGACTCGTGTCTTCTTCCCAAAGAAAAGAGTATCCTACAAGTCAAGATATTCATAAAGGTAAAGGAGTAGACCTTCATGAGAAAGAACCCCTCCATATCAAAGAATATACTAATGGTCATGGCTACAGAGCTCACTCTCAAGGTGATGGTATCCCTCCATCAAAATCAAAACATACACCTTCCCCATCATACCTTCCATCCATCTTAGGTCCTTATATCCCTTCGTCCTCTATGCAAGGTCAGCAAAGGCACACATCTTTGAGAACCTTCCAGTCATCCAAAAGAAGTCCATTTCATTCATTTCCATCCATGCATTCCTTTCCCCCTCCAAGCAATTTGGATGCCAAGTATAAAAGTCATAAGTCTAAAAATCCACATGTATTCAAGGATCAGCATGTCCAATATAATCGACATGTCAAAAGAAAGCAAAATATGATCTCTAAAGAAAAAGAAATATCCAAAAGGCCACAAAGGCCCACTGAGAAAAATAAAGCAAAGTCAAAATATATATGGGTTCCTAAATCCCTTGTGCAAGAAATGCACTCCAAGGAACCACAAAAGCATGAAAAGTCAAAAACCATGTGGATCCCCAAGAAGCTCCTTGAAGCACAAAAAGAAACATCCAACTTGGCATCCAAAGTTGCTATTCCTCCATCCAGACATTCCAAGTCTATTCCGCCATCACCTTCTTTATCCATTTTGGGCCCTTATGTCCCAAAATCCATAGCAATTCCTTCATCAAAATCTCCATATCCAAAACCCACTCTTCCTCCATCAGTCCATCACCCCTCAAGGTGTGTGCCAATGTCAATCTTGCCTTCATTTCCATCTGCTCAAGCCCAATTCTTCCAATACCCTATCCATTATCCAATGCATATTTTTTATTCTTCCATCCCTTTGATCCCATCCTTTGCATAAATCCTTGCCTTAGTTTCATCTCATTTTCCATATCCCTATCCTACCAACATCTTTGAGCATACTTTTAAAGGTCATGGTCCATTTTTTTCAAGGCTACTATCCAAACAATAAGACGCTTGAGTCCTTTTTCCATCCCCTATCATGTGTCCATCTTCTATTGAAAAAGTCAAAATCCAAAAAAAAAAAAAGTGAAAAAAAAGAAGATAAACAAAAGAAAAAAGTAAAGCAAAAATAATTCGTCCACTGGTGAAAACCTGGCAAACAAGCACCTTGGGCAAGTACCGTGATGAAAACCTGGCAAACAGGCGTCATGCGTAATCTATGAACTTCTTGCATACCACACTTGGGGGCAGGTTTCCTCCTTCATATCCTATTGCCCTTCATTATCCTATCATACCATGTCATACTCCTTCATATCCTATTGCCCTTCATTATCCTATCATACCATGTCATACTCCTTCATGTCCTGTTACCCTTCCTTGTCCTATCATCCCTCATGTCCATTTTCCCTTTCCACCTTTGATCTTGACAAGGCTGAGGATCTTCATGAGCATCATGCATCTTGTTTGCAGCTTTCAGTCTATCATAGCTTTTGGTCATTTATCCATTTGCTTGTTATAACTTTTCATCCATATTCCCTGTCTTATTGCAACTTTCTGCCACTATCCCGTATCCTACCCCAACCTTCAGTCCATGTCCCTTATCCATTCTTGGTCTTGCTTATCCTATCCATATCTTATCACTATCCATACACTCTTTTTCTGTCCCTTGATCTTGATCTGACATAAGGACGCAAAATTTAAACATGGTTTCAAACACCCCTTGACATGTCCCTCTGCCATGTCACTGCTTTACATTGTCATATCCAGTCTCTTGTCCCATCACGCAATAGCCCTTGGTAATTGCATTCGTATTGTCTCCATAATAAAAGGCCTTTGTCTTCCCTCTATCCACCATCATTTTGGCAAGCCTATTCATTCACCTTTCATATTCCTTGCCTTGCTAGACACTGGGGGCAAAATCATACAGTTTAAAAATGTCCTGAAAAAAGATCATAAAAATTTAAAACTGTCTTGAAAAAAATCTCAAAAACATTTAAAAAGTCCTGAAAAAAATGAACACAAAAACATTTCAAAACATTAAAATCCAAAAACACGCATTTTGTCAATAAAGGATCTCTTTTTGTGCATAAATAGATCACTGAGCATACATCCAACAAACTCGCAATCAACAATGTGCTTTAATGAAATCACGCTTAAACGGATGAACTTTTTACTCAAATCAGACATTCAAACTGATCCGAGTTGTCATATCAATCAACCTCAAAATCATTTGTCCTTGGCACACTATCATGGGTCTTATACAGGGTGTGGTATACTTGAAACCAGACTGTGTCCTGTCTTAGACGGGGTACTGCATGCCCTGAAACCAGACAACATGATTGTCCTATCAACGCTTTCAACTTTTGACAATGAAGATCAAGATGTTTTGTTTGCTTTGTTGGAATTTGTGCATCTTATCTTTTTACTGATTTATTTTATCTTCAATCATGCTCCTATGTTGCTTGATGATGTCACTAAGTGATTTAGAGTGACTAGGATGGATCATGGTCCTTTTCTTTTTTATTGTGATTGTTGTTTGTCTGTGATGTGTCTATCTTTTGCACAAAGGGTTGCATTTCAGCTCTGGCCTTCAATGCCATGATGCTACGCATCCATTTTGCTACATTAAATAAAGTCTCACCTACAAAGTGCATTAGTGAAAGCAAGTTTTTCTTCGTCTCTAACTGTCTTCTGTCTCATTTTCTTCTTACTAACATTTCTTCCATCAGTTCGGATAGTCAGTTCGGTCTAGTGCTCCGATTTCCCCGCACATATGCTACATCCTGCATCCATTTGGTTAGTACATTTTCATTACATCAAACATCACATTGAGCATTATAAGCATTTTATCCATTTCATATTATAAATGCGTCAAAAACACATAAAAAATAAATCCATACATGTTCCACAATAAATAGTGCATAAGTCATCCATACATGGAAAGTAACATCCGTCATAACATATTGCATCCCATCATGTCGATGCATATCATATCATCTATCACATAATATCAGAGTACAAAATTGGACTGTCTGTCCTAAGTATGGCCTGCAGGCTGACTACAAAATGTCAAAATACATAATGCCCACTATCTGTCTAAGGAGCACATGCCTCTGTCACTGGGTTCTCCCTCGGTCCTCCTCATCCTTGCAAGGTCTTGTGGATGATGTCCCTCCTAGTCCTGGTTGTGGTGGTCTCATAGGTCCACTCACCCCCATGCTACTCAATGACCTCCGAGAGCGTGCCCTGCTCTCTGTCCTTGATCGTGCCTGATATGAAGGTGCTCTCTGCTCTGGTGGAACTGCACTCTCATATAGTGTCCTCCAATGGCGTATCTCCTCTCCGGTCTCTACAAGCATTTGTCCTAGCTCCCATAAACTGGCATCCCGAATCGACCCAATATACTCAGTGACTCTTTGTTCCTCTCGCTGTGCCTGAGTAATTGTTGCATCTTGAGCCACTGTGAGTCTAGCTATCTCCACTCTGAACTGATCATGCTCTCTCTCTAAAGTCTCAATGTGATCCTGCTAACTCGCTATGGTAGCCCTGAATATCTCCATCTCCTCTGTCCTAGCTGTCCCTGGCTCTATGGGTATGTCCTGTAATGTCTCATGCTTGCCTGAATCTGGCTCATCCTCCTCATCCCCACCATCCTCATCTCTGTCCTCATCCCCACCTCCATCCTCCTCATCCCCGTCCTCATCCTCCTCATCCTCATCATCTCCCTCCTCCTCTCCTATGAGTGGGAAGTCCTCCTGTCGCCTCGGCACTGGAATATCCGGATCTGTCAATGGCACTGGCCGTCATTGTGCAAACCATCTATCATACTCATCTGTCATCCCAGCATCTGCCACATCTGATCTCCAATCCCACTGTCTCTGCTGTAGCTGTGAGAAGTCTACATATGCTATGTGTGGCTGAATCATACTCCCCCACTGACTCGTCTCTCTGTGAGATCGGGCAAAGTGCGCAGTCCTCCTGGGTACATCCTGCCTCTCTCCAAACTGTCATCTAACTCTCTCTGGCAAGTACAACTCAATCACTCTTTGGCGATTCACTGGTCGCCCAATCAAGTACCTCTCCTATCTACAATACGGTAACTCCTCACTATCATCTGACCATCCCAGACAATCACGATATGGCCTCCATATGAACTCTCTCAATCTGTCTAGCTCATGTCGCCAATATAGTATGTATCCAAAAGGACCCTGTCTCAATGCTCCCCCATAGCAATACACATATGGTCAGTGTGGTACTACCTATCTATCTGTGATCGGTCGACATATGGATATGTGCTCAAATGCCCATACCTGTAGCAGTGTAACTCCACAACTCAAAGTCTGAACTCCCTGATATGCTATCTGATGCAACTGAAAATAGAGTATAGCCAGTACACATGGTCCCCATGTGTACACTATCCCCTCTGTCACCATCCGCTCTAGCACTCTTCCCCATCCAATAGGGAATCCATGTCCTTGTCTGTCTCCTACTAGTAGACATGCTATCACCACTGCTATCACCACGTATCGTCGATCATACTCTGATGCCATCGTCTCCCAGCCAATCTCCCTCTCGACGATATCCAGATCATCTGCGTCGCACTCAAACAATCTGCATAGTACATCTCTCCCTATCACTGGGTCATACTCTATCATCTCTCCATGAATCAGAATGCGGAGGATACGCCATACATCCTCCAGTGTCACCGTCGCCTCTCCAATCACCAGATGGAAGGATGAAGTCTCTGAATGCCATCGCTCTGCCAATGCGGTAAGTAGTCCTATGTTTGCCCTAATCTCGGGCATGAATGTGATATAGTATATCCCAAGTCCTGCTAAGGTATCTCTCTCTGTGCTCCTGAGTCTATGTCGTAGCATGAAGCAATCAGGTCGGTTCTCCCATGTGATCAACAGATACTGTCGACTCTGCATCACAAATTGGGGCATATTTTGTCAGTATTAGGGTTTTCTCCTATAGGTTGCATTTCCTCCTTTTCATTTCTAATCAGGGTGTTTTTCATCTAATTTGACCTATCCTATCCTTGTCCCCCCTTTCCGGATCATTTGCATGTTATTTTGACAAAAATTAGGGTTTTCCATGCACTCTTGCGCCTGTGTCAAGGAACCTATGCCTCTATCAGGTAACCTGCGCTTGTGTCTTCCTACACAAGCGCAGAAGACCCTACACAAGTGCAGGGTTTGCCCTACACAAGCGTAGGAGTCCTCTTCTGCATCCCCTGTGGGCCCCGCAATGTCCCGCATGCAATTAAAATTCATGAACTTGAAAACATGGGTATTTGAGATCCATACCACTGCTCCTGCATCGTCCAGTCATCTGAATGTGCGTACATGTTCACCGAGGTGATCCACCATTGGAATGTTCGCCATCTATCTGCAAGTATCCTTGTCCAGAGCAACAAATCCTTCTCTTTGTCTAGTGCAAATGAGCAAATTGCCACTCTCTTGGTCTCATTTATAGATCTTTGTCAGTGCATAGATGGACGTGCACCCTCTCCATCTTATGTTGGTCGTGGTCTTTTGTGTCTTCGATTGCTTTTCCTTCATGCATCCGATCTCCGATTGTCTGTCTGTTCGATCCCCTCATTCTTATCGATCAATTGGCCCATTCTCTACATGTTTCCGGCCAATTCCTCAAGGGGGCATGCATATGTTATTATCATTGTCTAGGGCATTTTCATTAAGTTCTTTGAAACAACGCTTAAAATCGCATTGTCTCAAAGAGGGGCAAAATGTAGACACCTAAAAATGGTCAACGCTTGCGGGGTCATACTTTAACATTTGCGCATTGCCTCATTTTAGGTTATTGCGTCGCATTAACATTTCTCCTACGATTCGTACTTGGTTTTTATCATTTGCGAACATCGAGTCATTCTTCTACATTCTTCATCTATCTCGCTTTCGAATTTGGTCTTGTGGACAACACTATCCAGTCATGATTTTAATTGATCTTATCCTATTGCATCAATGTGCATGCTTATTTGTCATCATTTTGGACATCGTCAATCCTAATTAGGGTTTTGTCCTCCTATCAATCTTGTGATCAATTTGTCATCGATCGTTGTCCTCTTATCAGTCTTGTCATCTGGTGATCGATTTATCATCAATCCTTCAATCTTGTCGTTTTACGATCGATTTGTCATCGATCGTTGTCATGTTCGATCTTGTCATTTTGCGATTGATTTTTCATCAGTTGTGGTCATTTTCAATCCTGTCATTTTGCAAACTATTTTGTCATCAATCCTTGTCTTTTTTGTCAATCTTGTCATTTAACGATCAATTTGTCATCAATCGTCGTCCTTCTCAATCGTGTCAATTTGGATCAATTTGTCATTGTTCCTCGTCAATTGGTGCATTTATCAATCCAAAATCAAATCAAATCGATATCAATTATCCTTTATCAAGACCTAATTGTCATTCTCGCATTGCTAATTCATCTTCTAAGGTTTCGTGATTTAATCATTTAACCTTGTTTATCATTTCTCCCTTTAGGATTAATAAATTATTTATTTATCCTAAGTCTTCTCATTGCAATTAAATATTTATTTAATTGGCTAACTATTCCTCTGTGTGAATTAATTAATAAATGATAGATTATTAATTAATTTACCTAATTTCTAATTTTCATCAATTTCTTATTTTTCTAATTTCTTAATTCCTAATTTCCTATTTTCTTAATTTTTCTAATTCCTAATTTCAAATTTCCTCCTATTTCTCTCCTAAATTCATGGAAATGACATAGAAATTTGTCATAGTTTGTCATAATTGACAATCAATCAATTTTGACATAGAAATTGTCATAATTTGTCATAAATCATCAATCAACAAATTTTGCATAGAAGGTGCATAATTTGTCATAATTGACATAATTGATTTGCAATTTCCATTTGAATTGAATCATGCTAATCTTGTCATCTCTCCAATTCCTCTATAAATTGGATGAATTTCTTCAATCAATCCCTTAATTAATAATTGGTAATCAGACTATTAAATTTCTAATCAATTTGTCAAATCATGCTTCTAGTATTCTTGTGTCAATGTCAATCTTGCTTTCTCAATTAGGTGTATGCACTTGAAGGTGAGATCTACAACAAAACCATTTGGAGAAGAAAGAAGAACAATGGAGCCACATGAAGGAAGCATTCAGATCTGCATATGGTTTGCATAGTATTTACTTTTGAATGTTTTATCTTTATGTCTTTATTGGATGTAATTAGGATAGATCATTGCAATGAGCTTTCGTGATTGAGCTAATGATTAGTATGTTTATATTTGTTTGTGATGATTTCCTATTTCCTAAGCTACATAAATTGGTGAACCCGACATGAACACTAACCTTCTAACCTCTTTATGGTGTTTTTGAGTGCTTTCAAGTTGATTTGCAGACCAAAACACCCAAAAACAGGGTCGTGCAGGGTTTTCTGGAGACTTCTACGCCTGTGTTGAGAAACCTACGCTTGTGTTGAGCATTCTGTGCTTGTGTTAAAGACATTTTGTGCTTGTGTCATGGGTTCTACGCCTATGTCATGGGTTCTGCGTCTGTGTAAAGTCCAGAACAGGGGTAAAAATGCAGTGTTTTACTTGAAATTGGTTTAGTTTTTGCATTCTATTTTTCGTGCTTTGGATTTTGGTACTAATTATCTGTGCAGAATCTTGGCATACACATGGCAAAGACAATAAATCAAACTACTAACATGTGTTAAGAAGAATCGATAGTCAAAGACAAGAAATCAAACTTGTAACTTGGGTTTTGCAGGTTGCCTTAGAGAAACAATTAAACTTGGTGTTTGTCTTTAAATGTTTTAGGCACCTAGTGATTTCTAATAGGTTGGAATGAACATGTTTTTGCTTTGATTGTTGAGTGTGACATTGGAGTAGGAGAGTATTCTCTCATCCTTTCAGGGTGATCAAAAATCCAGATCTTCCATACCATGCTTTTGTCTTTGATTGTGTGTCTCCTTTAGAGGGCCTGCCTTCCCAACCACTTTGCTTTTGCAAGCAAGTGATAATCATGAGAAGGGAATGACCCAAAGTGAGTACGGCTAGAATTCCTTGGCATTCTAACTCACTGTAAAAAAATACTCGATGAGCGAAAGCTTTGAAGGAAGTATTACGTGGGAATTGCAGTTACTTGGGAAGTGATGACCCTTGGACTCTTTCTCATATCAACATCTAAGTAGGGCCTCTTGGTCTAAATCATGCTTGCGCGACTACATTTGTTTGGTATCTTGATGGGCTTAATGTCTCAATCACGCTTGCGTGACATCAAGGAGTAATGCTTAACAGAAATCCTTACTAAACACCTTTTTTTTAGAGGCCAAAACAACCTTCTAGTTGCTTAAGAAGGACAAATTCGGATACTTGGAAGAGATACTAAGTTCACCATGGGGAGATTTCCATGGGGACTGATGCTTGGCTGCCCTGAGAAGTGAGTGCCATGGAGGGGAGCCCGTGGGGTCAAGCATCTATGTATTCTCCTTGAATCCCATAATGAGTCTACCTCTCAAGTACCTAATGTCTTTGCCTACCATAAGAAATGTGGAAATGAGCATGATTGTCTTGAGTCTAAGTTGCAATATCTTGTATTCTTTTCTTGTCAAAAGTTGAATTGCATCCCATATCAAAAAGCAAAACAAATTGATCCAACATAAGATTAAACACAAGAGACATTCATCCAACAAAAGTTCAACAAAGTTCAAAAACACTTTCAAACATGGTTGTCAAATATTGTTCAAAATCTTATCTCAACATTCATGTCACTTACATTTAGGTTCATCCTAGGTTGCATTTTGCAAAGTTCATTGTCAAGTACCAAGGTTAGGTTTCACCTAAGTCATACTCTTTTCAATAAGGGTCATCCATTTACATATGTCCTCTTGCATTAAAGTCATACCATTGTAATGCATTGCTTACCCTAGGTCTCTTCATTAAGCTTGGGTCATTATCATATCATATTAGGGTCACTTGCATAGTATTTGTCCCTTTGCATATAGTGTCAAAACTAGGTTTTGTCATACTTGAGTAATCCAAATCTTTGATACAACCCTAAGTCATTGTTAAGAAGTCTAGACCTTGTCAAACCTTTTCTTTTTATGTCATTATTGTCATTTGGTCAAACCTAGCTTAGTATCCAAGAGTATAGGGGAGACATTGTCATCTTGTCCTTTTGTCACTTGGTTCTTTTGTCCTTTGAGGTCTAGACATCATTTCAATTTCCTAAGGGTCTCTTTTAGATTTGCATTTCAAAAGTTTGTCAAAATCTTGAAAAACAACCAAAAACATAGATTGCATTCTTGCCATAGATTGCATTTTCATCTATTTAGTTTGCATTTAGTTGCATATCATAGATTATCCTTGAAAAATTCCAAAAATATTGCATTTGCATAGTGACATGTCTATTGAAACAAGGTTCCAAGCACCAATGATGCAACAAAGTTTGACATATCAACCGACAATGCAATCGAATTTTAATCCAAGGCAATCACAATTATATCCAACCCAACAACAAAGCAACATTGATCAAACTCTTTATGATGAAACAAGTCTCCAAATACAAAAACTAGAGGAGAAACTAGCTCAAGAAGAAGAGATATTGGAACAAAGAGTGAAAAACAATGAGAAGAATAGATCACAAATGTCCAAAGTTTTTCAAAAATTTCCAGGTCGAAATCCAAAGGTTGAGCGAATTTATGTAAGATCTCTTCTTGAACAATCAGACATACTAGCTCTCCTCTCCCAAATAGAGATGATGAAACAATTTCAAGAAAGGAGACAACATCAATTTCAACATTATGTGCCTCCACAACAAGAACAAGAAGGTGTTTACTATCAATCAAATTTTCAACCATCACAGCCAATTGTTCAACAGCTCGAACATTTCCAATAGACGCAACCAATGGTCCAATTTCAACAATATGTCGAACCAACTATACAATGTCCACAAATGGTTCAACCAATGGTGGAATATCAATGTCAACCAAACATTCAAAAACAAAGGTTGCAGCACACATCAACCCAAGTTTCAAACATGTCGAAACAATTGAACCAAGTCCAATATCAAAACATGACATCAAACCAACTCCTTTCCAAACAAGTTCAAATTCCAGATACAACCATGTCAAAACCTCGAAAGAAAGGTGGCTTTATTGTAATGCTCTTAAGGAAGTTACCAAGTGAGTTCTTTGAGGAAGATCAAGATAATACAAGTATGTCTAGCAATGCCTCATCCCCCCACAAACAAATTGACTCTCCAGTGGCATCTATCCCTACACCTCTAGAAGTTTCACAAGAACCTTCCATATTGTCCGCATCAAACAATACACCCAAAGATGCAATTATCCAAGGGCTATCCATAATTGATTGCCACGATAATCCAATTCATGATGCGCATCCTTGTCGTGTTTCAGAAATACAAGACCCAATGCCACCATGCACTTTATTGCCATTACCTATTTTAGAGGACCCCATTCGAAGTCCCTCTTCCTCATGTTCAAAATCGACAAGTGTAAGGGTAAAGACACGAGAGTCTTCAAGCATGTCAATGAAGTTATTAGGGTCATCATTGGTACTCTCCCCATTAGTCTTGATCATAAGAAAATCTAAATCGACATCACTAGAAGGATACTCAATGATGAGAGTTCTCACTTTTTTGTCTTTTTTCCTAGAGCCTTGAGATGTAGAGGGTTTGAGATCCCAAAAGGTATTTATCCATTCTTCACCACTATCTTTCTTATTTTGGGGTATAGAATCTAATGATGTTTGACCAACTTTGAATAGTTCTCTAAATTGTTCTTCCTTACTAGGTTCACCAAGTTCTTTGAATGTTTCTACAATCTCATAGTCACTAGATGATTTGTTGGAACCCTATTCCCATTCATTTGAATTTGTAGATAGAATATTTTATTATGTTGATCATTGGTGGAAGTGAGATAACTAATTGGCAATGTTGCTTGAGACTCAAGACCATGTAATCTCAATGGTACAAAACCAAGTCCCTTAGTTCTCTACCCTTTTGGTATTAACTCAGGTTGTAATGGTTCCATAATGCCTTTATTTTTTAGTTCAAGAGGACCTTTTCTATCATATCCCATATTTTACAAAAACTTGAAACCTTTACCATAATTTTCAATGGATATTGTGATGTGGTCTTGATTAGGCTATTCTTCTAGTTATTTATAAAGCATCTTGCAGATATCTTCTTCTTCGATTTCACCCCATTTTATGATGATTGTTGATATGTTATGTGAAGGATGTGGTCTACCATAAATCTTGGGAGAGTCCATTAGTTTCCTTAGATACATGGTTTGATTTAGATTATATTATCCCATGCCTTTGTCCTTAAATTTCCCTTTAAGATTTTCTTTCTTTGAAGTGGAAGCTTTTAGTGATTTTGGATCAATAAATGTTAGAGATGGACTAGCTTTTCGATTTATAGGAATTATTATTTCAAGCCTTGGTCAAATTTTATTGCAATACATGTATGGGTTTGGATCACCCTTCACTATGACTTTAGTTCCATTGGGTGGGAAATTGATAATAGATGGTATGTTGAAGGCACTACTTTCATTGCATGTATCTAAGGTTTTCCCAAAAGTATATTGTATGTGAGATCAAGATCAAGGACTTGGCAAACCACATCCTTTGTTATTGGCCCAATTCGAAGAGGTAGAGTGATTGTTCCTTTTGAGGATTTTTCTTCATCATCATATGATTTTATAGTGATCTTCTTACTAGAATCCACAATGTTTTTAGAGAATCCCATATTGAACCCAAGTCAAGACTAAGAGAGGGGGTGAATCAATCCAAAACAAAAAATAAATGCAGCACATAAATAATAAATAAACAACACTCATCCAACACATGAACACCAAGATTTATACATGAAAAACCCAAACAAAGAAAAACCATGGTGAGCACCTACCCACAAAATATATCCACTATGTATATTAGATTACAAATAAAAGATCTCGCTACTCCAAACTTGCACACCGAGGCTAACTTCTCATGGGGCAAGATACAAAGAGGACTTGGAAAACCTAGAGCTAACTACACTTAGGGAAAGATACATAAAATGATATGAAAAGAAGGATATCTTGTTCATGAAGCCATATTTGAACTCTACATCAAGCGACCAAAATCAACACACACAAATCTGATCTCAATTGCCAAAATTTTGTTGGCCATTTGGAGGAATTGATTATGTGTTGCATTGATGTTTTGTTATTGATGTCAATAGTAGTTGTTTTGGTTGTTTACCGGTATCCTTCTGGTCCCTGTAGGTTGTTTGGTTTCTAGTTGGATTGGATCATTGTGATCCGGTATGCTCTAGCATGTCTTGGTTCTAGAATTGGCTTATTCATGCTGATCAGATTCATGTTTGGTCAGTTGGTTTTGGATTTGGTGATCAGATGCTATCCTATATGCTAGCAAGCTTGGTTTGTTGTTTTGACGAGGGTTTCACCAATAAAGCTTTATTGAAGATATTTGATGTTATGCATAAGTGGTGTTGGTGAGGATTCTAGTAGAGATTTAGGATGTTGATGGTGATCGTGTTCGAGATTTAGTTGATTGGGATTATTTCTTTGGAATGTGTGAACCTAATTTGGGTCTCAGTATTATCTAGGTTATGGACTGGCTTAATGTAACATGTTGATTGGAATTATCGATTTGTTTCTGGGATGTCTTATGGGTTGGATATTATTTGTTTGGTCTTAGGTTAACATGTTTTGTAATTATGTAATTATTTTATTATCTGGTGGTCGACATTATTTTTTATGGTTGAGGGTTTGTATATATATGATGTAAGATCTCATTGCAGATCATAAGTGAGGATGTGTATGAGCGAATAATGTAATAATCATTCAGGCAGAGGATTTGTTCAATCATTCGTGATTGAGTTGGGTTTATGTAAGAGGATTTAGTCCTCCAATATTGAGCTTAACCGAAACTATACTTAGGCATAGGAGATGCTATCTTTACAGTTCATTCCTTCTTCCGAATTGTAGTCTTGATTTCTATGTAGTTAGTGAGACTCCTTTTGTGATGAGCAATGTGCTCTAGGATGTTGGCCTTCTTGCAAGTGTAGGCCCCTCAATTGTAATCACATAGTTACTTCAAAAGTATTATCTGACTGTGGGTAGGCTTCCCACAGTGGTTTTCCCCTTTACTGGGTTTTCCACGTATAAATCTTGGTGTCATGTGTGTGATATTTACTCTCTAATTATTACTTATGCTTAATTGTTATATCTTCTATTTCGGTATTTGGTTTATGCATTCTGATATTGATCTTTTGGGTTCCGACATTAAAGTTTTAATTTCTTAAGGTTCTGCTAATTTGAGACAACTGATTCACTGCCCCCCTCTTAGTTGTCTTCTAGTTTTTTGAACCGTCTAACAATTGGTATCAGACCTCTGGTCCTCTCTATAGAAGCTTAACTGCTTGAGGAAGATCCTATGGCAACTAACAGTTCAAGTTCATCTAGTTCATCTGGAGCTATGTTTTGGAGAGATATTCATAGGCTTAATGGAACAAATTACAGAGTTTGGAAGATTCAGATGGAGATTTGTCTAAGATGTCTTGGTAAGGAAATTTGGGAGATCATAGAGAATGCTGTTACAACTTTTAATCTGGCATTTGGCAACCCTCGTCCAACAAACTTGGATAAGGAGCTTGAGAATGATTGTAGAGAAAGAGAAGCCCTCTTGTGTGCACTTTTTGATCAACAAATAATGAGATTAACTGATAAATCATCTTCAAAAATTATATGGGACAAGTTGGAGACTCTTAATGAAGGTGACCCTATTGTTAAAATTGCTAAACTTGATGGTTACTAGGTGAGATATGAAAACCTAAAGATGGAAGAAGATGAAAGGATTATTGCATTCATGGACATGGTAAATGAGATTGTTATAAAAATTCAATATTGTGGTGGAACTCTGAGTGAAGATGAAATAGTTTCTAAAGTTCTCAGAGCTTTAGCACTGGCTTACAAGATGAAAGCTACTACAATTAATGAATTGAGAACAATGTCTAATACTTCTATCAATAGAGATACCTTGGTTGGGAAATTATCTACTTTTGATCTTGAAGATTTTGGACCTTCTGGAGATGTGGAGTCTGAACCTACTTTTCATGCATCTGCATCATCAACCATCAAGCAAGATTGGAAAGCTTTATATGCAAAGGAAATGGATGATATGAAGAGAGAAGATAAATAATTTGAGAAACTTGAAGCCCTATTTGCTAGAAGAGTACCTAAAGGACTGGTAGAAAGTAAGTATGAAGGAAAAACACCTTTTAAATATTTTGCATGCAATAAGATAGGTCATTTTTCTTCTAGATGTCCTGAAAGGAATTCAAGATTTGAAGATAAAGATAGAAGATCTTTTAAGCCTAACCCTGGATATCAGAACAAGTATAAGTATAGGAAAAACAAAGATAAATCATGCTACATAGAGGATGAGGAAGGTGTGATTGATTCTGATGATGAACTGACACAACACCCTACTAGTGATTCTGGCAATGGAAATGAATGGGTATTCCTAGCTCAAGGAAGATGTTCCAGCATTGGAAGAGAATGTACCTAAAGAGAAGGCACTTGCTACTAAATTGAAGATAAGGATGAATGGGTAATTGACAATGGATGTTCACATCATATGAGTGGAGATAAAAGGAAGTTTCTATCTTTGCCAGAAATTGATGGCGATCTGGTTAGATTTGGAGATGACAAAACATGTATGATCAAGGGAAAAGGAACTATATCATTGGATGGTAAGCACAATACTGATAATGTTTATTATGTTGAAGGTTTAAGGCATAATATTTTGAGTGTAGGACAATTGGTGGATAAGGGATTTCAACTATAGTTCAAGGATGGAAAATGCAAAATCTTAAATAGATCTGGTTTGGAGATTGCAACCGGTACATAGACTAAAGGTAATATATTTCATTTGAACTCCAGTGAGAAGAAATGTTTAATTGCACAAATTGATGAGAGTTGGCTATGACATAACAGGCTATGTCATGTGAATTTTGATAGCATTGTAAAGATCAGTTCAACTAAGGTAATTAGAGATATACCTAAAATTGTGAAGCCCTATAATCTGGTATGTAAAGAATGTCAAATGGGAAAATAGGTCAGAACCTCTTTTAAGAGTATACAAGACAAATCTAATGATGTTCTTGATCTTATTCATTCTGATTTGTGTGGCCCTACTAGAGTTAAAAATTTTCAAGGTGATAGATATTTTATGCTAATCATTGATGATAATTCTAGGATGATGTGGGTTACTTTTTTAAGGGAGAAATATGAGACTTTTGAAAAATTTAAAATATTTAAATCTAAAGTTCAGATAGAGATAGGATTGAAGATTAAATGTTTAAGGTCAAATCATGGTGGAGAATTCACATCCGGTGAGTTTAATAACTTTGTGAGAAGCACAGTATTAGGAGGCAATTTTTTTCTCCCTGGACACCTCAGCAGAATGGAGTTGTGGAAAGGAAAAACAAAACTATCTTGGATGTTGCTAGAACTATGATGATGGAAGCTAATATACCTCATATCTACTAGAGAGAAGTAGTGAGCACAATAGTCTATACATTCAACAGAGTACACATCAAAGGAGAAACTAGTAGGACACCTTATGAATTATGGTTTCGCAATACACCTACAGTTAAGTATTTTAGACTCTTTGGTAGTAAATGTTATATTAGGAGAGATGATATCATTGGCAATTTTGATCTTAGATGTGATGAAGGAATTTTTCTTGGCTATTCTAATGAGAGAAAATAATATAGATGTTATAACAAGAGATTGAAGAGAATTGTGGAGAGCGCTAATGCCAAGGTGGATGAGCTAAATAGAAGTCAAATCAAAGTTTATGAGCAAGAATCGACAGCGGGAATGATTATAACTGAACTGGTAACACCTTTACTAGAACAAAATATTGAACTAGATACTCTAGCAGTATCAGAGAATTCAATAGTAACTGAAGAACCAAAAAGAGGAATAGAGAATCAGAAGACTGCTAGGTATGTGATATTGAATCATTCAGAAGATCAGATCATTGGCGATAAGAACAATGGAGTGATGACAAGAAGAAGATTGGCAGCTAATGAGGTAAGTTTAATTTATGAAATTCAACCAGTATAAGTAATTAAAGCATGTAAAGATGAATGTTCAATGAAAGCTATGGAAGAAGAATTAGATTAGACTGAGAAGAATAACACATGGACTTTAGTTCCCCAGCCTAAAAATAAGAATGTTATTGGAACTAAATGGGTTTTTAGGATTTAATTGAATGAAGATGGACAAGTTGTAAAGAATAAAGCTAGATTGGTTTGTACAGGATATTCTCAGAAGGAAGGAATTGATTATGGTGAAACTTTTGCACCTATAGCTAGGATTGAAGCTATAAGATTATTTCTTGCCTATGCTGTACATAAGATCTACAAGGTTTATTAGATGGATGTCAAGTGTGCATTTTTGAATGGGGATCTTGATGAGGAAGTTTATATTAAGCAACCTGATGGTTTTTCACTTTCAGATGATAAAGACATGGTTTGTAGGTTAAGGAAAGCTTTATATAGATTGAAACAAGCACCTAGAGCTTGGTATGAAAGGTTAGATAAATATATTTTGAATATTGGTTTTACTAAAGGTAATGCTGACAGTAATCTGTATTATAAAGTTACTGATGATGATATACTGATTATTGAATTTTTTGGAGGTGAAGATAAGTTGTGCATGGAATTTTCTAAAAATATGGAGAAAGAATTTGAAATGTCTATGATTGGGGAAATGAAATTTTTCTTAGGTTTGCAGATTACTCAGATTGATAAAGGTGTTTTTATCTATTAAACTAAGTATGCTAAGGAATTGTTGAATAAATATAGTATGGAAGATTCTAAACCAGTAGGTACTCCTATGGTTACCAGTGAGAAATTGTCAAGAAAAGATGAATATGCACTGATTAATTTTACAAGATACAAGTCTATGATTGGAGTTCTGCTATATTTGAATCAGACTAGGCCTGGCATAATGAATGTTGTTTGTATTGCATCTACATATTAGAGTGATCCTAGAGAGAATCATGAGAGTTCTATGAAAATAATTTTTAGATACTTGCAAGGTACATCTGAATATGGTTTGTGGTACCCTAAGGATGATGAATTTACTTTATGTGCATATATAGATGGAGATTGGGCAGGTGATGTTGATGACTGAAAAAGTACTTTCGGTGGAGCTTTCTTTCTTGGGAAGAAGTTGGTTTCATGGATAAACAAGAAAAAATCATGTACTTCTTTATATAATGTTGAGGTTGAGTATGTTGCTGATGCTACTAACTATACACAAAATCTATGGATGAAGCAAATGTTGAAGGATATTAAAGTGTATTGCAATGGACCAGTAGTTATTCATTATGATAACTCTATTGCTATAGACATATCAAAGAATTTGGTATTTCACTCTATGAAAAAGCACATATCTATCAAGTAAAAAAATTTGAAGGAGAAGGTGGAAGAAAATGAAGGTAGACTGGTTTATGTGAACACTAAAGAGCAAATTGCAGATATTTTCACTAAACCTTTGCCTAAAGAATCATTTGAGTACCTAAGAGACAAGTTAGGGGTTTCTACCCCTCTGAAAGAGAACTGATTGATGTTATTTAGCATCGGTCCGGTATGCATTATCAGAGATATTATTTATTCCAGAATGATGTGGGGATGCTACCACTCAGGGAGAGTAGTTAGCCTTGTGATCTAGTGGTTTTTGTTTTTTCTTTGATATTTATGTCAATTTTTCTGGCATTATGTCAAAGGGGCGGAGATATATGTGAAAAATAGAGATTTACAAAGATATCAATCATAGGGGGAGTTTGGTCTTTGTTTCAGAACTTCATTTCTATATCTTTATGTGGGAGATTGTTGTTTGTCTTTCATTGGGGGAGACTTGTTTGGCATTTTTTGGCACTTGGATGTTTTTCACATCTAGTGTTGCCATCAATGCCAAAGGGGGATATTGTTGGCCATTTGGAGGAATTGATTATGTATTTCATTGATGTTTTGTCATTGATGTCAACACTAGTTATTTTGGTTGTTTACTGGTATCCTTCTGGACCCGATAGGTTGTTTGGTTTCTGGTTGGATTTGATCATTATGATCTGGTATGCTATAGTATATATTAGTTCTTGAATTGGCTTATTCATGCTACTCAGATTCATGTTCAATCAGTTGGTTTTGTATTTGGTGATCAGATGCTATCGTGTATCTTATCAAGCTTGGTTTGTTGTTCTGGCAAGGGTTTCACTGACAAATATTTATTTAATATCTTTGATGTTATGCATAAGTGGTGTTGGTGTGACTTCTAGTGGACATTCAAGATGCTGATGGTGATCGTGTTCAAGACTTAGTTGATTGGGATTATTGCCTTGGCATGTCTGGACATAAATTAGATCCTGGTATTATCTAGGTTATGGATCGACTTAATGTAACATGTGGATTGGACTTCTCGATGTGTGTCCGGGATGTCTTATGGGTTGGATATTATTTGTTTGGTCTCAGGCCAACATGTTTTATAATTATGTAATTTTTTTATTATTGGGTGGCCAACCTTATTGTTTATGATCGAGGGTTTTAGTATGAGTGAATAATGTAGATCATAAGTGAGGATGTGTATGAGTGAATAATGTAATAATCATTCAAGCAGACGATTTGGTCAATCATTGGTGATTGAGTTGGGTTTATGTAAGAGGATTTAATCCTCCAGTATTGAGCTTAACCAAAAGTGTACTTAGACATAGGAGATGCTATCTTTATAGTTCATTCCTTCTTCTAGATTGTAGTCCGGATTTTTATGTAGTTAGTGAGACTCCTTTTGTGATGAGAAGTGTGCTCTAGGCTATTGGCCTTCCTACAAGTGTAGGCCCCTCAATTGTAATCACATACAAAAGTATTATCTGACTATGGGTAGGCTTCCCACCATGGTTTTTCCCTTTACCAGGTTTTCCATGTATAAATCTTGGTGTCATGTGGATAATATTTATTCTCTGATTATTGCTTATGCTTAATTGTTATATCTGTTATTTCGGTATTTGGTTTATGCATTCTAGTATTGATCTTTTGGGTTTCGATATTAAAGTTTTAATTTCTTAAGGTTCCAATAATCTAAAAACTAATTCAACCCCCCACCCCCTCTTAGTTGTCTTCCAGTTATTTGAATTGTCTAGCACACTCTATCTCAAATCTATGTCATGGTCTTAGCACAACTTGCATATCATTTGAACACAACTCTTCTTCTTTCTTTACCAAACCTCACAGATTATCCTTGCATCTATATTCATCACACATTCCTTCTCTTTCCTCTATACAACTCAATCATACACATCCTTATATACAAGATAGATTATCAAAGCTTAAAAAAACTCAACTTGTATAAAAATGTTAGGATAACCAGTGAAGAACTCAAAGTGGGGGGTGAAATAGTTGTTAACAGATTATCACTTTTAATCTATAATATGACCTTAAACAAATCAAGTACCAGTAAAGCACAAACATATGTCGGTAGGAACATATACCAGTAAACAATACAACTTAATAATTAACCAGATAATCAATGTAAAGCAACCATACCACATAACACCATGATTTGTATGTGGAAAACCTGGAAAGGGAAAAACCATGGTGGGAAGCCTACCCACAGTTAGATGATACTTTTGCAAAAAGTATGTGTTACAATGAGGGGCTTGCACTTGCAAGAAGGCACACTGCCTAGAGTGTACAACTCGTTAAAAAAGAGTCTCAGTGACTACAAAGAGGCTACAACCTTCTCAAGATAAATGGACAATAGTCCAATATAGTGAACTGTTGGAAACCACATCTACTATGCCTGATTACAGTCTTGGTTAAGCTCAATGTTGGAGGACTAAATCCTCTTCTGAATCCAATTCAATCACCAATGATCAACCAACTCCTATGCCTGAATGATATTACAATATTTGCACATTACACTCCTTGACAATGACCTTTCCAATAACCATGATGCTTTACAAAGAGTTTCTACCTCTTATTTATACAAACCCCAAGGCCTAAACTAATTAGGTCGACCACCTATAAGATATTACAATAAGATCATTACATAATTCCTTATTACAATGATATGCCATGTCGGCTTAAGATCAAAACAATAATAAAAAATCCATAAATCATCTTGAATCCTCTAGGTAATGTGTAGAGTACATGCTAGCATGATACCGGTCCATAACCTAGATAGGTACCAGACCTATTCTAGGTCCACCATGCCAAAGCAATCTCTTAAGGTATTTGAAGCACGATCAAAGAACGTCTTCAACATCCTAAAATCCTTGAAGAAGCTGCACCAACACCAATTGTGCATCCTGTCACAATTCCTCAATGAAAGCTCTGTCGATAAAGCCTTAAACCAGTGCTGGTAAGGGTTTACCAAAGTGTATGATAACATCCAGTTACCAAGACAATACCAACTCACCAAAAAATACTCATGGATAATATAACACATGAAATCCAATATAATTAACTTATCCAAACATGTCAGAAGTGTCCAACAGATAATCTTCTATTGGTAAGACTCGATCTTCTATCGGTAACCAAAACCTGTCTATTAGGAACCATCCATAACAGTTAGTGTTGACATCAATGACAAAACATCAATGCAACACATAATCAATTTATCCATAATGCCAACAATCTCCCCCTTTGGCATTGATGGCAACACTAGATGTGAAAAACATCTAAGTACCAAGAGATGCGAAACAAATCTCCCCCTGTGGAAGACAACCAACAGTCAATAGCTCTCCCCCTATGAATGATATCTTTGTAAGGTTCAAAATGATTTTTCACATTACTATCACTCCCCCTTTGACATTAATGCCAAAAATATGATAAAAATATCAAAGCAATGATATAAACCTCTAAATCTAAACGCTGACTACTCCCCCTGAGTAGTAGCACCACTCATTAGTGTCGGAATGAATAATGTCTTTCTTGCAAATACTGAAATATTCTCTTTATTGCACATTCATGATTTTGTTTAGGATTCTTTGATATCTTGAAAAAATACTTACTGCATTCATAATATCAGGTCTAGTTTGAGTTAGATATAACAGACCACCAATCATAGATTTATACCTTGTCGGATTTACTGGTGTAGAAGTATCATTGATAGATAATTTCTCACTTGTATCCATAGGAGTACTTACCGGTTTGGAATTTTTCATACCAAACTTTTTCAAAAATTCCCTCAAATACTTAGTTTGACAGATAAAAATGCCTTTGTCAGTTTGAGTAATCTGCAAACCTAAGAAAAATTTCATCTCACCAATCATGGACATTTCAAATTCATTTTTCATGTTGTTAGCAAAGTTCATGAATAGTTTATCTTCTACTCCAAAAATGATATCATCAACAAAAACTTCAATAATTAGAATATCATTATAAGTGATCTTATAGTATAGATTACTATCAACACTGCCTTTAGTAAAACCAAGCTTCAAAAGATATTTATCCAACCTTGCATACCAAGCTCTAGGAGCCTGTTTCAAACCATATAAAGCTTTCTTCAATCTGTAAACCATATCTTTGTCATATGTCAGTGAAAATCCATCTGGTTGCTCAATGTATACTTCTTCCTCAAGCTCACAGTTCAAAAATGCACATTTGACATCCATTTGATAAACCTTATAGTTCTTATAAGCTGCATAGGCAAGAAATAGTATAACAACTTCAATTCTAGCTACAAGTGCAAATGTCTCACCATAACTGTTAAATTCATGAGAAGTGAATTCACTGCCATGATACGATCTTAGACATTTAATTTTCAATCTAGTTTCTATTTCAACCTTTTCTTTAAAGATCTTGAATTTCTCAAAGGCTTCAGACTTCTCCCTCAAAAAAGTCACCCACATCATTCTAGAATAGTCATCAATAATCAACATGAAATATCTATCACCTTGAAAGCTTCTAGTGCTTGCTGGACCACATAAGTCAGTGTGAATCAAATCAAGTACATCATTAGATTTATCATGTATTCTCTTTAAAGAAATTCTAATTTGCTTACCCAATTGACATCCCTTACATACCGGATTACGAGGCTTCATAATCTTAGGTAAATCTCTAACTGCCTTAGCTGAACTGATCTTAACAATACAATAAAAATTAATATGACATAACCTCTTATGCCATATCCAACTCTCATCAATATGAGAAATCAAACATGTCTTATTACCAGTGTTCAAGTGAAAGATGTTACTTCTTGTCTGAATACCGGTTGCGATTTCCAAACCAATCTTGTTAATGATTTTGCATTTTCTATTTTTAAACTGAAGTTGAAAGCCCTTATCAACTAATTGACCAAAACTCAAAAGATTATGCTTCAAACCTTCTACATAATAGACATTATTAGTATTATGCTTTCCATCCAAATAAATAATATCTCTACCTTTGATCATGCATACCTTGTCATCTCCAAATCTGACTTGACCACCATTGTATTCTTGCAGGGATAGAAATTTCCTTTTATCTCTAGTCATATGATGTGAGCATCCACTATCAATTACCCATTCATCTTTATCTTCAACTTTTGCTTCTAGGGATTTTTCTTCATTTTTGATAGCCAGTTCTAGTTCATCTTCCTTCAAAGCATAGAACACCCAATCCTTACCATTGTCAGATCCACTAGCAAATTCTTCTGCTAGTTCATCTCCAGAGTCATCAGTTACTCCTTCCTCATCTGCTATGTAGCAATTCTTTCTTTTCTTGAATCTATATCAATTCTGGTTAGGCTTAAAAGTTTTCTTAACTCTTTCCTCAAACCTTTCATTCCTTTCAAGACATCTAGATGCAAAATGACCTATCTTATTACATGCAAAACATTTAAAAGGTGCTTTTCCTTCATACTTACTTCTAGTTGGACCTTTGGGTACTCTTCTAGAAAATAAGGCTTCAAGTTGCTCAAGCTCTTCATCTTCTTTCCTCGTGTCTTCCAGTTCTTTTTCATATAGGGATCTCCAATCACTCTTACTGGTAGATGTTGATGATGATGCATGAAAAGAAGGTTCAGACTTTACAACTCCTGAAGATCCAAAATCTTCAAGCTCAAAAGAAGATAATTTCCCAATTAGAATGTCTTTGTTGACTGAAGTGTTTTCCATTGTTCTTAACTCATTAATTGCAGTTGTCTACATCTTGTAAGTCGGGGGAAGGGCTCTCAAGACTTTGGAAACTATTTCATCTTCACTTAGAAATCCTCCACAACATTGAATTCCCATAACAATCTCATTTACTCTTTCTATAAACACATCAATTCTTTCATTATCTTCCATTTTCAAGTTTTCATATCTTACTTGGTAACCATCAAGTTTAGAAATTTATCCCATATAACCTTTTCCAATGATTTGCCTATAAATCCCATGATCTACCGATCAGTAAGTGCACACAAGAGGGCTTCTCTAGCTCTGCAATCATTTTTAATATTCTTATCTAGGTCTGTAGGAGCAGGATTGTCAGATGTCGAAGCATAATGTGTGTATCATTTCTGAGTGATCTCTTGAATATCCTTGGAAAGACATCTAAGATGAGTTTCCATTCGAATTTTCCATATCCCATAATTTGTTCCATTAAGCTTAGGGATTTCTCTTCTAAAAATAGTTTTCGGTGGATTAGAAGTGTTAGTTGCCATAGGATCTACCTTAAGTGGTTATGCTTTTGCAAAAGAGGACCAAGGCTCTGATACCAATTGTTAGGATAACCAGTGAACAACTAAGAGGGGGGGGTGAATTAGTTGTTAACATATTATCACTTTTAATCCACAATATGACCTTAAATAAATCAAGTACCAGTAAAGCACAGACAGATGCCGATAGGAATAGATACCAGTAAATAATACAACTTAATAATTAACCAGATAATCATGCTATAAGCTAGTGTGGATGCAAAAGAAAGATTAGAGAAATAACAAAAAGAGAAAGAAGAGAAAGAGAAACAAGAACAAGAGCAAGTGGAAAATAAGAAGGAAGAAGAAGAAAAGAAAAAGAAGGAAGAAGTGGAAAAGAAGAAGAAGAAAAGAAGAGACAAGAGGAAGAAGAAAAGAAAAAAGAGGAAGAACAAAAAAGGAAAGAAATTGCGAAGAAGAAGGAAGAGGAGAAACAAAGAGAAGAAGAGAGGAAGCAACAAGAGGCAAAAGAAGAGGCTGCTAAGGTAGCCCAAGAAAAAGATGAAGAGGAAAAGAGAAGACAAGTGGAGGTCAAAGCCAAAGAAGGAGAACAGATTCCTCAAACAACCGACAATCAATCCAAGCACGCTGACTCCACTAGCTCCAATAATTTAACTCTTGCCTGTCTGACCCAATCGGCTGATGAAAATGATCTGCTACAAAGCATTCACTTAGCATAGGAAAGATTGGAATAACTGAAAAAGAAAGAACAGGATGTCATTTAGTTTGCCGTTGACACCCTTTCCAATCTAATTCCTGGAACTAATCTCCCCAGTATTGATTCCTCGCTGGCTAAACTCAAGCTTCTCTACACAGTAGTTAATGACCAGGTACAATGTCTTGAAGATGTTGCCCGGGACACCGCAAATAAAAGTCATGAAAAGGCACTTGCAGTTGCCTTAGTACAACACATGAACGATGACCGAGCAAAACTAGTTAAACAAAAAAATGGTATAAGGTCAGCTATGGGTGAAGGTCATTTACTCTTGAGTAAAATCTGTCAACTATGCCTATTTTGTGAAGATGCTCTGAAGCAGAAGTCACTCCTACAAACAGAGTTATAGAAGTAAATTGGCAACTTCAAGCTGCCTTATGATCCATTCACAACCTATGAACACATTGTTCATCTGTATCAGCATCAGATTGCCAAGCTTGATTTAGAAATCTGCAATCGGACTCGAGATTTGCAGGAGCTTCAGTTGCTCCTATTGCCTAAATTGTAGGTACTCCAGAAATGTTTTCTGAACCTAGAAGCTATCTCTGTGACACAGGAGCTGAGCATCATAGATGCGATGGAAGAATTATCCTTCCAAATGAAGACCAAGAGTGAAATTGCTGCCTCACTTCTTTTGTCATGGTCCTTAGACATGAAGGACTTTCTGCAAAACTTCAAATCTCTTTTTGAAAACTTTTACTCTTTATTGAAATGAACACACATTTTTTTTCTTTTCATTATGCAAACTAGTGATATTTTGCATTTACTTTGTCATTGTTGGCAAAGGGGGAGTAGTGTATGTACACATTGATTCAAATTTTGATGAAGTATTTTGCACATACTTGTAATGGAGTAGTGTATATGCTTAGGGGGATTAATCTTGCTCATGGCATTTTTTTGTTGTTTAAACACTTGGATATCAAAAAATTTACTATGTGTTGCCATCAATGCCAAAGGGGGAGATTGTTGGTATTTTGATGATGTTTAGTTGTGATTGTCATTGATCGACACACACTTATTTGATGAATATGTTATTCTCAACCAGTATTTGTTCTAACTGGTATTGTGTATAGTCTTTGTTTGTTGAAGACTATCGGTGTTATGAAGAAGATGCTTTCCGGTCAGTATGACCAAAGAACCCAAATGGTATGAAGATCTCAAGTGGAACAAGACCTCGAGCGATAGTTAATCTTTTGATTAGAATGACTATGTTCCAGTTTTAGTCTTTTTATCATCTCCATAGAACAAACTCAACTAGGAGTAAATTACTAGGGACCCTAGGTATTCTAGTTTACAATCTGTAGCATAGGAAATAGGAAATCATTAAAGTAATAGAAACATATTCATCATTATTAGCTCAATCCCAAACACACATTGCAATGATCTAATCCTAAGCACACTCAATAGAGACATAAAAACAAAGCATTCAAAAGCAAATATCATGCAAACCAGATGACGATTTGGATGCTTCTTCCATGTGGCTCCATTGTTCTTCTTTCCTCTTCAAATGGATTTGTGGATCTCACCTACAAGTGCACACACAAAATTGAAAGCAAGATTGATATTGGTTATTGGTCAAGAGTACTAGAAGCATAAGTTCGATAGTTTGATTAGGGATTCGGGGATTGATTGAAGAAAATAATCCAATTTATAGAAGAATTGGATAAATGACAAGATTAGCATGATGCAATTCAAATGGAAATTGCAAATCAATATGACAAATTATGACAAATTCTATGTCAAAATTGATAGATTATCAATTATGACAATTTATGACAAATTGAAATGTCATTCCCATGGAATTAGGAGATGAAATAGGAGGGAAAAGAAATTAGAAATTAAGAAAATTAGAAAATTGAAATGAGGAAATAATGAAATTAGAAATTGATGGAAAAATAGGAAATTAGGAACTAGAAGAAATTAGGTAAATTAATTAATAATTTGTCATTTATTAATTAATTTACAAGAGGAAGAATAATTAGCCAATTAAATAAAGATTTAATTGTAATGAGAATACTTAGGATTAATAAATAATTTAGTAATCCTAGAGAGAGAAATGACAAATTAGGTTAAATGAATAAATCATAAAACCCTAGAAGACGAATTAGGTCTTGAAAGATAATTGACTCGATTTGATTTGATTTTGGATTGATAAATGACCAATGTGATAAACGATTTGATTGAGATTGGTTGACAAAAATTAATGACAAATTGACCAAATTGACATGATTGGAAAGGACAAGGATCGATGACGAATCGATCGCAATATGACAAGATTGACAAGGACAAAGATTGACCAAAATCATGACTAAAGATTGTTGTCAACAAGACCAAATTCGAAAGTGAGATGAATGAAGAATGTAAAAGAATGACTCGATGTTTGCAAATGATAAAGATCAAGTACGAATCATAGGAGAAATGTTAATGTGACGCAAAAACCTAAAATGAGGCAATGCACAAATGTTAAAGTATGACCTCGCAAGCATTTAACCATTTTTAGGTGTCTACATTTTGCCCCTCTTTGAGACAATGCGATTCTGAGCGTTGTTTCAAAGAACAATAATGAAAATGCCTCAGACAATAATAATGACATATGCATGCCCCCTTGAGGAATTGGCCGAAAACATGCCGAAAAGAGGCCAATTGATCGATAAAAATGATAGGATCGAACGGACTGACAATCGGAGATCGGATGCATGAAGGACAAGCAATTGAAGGTGCAGAAAACCGCAACCAACATGAGATGGAGAGAGTGCACGTCCATCTATGCACTAACAAAGATTTAGAAATGAAGCAAAGAGAGTGAAAATTGCTCATTTGCACTAGCCAAAGAGGAGGATTTATTGCTCTGGACAAGGACATGTGTAGAGAGATGGCGAACATTCCAATGGCGGATCACCTTGGAGAACATGTACGCACATTTAGACGACCGGATGACGCAGGAGCAGCGGTATGGATCTCAAAAACCCATGTTTTCAACTTCATGAATTTGACTCGTTTGCGGGACATTGCGGGGCCCATAGGGGATGCAAAAGATGACTTCTGCGCTTGTGTCATCTAATTCTGCACTTGTGTCAAGTGTTCTGCGCTTTTGTAGGAAGACACAAGCGCAAGTTACCTAACACAAGCGCAGTTTCTCTGACACAGGTGCAAGAGTCCATAAATGACTTACTTTTGATTCGAAACTGCATGCAAATGACCGGACAAGGGGGGAGAAGGGTAGGATAGGCCAATGTAGATGAAAAACACCCTAAGTTAGACATGAAAATGAGGATATGCACCCCATAGGAGCAAACCCTAAAACTGTCAAAAAGATGCCCCGATTGTGATGCAGAGTCGACAGTATCCATTGATCACGCGGGAGAATCGACCTAACTATTTCATGCTACGACATAGACTCAAGAGCATAGAGAGAGACACATTAGCAGGACTGGGGATATATTAGGGATGAGGAGGATAGAGGGAGAACCCAGTGACAGAGGCACGTGCTCCTTATGACAGACAGTGGACATTATGTAGTTTGACATTTTGTAGTCAGCGTGCGGGCCATACTTAGGACAGACAGTCTGATTTTGTACTCCGATATTATTTTGACATATGATATGATATGCATTGATATGATGGGATGCAAATGACTTGTGACATATGTTATTTTCCATGTATGGATGACTTGTGGACCATGTATGGATGTATTTTTTTTTGTATTTTTGATGCATTTATGATATGAAATGGATAAAATGCTTGATATGAATCTTGATATAATGCAAATGTACTAACCAATGAATGCAGGATGCAGCATATGTGTTTGGATATCGGAGCACTAGACCGAACTGACTATCCGGACTGACGAAAGAAATGTTAGTAAGAAATGAGATAGAGGGCAGTTAGAGATGACGAAAAACTTGCTTTCAGTAATGCACTTTGTAGGTGAGAACCTTTATTTTTATGTAGCAAAATGGATGCGTAGCATCATGGCATTGAAGGCCAGAGCTGAAATGCAACCCTTTTTGCAAAAGACAGACACATCACAGACAAACGACAATCACAATCAAAAAAGAAAAAGATCATGAACCATCCCAGTCACTCTAAATCACTCACTGACATCATCGAGCAACATAGGAACATGACCGAAGCTAAAGATAAATCAATAAAAAGATAAGATGCACAAATTCCAACAAATCAAACAAACATCTAGATCTTCGTTGTCAAAAGTTGAAAGTGTTGATAGGACGATCATGCTATCTGGTTTCAGGACATGCGGTACCCCATCTAAGACAGGACACAGTCTGGTTTCGAGTATACCACATCCTGTATAAGACCCATGATAATGTGCCAAGGATGAATGATTTTGAGGTTGATTGATATGACAATTCGGATCAGTTTGAATGTCTGGTTTGAGTGAAAAAGTTCATCTGTTAATGCGTGATTTCATTAAAGCACAATGTTTGATTGCGAGTTGTTGGATGTATACTTAGTGATCTGTCTATGCACAAAAAGGGATCCTTTATGGCAAAATGTTTGTTTTTGGATTTTAATGTTTTTGAAATGTTTTTGTTTATTTTTTCAGGACTTTTTATGATTTTTAGGGATTTTCATTTTTTTAATTTTTAGATATTTTTTCAGGATATTATTCTTTTTTTTTGAGATTGTTTTAGGACTTTATTTGATTTTTTTGGATTATTTCAGGACTTTATTTGATTTTTTTTTTTTTGAATTTTTTTCAGGACATTTTAAATTTTTTTTGTGAATTATTTCAGGACGTTTTTAAATTTTTAAGAGATTTTGCCCCCAGTGTCTAGCAAGGCAAGGAATATGACAGGTGAATAAATAGGCTTGTTGAAATGATGGTGGATAGAGGGAAGACAAAGGCCTTTTATAGTGGAGACAATACGAATGCAATTTCCAAGGGCCATTGCGTGATGGGACAAGAGACTGGATATGACAATGTAAAGTAGGAACATGGCATGAGGGACATGTCAAGAGGTTTTTGAAACCATGTTTAAATTTTGCGTCCTTTTGTCAGATCAAGATCAAGGAATAAAAAAGAGTGTATGGATAGTGATAAGATATGGATAGGATAAGCAAGACCAAGAACGGAAGAGGGGTGATGGACTGATGGAGGAAAAATGGATTTTGGATATGGAGATTTTGATGAAGGAATAGCTTGGGATTTTGGGACATAAGGGCCCAAAATGGATAAAGAAGGTGATGGAGGAATAGACTTGGAATGTTTGGATGGAGGAATAGCAACTTTGGATGCCAATCTGGGTTGTTCTTTTTGTGCTTCAAGGAGCTTCTTAGGGATCCACATGGTTTTTGATTTTTCATGCTTTTGTGGTTCCTTGGAGTGCATTGCTTGCACAAGGGATTTAGGAACCCATATATATTTTGACTTTGCTTTATTTTGCTCAATGGGCCTTTGTGGCCTTTTGGATATTTCTTTTTCTTTATAGATCATATTTTTCTTTGTTTTGACATGTCGATTATATTGGACATGTTGATCCTTGAATACATGTGGATTTTTAGACTTATGACTTTTATACTTGGCATCCAAATTGCTTGGAGGAGGAAAGGAATGCATGGATGGATATGAATGAAATGGATTTCTTTTGTATGGATGGAATTTACTCAAGGATGTGTGCCTTTTCTGATGTTGCATAGGAGATGGAGGGATATAGGGACCTAGAATGCATGGAAGGGATGATGGGGAAGGTGGACATTTGGATTTTGACTTTGAAGGGATACCAACGCCTTGAGTGTGAGCTTTGTAGCCATGACCATTAGTATATTCTTTGATATGAAGGAGTTCTTGCTCATGGAGGTCTACTCCTTTGCCTTTATGAATATCTTGACTTGTAGGAGACTCTTTTCTTTGGGACAAAGACGCGAGTCCATTATGAGGTGGATATGATATGAGAGAAATAATGAGATCTTGAAGTGGATCGGATTGCACCAAAGTGGAAGAACCCATTATGCATGTCGAGGGTTCATGAACATCTTGCACTGACACGTTAGAATCATGAGGGGGATTAGGATCATGAGGGGGACTAGGATCATGAGGGGGACTAGGATTGTGTAGTGGACATGGTTCAATGACAGGCTCTTCAAGAGATGGAATGGGAGAAATAATGGGATCATCAAAAGGAATGAGATCTTGGAGTGTATATGGAGCATTAAGACAAGGAGATGGAGGAACAAAAGGATCTTGTGGAGGATTTGAAGGAATGATTTGATCTTGACAAGGAGGAAGATCATTGGAATCCTCTTTAAAGGTGTTTTTCTCTTGACTTTCAATGGGATCATCGGAAAGGATGGAAAGGATATCTTGATCTTTCTCAGGAAGTGGGATGTCAATGGGATTTGAAAGGACATTGTGTTCATGAAATGGAAGGGGATCGTTTGGGATTGGATGAACTGGGATATCTTGAGCTTTCTTGGGAAATGGAGTGTCAATAGGACTTTGGATAGGATGGACAAGAATAGGGGAATCATCGTGAGTGTCTGGGAACATGGAGTCCTGGTCAACAATTGGATGGGATGATAAGGTTTTAGAATCTTGATCTTGATTTGTTTTAAGACACATTTCTTCATGCTCTAAATTATCCTCTTGACATGGGGTTGGACTTTGGATATGCATGGGGGATTCTGACAAAGGATCAATGATTTGGCATGAAGGGGATGCACTTTGAACATTTGTGATAGATTTTGGCAAGGAATCAATGCTTGAACATGAGGAAGAGTGACTTCGAATGGGGTCCTCTAAAATAGGTAATGGCAATAAAGTGCATGGTGGCATTGGGTCTTGTATTTCTGAAACATGACAAGGATGTGAATCATGAATTGGATTATCGTGGCAATCAATTATGGATAGCTCTTGGGTAATTGCATCCTTGGGGGTATTGTTTGATGTGGACAATATGGAAGGTTCCTGTGAACCTTCTAAAGGTGTAGGGATAGATTCCACTGGAGAGTCAATTTGTTTGTGGGGGGATGAGGCATTGCTAGACATAAGTGTATTATCTTGATCTTCCTCAAAGAACTCACTTGGTAGGTTCCTCAAGAGCCTTGCAAAAAAGCCGCCTTTCTTTTTAGGTTTTGACATGATTGGATCTGGAATTTGAACTTATTTTTGGTTTGATGTCATGTTTTGATATTGAACTAGATGTTGATCATTTTGGTTTGACATGTTCAAAATTTGGCTTGGTGCATGTTGCAAGTTTTGTTTTTGAATTTGTGATTGTGGTTGTTGACATTGATATGTTGATTGAACTTGTTGATATTCCACCATTGGTTGAACTATTTGTTGATATTGTATAGTTGGTTGGACATATTGTTGAAATTGGACCATTGGTTGTATTGGTTGCATATGTTGAACAATTGGTTGAACCATTGGTTGTATTGGTTAAAAATCTGATTGATAGTAAACACCTTCTTGTTCTTGTTGTGGAGGCACATAATGTTGAAATTGATGTTGTCTCCTTTCTTGAAATTGTTTCATCATCTCTATTTGGGAGAGGAGAGCTGGTATGTCTGAGCATTCAAGAAGAGATCTTACATCAATTGGCTCAATATTTGGATTTCGACCTTGAAATTTTTGAAACATTTTGGACATTTGTGATCTATTCTTCTGAATGTTTTTCACTCTTTGTTCCAAAATCTCATTTTCTTGAGCTAGCTTCTCCTCTAGTTTTTGTATTTGGAGACTTGTTTCATCATAAAGAGTTTGATCGATATTGCCTTGTTGTTGGGTTGGATAGAATTGTGATTGCATTGTCGGTTGATAAGTCAAACTTTGTTGCATCATTGGTGCTTGAAACCTTGTTTCAATAGACATGTCACTATGCAAATGCAATATTTTTGGAATTTTTCAAGGATAATGTATGATATGCAACTAAATACAAACTAAATGAATGAGAATGCAATCTATGGCAAGAATGCAACCTATGTTTTTGGTTTTTTTTCAAGATTTTGACAAACTTTTGGAATGCAAATCTAAAAGAGACCCTTAGGAAATTGAAATAATGTCTATACCTCAAAGGACAAAAGGACCAAGTGACAAAAGGACAAAATGACAATGTCTCCCCTATATGCTTGGATACTAAGCTAGGTTTGACCAAATGACATTGATGACAAAAGACAAAAGTTTGATAAGGTCTAGACTTCCTAACAATGACTTAGAGTTTATCAAAGATTTGGATTACTCAAGTATGGCAAAACCTAGTTTTGAGACTATATGGAAAAGGGACAATTACTATGCAAGTGACCCTAATATGATATGGTAATGATCTAAGCTTAATGAAGAGACCTAGGGTATGCAAATATGAATGTATGACAATGGTATGACTTTAATGCAAGAGGACACATGCAAATGGATGACTTTTATTGAAAAGAGTATGACTTAGGTGAAACCTAACCTTGGTACTTGACAATGAACTTTGCAAAATGCAACCTAGGATGAACCTAAATGTAAGTGACATGCTTGCTGAGACAAGATTTTGAACAATGTTTGACAACCATGTTTGAAGGTGTTTTGAACTTTGTTGAACCTTTGTTGGATGAATGTCTCTTGTGTTTAAACTTATGTTGGATCAATTTGTTTTGCTTTTGAAATGGGATGCAATTCAACTTTTGACAAGCAAAGAATACAAGATATTGCAACTTAGACTCAAGACAATCATGCTCATTTCCACATTTCTTATGGTAGGCAAGGACATTAGGTACTTGAGAGGTAGACTCATTATGGGATTCAAGGAGAATACATAGATGCTTGACCCCACGGGCTCCTCTCCACGGCACTCACTTCTCAGGGCAGCCAAGCATCAGTCCCCATGGAAATCTCCCCATGGCGAACTTAGTATCTCTTCCAAGTATCCGAACTTGTCCTTCTCAAGCAACTAGAAGGGTTTTTGGCCTCTAAAAACAAGGTGCTTAGTAAGGATTTCTGTTAAGCATTACTCCTCGATGTCACGCAAGCATGATTGAGACATTAAGCCCATCAAGATACCAAATGAATGTAGTCACACAAGCACGATTTAGACCAAGAGGCCCTACTTAGATGTTGATATGAGAAAGAGTTCAAGGGTCATCACTTCCCAAGTAACTGCAATTCCCACGTAACACTTCCTTCAAAGCTTTCGCTCATCGGGTATTTTTTTATAGTGAGTTAGAATGCCAAGGAATTCTAGCCATACTCACTTTGGGTCGTCCCCTTCTCACGATTATCACTTGCTTGCAAAAGCAAAGTGTTCGGGAAGGCAGGCCCTCTAAATGTGACACACAATCAACAACACAAGCATGGTATCGAAGATCTGGATTTCTGATCACCCTAAGAAGGATGAGAGCATACTCTCCTACTTGAATGTCATACTTAACAATCAAAGCAAACAAATGTTCATTCCCACCTATTTATAAATCACTAAGTCCCTAATTAAAAATCTCAAACACACAGTTTGGTTGTTTCTCCAAGGCAACCTGCAAAACCCAAGCTAGAGGTTTGATTTGTTGTCTTTGACCATCGATTCTGCATAACACATGTTAGTAGTTTGGTTTGTAGTCTTTTCCATGTGTATGCCAAGATTCTGCACAAATAATTAGTACCAAAATCCAAAGCACAGAAAATAGAATGTAAAAACACCAAAAATTTCAAGTAAACACTGCATTTTTTAACCTCTGTTCTGGACTTTACACAAGCACAAAACTCATGACACAGGCGCAAGATGTCTGACACAAGCGCAGAATGTCACCTACACAAGTGCAAGATGCATGACATAGGCGCAAGATGTCTGACACAAGCGCAGAAGTGTCCAGAATACCCTGCACGGCCCTATTTTTGGGTTTTTGACCTGCAAAATCATCTTGAAAGCACTCCAAAACATAGTAAAGGGGTTAGAAGGTTAGTATTCACGTCGGGTTCACCAATTAATGTAGCATAGGAAATAGGAAATCATTAAAGTAATAGAAACATATTCATCATTATTAGCTCAATCCCAAACACACATTGCAATGATCTAATCCTAAGCACACTCAATAGAGACATAAAAACAAAGCATTCAAAAGCAAATATCATGCAAACCAGATGACGATTTGGATGCTTCTTCCATGTGGCTCCATTGTTCTTCTTTCCTCTTCAAATGGATTTGTGGATCTCACCTACAAGTGCACACACAAAATTGAAAGCAAGATTGATATTGGTTATTGGTCAAGAGTACTAGAAGCATAAGTTCGATAGTTTGATTAGGGATTCGGGGATTGATTGAAGAAAATAATCCAATTTATAGAAGAATTGGATAAATGACAAGATTAGCATGATGCAATTCAAATGGAAATTGCAAATCAATATGACAAATTATGACAAATTCTATGTCAAAATTGATAGATTATCAATTATGACAATTTATGACAAATTGAAATGTCATTCCCATGGAATTAGGAGATGAAATAGGAGGGAAAAGAAATTAGAAATTAAGAAAATTAGAAAATTGAAATGAGGAAATAATGAAATTAGAAATTGATGGAAAAATAGGAAATTAGGAACTAGAAGAAATTAGGTAAATTAATTAATAATTTGTCATTTATTAATTAATTTACAAGAGGAAGAATAATTAGCCAATTAAATAAAGATTTAATTGTAATGAGAATACTTAGGATTAATAAATAATTTAGTAATCCTAGAGAGAGAAATGACAAATTAGGTTAAATGAATAAATCATAAAACCCTAGAAGACGAATTAGGTCTTGAAAGATAATTGACTCGATTTGATTTGATTTTGGATTGATAAATGACCAATGTGATAAATGATTTGATTGAGATTGGTTGACAAAAATTAATGACAAATTGACCAAATTGACATGATTGGAAAGGACAAGGATCGATGACGAATCGATCGCAATATGACAAGATTGACAAGGACAAAGATCGACCAAAATCATGACTACAGATTGTTGTCGACAAGACCAAATTCGAAAGTGAGATGAATGAAGAATGTAAAAGAATGACTTGATGTTTGCAAATGATAAAGATCAAGTACAAATCATAGGAGAAATGTTAATGTGACGCAAAAACCTAAAATGAGGCAATGCGCAAATGTTAAAGTATGACCTCACAAGCGTTTAACCATTTTTAGGTGTCTACACAATCAATATATCCTGTAACATCGCCTTCGACAATGACTCCGATGGGAATTTGAGATAGGGAATTGTACCTCATCTTTAGAAGCTTAGGTGTGTCCTCAGGTTCAATAGAACTAGAGGGGACATTTGATGTAGATGCCATACTAAACTGATTCCAAATGATAAAAATGTTTCAAAGAGAAATACCTTTATTCTCTGAGTTTAGGGTTTGTTGATGTGGAGAAGAACACACTTATCCAGACACTTGACTACCACTTTGTCTTTCACACTGATAGTATGAAACAGTTGTAGGATTTGTGCAAGATTCCTTTCCGAATTCTTTTGATCATGAGATGAATTACTCTGGTTGTGCTACTCAGCTTAAGCAAGGTTTCTTGAGAACTAGGTAAGTAGAAATGATGAAAAAAGTTCCTTTTAAATACGCTCCCACCTACCATAATAAATGCATCACTATTAGGGTTCAAACCCTAATTTTACTTTGTACTACTTCAGTTCTTTTGTCTATTGATAGATAACAACTATCGATAATAGTGCCTTACTGATATACTCTGGGGGTTTCTAAATGTTTATACTGATATGTTCCCCCTAAGATTTTTGAAACTCAATTTACAAATTCAGGGATTTCCACACTTGGTGCAAAAACTAGTTCATCATGTGGCTTCTCTTCAGATTTCTTTTTCCAAGTGTTTTTCATATCCGCTTGAACAATTTCAATATCAATTTTCCCTTCGGTGTTGATTTGTATGTCTTCCGATGGATTCTTTCTCAGTCTACATGCTCTGGTGGTGTGTCCTGATTTGTTGCAGTGCTAGCATACCATTCCAAGTGTTCTCTATGGTTTGGTATTTACATTTCCATTCTTCCTTTTGGAAGTTGCAGCAGTGTGACCACTACCATGACAGATTAGACAGGTTTCTCTCCAACTGGTTGCCGCTTCACAACAATTTGACCGATGGTCATAGGTTTTGTACTAGTTGGGTTTCCGGTTTATAGGAGGTTTAGGAGTAGCTCCATTGGATCTTGGTGGATAATTTCTAGAGATGTTGATAACTGACCTACACTCAAAAGTTTTATGCCCAAACTTGTTGCATGTATAACAGTGACTATTAAATCTACCAGGTCTAGCTACATTATTTTGAAAAGAAGGAAAATTGTTGTAGGGCTTGCTCCTACATACATTGGTAGTATGTCCTTCCTTAAGATAGTTAAAGAAAATAGGTTTAAACTTTTTCTTACCTTTATTTCTGTTGTTATCCTTAGGTGTTGATTGCTTCTTCAATGCAACATTCTTGGTTCCAGAGGTCTCACCTTCCTCGTATCTAGAGAAACCAAGTCCAGTGGTATCTTTTGATGGTTTTACCGATTCTAGATTTTTCTCTAGCTTAATAGTACTCTTGTTGAACTTAGCAAGTATTTATTTGGTCTCAACAAGTTCCTTGGAAAGAGCATCATTGTTCTTCACCAAGGTTTCATTTTGAGAGATAGCTGCATTCAGTTCAACTTGCATTTCTTCTTTTTCTTATTTACCCACCTGCAGATAGGCAGTAATGGTGCCAACTTCTTGTTTTAGTTTAAAGATCGCATGCTCCTTGTCCTTTACTAGATCTTCAGCTTTTCTCCTATTTTCAAGTTCCTGACTCATCCTGATAGCTAGTCCTTTTAATTCCCTCCTTAGGTTAGTTTTGGATTCATTTAGTTTCTCTACTTCTCCAACTAGGGCATCCATGTTTGCTTCATCAGAAGAGTTGTTTTCAGTAAGTTCCATCAACTACTCAGCAAGCTCTCTTCTCTTGACTAAAGAGGGTTTAAAATTTATCTTGAGTTCATCATAGGCTTTTTGAGATTTAGCCAAACAGTGAATAAGTTCCCTCATACTATATCCTCTATTGGCATATACACACTCTAATGAGACATTGTATGTGATTGAAGGTTTTGTCATTGATGGCAACCTTGCAATCCTATACCACCGGCAAAGACATTATACTAGCATCAGCAGATCACACTCAGGACACCGACACCGGCATTGACATAGAAGAAAAGAAGTATACCGGCACAGAGGCCAATAGGATTTTGTTATACAATATTTTGTTTATTATTGTAAGCCGACTTGGAAAATTGTAAAATGAATCTTATATATAAAGGAGATCATTGTAGACATTTGTATGAGTGATGTAGAAGTATAAAGGAAAATATTAGGTACACCTAATGTGCAAAATATAGGTCAAAGGGTATATGTAAAGAACAGAGCAGGAACCGGTACTGAATCTGGCATTGAAGATGCTATTGTAAAGCAGTACAAGTTATTGGATTAGTATAATCCTTATTTGTAAGTCAGTGTGACTTCCCATTGAGCAGTGAGCTCTAGGCAGTTGGCCTTCCTGCATGTGCAGGCCCCTATTGTAAGTAATATTCTCTTATTGGCCAGTGAGTGAATATTGTGGGTCACAAATCCCACCGAAGTTTTTCCCACACCGGGTTTCCTTGTCAAAATCTTGTGTTATGGTGTACTTTTCATGTGGATGTTCTTGATTCTGTTTATTGCATTATTTCTTGCATACCGGTACACTTTTATATTATGTTATGCATGTTTTAAGTTAAGAAATTCTAATTACCAGTTAGATACTGATTCACCCCCCCCTCTCAGTATTTGTGGGACCCCTAACAATTGGTTTCAGAGCATGGTCCTCTATTTTTAGAAGCCTAACAGCTTGAGGAAGATCTTGACACTGGTAACGATGGAAAATCTGATGAAGCAACTTGAAGGAGCTCTTACAGACTATGATGTAGAGAAATTGAAAAATATCAAACTAGCAGATGATTGAAGGGTAGCTCAAGATATCATTCAGGCACTTCAAGAAAATTTTATTGTTGCAAGAAATAAGAGAAGAGAACTTTGTAAAAAATTGCAAAATGAGAATGATGAAAAGGAATCACTTAATGATATGATAAGCAAGTTGAAACAAGAGATCATGACAACAAAAAATGAAATGTAGGATATGCCTATGAGATTTTGCAAAGAGACTGAGGACAGGAAGAAGAATGAAGAAGAATTGACCAGAAGACTAAGTGATGCAACAAATGAGAACACAAGACTTAGCTATGAAAATGACATGTTGAAGACAGATCTGATGCATACTCAGAATGACTCAAATGAACTGATGAGACAAAAAGAAATCTTAGAAAGAGAACTGGAAACTGCAAATCAACACAAAGAAAAATTCAAGAAAAGCTCAAAGGAACTTGGCACCTTGCTGAAGAATCAAAAACCTAAAGGTGACACTTTTGGAATTAGCTTTGTAGTTGGTGAAAGCTCTGGTACTACAAATACTCAGGATCATAGCAAACTAGTAAGACAACCTAATGCTTATAAATTCGAAGGAAAATGATTTAACTGTAATAAGTATGGTCATAGAGCAAATGAATGTAGATCTAGAAATTATCAGAATATCAACACACCCACCTGTCAATGTTCTAAATGCAACAAAGTTGGTCACAACTCTAAAAACTAAAGAACGAATGTGAGATGTTATGTTTGTGGAAGATTTGGACATTTATCAAATTAATGCAGAACACAAACCGACATAGGTTATGGGAAAGCTATTCAGAAAAATAATGTAACTTGTTATGCATGTAACAAGATTGGGCATATTGCTAAATTCTGTAGAAGTAAAGGAACACCGGTAGACAACAAAAGTTCTAGCTTGAAAGGTAAAGAAAAATTTGAAGAGGTTAAGAAAGAATTCTCAAAACAATGGATTAGAAAAGCTGATCTAAATATTGGGAATACTCCTCCACCGGTAGAACCAATCAATGCTTCACCGATAGAACCAATCAATGCTTCACTGGTAGGATAGAGTGATGATTCACTGAAAGGATAGAGCAATGCTCCATTGGCAAGAAGTTCTTCATCTAATTCAAGAAAATTTCTTTGAGGGTTTGGCAATCTAATGACACATGTGCTATTATTCCCTCAGTTAAGATAAGAAGTTGAAAATTACTTATTACTGGCAAACAATGTTAAGTGAATACTTAACTGACATGCAATTAATGTGGTAGATGGTGAAAAGACACTATAAAGTTAAGGTTTTGGCTCCATTTCATTTCACCGAGATTTCAAATTTTCAGAGAGCACGAAGACTCTGAGCTAAGGCATTTTGAGCAAGAAGCAAGCACACTCCAAGCAATCATCCATCCAAGGTAGTAAAAGGTATTTAATCATGGCATCCACCTCTGCAATTGAATACATAGAAAACCCTATTGTTGTTGAAGTAATAAAAAGACCAAGGCCTGTATTTCAGTTAGTTCCTGAGATAGCAAAGAAGGATGATACCTTAGGTGCTTTTTCTCAAATTCCTAAGGGAGTTGTATATGTTGAAGACCCCAGAATGTAAATCCACTGGAACATTGAAGAGTTAGGAGATGAGGAAATTAAAACCATGTATAAAATTGTGATATGTGATAATACCGACAATGTAAAGGATGAACACAAAATCATTGAGACCCTAGGATTTATAGAAATCCTTAGCATTCTTGAATTTCCAAAGGATGTGATTAGGATAGTTTTAAGAAAGGTACATGGAGAATTTTTCTGGTTAGATGCAATCCATAAGGTCACCAAGGAAGCTATGAAAGCTATCACGGGGTTACCGACCACCGGTAAAAGACTAGATAAAACCAAGAAGGTTTCAAATGACCTAGTTATAAACCTAACTGGTGCAACATTTGACAAAAGGTCTCTAAGGGTTAATGATGTAATAGATATCAATGTGAGATTCATTAGTATGATATTAGGTTATAAAGCTACTCATGCTAATAGAATTAATTCAGTTTCAAGTTTATGCATTAAGAGTGCTTATGACATGGTCACTGATAATGCAAAAATTGACATATGTGAGTGGTTAAAGGATGAACTAATTGACAACCTTGGAAAGATCAAAAAGGACAAGAAAGGAACTTTCAGATTTGGAAATCTATTAGTATGCCTAATGCTACACATAACAAAATAGGTTCCCAATATAGGTTACAAAGAACTTGGATATGACATACTGGTAGGAAAACAATTGACTGAACTATTCAATAACATGGGTGAGAACAAGGAAAACAACATTCATGACTTTTTCCAAGCATTAAAGACCAAAATGAAGGAAAGAGTAAGGTTATCTTAGAAAATTGTAGACAAATACAAAGATGATATATGCTTTGTCATCAAGAAAGATGAAATCTAGATGGAAGCAGTCATCCCAAGGACAGTTTGGGTAACCGAGATGGGATATGAAACAGATGGTCACATAGTTGAAACATATGCCAAAGCACTTTTGGAAGCCCCCAGAGAGCCAAAGGAAGAAGTATTTGGTAGTGCAGAGAATATTGAAAGACAAATTCAATCAAAGAAAAGGGTGAAAAAGGTTGAGGCAGTTGTAAGGAAAGGGTCTAGATAAGCAAAATCCATTAAAGAAGATGTATTGAAGAAAACCGGCATAACAGAGGATGAGTTAGCAGCTCCACAACCTGAAACTCACCTATCACCGGTAGGTACTTCTTCAAGAAGTGGCATGCCTACAACTTTTAAAAGAGTTGTAAGAAAAAGAGATCCCTCACTGGCAACCACACCTTCACCTAGGAGGACAAGGCAAAAGAAACAAGTTGTGAGATCTTCGGTAAGAAAGGCCACACCGAAGAAGAAACTGACACCCAAGAAGAAGAAGAGGACAAATAGAGACTTGGCCCCTCTTGATGTACTGCTGAATGAAATTAGAGAGGAAGGTAAACTAAAAAATATAGAGAAAATTATGACACTCTGACAGCTAATGAGAAAGAACAAGTTGAAAATAGTGTTATATTGCACATGGATATGTACAAGAAATTTTTGATGGAAGTAGTCAATGAAATTCCTGATGAATTATTCAAAAGACTAGAGGAAAGAAGACAGGCAGTGATAGAATTGGATAAGAAAATATAAATTGAGAAATTACTTCTTGTATATCTAGTAAACTCTCCACAAGAAATTGATGATTTAATTGCTCAAGCAAACCGATCAGTATTCTCTACTGCACACTGGCACATTTCACTAATGGCAGGAAGAGTTAATGAGGTGACAGAGGAAATAGAAGATGGATGGGATATATTCTTGGTTGAGAAAGAAAAACAAGAAGAGTACACGAATCCCAAACCTATAAAGGTTTATCAAAAGGACAGAGACAAAGGGAAATGAAAAGTTGGTGGACCACCAAGCATCAAAGTTAAAGACAACTTACCACCACCTTCTTTAAATAATCCACCGGTGAAAACAACAACTACTGAAGATCAACTGGCAGCTAAGAGTATGGATGTAGAGGATAATAATCCCAATTCTGAAGTCCTATACACTATGGATGTTGATACTCAGAAGATCAACATAGTAGTAGACAAAGATACAACTAAGAAACCAATAGAAGATAAAGAGAAAAAGGTAGAGACTGAGTCACAAACTAAGGCAATATAACATACAGAGAAACAAACAAAGCTAAAGGCTCTTGAACAACATCAACCGAAATAGGTACATAAGGAAACAGTGCCACCGGTAACTAGTGAAGTAGGAAAACCAGTGCTTAAAGAAATGCAGACACAAACTAACCTACCAGAGGTCAATACAAGCTTGGTTACTTCCACCGGTACTCAAATTGTTGGATCATCACGATCATACAAATCAACAAATGTGACTAAGGTGTTATTAGATTCTATCAAGAAAATAACCAACTGCAGCTCACAAGCTTACAAAGCAATTGATGATTCCATACCAATTTTGAAGGTAATTGCTCCCAACTATAATATAGATAACAAAGATTCTTTAGGACAATTGGATACATTGTGTAAATATATCTCAGAAAACATTGAGAAAATAAAGGAAGAGTCAGTGAAGAATAAGGTAGAAATTGAAAAACAAAAATTCTTTGATGAGGAAATAAAGAAGTGTAATACAGATTTTGACACACTTCTACCAGAACTATGTAATTTATTGAAAGAGTACAAAAATTTGTACAATGATACCTGTAAAACAAACTTTTTGACTATAGACATTGACAAGAAAATGAGCAAGGTACAGGATGAGATCAATAAACTTGCAGATAGTTTTGTCAACTCATCTAATACACTATCAATTTTTGAAGAGAAGATGGCAAATTTTGAGGAAGAACTACTCAAATTGGAAAAAGAGAAAGAAAGAATAATAAATAAGGAAAAACATTTGAGATCTAAACTAAGTCCAAGATTGGACTATCTAGCATCTCTGCGAAAGGAAATTTCTGAGGCATTAACACAGGGAAGAAAAACACCGACAGAGCATTTGCAACATCTCACAGGTACAGTGAAGAGAACTGAGACAGCAATAAAGGATAGTAAGAAGTTTATGGATAGTATAAAATTAATTTTGGGAGATCTTTTTCAGATTATAACTACCCAGCTACAAGGTTGAGGTTATGGATAGTTGAAACTGCAAACTCTACTGACATCTTGAATCATATGCTTAGGGGGAGCTCTCACATTTTTGGACTACACATTTTTGGATACTTTTTGAAATTTCTCATGAGTGTTGCCATCAATGCCAAAGGGGGAGATTGTTGGCATATGCACACTCCAATGAGACATTGCATGTGATTGAAGGTTTTGTCATTGATGGCAACCTTGCAATCCTATGGCATCAACAAAGACATTATACCAGCATCAGCAGATCACACTTAGGACACCGACACCAACATCGACACAGAAGAAAAGAAGTATACCGGCACAGAGGCCGATAGGATTTTGTTATACAATATTTTGTTTATTATTGTAAGCCAGCTTGGAAAATTGTAAAATGACTCTTATATATAAAGGAGATCATTGTAGACATTTGTATGAGTGATGTAGAAGTATAAAGGAAAATATTAGGTAGACCTAATGTGCGAAATATAGGTCAAAGGGTATATGTAAACAATAGAGCAGGAACCGGTACTGAATCTGGCATTGAAGATGCTATTGTAAAGCAGTACAAGTTATTGGATTAGTATAATCCTTATTTTTAAGTCAGTGTGACTTCCCATTGAGCAGTGAGCTCTAGGCAGTTGGCCTTCATGCATGTGCAGGCCCCTATTGTAAGTAATATTCTCTTATTGGCTAGTGAGTGAATATTGTGGGTCACAAATCCCACCGAGGTTTTTCCCACACTGGGTTTCCTTGTTAAAATCCTGTGTTATGGTGTTCTTTTCATGTGGATGTTCTTGATTCTATTTATTGCATTATTTCTTGCATACCGGTACACTGTTATATTATGTTTAGCATGTTTTAAGTTAAGAAATTCTAATTACCAGTTAGATACTGATTCACCCCCCCTCTCAGTATTTGTGGGACCCCTAACATTCTCCCATATCTCCTTTCAACTAGTTAAACTTATGGAAAAGGGTGGCTCTGATACCAATTGATGAATACTAATAGAGGGGGTGAATTAGTATGCCAAATAATCTCAATGAATACTTAAATAGTTTAACAGCTAACCGGTGAAGCAGGTTAAACAATAACTTGATTAAAACAAAAAAAAACTAGATAGCAAATAAAGCATTCACCCACAAAAGTGCAACCACCATAACACAAGATGTTTCTGACATGGAAACCCAAATGGGAAAAAACCATGGTGAGTAAAACTCACAAGTCAACTATCTACAAAATAGTAACTAGACCGGTTAAGGTCAAACCGGTTAAGGTCTTACAATGTTCTTCACCAAAACAAATCTTGTTAGGAATCCAGATCTCTGTTAGGAGATAAGTCCTATTAAAGACTACCCTGTTAAAGGATTTCAGATCCACAACTATGAACCACCTTGTTAGAGGATTTACAATAGGCTTGGCTAGGCCTACCCAGTTAAGGGTTTCAGACTTGTCAAAGATATTAGTAATCAACAAGTGAATGATCTAGATAGTAGCACAAAATGCTTGATTAGATCCCTAATAACTCCTTGTTAATGCATTCAAGCATTACTTTAGTCTCCTATGCTTTGCACTCTCAATCTCAATCACGAGATATCTTTCCTCTCAAAAGACTTGCACATATCAACTTATGTTCTTTTTCTAAAACCCTAGACATGATGTCCTTAAATAGGAGCTTGATTTCATGTCAGTCCAATAGGATTAGATTACAATTTCCTAGGTACAGTGCATCTAGACACATTTGGTAACACGACACAGAAACACTGCTAAAGTGTCAATGGATGATAACTCATCACACATTACATGTATACCGGTTAATTACATATACTGATTACCGGTTAACAAGTGAAGACTAGAAAACTGGAACATAGTCATTCTGATCAAAAGATTAACTGTCACTTGGGCTCTTGTTCTGCTTGAGATCTTCATACCACTTGGGTTCTTTGGTCATACTAAGACTGGAAAGCATCTTCTTCATAACATTGATAGTCTTCAACAAATAAAGACTATACATACAATACCGGTTAGAACATATATGAGTTGAGAATAATATATTCATCAAATAAGTGTGTGTCCATCAATGACAGTCACAACTAAATATCATCAAAATACCAACAAATCAATGTAAAGCTACCATACCACATAAAACCATGATTTGTAAATGGAAAACTTGAAAAGGGAAAAACCACGGTGGGAAGCCTACCCATAGTCAGATGATACTTCTGTAGAAAGTATGTGTTACAACGAGGGGCCTACACTTGCATGAAGGAACACTGCTTAGAGTGTACAAATCATTACAAAAGAGTCTCACTAACTACAAAGAGGCTAGAACATTCTCAAGATAAATAGACAACAATCCACTAGAGTGAACTAGTGGAAATAGGATCGACTATGCCTGATTACAGTCCCAGTTAAGCTCAATGCCAGAGGACTAAATCCTCTTCTCAATCCAATTTGATCACCAATGATTGACCCAATCCTCTACCTAAATGATATTACAATATTCACACACTATACTCCTTGACCATAACCTTTCCAATATTCATGATGCTTTACAAAGAATTTCTACATCTTATTTATACAAACCCTAAGGCCTAAACCAATTAGGTTGGCCACCTAAAAGATATTACAATAAGATCATTACATAATTCCTTATTACAATGATATTCCATGTCAGCTTAAGATCAAAACAATAATAACAAATCCATAAATCATCTCGAATCATCCAGGTAACGTGTAGAGTACACACTAGCATGATATAGGTTCATAACCTAGATAGGTACCAGACCTATTCTGGGTCCACCATGCCAAAGAAATGTCTTCAAGTATTTTAAGCACAATTAAAGAACATCTTCAGCATCCTGAAATCCTTGAAGAAGCTGCACCAACACCAATTATGCATCCTATCACAATTCCTTAATGAAAGCTCTGCTGATAAAGCCTTAAACCAGTGCTGATAAGGGTTTACCAGAGTGTATGATAACATTTAGTAACCAAGCCACAACCAACTGACCAAGAAAATGCTCATGGAGCATATAACACACGAAGTCCAATATACTTCACTGATCCAAACATGTTAGAAGTGTCCAATAGATAATCTTTTGCCAATAACACTAGATCTTCTACGGGTAACCAAAACCTATCTGCCGGTAACCATCCATAACAACTAGTGTTGACATCAATTGCAAAACATCAATGCAACACATAATCAATTCATCCATAATGCCAACAAAAAATACTTTTTGAACTAAAAATACACACACTAACCCACTCCAAGAGAAAGAGGGCACAAAAACACAACTTCCAAAGATCAATTCACCAATCCACAATCATTGGAATGTAGCCAACAACATATGCACATGCTACACATCCATCTAATAAATTAAAAATCAACAACACTCTCCAATGAAAATAACTCAAGCCTGGATCTACACAAGTACAATGAGACCCATACCATATCAAACATGCTACCACAATTCATATCTCGACCTAAGGATAGGTCAAACATAGAATCTCACAACTTGCAATGATCAATGCCACAACACCCAAAGAACACAAAGATGTTTCTTGACCACATAACCATCATATCCATAATATCAAAACTATATCCAATGAAGATAACAACAACACTCAACATCAGCAATAGATTCTAGACCCAAACACTTCTGAAACAACCAATTAAACAACTGCAACATTAGCAACACAACAAGATAACTCCACACCATAAAAATTCATGACCAATCTGAAACAAAAATTTTGACATCAATGACAACCATAACAACACATCGATGCATAATTCCAACATCCCAATGATACGTACAAATATTGAGACCTACTCCTCCATCTATCAATACTTGTTTTATGTGGTGTTTATGGAGGAAAGCTTCAATGAAAAGTGGTGCATTGTGTGGTTATCATGGAGATGCATCATCTGCTTTAGTGAATTTAAGGCAATGAGTGGTAGAAAGGTGTCTCATCATGGCTTTAAACTACTCCAAATTTAGATTGGTAGGAATAGATGTCTCTTGCAAGATTTTGTCCAAAATGGCTTTGTGTGAAGGTGAAATGCGCAAGAGTTCAAGGATCAAAATGAGAGGGGATGTCTTTCCCAATTGGTATACAAGGTCATATTGGTTGTTCAATGATGAAGTCATTTTGGACATGTAGCACCTTGTAAAGTAACTTTACCCTATCCAATAGTGACGTTGCATTCTAGGGATTTGTGTTTTATGGTTATGGTAGACACGTGGTTGCCCAATTTAGTTATGGTTGACACTATGATCATAGGACACATTAGTGTAATTGGTATTATTATTTGTTTTATATGCCTTTCCTTTATCATATTTTGGAAATGCTTCCTTGAGAATCACATGCTCTTCATTGGAGGTATGACCATCAACTTCTACTATGCCATCATCAATAACATCTTAAATGAGATTCTTCAATTTGTGACAATTGTTGGTCTTATGGCCCTTGCTCTTGTGACATTCACAAAACTCATTGTCATTCCACCATGAAGGTGTTAGGTCCAATAATGAAAGCTAATGTACTGAGAGGGGAGGGGTGAATCAGTACTTCAAAACTTTTCTTTAAAAACAATCTTACTGATAAACATAAACTATATATAGTTGATCTCATAATATATAAAGCCAAAACACAATCATAGAAATTACATCCATACACATTTCACTCCATAACACAAAGATTTTGGTTACATAGAAACTCTTGGTTAGAGAGAAAAACTACAGTGGGGATGGAACCCACAACTTCACTACTGCAATAATAAAGGTTGCTCAGTTAGAGCTACATGTTTAGCTATTTCTGATAGCTTACCTTGTTAGGAGTATCTAGATCTTTTAGATCTACCTTGCTAAAGGATTTTTATAAACACTTTTACAAAATGTTGTTCCTGGTTAAAGGCTTTACAATTTATAGATCTTGTTAGAGCCTTTTACCCTATTAAAGGTCTCTAACACAACTCAAAATAATTCAATCAAAATCTTTTACAAAATATCTACAACTTTACATCTGAAATGTTAAAGCAGACTCTATGTGCTCAATATGAAATTACCATGCTTGTAGCATACCTCAGTAATTGATAGATCAACTCAGTGACCTCTTCTGTATTCTCTATCCCTTAAACTATTTTATGAAAATCTTCTCGGTGACCTCTGAATACCTCTATTCAATCATCACATCTTATCTTTTCACAAGATTTTTATCTTCAACTCACCATCCTTTTCCTCCTCTTTTTTAGATACTCAAATCACTCTTTATATAGATCTCTAAGGTGGTGATCTTGTTCATACATCGATTATACAAACATGTTTTATTGAATGAATAAACAGAGAAATTATTTCATTGGATAAACTTCCTCAAAATCATACAAAATCTTTAAGTGCAATTCCCTATGAAATAACGGTTCCTAGTTCTCAAATCTTTTAACATGTTTCCACATATGTGTCTAGGTTCATTGAATTTGGTAACATGTTTCCACTCCGTTTAGATTAACTTGGTGTACCTTCTTTTCTACTCGGTGGGCATAGGAAATTTACTCAGTAGACATCTCGGTATATATCATCTCGGTGACTAGCCTTTCTTTTGTAACCGACACCCTTAGTGCTTACCGACTGAATCTCTCTGTAGTATTAATCGACTAGGGTATATAGGATGACTTTGAACATAAAACTAATGACAACTTATTAAATAGTAACAATCTGCCCTTTTGACATTAGCTTGGTATGTTTGACAAAACTCCTTTCAAATTCATAACACAAAATCTATATACTTACAAAATGTGACTGAAATGACAGTATATACATTCGTTCAAATACATACTTCGAATACATACTCCCCTTATCAATATGTTGAACAAAACTTGATTTGCATGCCCTTGATGTTCCATGCTTCCCCTAACAATTTCATCTGTACACTTGGATACTCTGTATATACTCGGTACACTCCCCCTTTTTGACAAACATCAAAACTAGTTACCATTCGGTGGGGGCAACTGATCAAAAATAGATTTATACTTAGTACAAGCATCATTGAGAACGTTGGTAAGTGCACCCTTGACACTTTCCATTAAAGAATTTTGAGCATTAATATTAGCTAACAATAAAATCGAACCATCTAAAGTGCTTGCCTCTGCTTGTGTGGACTATTGGGTAGCTCGGTTGATCTGCTCTTGTACTGATGACAGATGGTGAATAATAAAGTCTTAAGAGTCATAATATCCATCCTTATTTTGTGCTCTTCATTTCAAAGTTCTAACTACAGAGCCATAAGAGTTTGTAGCTTGGTATAAAAATTCAGAATAGAATTTGGCTCGGTAGTCAGTTTATTTGAGAGATCGGTAATCTCTTTTTCAATGACTTCAGTCTTTTGCTTGATATCTTTAATAAAGAATGAAAATGTACATAATTTCTGGAATAAATAAATAATGTGCTTGAGTTGAGGGGACAACTCAACAATGATGTGAGGCCTCACCTCAACTCAGTCTGACATTCAGTGGATTTTATATTTAGACTATTATGGATACTTTATTTTGATGCACTTTGAGACTTTGAACTTATATGATTTCAGGATTTGGATAACATTGCTATGATTTGATGATTTACTTACATGCTTTATGAGATAGAACACTACATGATTGTTAGATAGAATGATATTGCAATGATAGATGTCGTTATTTGAATTTGCAGGACTTTCTTTGAATATAGAACTATGATATATGGTTAGTTTATGTGAATTGGGATAAAATTGCTTATGTAAAATTGCTTGGTAAAAGATGTATTCAATCTGTGCAGATGAAAATTGTATGCAAGTTATGATGTGCATTGTTATATTATTGAATTATATTATATATGGATATTTGGAAGTACTAATGTGTAAATTGAGATGCGCAGGGAAAATTTACCATGTGACCATGGAAAATTACGGAGAATCAAACCTAGACTTATGTATGTTCGTAAGCCAGGGGTTGTCTATTTGGAGAGACAACACCCCGTTTGTGTTGTATTTTATTCGTAACAGTATATGCTGCATGAGTGTTAAGTGTTATTTAAATTTATTGTGTAAAAACCAAAAGAGACAATTTCATGTTTTATTTTTGTAAAAGTGTTTTATTTGTGTCACTTGACACGTGTGGATTTAAATTTAAATGTTTTATTTGTGTCTCTTGGTGGGAAAGTGTTTAATTATAGTTCTTCTTAAATAAAATAATGTGTTGTCATAAATACTTTGGGAATATAATATTTGGGGTGGTCAACTTATGTTTGACCCGAAAATAAACTTCAAAGGGGTTTAAAATGGGTTAAATGAACACCTAGAGGTAGTTTAATAGGGTTTCCTAAAGCCCATAAAGTATACCTAGGGGTTAGGGGTAATTTTAGGCAAGTTTCTACTTTATAATGATCTTTTTAACGCTTTAAAAATTGGCTTTTTTGAGTTGTACGAAAATTGAAGATTAGAATTTTAAATCTAATTAGGATTTTTCCTTTTGGAATGGGAGTCTTTTTGCATTTTTGCTTTCTTTCCCTTTTAGTTTTGGAAACTTGTGAGAACTCAGAAACTGAGCTTCTTAAGCAAGATTTTTGAGAAGAGGAGGGTAATCACCCACTCTCCATTTTTGGAGACAGAAGAAAATTTGAAAAGAAAATAATGTTATGGAATAGAAAAATTGATTAAGGGTAGAAGAAAAAAAGATTTGTGGATTGGGCAGCTCTTCATCAAATATCATAATACCTTTGGGCAGATTAAGGTTGGTTTCAGTTATTCTTTTTAATGTCTTCTTCTTGTTTATGTTTGGAAGTTTTGGTGTAAGAAATCTGTGTTCTTGAAAGTTTGTGTTAGAAAATCTTTTGGTATTTTTGCTTTATGAATTGTTGTGATTTGGGAGTTTTCTCAAGATCTCTTACTCTTGGGAGAGAAGAGGATCTTGAGGGTGGTAGCAGTGACAACCCTCGAGTGAGAGACTCTCTTTGAGAGCGATCACAAGGGATCTTTGTGTGACCCTTGCTGCATGGCCTGTTTGTGCAATGGGGGTCATAAGGAGGGATATAATGCTAGAATGCCTTTGGGGGGCATAAGGAATAAGGGGTTGAGATTCTTGATATTATTATTGTGCCATGAGGTGGCTTCTTGTTTATTTCATACTTGCAGTTCTCCTCAGGGAATTGGTCCACTACCACCCATTGAAAATGTTCATCACCAAAGTGTGGTGCTGTGAAAGCCAAGTTGGGAATGTGTCTGGAATATCTGTATGCATTGCTTTCTATGTGTTTGCCTATTTGTTACCCATCTAGGAGTTGGTTCTCCGAGCTCGGGGGTGGCTATCAGTTAGCCTAGGCTGGGAGGTGAGCACTCCATGGTCATATTGTGTTTATCTATTATGCAGGAAAGTCAGGAGAAAGAGAATAGGATCCATGAGAAAGATACAGAAGATTATTATTTGAAGATACTTAAATCCAGTTGCAGATAATTGTTTAAATTTGTTATAGAAGTATGCCTCATTCAAAGAAAAGAGAAGCAAGTTGTAATTATTGAAAATAGACTTGAAGTTTTACTGTTGTGGCTATTCAAGAAACATCCTGTAAATTGGTAGTATATCTTAGAGCTATTAAAGAAAGAAAAAGAAAACCTTGTTTTATTTCTACTTCTGGTTTTTAGTAAAAGAAAAGTTATTTTGAGTTGCATGCAAAAGCTTCTTTGTATTATAAAAAAAAAAGAATAGATTTCATTTAAATTTTATCTATATTTTACTTGTGGCAAAACAAGAGTTTAATTTGCTGAAAGATCTTAAGTATTTTAAAGAAAAAAGATGTTTTATGTAAATATTTTATTTGAGGAAAAATCAATGAATCTTTTTATTCTAGTGAGTATATTGTATTTCTTAAAATGTATTTCTAAATTGTATTTTTTGTTAGAGTTGATTAAAGAGCTTCTCATATATATATATGTATATATATATAAATTTGATATATATATATATATAAATTCCTGAATTAACTTAATGCTTTTCCCTTTGTTATATTAGTTTAAAGTTTTTGCAATGTAAATCTCTTTTTTTTAAAAAAAATATATATTTATATTGAAATATGTACCCCCTTTTTTAACTATGATTATAAATTTATATAAATATAAATATATATATATATATATATATTTATATATATATATATATTTATATATATATATATATATATATTTATATATATATATATATATATTTATATATATATATATATATTTATATATATATATATTTATATATATATATATATTTATATATATTATATATTAAAAAAATTAAATTAAATTTTTAACAAAAAAAAAAAAGAAATTGTTTTGGGTCCACGCGGACCCCACTGTGTGTATGCACAGTGAGGGCCGCGCGATGCCCACTGTGTGCACACACAGTGGACGGCCGCGGCCGCCACTGTGTGGCCACACAGTGGGGAGCCGCTAGCAGCGCCCACTGTGTGGACACACAATGGAGCTGTGGCGCCCACTGTGCGCCCACACAGTGGCGCCACGGCCTCCCTGCCTTCACTTCCGTAACCTGCAACAAAAGGAAACATGGCCGCCTTGGGGGCTTCGGCCCAGCATGAAAACTTCCTGTAAAAAAAAATATGGGTTAAACCCTAGCCCGGGTGGGGCTAGGGCAGATGGATTTTAAAAATAATATGTTAATTAGATTTGAAAATATAAATATGAGAAAATAGAACCCTAATTAGGGTTGGGGAAATATGGATTAATATTTAGAAAGATATTATGTTTTTGAATTAGAATTAAAATATTTAAAATATATGTAATATATATATATATGTATCTATATATATATATATGGATATATATATATATATTTATATGTATATATATAAATTCTAGTCATAATTTGGATTAAGTATTTAATAATAAATATATATATATATATGTATATATATATATATATATATATATATATATATATATATATATTTATATAATTCTGGTTATAATTTGAAGCAAGTAAAGTGAAATAAATAAATTATCGGAGGTAAGCCTAGCTTTTATAATTTTAAATGTATTCAATAATGCCCCGTGTAATTTAATTAGAGTATTTAAAATTTAAATTGGATGTTTAGACTATATGTCTTATTGGAGATTAAATTAATTTTCCCTCTCCTATTCCTTTAGCATGATTGATTTAATAAACCCAAAGACTAGGTATCTCGTGGAGATAAAATTAAACCAGTTAGTTTTCCGCAAATAATATTTAACAATCTATCGATGCTTGGTTCGTCTCAGAGCTAGATTGAATTTAATTATGGAAATTTCTATAACGCTTGTCGTGTGAGTGAACTTGTTAATTAATTAGTATGTTTTTAAAAAAAAATTGTTCCGTTTTTGCCCTAAATTTTGGGCATGACATTTTGGTATCAGAGCCAAGTTTCCACACTAGGAACCTTACTTACGTTTTGCCTTAGAATATTTAAAATTATTTTGTTAAATGGAATTTTGAATTTAATTGAATTTAATTCTAAAAGAAATAAATTAATTGTTTTGTCTTATTTCCTCTAAGGATGCCTTCGACGACGCGACAAGCTCGCAAGCGCGGACGGGGTCCTAGACGTGTGCGCATAGCACGCGATGAGGTAGAGAGGGAGGTATCGGTTCTAGAGGAGAACCCAGAAGCACCTCCCGAGCAGCCAAATGAACCTAACCGAGACCTCTTAGCAGCCATTCAGAATCTTATTGGCATTGTTCAGGAAAGGAATCCCAGCAGAGAACCCTCATGTTAGGAGTCATGACTCTGGGAGTCATAGATCTGTTGATAGAGAACGAAGCAGGAGCCCAGCTCCGATTCCTGTAGAGAGTCAGGGTGGAAATGAGCCAGAGTCAGTGCATATGCCAAGACCACCTCCAGCGGTGGAACCAGTTTATTTTGAGAGAGGTCATCGAGATCCAGGGGATCTCATCAGGGAGGTCATGCACCTCCAACCACCATCCTTCGGAGGTTCTACAGATGGAGTAGAGGCCGAGGCATGGCTTTTGAGTCTTGAGAGGTGTTTTGTGTTGCGTTCTTATGAGAGCAACTTGAAAGCGCGTGTTGCAGTTCATCTTCTAAGAGGGACAGCCTCCACCTGGTGGAGATAGGAAGAGTACAAATGCGGATTAGTTCCTGATACACTCACTTGGGAGATATTCACAGAGAGGTTCCGTGAGAGGTACCTATCAGAACACTTCAGGTAGCATCGTATAGACGAATTTGATGATCTCCAACAAAAGGCTTGTCAGTAACCCAGTATGAGAGTAAATTCTTTGAGTTGTTGCCTTATGTAGATTATCTAAAGGATGAGAAACTTCTTGTAAACCGCTTCATCAGGGGATTAAATGCCGGTATAGCCGAGCCTGTTAGGATGTCCACCCCAGAGAGCCTTCGGGTTGCTGTAGAGAAGGCACTGATTGCCGAGGAAATTCAGGTTAGACCACAGGACAATAGGGATCGGTTTCAGAACCGAAATCCTGCACCTCAGACTTATGGATTCCAGAAACCACATTGGAAGGGAACAACCAAAATTCTCAAGGGTTCTCCAAACCCCCTCCTCCACAATAGACACCACAGAACCAGAGGCAGAAGCCTCCACAGTATTAGCAAGGCTCCAAGCCCAAGCAATGGCAGACTCAGGGACAAAAATGTGATCAGAGAGCACAGGGGCAGTACACACAGCCGGCGGGGACTCAGCAGTCCTTCAGGGGTGGGTACAACGGATCCAGTAGGACAGGAGGTCACTCATTCTCTAGGCCTCAGGGTGCTTGCTTTACGTGTGGAGCCATGGGGCATATGGCGAGGGATTGCCCTCAGGGACAGGTAGCAGGGAGTCAGCGGATGGCCGCTTCAGAGCTGACAGTTGGTGATATGGGCAGGTCCCATAGAGTTTTCGCAGTGGTTGACAACCGCCAGGCTGAGCATCAGACCACGGTTATCAAATCTACAGGTATAATCAAAGGTAACAATGTATCTATTTTGTTTGATTCAGGAGCTACTGACTCCTTTATATCTCCATTGGTTGTGGAGCGTTGCGGGCTAGTGGCAACTAGGCAGGGTGTCAGTTGGGAAGTGGAATTAGCTTCAGGGGCTAGAGTGTCAGTGGAATAAGAGGTTAGGGCATGTCAGCTACAGATTGGCAAGACCGCCACTTTAGTAGACCTTAGAGTGACTCCACTTGGATCTTACAGAATCGTACTTGGCATGGATTGGCTTTATGCTCACAGGGCCAAGATGGATTGCCGCCTGAAAAAGATTGAGTGTGAGGATGATCATGGTTCACCCATAGTTATCACCAGGATTCAGAGGCCCATGTCTCTTCATATGATCTCCACAATGCAGCTTAAGTGGAGCATGCGGAAGGGATGTCAGCTTTTTGCTATCACTATCAGTGATAGAGGGGAAGAGGAGGAAAAAGAAACATCGCTCGATGACCATCCTATCCTTAAGGGATATTCAGATGTATTTCCTTCAGAGTTACCGGGAATGCCTCCCCACAGAGAGATTGACTTTCATATAGACCTAGTACCAGGAGCTGAGCCAGTTTCCAGAGCACCTTATAGAATGACCACAAATGAGCTTAATGAACTTAAAATTCAGCTTGAGGAACTTCTTGAGAAGGGTCATATCCGTCCTAGCATATCCCCGTGGGGTGCACCAGTCATCTTCGTTAAGAAGAAGGATGGATCTCTCCGATTGTGTATGGATTATCGGCAGCTAAATAAAGTAACCATCAAGAACCGATATCCTTTGCCCAGAATTGATGATTTATTTGACCAGCTTCAGAGTGCCAAAGTCTTTTACAAAATAGATCTAAAGTCAAGATACCATCAGTTGAGAATAGTAGAAAGTGATATCCACAAGACCGCAGTTCGCACTAGATATGGTCACTATGAGTTCACCGTAGTCCCCTTTGGACTTACGAATGCCCCAACAGTTTTTATGAGCCTCATGAATGGGGTGTTCCATACCTTTCTGGACTGTTTTGTTATTGTGTTCCTCGATGATATACTGATATATTCTCAGAATGAGAAGGAGCATGAGGAGCACCTGAAACAAGTATTGCAGTGTTTGCGGGATAACCAGTTGTTTGGCAGCCTATCGAAGTATGCTTTCTTTCGATCTAAGGTAAAGTACCTTGGACACGTTATTTCCGGTGATGGGATCTCAGTCGACCCCTCAAAGATTAGGGCTATTATGGATTGGCCAGCGCCTACTTGTGTGATAGAGGTTAGGAGTTTCATGGGTTTAGCAGGGTATTACCGACATTTTGTTGAGGGATTCTCTAGAGTCGCACACCCTATTACTTCTCTTCAGCGTAAAGGGAAGAAATTTGAGTGGACAGAGAAGTGCGAGAAGGCCTTTCAGAAACTCAAGAAGGCACTTACTAGCGCTCCTATCCTTGTTGTACCAGACCCTACAGCTGACTTCATGGTTTGTACAGATGCTTCCCTAGAGGGTTTAGGGGCAGTTCTTATGCAGGATGGTAGGGCCATAGCTTTCGAGTCTAGGAAACTTAAGACTCATGAACTTAATTATCCCACTCACGACCTTGAGCTCGCAGCAGTAGTGCATGCACTTGTGAGGTGGAGACACTTCCTTTTAGGTCATCACTTTGAGTTGCATTCAGACCATCAAAGTCTTCAGTACATCTTCACTCAGCCGAACCTTAATGCACGTCAGAGGAGATGGATGGAGTTCTTGTGCGAATATGATTTTGACGTTCACTACATCAGGGGAAAGGAAAATGTAGTTGCAGATGCCTTGAGTAGGAGACGTCAGAGGTTTACACCATATCCATGGGCACAGACTTGAGAGACCGTATACTTCAGCACTTGTCAGAGGATGGATGGTATGCAGAGGTTTGTCAGGTATTACGTTCTCAGGTTACTCTAGAAGGGAAATATGTGGATTATTCTTTGGAGTCCGATGGACTGTTACGCCATAGAGGGTGCATTTATGTACCTTCCTCCGGAGGATTGTGAGAGTTCATTGTCACGGAAGCTCATAGAGCTCCTTATGCAGCGCATCCCAGGGTTAAGAAGTTGCATGCTGACTTGAGGCAGTTGTATCATTGGCCGGGAATGCGGCAGCTCATTGCTGAGATAGTAGCTCGATGTCTCGAGTGTCAGAGGGTAAAGGCGGAGCACTGCCATCCAAGTGGGTTGCTTCAGTCTCATGCTATACCAGAGTGGAAGTGGGATACTATATCCATGGATTTCATCATTGGTCTCCCTATGTCTTCTCGTCGCCATGATGCTATCTTGGTGACAGTTGAGAAGTTGACCAAAGTAGCTCACTTTTCACCAGTTCGTACTACGTTCACAGCTCCAGCAGTAGCACAGGTGTTCTTGCGAGACATTGTTAGACTTCATGGTGTACCCTGCAAGATTATTTCTGATAGGGATTCTCTTTTCACTTCTTCCTTTTGGAATTCATTACAGGCAGCTATGGGCACTAAGCTCAATTTCAGTATAGCCTATCACCCGGAGACAGATGGGCAGACAGAGAGGGTCAATCAGGTGTTAGAGGATATGCTTCGTATGTACATCATGGATCATCAGACCCGGTGGGAGGAGTATCTTCCCTTAGTGGAGTTTGCCTATAACAATGGGCATCACACTTCTTTGGGGATGCCACCCTATCAGGCACTGTACGACAGGCCTTGCAAGACGCCCTTGAGTTGGGATCGCATAGAGGATAGAGTTGCTATTGGTCCTGAGTTAGTTCGGGATATGGGACAGCAAGTGGAATTGATTAGACAGCATCTCAGAGAGGCTCAGGATAGACAGAAGAAGTATGCCAATGCTAAGAGGATAGATCGTAGCTATCTGGTTGGAGACAGAGTTTTCTTGAGAGTGCGACCGCATAAGAGTCCAATCCGTTACGAAAAGGGTTCTAAGCTCGCACCTCGCTTTGTAGGACCTTTTGAGATTCTGGAGAGGATAGGCCCAGTTGCCTACCGTTTAGCTTTGCCACCTAGCCTGTCATGCATCCACGATGTGTTTCATGTTTCAGTTTTGAGAAAATATATCTATGATGAGTCTCACCTTTTAGATTGGGATGCCTTGCAGGTGGAGTCAGACGGGCAGCTAGCTTTGGAGCCCATTCGCATTTTGGCACGCCGGACTTTGGCCCTTCAAGGTTGAGAGCTGGACCAGGTTAGGGTCCAGTGGGATTGTTATCATGAGGTTACGGCTTCATGGGAGGATGCAGCACGTATGAGATTAGAGTACACCCACCTCTTTGATGAACTCCAGGAGGAAGTTCATGCCTAGAGGGGGAGGATGTGAGGCCTCACCTCGACTCAGTCTGACATTCAGTGGATTTTATATTTAGACTATTATGGATACTTTATTTTGATACATTTTGAGACTTTGAACTTATATGATTTTAGGATTTGGATAACATTGCTATGATTTGATGATTTACTTACATGCTTTATGAGATAGAACACTACATGATTGTTAGATAGAATGATATTGCAATGATAGATGTCGTTATTTGAATTTGCAGGACTTTCTTTGAATATAGAACTATGATGTATGGTTAGTTTATGTGAATTGGGATGAAATTGCTTATGTAAAATTGCTTGGTAAAAGATGTATTCAATCTGTGCAGATGAAAATTGTATGCAAGTTATGATGTGCATTGTTATATTATTGAATTATATTATATATGGATATTTGGAAGTACTAATGTGTAAATTGAGATGCACAGGGAAAATTTACCATGTGACCATGGAAAATTATGGAGAATCAAACCTAGACTTATGTATGTTCGTAAGCCAAGGGTTGTCTATTTGGAGAGACAACACCCCGTTTGTGTTGTATTTTATTCATAATAGTATATGCTGCATGAGTGTTAAGTGTTATTTAAATTTATTGTGTAAAAACCACAAGAGACAATTTCATGTTTTATTTTTGTAAAAGTGTTTTATTTGTGTCACTTGACACGTGTGGATTTAAATTTAAATTTTTTATTTGTGTCTCTTGGTGGGAAAGTGTTTAATTATAGTTCTTCTTAAATAAAATAATGTGTTGTCATAAATACTTTGGGAATATAATATTTGGGGTGGTCAACTTATGTTTGACCCGAAAATAAACTTTAGAGGGGTTTAAAATGGGTTAAATGAACACCTAGAGGTAGTTTAATAAGGTTTCCTAAAGCCCATAAGGTATACCTAGGGGTTAGGGGTAATTTTAGGCAAGTTTCTACTTTATAATGATCTTTTTAACGCTTTAAAAATTGGCTTTTTTGAGTTGTGCGAAAATTGAAGATTAGAAGTTTAAATCTAATTAGGATTTTTCCTTTTGGAATGGGAGTCTTTTTGCATTTTTGCTTTCTTTCCCTTTTAGTTTTGGAAACTTGTGAGAACTCAGAAAGTGAGCTTCTTAAGCAAGATTTTTGAGAATAGGAGGGTAATCACCCACTCTCCATTTTTGGAGACAGAAGAAAATTTGAAAAGAAAATAATGTTATGGAATAGAAAAATTGATTAAGGGTAGAAGAAAAAAAGATTTGTGGATTGGGCAGTGCTTCATCAAATATCATAATACCTTTGGGCAGATTAAGGTTGGTTTCAGTTATTCTTTTTAATGTCTTCTTCTTATTTATGTCTGGAAGTTGTTGGTGTAAGAAATCTGTGTTCTTGAAAGTTTGTGTTAGAAAATCTTTTGGTATTTTTGCTTTATGAATTGTTTAGATTTGGGAGTTTTCTCAAGATCTCTTACTCTTGGGAGAGAAGAGGATCTTGAGGGTGTTAGCAGTGACAACCCTCGAGTGAGAGACTCTCTTTGAGAGCGATCACAAGGGATCTTTGTATGACCCTTGCTGCATGGCCTGTTTGTGCAATGGGGGTCATAAGGAGGGATATAAGGCTAGAATGCCTTTGGGGGGCATAAGGAATAAGGGGTTGAGATTCTTGATATTATTATTGTGCCATGAGGTGGCTTCTTATTTATTTCATACTTGCAGTTCTCCTCAGGGAATTGGTCCACTACCACCCTGTGTGGGGGAAAAAGTGACACTAAGCAAACATGGCCTAATCTCACTTTCAATCACACATTTGTGGAATATGAAAGAGCCTAGAGGTATCACAGAATTTGCTACTTCTTTTTGTGGAAGAGAGAGCCACAGGCTACCTATTAGGATTTCTATTCTTTTGTTGCAAATGATAGATAGAATGATGCAAGTTCAATCCCTAACCCCAAAGTGCAAGTATGAACTAATAACAAGATTGCAGAATTGAACTTAAACAATCGAAAGATGTAAACACAAGGACAAGACAAGAATGCAAATGCATACCTGGAGTTAAAATTTGAGTGAAAATGTTCGGGACGGGGGCGCGGGCGCCACTGTCCTGATTTTGCTCCTGAAACTGTTGTTTTGCAACCTAAAAAGTTGTCGGAAGGTGCTGAAAACTTGCTGTCTGACAGAAGGACCAGGGCGCCCAACGCCCCTATCTCAGGGACCAGGGCGCCCAGCGCCCCTGTCCTGGCAGGACCAGGGTGCACCACGCCCCTGTCCTGGTCTTTTGCTCTGAAACTTGGTGTGAAGTTCTATCTCAGTCTGCTTCTTCCGGAAACTGCAACTTGCGGCGTCGTCCGAATTCCGAAACCTGCACTTATATCTAAAAAGGTGTGGTGGGCGGCTATATAGGGTTTTGCCTTAGTCAAACCCCCGCTTTGGTGATTTCCACCTCCATGAATAGCCAAGTTGTATTGTAAAAGTAATGTGTGTGCAGACCTTGTGTGTGTGCAAGATCCTAAAATGAAAGTAAGCAAGCTAGAGCAACCTAGAAAGTAAACCCTAATTGCTTGTAAATGATAATGCAAATGCTCCAAATCAAGATGTAAAGAGATCTAAAGCATGAATACAAGTGATATAATGAGGCTTATGCAAAGACATGAAAACAACATGAAATCATACCCAACCCCAAGGGAGGGGTACAAGCCAATCTTCAGTCGGTGATCCCTTATTGTTCTTCAATGCCTTCAAAGCCCTAAATAGATGAATGAAATTGATAGATTCTTGATGGATGGATGTTGAATGTTGCTGAAGTTTTCAAAGATCTACTCTTTCACTGCCTAGAAGGTCCTTGAAACCAAAAATCTCTTGATCCTTTCAAATGAAGAAAGAGAGCTCTTATATATGAAACCCTAGGTCTTAATTTCAACTTTTGGCTGACCTAGAGATTGAATCTCCCGCCAATTTCTTGGGGTTAAGCTTTATTTTATGATTTGATCGTGCTCCTAAAATTTCGGGAAAAATGTCCGGGACCATGTGCACTCCGGGCGCCATGGTCCTGACAACTTTTCACCAAATTTTCAGGGCCATCGGATATGATGATTTTAGAGAGAATCCCGAAGTTACAGGTGATTTCGAGATGTTTTGACCCCCGAAATCAAGTCCCCAAGTTCAAAATAGGACCTAATTAGGGTTTTTGATTAAATGATGTATTAGAGGAATAAAATGAAAGGGGCACACTTTAATGAAAGGGCCCAAATTTATGATGTGGGAGATGATGAAATAGGACCTTAGACCTAATTAATTTAATTAATTAAGTGCTAAAGGGGAAATGCAATGCAAAATGCAAACTGCGCCAAGGTGGGTGCTAAACTAGGTGTGAAATTGTACCACCCTAGCAAGTGCGTACAATTTACGACGCTACATTTAGCCCCCACTTTAGCGGTCATATGAACACTACGTGCATATCTAAGCTAAAGTACAAAAAAGTAAACATTATTTGAAAAAGGATATATCCATAAGTCCGTCGAACGAAGCCCCCAGCAGTATCTGCAGTACACAGTTAGGAACCGCAACCTACAAAACCACATGTTAGATCACAAAATCACCTAATGCTTACTAAGGAAGGTGATGAAAATTCGAGGGTAGCTATATGCCCCCCCTGTTTCGGCTTGCTAATTTTAGTGAGTTGAAACAGGGTATCATGTTTACCACTTCGAATTGTTAAAGAATATTGATGACAAATGCTCACAAGAAGATTTGATAAAAAACTAATGGAGAATCATTTGGTAAGAAAGAGGACCAAATCTCAATTCCAACACAACAAAGAGTGTGAGGATTTGAGAGTTCTCTAACACAAGATGAAGGATGTAAATGGAAGCAAAATGCAAAGAGAAGAAAAGAAAGGAAAAAAGCATGAATACACACATTGGTGATCCATGAAAAGAATAGTGAGAGAGAAAACATGGACTTCTCACCCCTAGATCTTGTCTAGGTGATCCATGGGAAAAAGGACATGGAAAACTAGCCCCTAGAGTCTGTCTAGGTGATCCATGTAAGGGAGGAGAGTGAGAAAGTCTAGCCTTATGCCGCTAGTTCCACTCAACCTCGTGCATGTGTGTGTAAGGGAGGTTAGAAGCACCTCATAGGAGTCTGTGCCCGAGTATGCTACAACCTGTATATGTATAGTACAAAAGCATGACATCTCGCTCTAAGAGTCTGTGCTCTGGTTCCGAGAATAATCACCTTGCATAAAAGAAAAATGGAGACATCTCGCTCTAAGAGTCTGTGCTTTGGTTCCGAGAATGACCCATTGCTCAAAAAAGTGTAATGTTTATGTCATAAGCAAAGTAGAACAAGGATACCTACCTTTATCACAAAAGAAGATACCCCAAAAATGCAACAATGTCATAGATCCAAGCAAGAGAGTTTTGTACTCTTTAAGCAAGGATAAGATAGTTGAAAAGGGATATCTTGTAGTATGTGTAAAGGAGATCCTTAGAGGAGAAGAAATCTTTGTACAAAAGACACCTATCCCTGAGAGGAATTGTCTTAGACAAATATAACATCTTCTAGAATAATACAAAGAAGAGAATAAGAATGCAATACTTCCTTCTTTTGCAAGGTGAAAGTGATTCTTAATGAAGGATGATGCTCTCAACTAGGAGAGTGAATTCATTATGGATGTATTTTACCAAGTGCAAAAGAGGTTGTAGTCAAGGACTTACACCTCTTGTAAGAGAGAATCCTTGAACAAACAACAACAAATGCATACAAGGAATAACATCAAGTAATAAAGTTCACACCATCCACGAAATAGGAAAAAGTGGATCCTTAGATAAAAATAAGGAAAGATCATTGCCTCCCAAGGACAAGGACAATGAGAAGGACTTACACAATCTTCTAGGGAGAGATTTAGACATAAGAAAAATGTACTACATACTCACATGAGTTCATGCAAGCAAGACATTAGTGTATGTAAAATGCTCCTCACAAGAAGTGGGTAAGGTAAGAAAGAGAATACACATCTTCTCCCCTATCTAGGAAAAGAGGATTCTAAAGAAAAGATGATCAATATTTCCACATTATTACCCCATAGGAACAAGAGATAACATAGAAAAATTAGGCTATTATGTTGCTTCAAAAATATGATTGCACTTGAAATTGTACCATCATGAATGACAATGAGGCCCCAATAAATGAGCTACCAATGTCACATAATGATGAGCAACATAATAGCCATTAATGTTATTTAAAGACATGATAGATTGAATGAGGTATTTGAATATGACATGCTGAATGCTCAACCATAAGTGAGATCAAAAACATGTATAAAATGATAAAAATTGAAGAAGAAAAGTCACAAGAAATCTTAGAAGAGGGATGAGTGTAATTTATTAGAGCCTTATCCTTGGAGGAAAGGACTTTATGATGAATAGGAGATAAAGATTCATAAGTGGATTTAGAAATTTGAGGGGAGTCATAAAGAGATTTGTTCATCGCCAAGATTTCCTTATGAGGGGAATGAGAGTTGATAGAATTAGAAGATGATTTAGTTGAAGTGATATCATCATCACTACTAAATATAGCATTCACATTGAGAGATGGTCTTTTAGATGCCTTGGTGGGCTTAGAAAGATTATATCCAAGTCCAAATGAATATTCATTCATGTTATGTTCTAAAGGAACTTTAATTCCTTGTTCATTTGCGCCACAACCACTTCCACTATAGCCACTCTTAGCCAAAATATGGAAACCACGACCATAACGATTAGCCATTTCAGAAAGAAAAGGTGGTTTTTCATAAGATAAAGAATCAAATCCTTCAGAATTAGAGGTGTGAGGAGAAGAAGTTTGAGAAGCGGCCACAAAATTATTGCTCATAGGTTCAGGTAAGACTGATTGATCTCTAGTTTCTTCCTTCTTTTTAACTTTAAGCTCTCTAGGAGGAACCCTATACTCACCTACAAAGGTGGGATTAAAATCAAGAGATCCCCAATCGTCTTCTGCGAGAACCTTCTCAGGATCAAAGGCCTTTTCATGTGTAGATTCAAGTTGAGAAGAATCTTCTTCAGGAACTTTAGACTCGGCCAAAGAATTTTGATTATCAGAGGGTGATGATTCATCCATAGGTATCTTGTTTAACGAGTCATCACTAGAAGAGGAAGGCTTAGAAGAACTCCCTTTGGAAGTAGATGTTTACAAACAAGCTTGAAAATTGGTATCACCTATCAAGGTATATGTCTTATTATTATAAATAAATTTAACTTGTCTATGCAACGTAGAGGGGATAGCTTGCATATTGTGAATCCAAGGTCTCCCTAGTAACAAGTTGTATGTTAGATTTCCCGACATAACATGGATAAGAGTAGGCAAAGTAATAGGTCCCACTGTGATGGGTAAGGTGATAATACCTAATGAAGACTTAGCCACATTATCAAAGCCTCGAATGGGATGAGAGTCAGGTTGAATAAGGGATGTATCCACATTCATCTTATGCAATAGATTAATGCTACACACATTAAGGCCAGAACCATTATCTACCAGTGTTCGTCTTATAGCAGTGTCATCTATGATAACCACAATCATCAAGGGATCATATTGATGTTGAATTTCGCTAGTAGGCAACTCATCTTGAGTAAACACAATTTGAGCTTTAGGATTCATCACAGAGTTAACCAAAGACACTATATTACTAGATGTATTAGGTGGAGGAACATTCAAATCTTTCAAGGCATCTTGTAACATTCCATGATGAGCGGAAGAAGTTTGGATCAAATCCCAAAGGGATATCTTAGCAGGAGTAGTTTTAAGTTGTTCTATGAGATCATATTCCTTACCAAGAACTTGTGAAATACGAGGAGCTTGAGGAAGAATAGGTTGGGAAGGAGGAAGCGAAGTTGGGATAACTAGAGGAGGATTAGGTTGCCTATTATTTCTTGTGTTATAGGTATGAGCAACCGCATTATAAGTCTCTCTAGTCAGTTGCTTAGCATACTCATAAGGGCTCTTAGTAGAATAACCTCCTTGCACAGTAATAATAGGTTTCTTAGGAGTGCAAAAAGAATCATTAGTATAACCACCTTGAACCACTAAGATAGGCTTATTTAAAGGTTGAGAATTTTGAGAAGGACAAGCACCTTGGATAGTGAAGAGAGGTTTGTTAGGTGTTTCATTCACATGTATCAAATTGATTGAGGATGGTTTAGAGGAATGAACAAAAGTGTTGGAAGAATTATTGATAGTCTTCTCTTGCACTAAAATCTTATCACAGATTAAATCAATTTTAGGAGAGAGACAAGGGGTAGGCATTGAAATACTAGGAAAGGTCATATCATCCTCTATCATCAAAGGATCTACATGGGGAATAAACTCTCTAGGAGAAGGATCGACATTACTCTCTAAAGTCTCACTTTTGAGCTAGAGATCTTTGAAAGAGATGTTAACCATCTTGCTTTGAACTAGGGTATCCTTATGTGTAGAACCAAGTTGAGGAGAGGGAGATGCTTTATTTTTAGAGGGAGAATGATTGAGATTCAAGGAAGGTGAGAAACTATCAAGGGAGTTTTCAATCTTGATTTCATCCCCTTTGGCTAGGGTTTTCTCATGGGGTAGAGAATAATCTACACCTTCTTCTAATGGTTCATCCCAAATAGTGAGTTTGTTGAAAGGAATGTTTGAAGTATTGTCAATTTCGGGAGAGGAGATAACATTGTTTATTAATTCCTCATCCTTAGGAGAGAGAGCATCAATAGATGTGTTAAACTCATCCTCTTTCCTTAAAATATGTTCAATATGATCTTTGGGGGAGAGAGAATTAAGGAAATTGCTTATTATTTCATCTTCTTTCTCTAAGGGATGCTTATGGGTAAGACAAACTTTAGGAGAAGGGTAAGCATTTATCATCAATTCATCATCTCTAGTGGGAATTTTGTTGGAAAAGGAAATGCCATCACTAGGAAATGTAGGGATAATGTCATCTTCTTGCACAAAAGGATCCTCATGAAGGGAGTGTTTTTTAGGAGGAACATGAACATATTTCTCCAAAGATTCATGCTTAGGAAGGAGATCTTTGAAAGAAGTGTTCATAACCTCTTGTTGCACTAACATGCCCCCATTGAAAGGACCAACTTTAGGAGAAAATAAGTCAATGTCCATCAATACCTTTTCACTTAGAGAGGAATCATGTAGGAAAGGTGAAGTAACATTAAGAAAGTTGTTTATGATATCATTCTCTTCCTCTAGGATAGCTAAATAGGAAGGGCACATTTTAGGAGAATTGTCAAGATCACTCTTAAAGTCTTCATCCTTAGAGCATGGGAGAGTCTCAAAGGGATTGGTAGCAACTCTTTTAGGCACTAAAATGTTGTTATAGATGGGGGGAGGTTCTTTAGGAGAAGGAAAAATTGAAACAAGGGAAGCTAACCCATTATCACATCTATGAAATGGATGCATCATGACAACAATTTTCCTCTTTCAAATGATAACACATGCAAAATAGAAGGAAATGTTTAATTTTAACCCATGCAAGCACTTAGAATGTAGATTTAGAAAATGAAATTTATGATTCAAATGAGTCCCTAAATCAGATTTGAAATTATTGATCCCAATTAAGCTATCCACAAGTTCAACTTTGAATTGAAAAATTAGGGTTTTAGCAAAAATTTTCCTCTAGATTTTTGAATCTTGTAAGAAATTAAAACTTGTAAATACAAATTTGAATTTGAAATAGCATAAACACTCAAATTTGAAAACAGAAATCAGAATTAGAGAAGATTGGAGTTCACGTCGGGTTCACCAAAATGTGTGGGGGAAAAAGTGACACTAAGCAAACATGCCCTAATCTCACTTTCAATCACACATTTGTGGAATATGAAAGAGCCTAGAGGTATCACACAATTGGCTACTTCTTTTTGTGGAAGAGAGAGCCACAAGCTACCTATTAGGATTTCTATTCCTTTGTTGCAAATGATAGATAGAATGATGCAAGTTCAATCCCTAACCCCAAAGTGCAAGTATGAACTAATAACAAGATTGCAGAATTGAACTTAAACAATGGAAAGCTGTAAACACAAGGACAAGACAAGAATGAAAATGCATACCTGGAGTTAAAATTTGAGTGAAAATGTTCGGGACGGGGGCGCGGGCACCACTGTCCTGATTTTGCTCCTAAAACTGCTGTTTTGCAACCTAAAAAGCTGTCGGAAGGTGCTGAAAACTTGTTGTCTGACAGAAGGACCAGGGCGCCCAGCACCCCTGTCCCAGGGACCAGGGCGCCCAGCGCCCCTATCCTAGCAGGACCAGGGTGCTCCATGCCCCTGTCCTGGTCTTTTGCTCTGAAACTTGGTGTGAAGTTCTATCTCAGTCTTCTTCTTCCGGATCTGCAACTTGCGGGGTCGTCTGAATTCCGAAACCTGCACTTATATCTGAAAAGGTGTGGTGGGCTGCTATATAGGGTTTTACCTTAGTCAAACCCCCTCTTTGGTGATTTCCACCTCCACGAATAGCCAAGTTGTATTGTAAAAGTAATGTGTGTGTAGACCTTGTGTGTGTGCAAGATCCTAAAATGAAAGTAAGCAAGCTAGAGCAACCTAGAAAGTAAACCCTAATTGCTTGTAAATGATAATGCAAATGCTCCAAATCAAGATGTAAAGAGATCTAAAGCATGAATACAAGTGATATAATGAGGCTTATGCAAAGACATGAAAACAACATGAAATCATACCCAACCCCAAGGGAGGGGTACAAGCCAATCTTCAGTCGGTGATCCCTTATTGTTCTTCAATGCCTTCAAAGCCCTAAATAGATGAATGAAATTGATAGATGCTTGATGGATGGATGTTGAATGTTGTTGAAGTCTTCAAAGATCTGCTCTTTCACTGCCTAGAAGGTCCTTGAAACCAAAAATCTCTTGATCCTTTCAAATGAAGAAAGAGAGCTCTTATATATGAAACCCTAGGTCTTAATTTCAACTTTTGGCCGACCTAGAGATTGAATCTCCCGCCAATTTCTTGGGGTTAAGCTTTATTTTATGATTGGATCACGCTCCTAAAATTTTAGGAAAAATGTCCAGGACCATGTGCACTCCGGGCGCCATGGTCCCGACAACTTTTCACCAAATTTTCAGGGCCGTCGGATATGATGATTTTAGAGAGAATCCCGAAGTTACAGGTGATTTCGAGATGTTTTGACCCCCGATATCAAGTCCCCAAGTTCAAAATAGGATCTAATTAGGGTTTTTGATTAAATGATGTATTAGAGGAATAAAATGAAAGGGGCACACTTTAATGAAAGGGCCCAACTTTATGATGTGGGAGATGATGAAATAGGAGCTTTGACCTAATTAATTTAATTAATTAAGTGCTAAAGGGGAAATGCAATGCAAAATGCAAACTGCGCCAAGGTGGGTGCTAAACTAGGTGTGAAATTGTACCACCCTAGCAAGTGCGTACAATTTACGACGCTACACACCCATTGAAAATGTTCATCACCAAAGTGTGGTGCTATGAAAGCCAAGTTGGGAATGTGTCTGGAATATCTGTATGCATTGCTTTCTATGTGTTTGCTTGTTTGTTACCCGTCTAGGAATTGGTTTTTCGAGCTCAGGGGTGGCTACCAGTTAGCCTAGGCTGGGAGGTGACCACTCCGTGGTCATATTGTGTTTATCTATTATGCAGGAAAGTCAGGAGAAAGAGAATAGGATCCATGAGAAAGATACAGAAGATTATTATTTGAAGATACTTAAATCAAGTTGCAGATAATTGTTTAAATTTGTTATAGAAGTATGCCTCATTCAAAGAAAAGAGAAGCAAGTTGTAATTATTGAAAATAGACTTGAAGTTTTACTGTTGTGGCTATTCAAGAAACATCCTGTAAATTGGTAGTATATCTTAGAGCTATTAAAGAAAGAAAAAGAAAAGCTTGTTTTATTTCTACTTCTGGTTTTTAGTAAAAGAAAAGTTATTTTGAGTTGCATGCAAAAGCTTCTTTGTATTATAAAAAAAAAAGAATAGATTTCATTTAAATTTTATCTATATTTTACTTGTGGCAAAACAAGAGTTTAATTTGCTGAAAGATCTTAAGTATTTTAAAGAAAAAAGATGTTTTATGTAAATATTTTATTTGAGGAAAAATCAATGAATCTTTTTATTCTAGTGAGTATATTGTATTTCTTAAAATGTATTTCTAAATTGTATTTTTTGTTAGAGTTGATTAAAGAGCTTCTCATATATATATATGTATATATATATATAAATTTTATATATATATATATAAATTCCTGAATTAACTTAATGCTTTTCCCTTTGTTATATTAGTTTAAAGTTTTTGCAATGTAAATCTTTTTTTTTTTTTTAAAATATATATTTATATTGAAATATTTACCCCCTTTTTTAACTATGATTATAAATTTATATAAATATAAATATAAATATATATATATATATTTATATATATATATATATATATTTATATATATATATATATTTATATATATATATATATATATATTTATATATATATATATTTATATATATTATATATTAAAAAATTAAATTAAATTTTTAACAAAAAAAAAAAAGAAATTGTTTTGGGTCCACGCGGACCCCACTGTGTGTACGCACAGTGAGGGCCGCGTGATGCCCACTGTGTGCAGACACAGTGGACGGCCGCGGCCGCCACTGTGTGGCCACACAGTGGGGAGCCGCTAGCAGCGCCCACTGTGTGGACACACAGTGGAGCTGTGGCGCCCATTGTGCGCCCACACAGTGGCGCCACGGCCTCCCTGCCTCCACTTCCGTAACCTGCAACAAAAGGAAACATGGCCGCCTTGGGGGCTTCAGCCCAGCATGAAAACTTCCTGTAAAAAAAAATATGGGTTAAACCCTAGCCCGGGTGGGGCTAGGGCAGATGGATTTTAAAAATAATATGTTAATTAGATTTGAAAATATAAATATGAGAAAATAGAACCCTCAACTCAACAATGATGTGAGGCCTCACCTCAACTCAGTCTGACATTCAGTGGATTTTATATTTAGACTATTATGGATACTTTATTTTGATGCATTTTGAGACTTTGAACTTATATGATTTCAGGATTTGGATAACAGTGCTATGATTTGATGATTTACTTACATGCTTTATGAGATAGAACACTACATGATTGTTAGATAGAATGATATTGCAATGATAGATGTCGTTATTTGAATTTGCAGGAATTTCTTTGAATATAGAACTATGATATATGGTTAGTTTATGTGAATTGGGATGAAATTGCTTATGTAAAATTGCTTGGTAAAAGATGTATTCAATCTGTGCAGATGAAAATTGTATGCAAGTTATGATGTGCATTGTTATATTATTGAATTATATTATATATGGATATTTGGAAGTACTAATGTGTAAATTGAGATGCGCAGGGAAAATTTACCATGTGACCATGGAAAATTACGGAGAATCAAACCTAGACTTATGTATGTTCGTAAGCTAGGGGTTGTCTATTTGGAGAGACAACACCCCGTTTGTGTTGTATTTTATTCGTAACAGTATATGCTGCATGAGTGTTAAGTGTTATTTAAATTTATTGTGTAAAAACCACAAGAGACAATTTCATGTTTTATTTTTGTAAAAGTGTTTTATTTGTGTCACTTGACACGTGTGGATTTAAATTTAAATGTTTTATTTGTGTCTCTTGGTGGGAAAGTGTTTAATTATAGTTCTTCTTAAATAAAATAATGTGTTGTCATAAATACTTTGGGAATATAATATTTGGGGTGGTCAACTTATGTTTGACCCGAAAATAAACTTCAAAGGGGTTTAAAATGGGTAAATGAACACCTAGAGGTAGTTTAATAGGGTTTCCTAAAGCCCATAAAGTTTACCTAGGGGTTAGGGGTAATTTTAGGCAAGTTTCTACTTTATAATGATCTTTTTAACGCTTTAAAAATTGGCTTTTTTGAGTTGTACGAAAATTGAAGATTAGAAGTTTAAATCTAATTAGGATTTTTCCTTTTGGAATGGGAGTCTTTTTGCATTTTTGCTTTCTTTCCCTTTTAGTTTTGGAAACTTGTGAGAACTCAGAAAGTGAGCTTCTTAAGCAAGATTTTTGAGAAGAGGAGGGTAATCACCCACTCTCCATTTTTGGAGACAAAAGAAAATTTGAAAAGAAAATAATGTTATGGAATAGAAAAATTGATTAAGGGTAGAAGAAAAAAAGATTTGTGGATTGGGCAGCTCTTCATCAAATATCATAATACCTTTGGGCAGATTAAGGTTGGTTTCAGTTATTCTTTTTAATGTCTTCTTCTTGTTTATGTCTGGAAGTTTTGGTGTAAGAAATCTGTGTTCTTGAAAGTTTGTGTTAGAAAATCTTTTGGTATTTTTGCTTTATGAATTGTTGTGATTTGGGAGTTTTCTCAAGATCTCTTACTCTTGGGAGAGAAGAGGATCTTGAGGGTGGTAGTAGTGACAACCCTCGAGTGAGAGACTCTCTTTGAGAGCGATCACAAGGGATCTTTGTGTGACCCTTGCTGCATGGCCTGTTTGTGCAATGGGGGTCATAAGGAGGGATATAAGGCTAGAATGCCTTTGGGGGGCATAAGGAATAAGCGGTTGAGATTCTTGATATTATTATTGTGCCATGAGGTGGCTTCTTGTTTATTTCATACTTGCAGTTCTCCTCAGGGAATTGGTCCACTACCACCCATTGAAAATGTTCATCACCAAAGTGTGGTGCTGTGAAAGCCAAGTTGGGAATGTGTCTGGAATATCTGTATGCATTGCTTTCTATGTGTTTTCCTGTTTGTTACCCATCTAGGAGTTGGTTGTCCGAGCTCGGGGGTGGCTACCAGTTAGCCTAGGCTGGGAGGTGAGCACTCCATGGTCATATTGTGTTTATCTATTATGCAGGAAAGTCAGGAGAAAGAGAATAGGATCCATGAGAAAGATACAGAAGATTATTATTTGAAGATACTTAAATCCAGTTGCAGATAATTGTTTAAATTTGTTATAGAAGTATGCCTCATTCAAAGAAAAGAGAAGCAAGTTGTAATTATTGAAAATAGACTTGAAGTTTTACTGTTGTGGCTATTCAAGAAACATCTTGTAAATTGGTAGTATATCTTAGAGCTATTAAAGAAAGAAAAAGAAAAGCTTGTTTTATTTCTACTTCTGGTTTTTAGTAAAAGAAAAGTTATTTTGAGTTGCATGCAAAAGCTTCTTTGTATTATAAAAAAAAAAGAATAGATTTCATTTAAATTTTATCTATATTTTACTTGTGGCAAAACAGGAGTTTAATTTGCTGAAAGATCTTAAGTATTTTAAAGAAAAAAGATGTTTTATGTAAATATTTTATTTGAGGAAAAATCAATGAATCTTTTTATTCTAGTGAGTATATTGTATTTCTTAAAATGTATTTCTAAATTGTATTTTTTGTTAGAGTTGATTAAAGAGCTTCTCATATATATATATATATATATATATATATATATATATATATATATATATATATATATATATATATATGTATGTATATATATATAAATTATATATATATATATATATATATATATATATATATAAATTCCTGAATTAACTTAATGCTTTTCCATTTGTTATATTAGTTTAAAGTTTTTGCAATGTAAATCTCTTTTTAAAAAAAATATATATATATTTATATTGAAATATTTACCCCCTTTTTTAACTATGATTATAAAGTTATATAAATATAAATATATATATATATATATATATATATATATATTTATATATATTATATATTAAAAAAAAAAATTAAATTTTTAACCAAAAAAAAAAAGAAATTGTTTTGGGTCCACGCGGACCCCACTGTGTGTACGCACAGTGAGGGCCGCGCGACGCCCTCTGTGTGCACACACGGTGGAGCCGCTTCGGCTCCCACTATGTGGACACACATTCGATGGCCGCGGCCGCCACTATGTGGCCACACAGTGGGGAGCCGCTAGCAGCGCCCACTGTGTGGACAAACAGTGGAGCTGTGGCGCCCACTGTGCGCCCACACAGTGGCACCACGGCCTCTCCTCCTCCACTTCCATAACCTGCAACAAAAGGAAACATGGCCACCTTGGGGGCTTCGGCCCAACATGAAAACTTCCTGTAAAAAAAAATATGGGTTAAACCCTAGCCCGGGTGGGGCTAGGGCAGATGGATTTTAAAAATAATATGTTAATTAGATTTGAAAATATAAATATGAGAAAATAGAACCCTAATTAGGGTTGGGGAAATATGGATTAATATTTAGAAAGATATTATGTTTTTGAATTAGAATTAAAATATTTAAAATATATGTAATATATATATATATATATGTATCTATATATATATATATGGATATATATATATTTATATGTATATATATAAATTCTGGTCATAATTTGGATTAAGTATTTAATTATAAATATATATATATATATATTTATATAATTCTGGTTATAATTTGAAGCAAGTAAAGTGAAATAAATAAATTATCGGAGGTAAGCCTAGCTTTTATAATTTTAAATGTATTCAATAATGCCCCGTGTAATTTAATTAGAGTATTTAAAATTTAAATTGGATGTTTAGACTATATGTCTTATTGGAGATTAAATTAATTTTCCCTCTCCTATTCCTTTAGCGTGATTGATTAAATAAACCCAAAGACTAGGTATCTCATGGAGATAAAATTAAACCAGTTAGTTTTCTGCAAATAATATTTAACAATCTATCGATGCTTGGTTTGTCTCAGAGCTAGATCGAATTTAATTATGGAAATTTCTATAACACTTGTCATGTGAGTGAACTTGTTAATTAATTAGTATGTTTTTAAAAAAAAATTGTTCCATTTTTGCCCTAAATTTTGGGCATGACAAATGAATCCAACAAGCTTGATTTTACCTATAGCAATGGCTTTCTGCACTTCTTCAATCATCTTGGCAGTTAGCTCTTTTTCTTTTAATTTGCTAAGGTATTCTGATGCCTCTACTCCTGATGTTTCCAATTGAGTGAGTAGTTCATCCAATTGCATATGGATGGCAACATCTTTACTTACGGTAGCTTCAAGTAGCATGTCTGTCAATAATGCTTTAACCTTCTGAAGTACTTGGTTCTTCTTTTGAATGGCTATCTGTTTTTCTTGTTCTGCTTTGGCTTTGCACAACTCACCAAATTCAATAAGTGCTTGCCCTTTTAGTTTGTAAATATCAACATTTGGTAGCACAATAGGCTTTGACAAATCTATCTTGAAATTGTGCTTCTTTTCTTTCTTCTCCTTTGATGATGATTCCTTCACTGGTTGAATGAGTACAATGGATTTGGAGGCTTGATCTTCCTTAGTATGTTGCTCGGTGGGAGCAACACTTTTGTTGGTTTCTATAGCCTCTGTTGTAGCCTTTGGTGATTCCTTGCTTGGGGTCTCAATGGCAGCAGTTTCAGTGCTTGTAGGAGCTTAAGAAGTTTTCTCGCTTGTGGCCTGAGAGGTAGATTCACCTTGTGTAGCCTTATGATCCTCTTTGCCTTGTTCTGTGTCCTAAGGTATCTCAGTTGTTACTTGTTGAGTTACTGGAGGATAGGACTTAACCTATTCCAAGACTGATTCACTGGATACTAGTTTGGCATAGGCATTTCCTTCTATCATTTATTCTTCCTGTGCCTCAGTGTCCATGACATCCTCATCTAGTTGAATAGTTGAAGCAGGATCTTGCTCGGTAATGTCAACTATTTCTACTTCACGTTGAGGTTTTTCAGTCTGAATTCTAAAGATTTCTTGCCATTTTTCTTTGGTTTCCTTTTCGACTTCAAGATAAAGTTCATTCATCATTTTCAAGGCTCTATGCTTCACTTGAAAATTTGTCTGGTAGTTTTTCAAATTATTTCTAATATCATCTATCGACATATCTAGAAAGAGATGTACTAAAACTCTTTCTCTTATTTGCTTCTCTGAGTCCATAGCATATTTCCATCTGTTGTCAATATGAGAGTATAATGCTTTTGGAAGAAAGTTAGTTACTTCCAATGGAATTACTCAGAATTTGAGAAGTGTACATACTACTGACTCTTCTATTTGTCTCTTTTCTTCTTCTGTCCGGGAGTCATATTTAACATACCTGAATGACCCGAATCCTCCATATTGTTTCAATTTGGCAAAAAAGTTGTCAACACTGTGTACATCTTCCTTTGTGCTTTTAACAATTTGAAATTTATTTTTGTCTTCAGATTCTGTGTCACTTGACTCCTAATTCAAAATGAGTCTCCTAGTTGACTTTCTATAAGTCTTTGTAACTTTAGGAAATTCAACATTTTTCTGCCTCTTACCGGGTGACACTACAGATGATCTAGTGTTAGGTCATTTCACTGGTGGAGTCGGTGATACCTTAAGTGTATCTTGTTTCTTCCTTTTCAATATTTTGCCCTTTGGCAACTTGGTGCTTAGAGTGATGGCTGCTTCTTGAGCTTCAGATTCTTCCTCAATTGAAAGTTGATCATCTTTCCTACCTGTTGGCTTAGTAGGTGTGGAGGTAGAACCTTCTCCAAATTTCTCAGTTAAGTCTTTTATCATTTTAGTGGCTTTTCTGGTAGCCTTTGGTACAACTATGCTCATTTTTACCTTCTCTTTTACCTCTTCATAGGTACCATATCTGATCTTGGTCGAGTGCCTTGGAAGTGTCAGAAAGATGTCTATTTGTTGTTGAGCGATCTCAAAATCAATCTCATATCCCATAGGCAGTAAAGATTGAGTTCTGGGTTCTACTGCATTGACATAATAGTAGTTGGTGTCCACTTCAAAACATATAGTATCCTTATATTTCTCCACTAGCTAAGGTGGGATCCTGCACCTATTATGCATCTTTTCCTTAAATTTATTAAAGTAGTCATCCATTATCTTATTGAAATTATCACCTAGCTAATTGATAAAATCATTTATCTGATGGGTGATCGGTGAGTGTAATTTCCAAACAATGCTACCGACTGAAGGAAAGAACTTTTGAAAATAGAAGAACATGCACACTAAGAGTAACCCAAAATTTAGTGTGTTAGCAGAGTTATTCTTCTTAGGTTTCCTTATTGTGTTGAGATTCTCAAAAAGATTCTTCAACAATACTTCACATAGATCAATTTTCATACCCCTTTTCACAATTTTATAGGCCAAATCCATAGCTGCACATGGTACACTATTCTCTCTCGTCGACTAAAAGAAACAATAACTGATGACTCTAATTACAAACTTTAGTTCTGCATCTATTACATTATTCAGCTTAAGACCTCTGCAATCAGACTCAACTCTGGTTAAGGTTATCAGTTCCTTCTGTGAAATCATCTTCTGTGCTCAGGCATGGTCGTATATAGGGTATCTGGTGATTATGTGAATAATCTCCTTGGTGATCTTGAACGGTTGGTCTTCTAACCACATAAAGTCATCATGCCCTCTTCTCAAAATAGATTTGACCCATTGGGGTTTGAAAACTCAAGGATAGGTTAGGGCTTCGATCAATCCCTTAACCTTGATATGCTCATACTTACTATCCAGGATTCCATCAGTGCAAAGTTCATCATACATGTCCTTAATTTCGGTATGACCTAGCTCTTCTACATAGAACTTAGTATAAAATCTGGCATCTTCAACCAATAGAACCCTTTTTGGAATAAGAGAAAATGTAGTTTTCTCATCGGGTTCAAATGCCACTTTGGGAGGTAAGGAATACTTAAGTGAGGGCTTCTCAATAGTCTCAACTACAACTGGTTTCTGCATCTTGGGAGCCATTTCAAACTTTGGATTTCTACTAATAAAATAGCTTAGGGTTTCAACTAACCAGAAAATGCTTTCGACTTAGTAAATATAATGAAAATATTCACAACTGATATTGATCGGTTAACTTGCTTGAAAATACGTTTAAGATTGTGTGAAAATACCTTGAATTTGTTCTGAAATGTTTGATTGCCTTTGATTCGCTTAGCTCTGCTCTTTTAAAATTGGTAAGTGTAAAATGACCACACAAAGAACTTTAAATACACCCTTTACCTTATCGGGCTTTGTGCAGTTAGGTAAGATAAGCATTAAATGCACTTGAATACACTTTACCAACTAACTTCCTTATACGCTTTTACCGAGTAGACAGGTTTACTATATTTACCGACTTCACTGGTAAATCGTAAGACTAGATACAATTTCAGAAATGTTAATACATCTTAGCTATGCAGATTTTGGAGTTATTTCCATGATTAAAATAGGAACTGTTAAGATCTAACCTTGTGAAGACACAGTCCCTTCATACCTTTATTGATTAATTGGAAGTATATGCACTGAACTTGGTAGGTAAGGTGCTTTCTTCATTATTTGATCCATTTTCCTTCTTTTTCCAGATTTTTTGTAATTTGATTCTTATCTCTTCAATATCTCCTCTAGGTTGATCTCTACAATCTTTGGCCAACTGTCCAACTTTATGACAATGAAAGCATGTCATTCTAGGATTTCTCCATGATCTCCGATTGTTCATTCCAAACCTTATCATACAATTTGCACTTATATGTCCATACCTTCCACAACATTCACACCATATTCTTGTATTGTAATCCCATGGTATTGCAGTATATTGTCGATTGAGATCTGGGTGAGTTTGGTAGCTTCTATCATTTGCTCGGTGTGGAGACCACATGTAGTTTTTCTTCTTAAACCAACACTTCTCGGTATTGTGTCCATATCTATTGCAGTTTTTGTAAAATCCCTTGAATTTTTCCTTTTGGTAATTACTAACAGACTTTGTCCTACATTGTTTAGATGTGTGACCATACTTATTGCAACTATAACAATAACTATCAGACCTAGTGACATTTGGTAGCTTACATTTTCTGATTTGGCACATGTTGGTAGTATGTCCTTGTTTTCCATAGTAGTTGCAAATAGTTTTGTTATATTTCAACTTATCTTTGTTTCCAGCCTTCCTTGATGATTCTCCTTTCTCAGTGGTGTTGATTCCTTTGTCGGTAGAGTTGTTTCTTTTGTAACTGAGTCCGACAGATTTGTTGGGTGATCTTGTGTTTAGTTGCTCATTCAACATTCTTGATTCTTCATAACTTTTCTTCATTGTTTCTTTTGACTTCTTTTCTGCTTCAAGTTCATTAGTCAATCTTGAAAATTCAAGTTTCAATGCTTGGTTCTCATTTTCTTTCAGAGTTGCTTCATGATGTGCATGACCCAATTGATCAGATAGATTATGTTGAATTCTAGTCATCCTTGTGATTTCATCATTCTTTTAAGATACCAATGCTTCCAGCTGTTGTTTTTCTCTTTCTATACCTTTTATGTTATCTTCAGTTGTTCTCAATGCATCAAGATTTTTAGTCATCTGTGTGCTAAAATACTCATGTTCCCTTCTCATTGCTTCAAGTTGATCATTCAGTGCTTTGTTCTTTTCTTTCAATTCTATAATCATTTCTTCAGACTCTTCTGATATGTTGTTCTCAGATGATGTCTCAATTTGTTCCACCTCCACCAACTCTTGTGAGTCCTGTAAATCATCAGACAATCTTCTTCTTACTTTCAGTGATTTTTGCATTTGTCTTTGCATGTCTGCAATCACTTGATTAGCATGATCCAATTCTTCTTGGAGATTCACAATTCTGCATGATTGTTTATAGCCTTCCATTGATGGGATCTTTATCTTTAGGTTGTAAAACCCTTTTCCAAGAGTATAGCTCTGATACCAATTGTTAGGTCCAACAATGAAAGCAAATATACTAAGAGGGGAGGGGTGAATTAGTACTTCAAAACTTTTCTTTAAAAACAATCTTACTGATAAACATAAACTGTATATAGTTGATATCATAATATATAAAGCCAAAACACAATCATAGAAATTACATCCATACACATTTCACTCCATAACAAAAAGATTTTGGTTACGTAGAAACTCTTGGTTAGAGAGAAAAATTGCAGTGGGGATGACACCCACAACTTCACTACTACAATAATAAAGGTTGCTTGGTTAGAGCTACATGTTTAGCTATTTCTGATAGCTTACCCTGTTAGGAGTATCAAGATCTTTTAGATCTACCTTGCTAAAGGATTTTTACAAACACTTTTACAAAATGTTGTACTTGGTTAAAGGCTTTACAATTTATAGACCTTGTTAGAGTCTTTTACCTTGTTAAAGGTTTCTAACACAACTCAAAATAATTCAATCAAAATCTTTTACAAAATATCTACAACTTTACATCTGAAATGTTATAGCAGACTCTATGTGCTCAATATGAAATTACCATGCTCATAGCATACCTCTATAATTGATAGATCAACTCACTGACCTCTTCTGTATTCTCTGTCCCTTAAGCTATTTTCTGAAAATCTTCTCGGTGACCTCTGAATACCTCTATTCAATCATCACATCTTATCTTTTCACAAGATTTCTATCTTCAACTCACCATCTCTTTCCTCCTCTTTTTTAGATACTCAAATCACTCTTTATATAGATCTCTAAGGTAGTGATCTTGTTCATACATCGATTATACAAACATGTTTTATCGAATGAATAAACATAGAAATTATTTCATTGGATAAACTTCCTCAAAATCATACAAAATCTTTAAGTGCAATTCCCTATGAAATAACGGTTCCCTATTCTTGAATCTTGTAACACGTTTCCACATATGTGTCCAGGTTCATTGAATCTGGTAACACATTTCCACTCAGTTCAGATTAACTCGATGTACCTTCTTTGCTACTCCGTGGAAATAGGAAATTTACTTGGTAGACATCTCGGTATATATCATCTCGGTGACTAGACTTTCTTCTGTAACCGACACCCTTAGTGCTTACCGATTGAATCTCTCTGTAGTATTAACCGACTAGGGTATATAGGATGACTTTGAACATAAAACTAATGACAACTTAGTAAATAGTGAAGAGGGGAAAATAGATTTGAAGGTTAAATGATCAAAACATAATGAAATAAACATGTAGAATGCTAAAATATCATTAAAAGACCATTTCACCTTGCTATTTTACCTTCTCCTTCGGATTGAGCTTGATGAAGTGAAGGCGCCCCTTGATAATTCTCCACTTGATTTTCTCCTTTGATTGCTGGATGTGGATGGCTCTCCAATGTTGTGCACAAATGGAATGGATTTGAAAAATGATAAGGATGAGATGATCAAGTTGCCAAGATGATTTCCTGGGCTCAAAAAGGCAGCATAAGCTTGCTGGATTTCAAGATGTTTTGAATGAAGGGATGGAGCCCTATTTTATAGGAAGAGGAGAGGAAAATGAATGTCTACGATGAATTCAAGATGAAGGGCTAAGATTTACTTGTGAGCTCACACAAGGTCCAAGAGATGGTGTGGAGAACAAGAAATATGCCTTAAAGGCATTTCGTATCTCCACACTCCACAAGATGCATTGGAGGAATTAAAAATTCTCCAAAAACGGATATCATGGGGATTGGAGGAATCAAAAAGAATTAAAAATTCCTTGGGAGAGGGGATGCCTATAGGAATGTGTGATTTCAAAAATCTTACATTCACCTAGGAAAAGAGCATTTAAAGCTAGTGGCTGGATGAAAAGGACAAAGAGTTGACTTTGTGGCTAATCATGATGATTAACCATTAACGACTCATTAGGAGGGGGATTAGAGGAAATGTTAGGTGGGATTAATATTTGTAGGAGAATTTGACTAGGAGAGAGAATGAGTGGAGGGAATAAAAAATTAGAAGAGTAATGTTAAGTGAGTTTAGGGAGTTTCTAGAAGAATGAATTAAGAAGATGATTTTTAGGAATCATGTAGGTTAACTGATTAATTGAAATTAATTAGCTAAGAGGAAGATTTGTGACGATTTGATTTTTTTAGAAGAATAAAGAAAGGGATTGATTTATTAAATAAATAAATCATATGCTATAGTGACAATATTAATTATATTTAATTAATATTGAGAGGAATTTGAATTAACATAATTGATTAATTAATTATGCGAGGAATAATTAAAATAATTATTTTTAAGTGTCTACAAATAGTAACAGAAGGTTTTACCCTTGGCTCAAATAATTAATTTTTTGGTATTGTAATGAGCTTATTGGCAACCAAATTCTTCAATTCACTTTCAATTGGCTCTCCCAAAGGTGTGTACTTCCATGGATGTCTTGGTGCTCTTTCGGTATTTACTTGATTATTAGATGAACTAGGACTAGGAAAAATTATCATTGATTTGACCATATTGACATCAACAACCCCACCACTTATGGTATTCTTGTTCTTGTTCCAAAATCAAGGTTTGTCTTTTCCATTTCCTTCATTTTGTTCTCTTTGAATAGCTGGATGGTGCCTTGCTCAATGAGGACCTTCTCAATAGATAGATCTTTTTCAATAACTTCTTGGAATGTAGACAAACATGCTTTACGAAGATCATATCCAATGTCTTTATTCACATTTTGGGTAAACATCTCAACCATCTACTTTTTTGAAATGTGGCATGGGCATTGACTAGCCAAACTTATCCATCATTGTAAAAATGACGCAAAAGATTCCCCATTTTTATGCTTTGTGTTCCATAAAGTTATCACAAAGACTTTGCATTCAATGTTGTATGAATTTTTTTTATATAAAATCCTCTGCCAATTCACCCCATGACTTGATCCCAGGTGGTAGTTGTGAAAACCATTCCATGGCTTGTCCACCTAAACTTTGTAGAAATAATTGCATCAAAATAAGAGTCTTCTCATGCCAACTCCATGCTGATATTGGTTTGATAGGATGCCCCAGCTCTTGATTGATAGATTATGGTATGGTGATGCCCCCTCGGGAGATCAATTGAGGTATTTGATCTTTGGAGTTTTGCAAAATTGATATCCTAATAGATTTGATTTGATTCGATTGATAAGATCTAGATTGAGTCTAGTTTCAAGAAGGATTCATCATGTATAAGACAAAGATGATCAAAGTGTCTAGTTTCAGGAAGGATTCATCCTGTATAAGACATGATTGACCATAATATCTAGTTTCAAGAAGGATTCATCCTGTATAAGACATGATCGGAGTGTTTGGTTTCAGGAAGGATACATCCTGTATAAGACATGACTGATCACAACGTCTAGTTTCAAGAAGGATTCATCCTATATAAGACATGATCAGATCACAACGTCTTGTTTTAGGAAGGATTCATCCTATATAAGACATGATCGATCACAATGTCTAGTTTTAGGAAGGATTCATTTTGTATAAGACATGATCAGATCACAACATCTAGTTTCAGGAAGGATTCATCCTGTATAAGACATGATCGATCACAATGTCTGGTTTCAGGAAGGATTCATCCTATATAAGACATGATTAGATCACAACATCTGGTTTCAGGAAGGATTCATCCTATATAAGACATGATTGATCACAACGTCTGGTTTCAAGAAGGATTCATCCTATATAAGACATTATCGAAGTGTTTGGTTTCAGGAAGGATACATCCTATATAAGACATGACTGATCACAATGTCTGGTTTCAGGAAGGATTCATCATATATAAGACATGATTAGATCACAACATCTGGTTTCAGGAAGGATTCATCCTGTATAAGACATGATCAGAGCGTCTAGTTTTAGGAAGGATACATCCTGTATAAGACATGAATTAGAATCAGAATTGATTATGTGTGGAGAAAAAAAAATAGAGGAAGAAAAATTAGGGTGGAAGGGATAAATGAGGAAGATATATGAAGTAGTTGTGAGGTATTTGGAAAGAAGAATAAGAGATGCGAGATTGCGGAGGAAAATGGGGGCAATTGAGAACTCCATGGGATTATTGAGTTTAGGATTTGATGGAATGATTGTGAGATTTTGTGTACAACAAATGTGGAGAGCCAACCTAGTTTGATATTGCCCTGAGTGACTTGCACCATTGATTATAGAAATCAGGATGCCATGAGAAACGCAGGGTGTGGACTGACTCTGTAGACAAATGAGAATTTCTTGCACACAACAATGCAAGTGTTAAGAAACACTAATACAAAGTTGTGGGTTCATGAAAGGAAACCCTCAAACACACCGATACCTCTTGTACATGAGAAGGTAAGTGTTGATAAACACTAGTACCAGGTCACCGATTTATACAAGAAGGATCCAAAACATGCCATACTATGAAATATGCTCCAGTATGCACCTATCATAATGTGCCTGGATATGGAAGAACCCAGGCAGTCGTAAATAGTGGCAGTCATAGGGAAAAAGATGCAAGCCTATATGAAAAGATCTAACAAAATCTAACAAGTCTCTTCCTTGTGACCACATGATACCTCTTTCCAAGAGTAGAACTAGGATGGACTTGGGATTGTTTCTCAGAAATCAAGCTATATTTAGATCTCATAAATCTATGCAGATGTGGATGCCCCCAGCAGGTTTGCCGATAGGTACAATGTTGGAGACCCATTCAGCATAATCTATTGGTTTGATAAATTATACGTCTAACAACTTTTGGAGTTCCGCCTTGACCAAGAGTGCAACATGTGGGTGCATTTTGCGCAATTTTTTTTTTTATAGGTTTTGCATCTAGGTGGACGGTGAGATTGTGAACCACCAAGGCAGGATCCAACCCTAGCATATCGGAATAGGACCATGCAAAATTGATTTTTACCTCTATAAGGAAGTTGATGAAGTCTTGTTTCTCAATTTCTGTGAGGGGTTTGGAAATGAGCACATTGTTTGGAATGACCTCAGTGCCCATGTTGATGTTGTCTGTTTCTTCTATCAACAAATTTGATTTTTCCTGTGGAAGGTAACCAATGGTAGGGAGGTCAAACTCCTCATCGTCAAGTGCCTTTTCTAGGTTTTCACTTTCAAATACGCCCTTTGTTTTTATTTCTTGTTCATCCAAAGGTGCCTCAGGGAGGTTTTCACCTAGGGAATCATATCTTTTTTTTTTATTATCTTTTTTGTGGCTAAGGGCATTGACTTGACTACCAAAGTATCCCTTTTCGTGTAGTTGAATAGCCTCGATTCTACTACAATCTTCCATATTTTGCGCTATTAGGAGAGCAATGAGAGCATTATTGTCGGTGCATATATCTAAAGCTGGTTTGTCTCGTTGGCCCCAATCAATGAGTTCAGGATGGACAAGATGTAGCTCATGTGAAGTGGGAGGGGTTACGGGGGTGATGTTATTGATGTAAGCATCCAAGAATATATCTTTCTCATATTCATAAGGCATTTCATGGAATTCCTCTTCGTCAACGCTTTCGATATCTGAAGAAGGACTAGAAGGGGCACTAGCAATAGTAATCTTAGGCACCAGGGTGTACCCCAAGCCTCTGTTGTATCTGTAAGAGATAGGATTTATGGGTGTTTTTCTTCCTTTCTCCTCTAGTCCTAGGTCGTGTCCTTTGTAACCCATTTTTTCAACTATGGCAGATGCTTTTGGGTACATTTCTTTGGATATTCTTGTTGGATCTTCATCTTCTTCCCAGTACAGGCATGAAGAGATATCTACTTTGAGGCTCTTGTTATCAAGTGGGCCCCATTGTTGGAAGGTGGTGTTTTGGCATTGCATGACTGGTTTTGGGTCCTTTTTTATCTCTTTTGGTTTGCCAAATGACTTAGGAGAGAGAGGGAGGTTGCCTATTAATAAGACGTCCTCCAATTTGTATTCTCCACAGCCATTGTCCAAGATCTTGATTTGATTATCTAGTTGGGATGATGTGGAGGCAACATTTGACATGTCAGATGGAGGTGTTGGCGAGGGTCTATTTAGTGGGCAATGATATGGATGCTTCCCCTCTAATAGTTTGCAATATTGAAAAGGTTGGGGATCACCTTTGATAGTGATCACTCTTCCATTATAGGGGAATTTTATGCATTGGTGATAGGTGGAGGGTATGACCTACAAGGAATGAATCCATTGCCTCCTGAGGAGAATGTTGTAGGGGAAATCAAAATCTAGTACTTGGCAAGGGGTTTCAATTGTAATGGGGCCCACTTGAAGAGGTAAGGTGATCATGCCCTTTGAAATTCTTTCTGCATCATCATATACCTTTATTGTGATCCTTCATGATGTGTCTATCAGATCCTCAGAAAGTCCCAATTATTTTATTAATTTGTATGTACACAGATTAAGCCTGGATCCACCGTCTATCAGGATACGTTTGACCTTGTGCTTGTGGATGAGAGTTTCGATGTGCAAAGGTTTGTTATGGTCTTCATCTGCGGGAGCATCTTTGGAGTTAAATACAATGTGCTACTGGGCAACAAGGTTTCCAATGAGAGCTTGGAATTAAGTGGCATTGATGTTATCTGGAATGCATGATTGGAGAAGGGCTTGTTCCAAAATTTCTTTATGGACCAGGGAGGTCTTGAGAAGTTCCAAAATGGAGATCTACGCAGGTGTCTTCCCAAGTTGATCAAGGAGGTCATATCGGCGGGTGGAAGACATGGGTGGGGGGTTTGGTGGGGGAGGAACTCCTTGGATGGTGACTCTTCCTCGGTGTGTAGTTGCATTACAGTCATTCTGGAAATGGGAGGTGGAAGGCGTGGTGCCTTGAATGACTATCCGAGCAGGATTTGGTCTGCTTTGGGAAGAAGGATGATTAACTCCTTGGATGGTTATGACATTGACATTATTGTCTGCAGGTTCAATGTGACCTACCAAAAAATCAAAACCGGTTACATGATTAGCGTAGTCATAACCCATTGCATTAGATGATGAGCCTTTTCCTTTATCATGATTCGGGAAGGGTTCCTGGTACATTTTGAGTTTGTCATTGTTATTACCAGGTTTTGCATTTGCTACTTCAATCTCACCTCTATCAATGAGATCTTATATGTAGATCTTCAGCTTCATACACTTTCGTGTATCATGTCTCTCGATATGATGGTATTCACAATACTCATTTTCATTATACCATCTCAATTTAGGTTGATTGGGGTCAAATGGGCGAGTGATTGGAAAAACCACTACACCTGCTTGGACAAGTTTTTGAAACACCACTTCAATAGGCTCAGCCAGAGGACTGAAATCTCTTGGAGTCATGTTATTCAATCGAGGTGGTCGTCCTTGGATTGAGACATTGTTGTGAGGTTTTTTGGATTGATTTGGATTGTCTCGATTATTGAATTGATGATTATTGGTGGTGGATTTTGGGGGAGCGGCCATAGTTTGGATCCACTTTACATCAGTTACGCCATCATTGACCACATTTTTGTTTTTGGATTAGAATTTTGGCTTGTCATTATAATAAGAAGAAGAACTGTGTGTTGATTTCTGGTAATGTTTCAAGGTTCCTTCCTCCAACAAGACACATTCGAGGGTGAGGCCCTTATCTGTCATTTTTTGGAAGGATTTGATACATTGAGATATTAAAGGTCTTGAAAGTTCAGGCACCAAGTTCTTTTGGAATAGTTCAATTTGATGTTGTTCTAGCATGTCCCACTGGAATTTCTTGATAAGATGTCGCCATCTTTGTAGGAAATTGGCGAAGGTTTCTCCAGGCCTTTGTTTTGTATTACATAGGTCCATCATAGAAACATCATTACCCATGTTGTATGCATAGTGGGCCACAAATTTTTTTGCCAAGTCTGGAAAAGAGACAATGGAACCTCGTGGTAAAGATGAGAACCATGCCAAGGCGTCTCTGATGAGACTCTTGGGAAAGAGTCTGCGAAGATAAAGGTCACTATAGGAGACTTCTTGGCATAAGATGTGGAATTCTCAGACATGGTCGCGGGGATCTCCTTTGCCTTCATACTTGGTGAATTTAGGGATCTCAAATCCTGGGGGATATGGTGCAACTGATATAGAGGGGTCATAAGAACAAGGGCAAAACTCTTCGAATGAGTAAGTTTTCCTTTTATTAGTCCTTTGTTTCATGTCCTTGATGATAAATTCCATGTCTTGAATTTCCTTGATGAGGTCTTGTTGTGGGCTTTGATAATGGTGAAGTGTATTTGCCCCAAGAATTGGGTGAGCCAAAGAAGGTGCACCACCACCAATATATTGATATGATGAGGAGGTGGGAATGTCGGATGTGATGACCGATGTTGCTGGGGCTTGAGTGACAGTTGGTTGTGGTCCGCAAATGGTTGTGATGCGATTGAATACGACCCAGATAAAATTTGCGACATTGTTGGGAGGAAGGGAAGTTTGTGGAATAGAAATTTGTGGTTGAATAGAAGGAGGTGGTATAGAAGTTTGTTGGAGAATGGATGAGATTGGATTTGATAATGGTATAGATGGTAAGGAGGAAGAAGGTGGGATGGAGACCATAGTGGGAGGTACCATGGGTGGCATTGATTGAGCTTGGATGATTGATGGGGCTACAATTGATTGAGTTTTAATAGTAGGTGCAGCACTTTGTATGGGAACAAGGTCTCCTTGTGGTTGTTGGGTGAGAGCAGATCTATTAAATTCAGGCGGAAGTTGAGCTCCATGTTCAAGGAGAGTTTTCAGAAGTGTGGTAGGATTGTGTTTAATAAACTTTTCCATCATCTCTTGGTTATAAGAATCTGCTAGGAAAGTTTGCACTTCCGAACAAAGTTCATCTTGGTTAACCATGTCAAGATTTTGACTTTGATCTTGATCGCTAGGTTGCCCACTTTGTGTATGATCTTGCATGGGATCTTCATATAGGACATCAATGTTTGGCATGCCATATTGTTGTTCAGCCATCTTTTTCTTTTGGGATCGAGTTGCGACCATACATGATATTTGTGATGAAAAAACTTAGGAAAAATGTGATGAAAGGACTTAAGAAATTTGTGATGAAAGGATTTAAGAAATTTGTGATGAAAGGATTTAAGAAATTGGAGGATGAAAGGACTTAAGAAATTTGTGATGAAAGGATTTAAGAAATTTGAGGATGAAAGGACTTAAGAAATTTGTGATGTAAGGATTTAAGAAATTTGTGATGAAAGGACTTGAGAAATTTGTGATGAAAGGATTTAAGAAAATTGAGGATGAAAGGATTTGAGAAATTTGTGATGAAAGGATTTAAAAAAATTAAGGATGAAAGGATTTAAGAAATTTAAGGATGATTGATGAAAAAGGTATGGTAGTGATGGTTTAGAAAACTTGATAACTAGGTTATCTTTGACATGAATATGACTTAATGGAGGATCGATTTGAATGGCAAGTTGTATGAAGGGATATGACCATCCTGATTTGGAGGATAGTTGGTGTTTCAAAGGACAAACTTGAATGTTGATGGAGATGATAGACTCTTAGCTTCTCTCTTAGGCTTATGAAAAATGGGACGGACAGAGTTTTGATGCAATTTTGGACTTTGTGTGGGTAATGACTTGGACAATTGTTTGTGTCTTGACAAATGTTTTTGCAAATTATTTGGGGATAGTGATGTGTTTTTAGTCTGCTCTTGGCAAGTATGTATGAAACAAAGCAAACACAGTGATCAAATGCATAGTATATCAAAGACACTCATGCTCATATACAACATTCTTAAGGCTAGCAAGGACAATAGTCATTGAATCCCAATTGGTTTCCCATCTACACTTACCTAGAGCAGACACTTAGATGCTTGACCCCACTAGCTCCCCTCCACGACACTCACTTCTCGGGGTAGCCAAACATCAATTCCCATGAAAAATCCTTATGGTGAACTTTGTGTCTCTACTAAGGGCCATAAGAATATGGATTGCTTCAGAGGTCCGACCTCCTGCACCAATGACTAGAAGGTTTTTGGCCACTATGAACAAGGTATTTAGTAAGTCTTCCCATTAGGAGCTAACCTTCGAAGTTGCACAAGCGCAATTGAGGCCTACCACCCAACGAAGCACCAAGAACTTAGTAGTCACGTAAGCATGATTGAGATCTCTAGGATCCTACTAAGCACCCAATGTGAGAGTTAACTCTCATATAGCCCCAACCATTAACCCTTTCATAGTCAATGGCCTATTTATTATAGTGAGTTGGGAACCCCAGGGCCGGGTGTACTCACTTGGGTCGTTCCCCTCTTACCTTCTCAAAGAGCAAGTTGGGAGGGTAGGCCCGCTAGAGGTAAACACACAATCAAACAAGAAAAGGTTGGAGGGTTTGAATTTTTGATCATCTAGTAAGACAAGAGCATACTTTCCTACCTTTACGCTTTTCTTAAAGACACATAAGACAATGGTTCATTCCATTTTAACTAATATCTAGGTGCCTAATTTAAATAAATGCACAATATTTGGTTGAATCAGCTAGGCAACTTGCAAAACCACTTGATTAGTAGTTTGAAAAATGGAGTCTTCAAAAAGCGTCTTGCAAAACAACTTGATTAGTAGTTTGGAAAAATAGAGTCTTCAACAAGCGTCCTGCAAAAAACAACAAAATGACAAAAATATTAATTTTTTTATTTTTTGGGGAATGAATAGAAAAACATGAATAAAAACATTTTTACTAATGACAAATGTGGATTTGAAGAAAGCTTTGATGGGTAAATGGGGTTTGACTAGGTTTTTGCCACTTTCCAAGGGATAGGCAAGCGAAAAATGGGGATTTTGGGGAGAGATGAAGGAATGGGAAAATTTGACCAAGAGGGACAAAGAAGAAAAAGTTGGAGATGGATAATATGAGAAAAATTTGGAGGTGATTGGATAAAAGGGGAAGGAGTTGACAAACCCTAAAAATAGAGAAATATGAGATTTTGGGTTTCAAAAAGTGGATTTTTGGGATAAGGCCTCCAAGGAAGGAAATGTGGAAAATGGCAATGCAGAGAATCTAGTGAAGTTTGGAGAAAAATGGAGTCGAGATAAAGAAGATATGGCAAAAAAAAAAGGAATTTTTTTTTTTTTTTTAAACCTTAGTTTTAATAGAGCAGACAGAAACCCTAGATTTAACAGAATAGAAACCCTAAATTTAACAGAATAAAAAAAAATGTCAAAGGTCCAGAATTTGGATTGTCTAGATAGACAAGAGCATAATCTCCTACTTTCACACTTTCCTATGGTCAAACAAATTATCTTTAAATAGAGCAAATAATAGGAAATGAAAAAAAAAGAAATGCAGACTACAGTTAGCGCCTACAAATTTCGGACAGATTAACAAAGTAGACAGTAGCACTAAACAGATAGAAAAGTGTCAAAGGTTCGAATTTCTGATTGTCTAGATAGACAAGAGCATACTCTCCTATTTTCACACTTTCCTGCGGTCAAAGCATATAGTCGCGCTAAACAGAATAGAAAAGTGAAAGGTCTAGATTTTTTATTGTCTATATAAACAAGAGCATACTCTCCTACTTTCACACAGATTATAATTAAATAGAGCAGATAACAGAGCAAATAACAGATCGGATAATAGGAATTCAAATTCCCACAAAAATGCTTGCGCTAATCGCAGAGCTATCGTTCTGAAACTAAAACAGAAACAGAAAAAGAACAGAAAGAAAAACACAATAGAAATAGAAAAGAAGTTGTACCGAAATACAGAGCCACTATTCTAGAACCTGCAAAAAAGATTTTTTTATTTTTTTTTCTGCAGTCGCGCTATTCTGGAACCTGCAAAAAAGATTATTATTTTTTTTTGTAGTCGCGCTATTCTAGAACCTACGTCTCACAACTCACAAAAACCTAAAAAAAAAATATTAGTTCTTAGGGATGTGGGTCCCACTGGGCATGCCAAAATGAAGAGGCAAAAATAGATTTGAAGGTTAAATGATCAAAACATAACGAAATAAACATGCAGAATGCTAAAATATCATTAAAAGACCATTTCACCTTTCTATTTTACCTTCTCCTTCGGATTGAGCTTGATGAAGTGAAGGCGTCCCTTGATAATGCTCCACTTGATTTGCTCCTTTGATTGTTGGATGTGGATGGCTCTCCAATGTTGTGCACAAATAGAATGGATTTGAAAAATGATAAAGATGAGATGATCAAGTTGCCAAGATGATTTCCTGGGCTCAAAAGGGCAGCATAAGTTTACTAGATTTCAAGATGTTTTGAATGAAGGGATGGAGCCCTATTTTATAGGAAGAGGAGAGGAAAATGGATGGCTGGGATGAATTCGAGATGAAGGGCTAAGATTTACTTGTGAGCTCACACAAGGTCCAATAGAGGGTGTGGAGACCAAGAAATATGCCTTAAAGGCATTTTGCATCTCCACACTCCACAAGATGCATTGGAGGAATTAAAAATTCTCCAAAATGGGATATCATGGGGATTGGAGGAATCAAAAAGAATTAAAAATTCCTTGGGAGAGGGGATGCCTAGAGGAATGTGTGATTTCAAAAATCTTACATTCACCTAGGAAAAGAGCATTTAAAGCTAGTGGCTGGATGAAAAGGACAAAGAGTTGACTTTATGGCTAATCATGATGATTAACCATTAACGACTCATTAGGAGGGGAATTAGAGGAAATGTTAGGTGGGATTAATATTTGTAGGAGAATTTGACTAGGAGAGAGAATGAGTGGAGGGAATAAAAAATTAGAAGAATAATGTTAAGTGAGTTTAGGGAGTTTCTAGAAGAATGAATTAAGAAGATGATTTTTAGGAATCATGTAGGTTAACTAGTTAATTGAAATTAATTAGCTAAGAGGAAGATTTGTGAGGATTTGATTTTTTAAGAAGAATAAAGAAAGGGATTGATTTATTAAATAAATCAATCATATGCTATAGTGACAATATTAATTATATTTAATTAATATTGAGAGGAATTTGAATTAACATAATTGATTAATTAATTATGTGAGGAATAATTAAAATAATTATTTTTAAGTGTCTACAAATAGTAACAGAAGGTTTTACCCTTGGCTCAAATAATTAATTTTTTGGTATTGTAATGAGCTTATTGGCAACCAAATTCTTCAATTCACTTTCAATTGGCTCTCCCAAAGGTGCATACTTCCATGGAGGTCTTGGTGCTCTTTGGGTATTTACTTGATTATTAGATGAACTAGGACTAGGAAAAATTATCGTTGGTTTGACCATATTGACATCAACAACCCCATCACTTATGGTATTCTTGTTCTTGTTCCAAAATCAAGGTTTGTCTTTTCCATTTCCTTCATGTTTGTTCTCTTTGAATAGCTGGATGGTGCCTTGCTCAATGAGGACCTTCTCAATAGATAGATCTTTTTCAATAACTTCTTGGAATGTAGACAAACATGCTTTATGAAGATCATATCCAATGTCTTTATTCACATTTTGGGTAAACATCTCAACCATCTACTTTTTTGAAATGTGGCATGGGCATTGACTAGCCAAACTTATCCATCATTGTAAAAATGATGCAAAAGATTCCCCATTTTTATGCTTTGTGTTCCATAAAGTTATCACAAAGACTTTGCATTCAATGTTGTATGAATTTTTTTTATATAAAAGCCTCTGCCATTTCACCCCATGACTTGATCCCAGGTGGTAGTTGTGAAAACCATTCCATGGGTTGTCCACCTAAACTTTGTAGAAATAATCGCATCAAAATAAGAGTCTTCTCATGCCAACTCCATGAAATCCATGAAAAATTCTCTAATGTATGCCTTGGGATCTCCTTGTCCTTTATTATATCAAAATTACGTACCAGGAAATATGGAGGAAAAGGTGGCATTGGTATGATTATATTAAATGGATAAGGACATATGTCATGAATTGTGTAATTCTTTTTTGGTGTTTGCATACTTTCCATTTGTTGTTGCAATTCCTTAATTTGTTGGTGCAAATTATTGCTAGGCAGTACTTTGTCTCTTTGAGATATCCCTATGCCTAAGCCATCATGATGAGGAGGAGGGACATATTGCATGTAAGGATGATATTGATTATATATGTGCTCTAGTGGTGGATGAATGTAGTTATTTTATGAGCCACCTAATATGTTATTGTGATGAGGGGCACTAGGCCTTGGGTGATTGTATGTATCATGACCATGTGTATAATTGGCATTGTAATCATGATCTTGGTTATGGTCATCAAATTTGACATGTGGTCTTCTACTATAAATATTATCATGATCTTGAATATTGTCTTTTTGTTGGTTATAAGCATTGGTATTCCTTCGGCCTTGAAAAGTACATGTACAAGGTTGTTCATATGTTTGTCTAACATAACTGGTATGAGTATGAGCATTTATCACTTCTAGTTTTTGAAAGAGGGATGAAGGTGACTTAGGCATGGTATGTTCACGTCTATTCCCATCATCATTACCATTAGCTTGTTTTGGATCTTCTTCCAAAATTTTTGTCACATTAAATTCATGGGGTGATCTTGCACCATCTTGAATTAACATGTGGAAACATATTTGTGCTATGTTCTCAAAATTGTTTCAAGCAACCTATTAAATATTGCATCAAACATGTAATCTTGAATTTATATGGTTGTAAAGGACTCATTATCAAATTTGTGTGCATTATGTTGTGCATTTTAAAATTATTCATCATCAAATGTGTATGAATCCATGTTTTGAGATCCTTGCTAGCTTTTTCGACTTTTCTTCTAGACCTTTGGTATCAGGTTTCAACAATGAAAAGAACTTGGCTAAAATGGAGTATGCAAGAATATGGAGATTATGAAAGGTAAGGTAGTTATGAGAATGGGTACAGAATCTAGGGTTGTCTTGCAATGTCCTAAAATGTTGTCCCAAAGTTGATAAGATGATTTTAAGCAAGGTGTAGCTTCCTAGGAGACAACAAATTCCTATAGGTAAGTTGACCTTAACATGAGATGTCAAAATGGTACCCAAGATGATAAATATAATGTGGGAACCACTTTGAGAGGTATATGATGTGTTTGCAAGATAATGATAAGAACTATCAAACAACCTTTTAACTCTAGTTGAAAAATGTAAATGAAAGTTTGAAAGTGATATTTAAATTTTTTTGAAAGTGGATGGAAAGATGTGAAAAGATAATGGTTGACTAAATGGAATCCTATAGAATCAACCTTAGAAGGTCTTTGAATCTCATAACCAAGGATGTGGTATGAATCCAGAGATGCATCAAAATGTCTCAAATACATAGTTTTAGAGTCCAAAAATGTAGTTTCACAGTTGTAGTGTAAGTCTTAGTTTTTTTCCAAATATGTGGTATAATGTCTAAAAAACACACTAGAAAGTTGCACATACATGACATAATTTATAAAATTCAAAATTTATTAGTCTATAATTTGGTTTTTAGTTTTTTCTATAAATGGACTAGAAAGTTGCACAAACATGACATAATATCTCAAAAAAACATTGGAAATGAACATAGACATGATCAGGATGATTGTATATGCGCTGGAAGTGAACACAGGGATGTTTCTGGTAAAAAAAAATGTTTCTCAAATTTTTCCAAATTTTTGAAGTTGTAAAAATGTGACCAGATCTTAATATTGATTTTTTGTGACAAGAAGACACAACAAACAAGAAGACATAATTTATTAAGGTGTTTTTGTCCAAATATGAGCAAAATGTGTATGTTTAATTGTTGGCAGCAACCAAGAAAGAAGACTGGGAGGGGGGGGGTGAATCAGTATTCACTAGATCTACTAACTTAACAACAAAACACATATGATAAATTGCAGCAATGGTAAAGATAAGAAAATTTGAAAGAACAACACATGACACCAATATTTTTTGACGTGGAAAACCCAGTTAAGGGAAAAATCATAGTGGGAACCTACCCACAGTAAGATGATACTCTGCAGTAGTATGTGAAAATATTACAATGGGGAATGTACATGCATTTAGGCACACTACCTAGAGCTCACTACTCAAAGGATATTGACCCGAAGGCTACAACCCTTAGGGAAGTCTCACTAACTTACAACAAGATTCAAACTACAATCCAAAAGAAATGAACTGCAATAATAGCATCTCCTAATTCTTGATGATAGTTTTGATTAAGCACAATTGTCTTCTTAGAAACACCAATCTCTCCTCAATCACAATAGTGAAAGATGAATCACTTGATCACCATTCTCTAATAATGTAGACACAACCTCGACACCTAAATTACATGACAATATCACCTATATATATAAATCATCAACCTTGACAACAAGGTCGACTAAACCCTCAACTCACAATTACAAAATTAAATCACACAATACAAAGATCAACTACCAAGCCAATATGATAATTTACATGGGTATGTGCACAAACATGGTGTTAAAAAAAGTGGACACCACCTTAAAAAAACATGAAAAAACAAGTAGTGCGTACATGATATTAAAATTTCAAATCACCACGTATGCGCTTAGGTCTGTTGTTGCCGAGCCTAAAGAAAGATACCACATACGCAATTTTTGTAGGAAAGTGAGCGCATATGTGGTTTTAAGTCCTAAAAAACCGCGCACGTGGTACCTGTCAATTTTTTTTTTAAAAATGACTGGGTCTTATTTTCCCCATCATCGCAACATTTTTTCCTCTATTTTCTGTTGAACACAATGTACCACTGAGAGGGGGTGAATCAGTGGTTCCTAAATCTTTTCTTTTTAAACCAATCCTTGAGTACTAGTTAACAATCTAAACACTAAACAATCAAAGCGGTAAGGTAAGAGTGGATATCAAAAGAGCCAAACACACAAATGCAAAACCAACAATACCAAATGTATGAGGAAAACCCAATATGGGAAAAACCTCGATGATAAATGTTGCTGGAGTCTATTGCTACAATCCAACTTCACAATGAAACAACGTATTACAATAATTTAGGGCACCAACCCAAGGAGCACCAACCCCTATTGATTTAGGGCACCAACCCAAAGAGCACCCCCTGCACCAAGCACCAACTCGGTGTAATATAATGAATTTAACATCATAAAATTGTGACCCTTGCAATTTTTGACCACATTAGGGTCCTCACGCATGTGAATCAAATCCCTAGGCCTGATCGGAGACCGGAGACTTGCTCGACACCTGAAAAAATGCATCTTTCTTGCCCTCCACACTACCTGAACTGCATCCTATCCTGGAAAAAGGGATAGGACAGTGGCATAGTGCCCCTATCCCTACCCCATTTTGGGGAAGGGCCCTTTTCAATTATGCTTTGGTGGTTGTGCATTGAGTGGGAAAACTCCCTCAGTGTCATCTTGTGATAGAAAATCAGTCAATTAGCCCTAATTGACAAGTATATAAGTTGCATTTTACCTCACATTTGTAGAGGTTTGATAAGAAATAACATAGATATATGAGATCATGCATTCAAGCATTCTTTTCTAGCATTGAGCATTCTCAAGTCTCCTTTCAAGGTTAGGTGTTGCATTCAAGTCAAGGATTCAACCATTGAAGAGGAGATTCATTCCAACATTAAACTTCATACAAAAAATTCTATTATCATTTCTATCACAACCTCCCTTGAGGTGATTTACATTTTAGTCTTTCAATTACATTTACTTGCAATTACTTTCTTTCATCATTTGGTTAATTCCAAAACTGGGGTTTGACCTAAAGGCAAACCCCCAATCCCAACCCCTTTTCCTCTCTTTTCTATGTGTATGTTGTAGGTGCGCAGTTGTACTTTCAGATTTGGAGTCCATTTGCAGAGGCAAAAAAACCCTTTTAATTTGGCAGATTTTTCAGAGGACCGTGTACACTCCCACCATAGTTCGGGCAACTTTATCTCAAATTCGCAGGGCGGCTTCATCTCAACAGATTATCGTGAGATCAGGTGCACAACTTCATCCTACTCTTCTATCTTGAATTATAATCATATATTTTTCTCTTTTTCACTTGGTTATAAGTACACAATTCAATTCAAATCTCATTCTAGAAGAGGGGATTAACTTACCATTCTTATATCACTCAAAATTCAATCTCCTTTTCTAGAGGTTGAATCTAGTGTATTTTCCCCCCTCTTCTAATGTAATGCCTGAAAAGTGTTTGAAGGGAAATCCAAAGTGAAACTTTCATCTCTCCTCAGAGGGAAGAAAAGCTTTCCTCTAGATCTCCATCTTTCACCTTTTTCAACATTACATTTTGGTGAACCCAACTTACATGTTTTATTTTAAAAATAATTGTATATTTTTCATTTGCAAGTTTAATTTTTATGCTGACTTAGTGGTTAATTCATTTAAAAGCCTAGTTTTTAAAATTGAATTTGTGTTCGTATTTGTAGTGTCATAAAATTGTGACCCATGCAATTTTAACCATATTTTGGGTTCTCACCTTGGCGACGACATCTTCTTCCCTAACTGAAACCTATTTTGCATTTCCAACCCTTCACTCTTCCTTCTTCATGTCATGTGTCTGCTTTAGACCTTGTCCGAGCCCCAAAATAGGGTAGGGCAAGGGCATGGCACCCCTATCCCCCCAAGGAAAGTGGTGTGTCCCCCTTGTCCCACTAAGATAGGGGCATGGTGCCCCTATCCTCGCCCCTTAGGGTGGTCCTATGTTCAGTCTACCCGATCTCCTATGCATTTATTTTCTTCGGATTTTGTTATTCCTCTTGGTCGGCCTTCAGTGGTTGAAAATTAATCCTTGAGGCATGTATAAAAGGGAATTCAATACCCTCAGTCATGGATGGATAGACAATGAAAAGATACAAGATTTGAAGGTCATCATCAAGTATTCAAGCATTCAAGTCTTCTTCATTCATCCATTGGAGCAACATTACAACACTCATTTGCAAGCATGTGTGTGTGTTAGGGTTTTATCATGTTACATCCTATTTCATATAACATTTGTGGTTACATTCAAGAAGAAAAGCAATCATCATCAACAAGTTGCAGATCTACAAGGTATACATCTCCATTGTTTACATTCAAGCATTTGCAATTACTTTCTTTCTAGGTTGATTCCTCAATGAGGGTTTGATTGAGGCAAACCCCTATCCACAACCCCCCTTTCTTCTCTTTTTTGTGTGTAGGTTGCAGGTGCGTAACTGTAATTGTAGGTTTGGGCTTCATTTGCAAAGATGGAAGAACCCTTTTTGTTTCATGGATTTTGTGTTGGACCATGTACATTCCCGCCATGGTCCCGATGACTTTTCTCCAAATTTGTAGGGTAGATCTGTATCATCCTAATTAGCTTAGATCCAAAGTTACAGTGCGATCCTGAACTGGTAGCTCCTCATTTCACTCATTTCTTCTCCCTTTTCCCCATAGTCAACAAGTCAACTTTCTCATTTACAAAAGAGGGTAAATCACACTTCAACCACATGCAATCCACTCAAAATTCACATCATTGTTTCCCTTGGCTTCCTTTCTCTCTCCTAGGTGGGGAGTCACTAGGATCCAATTTTCCACTTTAGATTTTGGTGAGCCCGATGTCTTACACATTAACTCTAATTTATCATTCTTAGATCTAATTAATTGCAATTTGAATTTCAAATTTTCATTTTCAAGTTTCATCTATTTGCAAATTTTAGAGGTTAATTGCATAAAAACCCTAATTGTTCATTTTGAGAAAATTAAGCTTGTGAGGTGTAAAATTTTAATTGCTTATTTCAGATCTGATTTCTATTTCAAAATTGCAATTCAAATCTGTCTCTTTATTCTGAAAATTCAGTGGTTAAATCATAAAACTCTAATTTTTAAGATCTTTTCATTTTTGACCTTTGACTGCAATTTTTATCGATCTAGACATCTCCAAATCAACTATTTTTTTGGATTCCGCATTAAAATCATAATCTCTATCATCCCTGAAAATTAAAAATAAAATTGGTTGGATCGTGTGCATTCCCACCACGATCCTTGGCTTTTTTCCAAAAATTTGGGGAGATGAAATTGACTGTATTTTATTGCTTAAATCTAGAAAATCAGCGTACTTTATCAATTTTACCACTCTCTAAGGTCAAACACAGATTCAAATTTCAACAAATTCACATCTTAAAATTAATTTTCATAAAAAGGTTCTAATTTTTGATCTTCTTTTCCAATAAATTCAGATTTCAATTAAGAGACTTTTAATGGAAATTAATAAATTGGATTTACTTGCTCTTTCACATGTGATTACATTAATTTTTGCATATATTTATCATGTGTCGGATAAGAGTTTCTTCCATTTCTTGTTGCTTCTCTTTCTTCATAGTAGTTGGTCATATTGTGTTGTTAGGATTTCCAAATTATTTCCTTTTCAATTAGATCTCAAAGATTTCATGTATTATTTATGTTGTAATATGGTGATGTTGTTAACAAAATGCATTTCCTATGTTAATCATCTTAAAGGTTTTGTAGATCCTAAACCTAGACATCATAATCTTTGTACCTCTCCTGAAATGAGATCTAATGTTTTACCTATTAATTTTTCTACAAGAGAGCAAGTATTGGAAAGTAATATGGATCCATATTCTTCTTCTACACACACCCTTGAGCAAGGGGGGGGATATGAAAACATTAACATTCTTACATCTTTAGATCCTCCTTATTCTCCTAAGACCTATCTTCAACATCAAAGTCTATGTTGGGAGGATGATGTCATGCATTTTATTCATGACCTTTCCCCTCGCATAGAAATCGCTATAAATGAGCTTTTAGATGATGAAGATATTCCTTCTCAATCTTCCAAAAAGGATAAGCTTGATAAAGGGAAAGATATTCTCATTTCACATGATACTCTTCCTTCATCTACAAATCCTTTTCTACCTCCTTACACATCAGATTTTAAAGAAATTCATGATCCCGTTCCTCTAGTCAATTGCAACATTCTTATAGTCGCGGCTTTCATATAATTACAAAACAAGGTTTTAAAGGACAAGGAATTGAGAAATTTGAGCATGGAATTTGTGTCCCTATAAACCCTCCTACACAAACTACTACAAGAGGCCTAGGAAGTACTACCCCTCTTTCTATGGACGAATTCATTAGAATTCAAAATTTTAAAGATTATGTCTTCAAAAACAACAAATCAAGAGAGCCCGCAAGAATGCTTCTTCTTCAAAACATCCTTTTTGTTCATTTCATCAAATCCATGACCATAATGTTGATGATTACCCTGATTTTCAAAAATCTATTCATGATGGCATAGAAAGTGGCAAAATTATAATCGTGGGTAATTAAACTCCTTCCAAGAAACCTTCTTCTTCATGGGAAGATGATATTTACCATCCTGACATATTAGTAGCAAGAATCTATTGGAGATTTAAATATGACAAGAACATTTCCTTTCCTCCTCAAAATAAAAACAAAAATCTTAAGCAAGTGAAAGGTATTGAATATTGAATTTTTCATGATTTATATTCACATTCTATTGGAAAATGTTATGCATTTAATAAATTTGTTCAACTACAATATGATCTTGCACACATTTGTCTCACAGAGGATCTAGCTATATTTCTTGGTAAAAACATCGTGCCTTAGCACTTCTTTTCCCTTCATGTTTCTCTTCACCCTATGACATAATTAGCCCATTTAACGGGAGCTCTTTATCATTAGTGGTGGTATTGTTTCACTTTAACATACTTTGGGGCAGCAACATGAATTCCATTTTTCTACTTATTTCTATACATTTATCTCTATCTTTGTGCATCATTCATCATTAGATCTATTTTCTTCCATAGGGCTATTACTATGTGAGCATATAATTGTTCTTTGGTTTTCCTCTTTTCTTAGAGAGGGGAATCTTCAATTAGTACTGCACTTTTTTTCTCTTTCCTTCATTCTCTTAGAAATCTTACCTCTTCTATGGTCTTGATTATTTGCAAGTATGATAGACCCCTTAGAAAGGAATGATCTCTTGGGAAGTATGTATCCTTTCCTTGAGAGGATTTGTTCCACTAGGATGGCATATCACTTGAAACTAATCACCATTAGAAAATGTGTCATATTTCTCCTTGTTCTCCTCACTTGGGGGGCAAGGATTTTTTCTCCTTTCCCTTGTATCGTTATTTCCTTTAAGGGCTGCATTTTTCACATGTGATTATCAATTCTTACAATGGTATGATTTTATGATTAATCCCCCTTGGGGAACATATGATTCTTTTTTTTCTCTCTTCTTTTAGAAGATTACCACTTCTTGATAAGTGTATTTTACATTTACTAATGTCTTCTCTTGCATGTGTTCATGTAAGTTCATTGCACATTTGCTTATGTTTAATCTCTCTCTAGTAGATTGAGTAAGCTCTTCTCATTGTCCCTTAGCTTAGGGGGCAGTGATCCTTCTCTCTCTCTTTCTCTAGGGATCCACTTTTCCCTATTAAGTGGATGATGTGAGTTCTATTACTTGATGTCATTCCTTGTCTAGAATTGTTGGTTATTGACTTAAGGATTCTCTCTTATAAAATAAGTGTTAATCCTTGACTATGACCTCTTTTACACTTGGTAATGTACATCTATGATAAATCCCACCATCCCTCCAGGGGCTAAGTGTGAGTCATCCCTCATCAAGAATCCCTTTCACCTAGAAATAGGGGGAAGGATTGCATTCTTTTTCTTTCCTTTTCTTGTTCTAGAAGATGTTATATTTATCTAAGACAACACCTCTTGGGGGTAGATGTCTTTTTGAACAAAGATCTCTTCTCCTCCAAGGATCACCTTTACACTTACATCAAGATATCACTTTTCAACTATCTTGTCCTTGCTTGAAGAGTATTCCCTCTCTTGCTTGGATTTATGACATTGTTGCATAGCGGATATCTTCTTTGTAATGAAGGTAGGTATCCTTGTTCTACTTTCCTTAAGATATCAATATTAAACTATGTTGACATCTTAAGTGGGGGGCACACACACTGCTCCTTTGTACCATACTTCTCTCATGCATTGAACAGTCTGACATTATTGGAACCAGAGGGAAACCTCTTAAAGAAAGATGTCGTCACTTTTTGTATAGTGGGTCATTCTTGGAACCAAAGCATGGTCTCTTAGAGTGAGATATCTTCACTTATTCTTGTCTTGTATAGAGGGACATTCTTGGAACTAGAGGGAAACCTCTTAGAGAAAGATGTCATCATTGTTTTCATGTACAGTTTGTCATTCTCAGAACCAGATTATGGTCTCTTAGAGAAAGATTACACCACATTTCTTTTATGTGGGGTGATTATTCTCGGAACTAGAGCATGGTCTCTTAGAGAAAGATATCACACCTTTCTTAAAACTTATACTATACATTCTATACAGGTTGTAGCATACTCAATCATAGACTCCTATGAGGCACTTTGAACCTCACTTTCACACATGCGCATGAGGTTGAGTGAAACTAATGGTGTTCTCACTCTCTCTCTTTACATGGATCATGATAGGGAGAATCTCACAAAGAAGTGCAATTTGACTTACACATTAGAAATAGGTCTCATTGTGGGATTCCTTGTTTGTCCTATGCCCTTCTCTCCTTGTTTGAATGAACATAAACCTCCCAAACTTCTTTGGAGAGTTCTCTATTAATGTGTTTTATCTAGTTACTCAATCAAGGTTAGGACTCACAGGAGTAAGTCCAACCACCAACATGTCAAATTCTTTATCCTTAACTTGCAGGGGACTAGGACTTTGAGATGGTTTGAAAACTCCTACCATGTGGTTTTGATGTGTAATTCCCTTCATTTCTCTATCGCTTTCTTAGTTCCTATATTCAAGGCCTAGTAGCCCTATGAGCCCCTTTTAGCCCTCCTTTCACAGTTTTTTCTCATTTGTTCTAAAACCTTCTAAAGGACCCTCTAGAAGCTTTGGTGATTCGGATACCCATTTGGACACTCTTTAATATTCAGGAGGTTAGATGGTCTAATACATTCGTACAGGTACGACCCCCAAAATGGCACTTTTCAAGGGCTTAAGGTTTATGTGACTTCAACAATGGGTTTTATAGGACTCCACTCCCTATCAAACCTTCATACTAACATTGAGGTTCTAAAAGAAAACCATATTCCATTCCAATCACTTGGCTCAATAAAATTTGACCACCCCTAGAAGCAATAATAAAATAGCAATCATATTCACTAGCTGGGCTATGGTAGAGATCGCCTAGGACATGATAGAAAATTGATCCAATGCAACTTACAAGACACCACATTGAGTATTTACACTATACATAGACTCCATTACTTGAATCCAAAGGGCCATAGAGAAAAAACAATGGGAATTCAAGTTGGAGCCATTTCTAGGGTCTTAAACCCTTTTCTCAGCCCCAGAGTAGTGAAAACAAGAAATATTTCAAATACACCAACTAAACCTGGACAATTAAGGAGCACAAATACTTCTAAAGAACCACAAAAGTGAATACTAGACCACCATGAAAGAACAATACCAAAATTAATCCATCTAGTATGAACTGCTATAAGCAATTTAACAAGTTTTTGTGAGAATCAGGAAATTGCTTCCAATTGCTTATTAAGAAATTCAATGTTTCATCTTCCAACTCTTATAAAATGTTTTTAGAGGCCTTATATATGCCTACTCAATCACAACCAACCACCCATCATACTTCTAACCACCGATTTGAGCATTTTTTAAAAATTGCTCATATTGTTGCAAAATGTTGTCAAGCAAAGATGACAACTTTTGCTCTACAATGCATTTTTATAACTTGTGCATATATACACACTCTTAACCCCCTAGGATGGTTTCCTAACATCAAACCAACATTTCTAAAATCCTTATGAGGCCTTACAAGGAGTTTTACACAATTTTTCTATATGATGCCATTTTAGGCTTATAAAGGCACATTGGCCAAAACTGAGAAAATAAGTTAACACTAAAGAAATTCAAACTAAAAATAACCTTAAAACACACTTTTGGACCTTTTAATAGTCCTTTATTCACTCAATTACTAAATGAGGATCATTCACTCCAAAATTATGAAAATTCATCAAGAAATCTAGGTGCTCCTACACCATACTCCCCCAATGAGAAAGAAGTCAAGTGACTCCTTTAGGAAACAAAGAGAGATCAATTCCAAACTTTGGAAAGTCTTCATTAGGTATGCAAGTGGCCTCATATTTTGGAAAAATTCTACCATTGAACCAAATGCTCCATGTAGGTGGTGTGCCTAGTCTTCTTGAGGATTATTGAATCCAACACCTTCTCGACTTGTAGCATGGTTGGAGGTAGAAAAGGAAGGTCTAATATTTATTGAGAGACATCTGAGACTCTACTGCATTCCTTTGTAAGTGTGCCTTTGTATTGCACCAAGTCTACAACATTAAAAATATGAGACAAAGCTATGTCCCCGGGTAGATCAATTTTGTAAGTGTTTGCCCATACTTAGCCAAGATCTTGTAAGGTCCAATCCTTCTCATTTTAATCTTTCTAGGGATATATTTTTTAATCCTTTCCTTGTTCAGGTGAACCATTACCAAGTCACCAACAACAAATTGTACATTCTTCCTCTTTACATCCACTTTGTCGTTGATCCTTTGAGAGATTTATTGTAAAGCCTGCCTAACCTACTCATGAATCTCCTCCATGAACTGAGTCATGTCAACAACATTTCCACTCCTCTTTTCAATAATTCCAAGATATCTAAGCTCCAATACACCTCTTGGATGAATCCTATTAACTATCTCAAAAGGACTCTTACCGGTTGATCTATTCACACTGTCATTAAAAGAAAAATTAGCTTGATGGATGATTTGTTCCCAAGCTTATCCATAATCCTTTGTCAAACATCTGAGAAGGTTCCCAAGTGTTCTATTTACCACCTCTATTTATCCATCTGTTTGGGGATGGTATACAGAGCTAAAAGACAAGTTAGTACCCAATCTCTGCCATAAAGTTTTCCAAAAAAGACCAATGAATTTGGTATCTAGAGCCGACACTATACTAATTAGCGAACCATGAATCCTAATGACTTCCTTGAAAAAAAAATGAGCAATATGGCTAGCATCATGAGTCACCTTACATGGAATGAAATGGGCCATTTTACTAAATCTATCTACAACAACATAGATACTATCAAATCTAGTTTTGGTATTGGGTAAACCAACAACAAAATCCATACACACTCCCATGGCTGGTTTGGAATAGGTAATAGCTGATAGAGTCCAAAATTAGAAGAGGTTCCCTTTGCCTTTTGATAAAAAACACATTGTTCAACATACTTTCTTATATCCCTTTGCATCTTTTGCCAATAATAGTACCTTTGAACAAGTTCCAAGGTTTTATTCAACCCAAAATGACCACTTAAGCAACCATTGTGCTTCTCTTGCATCAAGTTCTCTCTCATGGACCCTCTTGGAATACAAAGTTGTCCTCCTTTAAATAAAATACCATTATGCAAAGTAAAATCTACATATTCACTATGAAAATGATTCCTAAACTCTTGGCAAACCTTGTAGATGGCAGCAAGATCTTCATCATCTTGGTATAGCCCTTTAAAACTATCAACTCCAATGCTCTCGAGATGCACTTCTTGAACTATTAGCAACCTTATAATTAATGCATCAGAAACCTTATTACATTTACCTCTCTTATGCTTAATGGTAAAATTATAAGATTGCAAATTCTCTACCCATTTGATATGCCTAGTATTTAACTTTTCTTGGGAGTTGAGGAAACTAAGAGCTTGGTTATCAGTATAAACCACAAATTCTTTAGGCAATAAGTAATGCCTCCAATTTATAAGTGATTGAACAAGTTCATATAACTCTAAATCATAGGAAGAATACCTTTTCTTGGCTTCATTGAGATTTTCACTGAAAAATGCAACCAATCTATTGACTTCACATAGGACTGCTCCAATTGCTATGTTGCTTGCATCACATTCTATGGTGAAGAGTTTGTCAAAGCTTGGGAGAACAAGGAAAGGTTGAGTAGCCACCTTTGTCTTCAAGAGTTCAAATCCCTTTTGTGCCTCTTTTGTCCACTGAAACTTAGTCTTTACACCCCCTTTGACTGTATCAAGCATAGGTGCACATATCTCACTGAACCCTCTGATGATCTTTCTATAAAACTATGTTAAACCATGAAAACTCCTCACTTCACTTGTTGTTTTAGGTGTAGGCCAATTTATTATTGTTTCCACCTTTGAGGTATCCATCTTCAAATCACCACTTGGGATTACAAACCCAATATATACCAACTCCTATTTCATGAACTCACATTTCTCCAAATTGATGGTTAGTTGCTCATCACATAATTTCTTAAACGCAATCTCTATATGCCTAAGATGTTCTTCTTTAAACTTACTAAAAATCAAGATATCATCTAGATAAACAACAACAAATTTACCAATGTAATTTTTGAGCACTTCATTCATGAGTCTCATGAATGTGCTAGGGGCATTTGTGAGTCCAAATGGCATAACAAGCCATTCATAAAGACCTTATGTGGTTTTGAATGTTGTCTTCCACTCATCCCCCTCCTTGATTATGATTTGGTGGTAGCCACTCTTGAGGTCTATCTTGGTGAAATACTCAACACCCCCTAAACAATCCATTAAATCTTAAATTCTTAGAATAAGAAACCTATACCTGATTGTAATCCGGTTGATGGCTCTTGAGTCAGTACAAAGCCTCCAAGTACCTCCCTTCTTTGGTGCCAAAATGGTGGGAACTGCACATGGGCTGATTCTCTTCCTTATCAGACAATTATCCAAAAGTTCTTGGATTTTCTTAGCCACTTCTTTATTCTTCTTCGGTGTCATTATGTAGGCTTCTTTATTAGGCAATGAGTCTCCAGGTATGTGTTGGCATATGGACACTCCAATGAGACATTGTGTGTGATTAAAGGTTTTGTCATTGATGGAAACCTTGCAATCCTATGGCACTTGCAAGACATCATACCAGCAAAGCATTACACAAGCAAGACAGTGCACCGGCATCAACAAGATCACTCTACACCAACACCGACACTGGCACAGAAGAAAAGATGTATACTGGCATAGAGGCCGACAGGATTTTTGATATGTAGTATTTTAATTATTATTGTAAGCCAACTTGGCAATTTGTAAAATGACTCTTGTATATAAAGGAGATCATTGTAGACATTTAAAAAACGTAAGGTAGCAAGCATAAAGAAAATTATTAGGCAGACCTAATGTGCGAATTATAGGTCAAGGGTATATGTAAAGAACAGAGTTAGAACCAATACTAAATTTGGCATTGGAGATGCTATTGTAAAGTAGTACAGATCATTGGATTAGTATAATCCTCATTGTAAGTCAGTGTGACTTCTCATTGAGCAGTGAGCTCTAGGCAGTTGGCCTTCCTGCATGTGCAGGCCCCTATTGTAAGTAATATTCTCTTATTGGCCAGTAAGTGAATATTGTGGGTCACAAATCCCACCAAGGTTTTTCCCACACTGATTTTCCTCGTTAAACATCTTGTGTTATGGTGTTCTTTTCATGTGGATGTTTCTGATTCTATTTATTGCATTAATTCTTACATATCGGTATACTGCTATTTTATGTTCTGCATGTTTTAACTTAAGAAATACTACTCACCGGTTAGATACTGATTCACGCCCCCCTCTCAGTATCTATGGGAATCCTAACAATTGGTATCAAAGCTTGGTCCTCTATTTTCAAAAGACTAATAGCTTGAGGAATATCTTGACACCGGTAAAGATGGAAAATCTGATGAAACAACTTGAAGGAGCTCTTACTGATTATGATGCAGAGAAGTTGAAAAATATCAAATTAGAAGATGATTTAAGGGCAGCTCAGGATATCATTCAGGCACTTCAAGAAAATCTTACTGCTACAAGAAATAAGAGAAGAGAACTTTGTGAAAAATTGCAAAATGAGAATGATGAAAAGGAATCACTTAATGATATGATAAGCAAGCTGAAACAAGAGATCATGACAACAAAAAATGAAATGCAGGATATGACTATGAGATTTTGCAAAGAGATTGAGGATAGAAAGAAGAATGAAGAAGAATTGACTAGAAGACTAAGTGATGTAGCAAATGAGAACACAAGACTTAGCTATGAAAATGACATGTTGAAGACAAATCTGATGCATACTTGGAATGACTCAAATGAACTAATGAGACAAAAAGAAATCTTGGAAAGGGAATTGGAAACTGCAAATCAACATAAAGAAAAATTCAAGAAAAGCTCAGAAGAACTTGGTACGTTATTGAAGAATCAAAAACCCAAAGGTGACACTTCTAGAATTGGCTTTGAAGTTTGAGAAAGCTTCGGTACTGCAAATACTCAGGATCACAGCAAACCGGTAAGACCACCTAATGCCTATAAATTCAATGGAAAATGCTTTAACTGTAATAAATATGGTCATAGGGAAAATGAATGTAGATCTAGGAATTATCTGAATATCAATCCACCCACCGGTCAATGTTCCAAATGCAACAAAATTGGTCATAACTCTGAAAACTGTAGAATGAATGTGAGATGTTATGTTTGTGGAAGATTTGGACATCTATCTAATCAATGTTGAACACAAACCGGCATAGGTTATGGGAAAGCTATTCAGAAAAATAATGTAACTTGTTATGCATGTAACAAGATTGGGCATATTACTAAATTTTGTAGAAGTAAAGGTACACCGGTAGACAACAAAAGTGCTAACTTGAAAGGTAAAGAAAAAGTTGAAGAGGTTAAGCAAGAATTCTCAAAGAAATGGATTAGAAAAGCTAATCTAAATATTGGGAATACTCCTCCATCGGTAGAACCAACAAATGCTTCACCGGCAGGACAGAGTGATGCTTCATCGGTAGGACAGAGTAGTGCTCCACCGGTAGGAAGTTCTTCATATAATTGAAGAAAATTTTCTTGAGGGTTTGGCAATCTAATGACACATGTGCTATTATTCCCTCGATTAGAGATAAGAAGTTGAAAATCACTTATTACCGACAAACAATGTTAAGTGAATACTTAACTAGCATGCAATTAATGTGGTAGATAGCAAAAAAGACTTAATAAAATAAGGTTTTGGCTCCATTTCATTTCACCATGATTTCAAACTTTCAAAGAGCGCGAAGATTTCTGAGCTAAGGCATTTCAAGCAAGGAACAAGCACACTCCAAGCAATCATCCATCCAAGATAGAAAAAGGTATTTTATCATGGCATCCACCTCTACAATTGAATACATAGCCAACCCTACTATTGTGGAAGTAATTAAAAGACCTAGGCCCATATTTCAGTTGGTCCCCTAAATAGCAAAGAAGGATGATACCTTAGGTGCATTTTCTCAAATCCCTAAAGGTGTTGTATATGCTAAAGACCCTAGAATGTATATTCACTTCAATATTGAAGAGTTAGGAGATGGGAAATCAAAACCATGTATAAAACTGAGATATGTGATGATACCGGCAATGTTAAAGCTGAACACAAAATCATTGAAACCCTAGGATTCACAGAAATCCTTAGCATTCCTGAATTTCCTAAGGATGTGATTAGGATAGTGTTAAGAAGAGTTCATGGAGAATTTTTCTCGTTAGATGCAATTCATAAGATCACCAAGCAAGCTGTAAAGGTTGTCAGAGGGTTACCGACCATCGGTAAAAGACCAGACAAGAACAAGAAAGTTTCAAATGATTTAGTCATAGACCTAATAGGTGCAACATTTGATAAAAGATCTCTAAGGGTCAATGATGTAAAGAATACAAATGTGAGATTCTTAAGTATGATATTAGGTTACAAAGCCACTCATGCCAATAGACTTAACTCAATTTCAAGTTTATGCATTAAGAGCACTTATGATATGATAACAGACAATGCAAAAATTGACATCTATGAATGGTTAAAGGATGAACTGATAGACAACCTTGGAAAGATAAAGAAGGATAAGAAAGGAACTTTCAGATTTGGAAATCTGTTAGTATGTCTAATGCTTCATATAACAAAATAGGTTCCCGGTATAGGATATAAAGAACTTGGATATGACATACTAGTAGGAAAGCAACTGACAGAACTATTCAATACCATGGGTGAGAACAAAGAAAACAACATTCATGACTTTTTCCAAGCACTAAAGACAAAAATGAAGAAAAGGACAAGGTTATCTCAGAAAATTGTAGATAAATACAAAGATGACATATGCTTTGTTATTAAAAAGGATGAAATATGGATGGAAGCAGTCATCCCAAGGACAATTTGGGTAACAGAAATGGGCTATGAGATAGATGACCACATAGTTGAAACTTATGCCAAAGCACTTCTGGAAGCTCCCAATGAACCTAAGGAGGAAGTATTTGGTAGTGCTGAAACAACAGAAAAACAAATACAGTCCAAGAAAAGAGTGAAGAAGGTAGAGGCATTTGTGAGAAAAGGATCTAGATAAGCAAAAGCCATTAAGGAAAATGTATTAAAGAAAACCGGCATAACTGAAGATGAGTTGGCAGCCCCACAACCTGAAGCTCATCTATCACCGGTAGGTACTTCATCAGAAGGAGACATGCTAGCAACCTTTAAAAGAGTTGTTAGGAAAAGAGATCCCTCACTGGCAACCAATCCTTCACCTAGAAGGACAAGGCAGAAGCAACAAGCTGTGAGATCTCCAGTTAGAAAGGTCACACCTAAAAAGAAGCTGACTCCTAAGAAAAAGAAAAAGACAAAAACTGACTTGGCAACTCTAGACATTTTGCTAAATGAGATCACAGAGGAAGGAAAATTGAAAAACATAGGGAAAATTTATGACACCCTATCTGCTGATGAAAAAGGGCAATTTGAGGAGAGTGTAATATTACATATGGACATGTTCAAAAAAAATTTGATGGAAGTCATAAATGAAATTCCTAATGATTTATACAAAAGACTTGAGGCCAAAAGGCAAGGAGTAATTGAATTAGAGAAGAAAATAAAAATAGAAAAACTACTCGTTGTATATCCGGTAAACTCCCCAAAGGAAATTGATTATCTGATAGCTTAGGCTAACTGGACAGTCTTCTCCACTGCACACTAACATATTTCACTAATGGCAGGAAGAGTTACAGAAGTTTCAGAGGAAATAGAAAATGGTTGGGACATATTTTTGGTTGAAAAAGAAAAACAAGAAGAATATAGGAATCCCAAGACTATTAAGGTATATCAGAAGGATAAGGACAAAGGGAAAGGAAAAATTGGTGGACCTCCAAGCATAAGGGTTAAAGACAACCTACCTCCACCTGTAAAAATTCCAACCCCTGAAAACCAACTGACAGCTAAAAGCATGGATGTAGAGGATAGCAATCCAAATCCTGAAGTCCTGTACACTGTAATTGTTGATACCCAAAAGATCAACATAACAGTTGATAAAGATACAAGTGAAAAATCAGATATGGCTAAAGAGCCTCCAATAATAGGAAATACAAAGCAACTAGCAGAGGATACAGGGAAAAAGATGGAATCTAAGGCACAAATAGAGAAACCGACAGAGCTAAAGGCTCCGAAACAGATGCCACCGGTAAGAAATGAAGTAGGTAAACCAGTGCTAAAGGAAATGTAGACACAAACTGACCTACCAGAGGTCAATACAAGCATGGTCACTTCCATTGGTACTCAGTTGTTTGGGTCATCATCAAAGTCAACAAATGTGACTGAGGTATTACTTGAATCCATTAAGAAAATAACTGACTACAGTTCACAAGCTAGCAAAGCAATAGATGATTCAATACCAATTTTGAAGATAATTGCTCCTAATTGTAATATAGATAATAAATATTCTTTAGGAAAGTTGGACACATTATGTAAATACATTTCTGGAAATATTGAGAAAATAAAGGAAGAATCTATAAAGGACATGGTAGAAAAGGAGAAACAAAAATTCTTTGAAGAAGAAATAAAGAAGTGTAATAGAGACTTTGACACACTTCTACCGAAACTGTGTAGTTTGTTAAAAGAGTATAAAAACCTATATAAAGACACATGCAAAACAAACTTCCTAATTGTAGATATTGACAAGAAAATAAGCAAGACATAGGAAGAGATAAACAAGCTTGCAGACAATTTTGTCAACTCATCAGATTCACTATCTATTTTTGAAGATAAGTTAGCAAATTTTGAGGAAGAATTGCTTAAACAGCAAATAGAGAAAGAGACAATAATAAACAAGGCAAAACACTTGAGATCTAAACTAAGTCCAAGATTGGACTATCTAGCATCTCTGCGAAAGGAAATCTCAGAGGCATTAGCACAAGGAAGTAAAACACTGGCAAAACAGTTGCAGCATCTCACTGATACTGTGAAGAGGACTGAAACAACAATAAAAGATAGCAAAAAGTTTATGGATAGTATAAACTTAATTTTGGGCGATATTTTTTAGATAATAACTACCCAACTACAAGGTTGAGGATATGGATAGGTATAACTACAAAATCTACTAACATCTTGACAACCTTTGTCATTGATGCCAAAGGGGGAGTAGTAGGATGAAAAAGTTCAAAGACAGGAATCATATGCTCAGGGGGAGCCCTTAATATTTTTGGTAAATTTTTTGGACTACACATTTTGGACACTTTTTGAAATTTCTCATGAGTGTTGCCATCAATGCCAAAGGGGGAGATTGTTGGCATATTGACACTCCAATGAGACATTGTGTGTGATTGAAGGTTTTGTCCTTGATGGCAACCTTGCAATACTATGGCACCGACAAGACATCATACCGGCAAAGCATTACACAAGCAAGACAGTGCACCGGCATCAACAAGATCACTCTACACCAGCACTGGCACTGGCACAGAAGAAAAGATGTATATCGGCATAGAGGCCGACAGGATTTTTGATATGTAATATTTTTATTATTATTGTAAGCCAACTTGGCAAATTGTAAAATGACTCTTGTATATAAAGGAGATCATTGTAGACATTTAAAAAAGGTAAGGTAGTGAGCATAAAGAAAATTATTAGGCAGACCTAATGTGCGAATTATAGGTCAAGGGTATATGTAAAGAACAGAGTTAGAACCGGTACTGAATCTAGCATTGGAAATGCTATTGTAAAGTAGTATAGATCATTGGATTAGTATAATCCTCATTGTAAGTTAGTGTGACGTCTCATTGAGAAGTGAGCTCTAGGCAGTTGGCCTTCCTGCATGTATAGGCCCCTATTGTAAGTAATATTCTCGTATTGGCCAATAAGTGAATATCGTGGGTCACAAATCCCACCAAGGTTTTTCCCACACCGGGTTTCCTTGTTAAACATCTTGTGTTATGGTGTTCTTTTCATGTGGATGTTTCTGATTCTGTTTATTGCATTAATTCTTACATACCGATATACTGCTATTTTATGTTCTGCATGTTTTAACTTAAGAAATACTACTCACTAATTAGATACTGATTCACCTCCCCCCCTCTCAGTATCTATGGGAATCCTAACAATATGAAGTCAATTTGATGACTTATGGCTCGTTGAGGAGGAAAAGTAGCAAGTGTTCCATCACTTATGATCTCCTTGAACAAATTGAGTATTTGATGCACTTCAATAGGGATACAAACCTTCTTTTTCTTCTTTTCTTCTTTTGGTTTCACAACAAGTGCAAACCCCACTCCTTCACCTTCTTTGAGAGTGTTTATGAACTCCTTCTCACCAAATAATAGCACACTTGAACCCTTAGATCTTCTCTCTTCTTGATCCCCTATGGACTGAATTTTGTAGGTAACTCCATCTTTTTGAAAGGTATAGGAATTATTTTCTCCATGGTGTATTATTTTTTTATCAAACTGCCAAGGCCTACCTAGGAGTAGGTGGCATGCATCCATTGGAAAGATATCACACAAAATCTTGTCTTTGTAGCCTCCTATGGTGAACTCTACCCATGTTTTCTCATTCACCAAGACATGTTGCCCCTTGTTGTGCCAAGTAACCCTATAAGGATCACTATCTGGGATTCTTTGCAGTTTGAGTTTGCTTACTGCTTCTTCTAACACTATGTTATTAGTGGATCTTGAATCCACCACCACTCTACACACCTTACCCATGATCTTGCACTTTATCCTAAACAAGGATCTCCTTTGACTAGGTTCCTCCTTTACTGGTTCTTTGATCAAAACTCTTCTTAACATGAGGTTCTCTCCAACTTCAAAATCTAAGCTGACTTCTGATGTCTTCACATTTACTGCATCCTCTTAGATATAACTCACTCTCCTTTTACCTCCTTTGGATGAAGAAGACTTCTCAGGACATCTATAGGTTGGGTGTCCAAGTTGATGACAGTTGTAGCACTTCATTATGGAAAAATAGGACCCTCTTCTTGATCCACTAGACCCTCCTCTACTATAGTTTCTAGATCCCTTTCCTCTATAGCTGCTCTTGCTATTGGAATTCCCACTTTTCTCTAATGGTCCTGAAAAGAACCGAGAGGGTGGGGTGAATCAGTGACACCAAAACAAGCACAACTTTAAACACTAACCGGTAGATGAACTTAACTAAGAATTTGAACAAATAGATGCTATCCAAAATGAAATAACAACATCCACATAGAGTAGAACATCCACCATAACACAAGTGTTTATATGTGGAAACCCAAATAGGTAAAAACCATGGTGAGATGAAACTCACAAGTTAACTATCTACAATAATAGATAACTAACCGGTTAAGGTCTTACACAGAGCTTTGCTAGGAGCAAATCTTGTTAGAGATCCCAATCTTGATTAGAAGCTTATACCTTGTTAAGAGTAACCTTGCTGGAGGATTTTATAACCCACACTAATGGATCACCTTGTTAGAGGATTTGTACAATGAAGCTTGTTAGAGCTTACTTGGTTAGGGGATTTTATTTTGTTTTAATGATTAGAAAACAACAAGAAAGATTTGATCTATTTTGAGTAGCACAAAACTTGCTTGATTAGATCATTCTAAGTACATTCAACACTACTCTCCATCTAAAAACTTGATGCTCTTCAGCAAAAGTATTCACATAGATCACCTCTTCTATATTTGTTCTCTCTTCATCATCCCATATTAAAATGATTGACTAAGATATCTTTAAATAGAAATACAAATCTTATGTCAACCATAGGAACACAATTTCCTAGGTGTGGTGTATCTAGACATTTAAACATAACTCATCACAAAAATGATCACTAAGAAAATGGTGTTGGTAACTCATCACAAAATCAGATACCAGTTAGAGCAGTCAATACTGGTTGGAATAAAACTAGTGAATCGTTGTCATGGAATCTTCCACTTGATCTTCATCTTCAACTTTATCTTCATTTTGATGTTGACTTAGTGTAATCACAGGTTATCTCTTAGGCACAGACTGGTTGACATAAAGTATCGGTTAGAGATAGACCTTAAACATACTAGTTGGTAGTGTAAACCAATTGAAGTTTCATCAGTAGTCAATGTAATCATATATGTGCATGAGAGTGTTTCATCAATGACAACAAGTGATGAATACATTATAATCATCATCAAGCCAACATTCTCTACCAACTTGGATTCCTCTTGGGATCTTTGGTCTACACCTCTTCCACCATAGCTACCTCTATGACCTCTGCCATCTCTTCCCCTACCTCTATCTATTACTTTGCTCTTGTTTGTTTTTACTCTTCTCTTCCACCTTGAGAACCAATTGATAGCACTTGTGGATAGTACTAGGACACAACAAGCTTAACTATTCTTGGGTATTCCACCGCAAACCATTCAAGTACCTGGCAACCTTGATGCTTTCATCTTCTACCACCTTGGATCTCAAACACAACTTCTGAAATTCTTTAGTGTAGTTGTTCCCATCTAGTTCTCTTTGTCTCAAATTTTGTTTCCTCTTATGTAGTTGGATCTCATAGTCTTCGGGGATATAGGCTTCTCCTATTTTGGATGACATTCCTTTGCAAGTGGCAATTAGGTTCTTATCATCCTTTTGTCTTTCCTCTTGGATGAATTTCCACCAAGTCAAGGTTGCTCCTCTCAATCTAGATTTGGCTACCTTCACATTTTGTGCCTCACTAATTCCATCATATTAAAAGTGATTCTCTAACCCTTCAATCCACTCCATAACCACTTATGGTTCCATTTTTCCACAAAAAAGTGGCACTCCTTCTAAAGACTTACCTCCTAAGGATTTGATGGCTCTAAGGAAAGGTTCTCCTAGCAAGATAGGATCTAGTTCAAGTGTACCATCATCTTCTACCACTTCTTTACCCTTTTCTTCATTGATTTTGATAGACACCTTCTCAGTTTTGTCTTCTACTTCACCTAGTTTGTTCTCCAATCGTTGCAACTTTTCCCTAAGGAGTCTATTCTCTTCCTCTTGGTCTTCTACTCTTTTGGCTAACTCTACATTAATCATCATTCTGAGACTATTTTCACCCACTGAATCAGTCTTTGAAATCAACTAGTTCCTTCCCAAAACTTAACTTGCTCTGATACCACTTTGATAGGCAGAATCTCACAAAGAAGTGCAATTTGACTTACACATTAGAAATAGGTCTCATTGTGGGCTTCCTTGTTTGTCCTATGACCTTCTCTCCTTTTTTTAACCAACATCAGCCTCCCAAACTCCTTTGGAGAATTCTTTATCAATGTGTTTTCTTTAGTTACTCAATCAAGGTTAGGACTCACAAGAGTAAATCCAACCACCAACATGTCAAATTCTTTATCCTTCACTTGCAGGGGATTAGGAGGAGTCTGAGATGGTTTGAAAACTCCTACCATGTGGTTTTTATGTTTAATTCCCTTCATTTCTCTATCTCTTTCTTGGTTCCTATATTCAAGGCCTAGTAGCCCTATGAGCTCCTTTTAGCCCTCCTTTCATGATTTTTGCTCATTTTTTCTAAAACCTTCTAAAGGACCCTCTAGAATCTTTGGTGATTCAGATACCCATTTGGACACTCTTTAATATTTAGGAGGTTAGATGGTTTGATACATTTGTACAGGTACAACCCCCAAAATGATACTTTTCAAGGGTTTAAGGTTTATGTGACTTCAACAATGGGTTTTAGGACTCCAATCCTTGTCAAACCTTAATACTAACACTGAGGTTCTACAAGACAACCATCTACCATGCCAATCACTTGGCTCAATCAAATTTGACCACCCCTGTAAGCAATAATAAAAATAGCAGTCATATTCCCTACTCGGGCTATGACATAGCTCACCTAGGACATGATAGCAAATTGATCTAATGCAACTTTCACAAAATGACATTGATCATTTACACTGTAGATAGACTCCATTACTTGAATCTTAAGGGCCATAGAGAAAACACAATGGGAATTCAAGTTGGAGCCATTTCTAGGGTCTTAAACCCTTTACTCAAGTTGGGAGCAGTGAAATCAAGAAATATTTCAAATACACCAACTAATCCTGCACAATTAAGGAGCACAAATACTTATAATTAACCATAGTAGTGAATACTAGACCACCAAAAAAATAGTACATAAATTAATCCATCTAGTATGGACTACTATAAGCAATTTAACAAGTTTTTGTGAGAATCAGGAAATTGCTTCTAGTTGCTTATTAAGAAATTCAACATTTCATATTCCAACTCTTCTACAAAATTTTGAGAGGCCTTATATACCCCTACTCAATCACAACCAACCACCCATCAGAATTCTAACAAACAATTTGAGCATTTTTCAAAAATTGCTCATATTGTTGCAAAATGTTGTTAAGCAAACATGACAACTTTTGCTCTACAATGCATTTTTGCAACTTGTGCATACATACACACTCTTAACACCCTAGAATGGTTTCCTAACATCAAACCAACATTTCCAAAATCATTATGAGGCCTTGCAAGGAGTTTTACACTATTTTTCTATATGATGCCATTTTAGGCTTACAAAGGCACATTGGCCAAAACTGAGAAAATAAGTTAACACTAGAGACAATCAAACTACAAATAACCTTAAAACATAATTTTGGACCTTTTAATAGTCCTTTATTTATTCATTGACCCAATGAGGATCATTCAATCCAAAATTGTGAAAATTCATCAAGAAATCTAGGTGCTCCTGCACCAGATCACCTAGGCAAGCTCTAGGGGCGAGATTTACCATGTCCTTCTCTCCTTGGATCACCTATTTTTAGGGGCAAGATATCCATGGTTTCTTTCTTCTTCTCTTTTCTTCTCATGGATCACCAAGGTGTTTATTCATGTTCTCTCCCTTTTTTCTCTCATGAACTCATAATTTTACTATTGATAGTTCATGGATGATGTTAGCTTTTCTCTTTTATGTGATCGCTCGTGTTTATGTGATGGCATTGGTCTTTGTGTCCTGATTAGTTTTTGAGACATCTAAGCTTGAGATCTCTTCGGCTAGTTATTTTATCATCTTGTGTCTTGTTCTTGTTGTGTGTCTTTTGCACTTTGTCTTTGTTTTGTGTGTCTTTTCCCTTTCTGTTTTGTGTGCTCTTGCATATGTTGGCATGAGTTAAGACCCTAAGATTGGTGGATTTTTGCTCCTCAATATTAGTGATGTCTTATACTCCTTATGGTTTTTCTCTGCATCTGTCATCTTCATCTCTATTTTCTTCTACTTTACTCCTTGTGGTTTTGTTTTGGTTTTGGTAGCTATCTTTCAGATTATAACCAACCGGTTACAGACTTTGAGGTGAAATTTTTGCACTCATTTGACTATTTTTTATAACCTTTGTCATTGATGTCAAAGGGGGAGTAGTGGAGAGAAAAATCCTTATTCAGAGGAGATCATTTGCTCAGGCGGAGCACATCTTTTTGGAAACTTTTTTGGACTTCAGTTTTTGGAATAGTTTTTTTAGATTTTTCTCATGAGGTTTGCCATCAATGCCAAAGGGGGAGATTGTTGGCATTCTACACTCTTATGAGAATAGTTGATGTTGTCATTGATGGAAACCAACTGGAAATTATCTATCAACCCAACGATATTTACCGGCACTCGCAATAGACTTCTACATACACTGGTAGGCACTTCACCGACAACGACAATAATACATACTAATAGTCAAGCCGACATGGAATAAACTTTGTTTATTGTTTTATATTTTAATTATCTTTTGTAAAAGATGACATGGCATATTGTAAAAGACTCATATATTATGTATGAGACCTTATAAGTCATTTTGATATGAGAGGATATGATATAGAAATGAGAGAGATAGAGAGAGAGAATAGATGATATTTTGTATAAGGTGATATAGTTGACAGCGAAGGTTTTGGTAATAAACTAAGCTTAAACCGGTATTGAACTTGGCATAGTTGATTCTGATCTGAAGTGTAGTACATTGTATTGGATATTGATAATCTATTTTGTAAGTTAGTGAGACTTTTGTTTTGTAGTTGAGCAGTGAGCTCTAGGCTGCTAGCCTTCCTACATGTGCAGGCCCCTCATTGTAAGTAATATTTATTCATTGGCCAGTGAGTGAATATTGTGGGTCACAAATCCCACCGATATTTTTCCATTACCGGGTTTCCTTGTTAAATATCTTGTGTTATGGTGTGTTCTTCTCTATACCGTTTGTGTTATTCTTATATGATGCATTAATTCTTGTTTACTGATACACTATTTTGGGATACAAAGTTCTTAATAAGTTTAAATATTCTGCTAACCGGTTAGACAATGATTCACCCTCCCCCTCTCAGTGTCTTTGGGACTGTCATTGATTCTAACAATTGGTATCAGAGCTTGGTCCTCTATTTTCAAAATCCTAATAGCTTGAGGAAGATTTTGACACTAGTACAAATGGAGAACTTAAGAAAACAATTGGAAGGAGCTCTTGTAGATTATGATGCAAAGAAATTGAAGAATATCAAACTTGAAGATGATCTAAGGATTGCACGAGAATTCATTAAAGGATTTCAGGAGAACCTTGCTATAGCACAAAATAAAAGAAAAGAACTTCATGAGAAGATACAAAAAGATGACGAGAAAAAGAAACTCTTAATGAACTTGCAAACAAGTTGAGACAGGAAAATAGTAATATGAGGAATGAAATGCAAGATATGACTATGAGGTTATGTAAAGACATTGACGATAGGAAGAAGAATGAAGAAGACTTGACTAGGAGACTCAATGATGTTGGAAATGAAAATCTAAGACGTAGTTATGAAAATGATATGTTAAAGACAGATATGATTCACATGCAACATGATAAAACTCAGCTTATGAGATAGAAAGAAATTCTGGAAAATGAGTTGGCTACTGCAAATCAACACAGAGAGAAATTCAAGAAAAGTTCAGAGGAGCTTGATGACATGATAAAAAGTCAAAAACCTAATGGAGATACAAATGGACTTGGATTTGAAGTTGGAGAAAGTTTCAGTACTACAAACAATCTAGATCAAAATAGTAAGACAACCTAGTGCTTATAAGTTTAATGGAAAATGTTTCAATTGCAACAAATATGGTCACAGAGAAAATCAATGCAGATTTAGAAACATTCAGAATATTAATGCACCCACTGGTCAATGTTCCAAATGCAACAAAGTTGGTCATAATTCAAAAAATTGCAGAATGAATGTGAATTGCTATGTTTGTGGAAGATATGGACACTTATCTAATCAATGCAGAACACAAACCAGCATAGGATATGGAAAGGCTATTCAGAGGAATAATGTGACTTGTTATTCTTGTAACAAAATTGGACATATTGCCAAATTTTGTAGAAGCAAGACTTCACCGGCAAACAATAAAGGATCCAGTCTGAAAGGCAAAGAAAAGGTAGATGAGGTAAAGAAAGAATTTTCAAAACAATGGATCGAGAAGAGAGATCAAAATTTTGATGAAACTATCTCTATACTGCTAGAACAGAGTAATCCTCCATCGGTAGGAGATTATTCATCCAACTGAGAAGTAACCCTTTGGGGGTATTGCAATAAGTTGAAAATCATGCAGATTGCCCTTGGTTGATGGTGAGAAGATAGATTTCTTCTTTATCGATAGATGTGTTAAGTTTTCACTTAATCGATGAGCATTTAATGCAGTTGGTAAGAGAAATGTCATTATAAATCAGCTAATTTCCTTGTTTTTTGACTCACCGAGCATTCAAATTAGCAGAGAGCACGAAAATAGAGTGAAGGCATTCAAGGTGAAGGTGTGGAGTGATTTCTTCAAGCATTCAAAATATTTTTAGGCAGCTAAAGGTATTTTTCAATGGCTTTTTCTTCTACTCCCAAGTTTATTCGGAACCCTGCTATTGTGGAAAAAGTGAAATGCCCTAGGCTCGTATTTAAGATAATTCCCAAGATTGCCAAACAAGATGACTCTATAGGGGCATTTTTGAAAATTCCTAAAGGTGTAGCTTTTGTAGAAGACCCTAGGATTTAAATGCATTACAATATAGAAGAACTAGGTTATGAAGAATTGATGAAAATATTTACTAAGGTAATTTGTGATGAAAATGATGCTATTAAACCCAAACACAAGATTGTAGAAACTCTAGGTTTTATGGAAATTTTGAACATTCCTCAATTTCTAGAGGAAGTATTAAGAATTGTTTTGAGTAGAGCACATGGAGAATTCTTATGGTTTGATTTTGTCTACAAAATAACCCAACAAGAAATTAGGGTAGTAACTGGTTTACCCTCAACTGACAGCAGACCTAATAAAACAAAGAGGATTCCTAACAACAAAGTGATGACCCTAACCGGAGCAACATCTGACAATATATCACTAAGAGTGAATGATATCAAGGACATCAATGTGAGATTTGTATGTATGGTGTTAGGATACAAGACCACACATGCTAACAGGCTAAATTCAGTTTCTAGTCTTTATATAAACAGTGCTTATGAGATGGTTAACAACAATGCAATGATAGATGTGTGTGAATGGCTAAAAGATGAACTCATTGACAATTTGAAAAAGATCAAAGGAGATAAGAAAGGGACATTCCGCTTTGGAAATCTTTTGGTATGCTTGATGTTGTATTTCACTAAGGAAATCCCCGATACAGGACTTAAAGACTTCAGATATGATATACCGGTAGGAAAATAACTATAAGAAGCTTTCACCAACATGGGAACTGCTAGAGATGACAACATAATTGAATGCTCCAAAACTTTCCATGATAAAATAAAAACTAAAGAAAGGCTACCACAGAGTGTAGTGGACAAATATGACAAAGAGATCTATTTTTTTATCAAGAGAGATGAGACATGGATGGAAGTTTTACTCCCTAGGACTATCTGGGTGACTGAAATGGGATATGAGGTATTCAATGCACCGAGAGAACCATCAAAATAGGTTTTTGGTAGTGCTGAGACTATTGAAAGTGATGTAAATACATTGAAGGAAAGAAAGAAAAGAGAAAAATATATTAGAGATTCTTCCAATAAAGTGAAGGAAAACTTGATGGTATTCCAAACATCAAAATTACTGACAACCTACCACCACCTTTAGATACTACATCAGTACGCATAGGTGATCCACCAATTATTGACACTAAAGGTGTTACACATGATGACACTAATCCTGAATCTAAGATACTGTTCACCATGAATGTGGATACTCAAAAAGTAAATATTGTTGTAGATAAGGATAGTGCAGAGGTTAAGGAAGACAATGCTGACTATGGCAACATGGCTGAGAAACCGGTAGAGACTATTGAGGTTGAGATTCCAACCCAAATAGAGCAGCCATTAGATACTGGGAAACCTATTGAAGGAATAGATGCTAGCACAGGGCCACCAAAGACTAAGATACTGACAGTTGACCTTACCGAGAAACCTACTAAGGTAGAGGTACACAATGAGGCAGAGAAACCAACAATCACTGAGACATCAAAATAGTCTGAGAAACCCTTGCAAGTTGAGATGCAAACCCAAACTGATCCACTGATGGAAAACACAAGTAAAATGGTTACAACTGATGGAAGCACATAAGTAATAAAGGCAATTGGTTAGACATTTAGCACATCAGCAAGTGAATTTAGACCTACCAATAATACAGAGGTACTTTTGGATTCAATCAAAAAAACAATGGATTACAATGCATTGGCCTACAAGGCAATTGATAACACTGTACCTATTCTTAAATTGATTGCACCAAATTGTAACATAGATCATATTAAGGATTCTTTAGGCAAATTCAACACATTGTCCAAATTTATTGCTGATAATGTAATAACCATTGATAAAGTGAATGAGGATACAATAAAGGAGAGAGTTGAAAAAGAGAAGAACAAATTCTTTGATGACACCATAAAGAACTGCACAGAATGCCCGAATACATTATTATCAACACTGAACTCTACTATTTTGGAGTATAAAGAGCTATACAGGGAAACATGCAAACCTCACCTTCTGACAGAGGACATAGACAAGGAGATTAGTAAAACACAGAAAGAAACTGATAACATAGCTGATAACATAATTGGTTCATCCAACCACATATCAATTTTTGAGCAAGAAATGACAGGTTTTGAGGAAAAATTAGAAAAAATTGAGAAAGAAAAGGAAAGGATAAAGTCTAATGCTAGAGAACTTAAAAGTAAACTTGGTCCCAAGTTGGACAATCTCATTTCTTAAAGAATAGAAATATATAAGGCATTACTTCAAGGAGAACGATCACCAGAAGATCACATGCATTATCTCACCGACATGATCCAATAGACTAAGGCAACTTTGAATGACAACAAAAGGTTTATGCAGAGTTTGAATTTGGTTTTGGTAGATATCTTTCAGATTGTAACCAACCGTTATAGACTTTGAGGTGACATTTTTGCACTCGTTTGACTATTTTTGACAACCTTTGTCATTGATTTCAAAGGGGGAGTAATGGAGAGAAAAATGTTTATTCAGAGGATATCATTTGCTCAGGGGGAGCACATATTTTTGGAAACTGTTTTGGACTTCAATTTTTGGAACACTTTTTTAAATTTTTCTCATGAGTGTTGCCATCAATGCCAAAGGTGGAGATTTTTGGCATTCTACACTCTTATGAGAATAGTTGATGTTGTCATAGATGGCAACCAACTGAAAATCATCTATCAACCCACTGGTAGTTACCAGCACTACCAATAGACTTCTACATACACCAACAAACACTTCACCGACAGTGGTAACAATGCATACCGACACTCAAGCCGACATGGAATTAAATTTGTATATTATTTTATATTGTAATTATCTTTTGTAAAAGCCGACATGGCATATTGTAAAAGACTCATATATATGTATGAGATCTTATAAGTCATTTGGATATGAGAGGATATGATATAGAGATGAGAGAGAGAGAGAGAATAGATGATATTTTGTATAAGGTGATATAGTTGACAATGAAGGTTTTGGTAATAGACTGAGCTTAAACCAGTACTGAACCTGGCATAGTTGATGCTGATTTGAAGCAAAACATTGTATTGGATTTTGACAATCCATTTTGTAAGTTAGTGAGACTTATTTTTTGTAGTTGAGCAGTGAGCTCTAGGATTCTAGCCTTCCTGCATGTGTAGGCCCCTCATTGTAAGTAATATTTATTCATTGGCCAGTGAGTGAATATTGTGTTGGCATATGTGTAGAGTTTGATGACATGTTGGGATTGTATGTTGTCATTGATGTCAATATGCTAAAGTATGAACCAGTATATTGAAGTAAGCAAACTGGCAAGAGAACTGGTATGATGGTATGAAGTGAACTGGTATGATGGTATGAACTGGTATATGCAAAAAGGTGAACCAGTATGTTGGAATGTGAACCGATATATGCAAAGTTTGTATTGTGGTTTCATTTGATATGAATACTGGTTGGTAGTCTTAGATTCAGGGTTTTTGGTTGATGCATTCCAAGTCTTTGTGATTGGACTAACGACATCTTGTGATGAGTTAGAATTGAAATGAATATTAGATCATGTTTCCATGATAGCCTTGTGTGCGTGAAGAATCTCCTTGAGGATCTTGCATGAAGAAGATTGATTCTATATACCTCAGGAATACGCAAAATATTAGTAAATGGTGGAGAGCGTGTGATGGGTTATCAGATTCTAGAAGTGGTGAAGAACAAATGATGGAGAATGTCTTGAGATTTGTTCAAGATTGTTTTACTCTATGTAATGTGTTTGAACAGTCAGGATTGTTAACCTAGATGCTTTGGATTTTAGGTTTTGGCCACCAACCTAATTGTTGTCTATAAGGTTGATGGTGATTTTCATTTGAATTTGTTGGCAAATGAATGTGTGTGAAATGATTCTTACCAGACCGAAGCAGTGAGTAGAGATCTATAGAGTGTGATTGCAGATGTAAAGGAACTGAAGTGGATTTGCCTTGGCATTAAGTGTTGTTATCAGATCAATGTATTACCTATTGACTTCTAACCATTTCAGTAGTTGGAAAATCCCTTTACCAGGTAGCTTTAATAGGCTTTTTGTAAATCCTTTAACAAGGTGACTCAAAATCATTGAGTTCCTTAAATCCTCTGACAAGGTAACCTTTAACAGGGTTTTAACCTCTAACCAGGTATTTAGCCATCCCTTAACCGGGTGATCCCTAGCAGGATCGGTTCCTGGCAACCTGTTGTAAAGTCTTTGACCAGACTAGGCTCCTAACAGAGTGAACTTAAGAAGAGTTCAAGAACAACTTGTGGGTATTCATACCCAATGTGGTTTTTCCCAGTTGGGTTTCCATGTGAAAAATCAGTGTGTTATGTGTGATGGTTTTTCATGTGATGTTTTAGTATTTTTTGTTAAGCGGTAATGCAAGTTGATCCAATGGTCATTGTATTTCTGATGTTTTAATTGCTTAATCATATGGGTGAAGTTGAGATGAGATGTTAGGTCTGAAGATGATCTAGATGAACCGGTTTATGTCTTTTATAGTCATACTCTATTTTACCAGTAGTACCTTGATTTAGATCGGTGATACTATTTGCCAGTTAGTGCAGTCTTTGTAATTTAAATTGTTTAAGAAGTTTTTTTTGTCCATACTGATTCACCCCCCCCTCTTAGTATCTATTGGGTATTTACTATTCATCATTATTCATCAATTGGTATCAGAGCATCCTCCAGGTCCTCTGTGCTATAAGCTTGACCGCTTGAGAAAAAGATCCTATTCTAATGATGAAAAGGGAAGGTCCTAAGTTCAACAAAGATAACTTTAAGATATGGAAGGACATAATGAAGATTTACATTAAAAGCATGGGTGCTCAGCACTAGAACTATGTTGAGAATAATTATGTTGTCCCTACTGGTACCCTCACCAATGATCAAAGAAGAGAAATTTAGGAGAATGGGCAAGTCATGGAAGCTCTTATCAGCAATCTATCTGATATTGAGTTTGTAGATGTTCAAGACAAAGACAATCCCAAAGATGTATGGGATACTTTGGAGTCTATCTATGGGGGTGATGAGCATGTGAAGCAGGCTAAGGAAGAGAGCCTTAGGGGAAAATTTGAAGACATGCAGATGGTTGAAGGAGAGACCATTCAACAATATGGGATAAGGATTAAAACTGTTGTTGGAGACATCAAGAGTGCAGGAGGTACAATGGATGATTCCACCATTGTTAGCAAATTTTTGAGATCCTTATTACATGTCTATGCAATAAGGGTTGCTTCTATTTAGGAGTTGAGATCTATTGACAAGACAAAGGTATCCCTTGATTCTATCATTGCTAAGTTGACCACATATGAGCTAAACAGTTATGATGACAGTGTTCAAAAGATTGATTCAGCCTTTAGAGAATCTGCTGCATTATCCAGAAAGTGAAAAGAGGTTGGTACTAGTTGTGAACCCAAACAAAGCAGGGATATGGATGATGAGGAGATCCTGATGGAATTTGAAGCTCTTCTTGCTAAGAGACTTCCTAAGGGAATTGGAAAATATAGAGGTAAGCTCCCTTTGAAATTTTTTTCTTGCAATAGGATAGGACACATTACTGTCAACTGTCCCAACAGTGATAATAAGGACAAACCGGAGAAGTTAAAAAATTTCAAAGGAGGAAATAGGAGAAACTATCTTGTTGTAGTTGATGAAGGTGTCACTGATGATGAATCAGAAGATGAAGAAAGTGAAGACATAGTGTTTGTAGCCATTAAGGAAGATGTGTTAGACAAGAAGGCTCTTGTGTCCCGCTTTGATAATTCTAATGAGTGGATTATTGATAGTGGATGTTCTCACCACATGACTGGTGACCGAAGAAAGTTTCTTTCTCTAGAAGAGTATGATGGAGGTGTAGTCCAATTTGGTAATGATGCACCATGTATGGTAAAAGGAAAAGGGTCCATCTCTCTAAATGGAAAAAGCAGTGTTGATAATGTGTATTGGGTAGAAGGTCTTAGGCATAACCTTTTGAGTGTTGATTAGATGAATGATAAAGGACTCACTTTGGAATTCAAAGACGGAGTGTGCAAAATAAAAGGAAAGAGTGGTGAACTGATGGCCACCAGTATGTAGACTAAAGGTAACTTATTTTAGTTAAATACAAATATCAGTCAATGTCTAATGGATAAGTTTGATGAAAGTTAGATATGGCATAGGAGACTCTGCCATGTGAATTTTGATAATATTGTGAAGGCCAATAAGATCAAGGCAGTTAGAGGATTGCCTATGTTGAACAAACCAGAGAATCCTTTGTGCAGAGAATGTCAAATAGGGAAAATGTCTTCCTCAACCTTCAAAGGTAAATCTTTCACAACAGATAATTTACTTGATCTTGTGCATACTGATTTGTGTGGTCCTATGAAAACTAGGAGTGTTCAGGGAGATAGGTACTTTATGATTCTTACTAATGATTGCTCAAGAATGATGTGGGTCACATTCTTGAAAGACAAGTTTGAAGCTTTTGGAAATTTTAAAGCCTTTAGAGCACTAGTTGAAAAGGAAAACGGTAAGAGGATTAAATGCCTTAGAACCGACCAAGGAGGAGAGTTCACTTATAGAGAATTCAATAAGTACTGTGAAGAGAACAAAATCAAGAGGCAACTGTCTACCCCCCAGAATCCATAATGGAATGGCCTAGCAGAAAGGAACAACCGGACTGTAGTTGAAGCAGCCAGAATGATGCTGATTCAAGGGAAGGTTGCTCACACTTTTTTGAGAGAAGTGGTGAGCACTGCAGTCTACACTATGAACTGGGTACTCATAAAGAAAGGTAAGGATAAAACTCCTTATGAGTATTGGACTGGTAAGACTCCAGTAGTAAGATACTTTAGAGTGTTTGGTAGCAAGTGTTATATCAAGAGAAGTCAATACCAGGGCAAGTTTGATGCAAAATGTGACAAGGGAATATTCCTAGGGTATTCCACCAAGAGCAAAGCTCTCAAGTGTTTTAACAATAGGAATCAGAGAATTATTGAAAGTATCAATGTTAGAATTGATGAGACCGCTGAGAAACTTGAGGAAACCGATAGTGAGTGAGTGGTAGATGAACCGGATGTAACCTTCTAGGAACCAGTTGCAAAATAACCAAGTACATGTAACAGTTCTCCTACACTAGTAGATGCTGATGTAGATGAAGATGAAGATGAGGATGAAGAGGAAAAGAAAGAGGAATCAGCCAAGATCATTCTTAAGTATATAAAGTTGCATCATGATCCAAAGCAGATCATAGGAGATAAGGATGCAGGAATTCTTACAAGAAGAAAGGTCAGAGAAAATTCTTGCATGATTTCTGAATTTGAGCTCAAAACATTTAAAGAGGTACACAAAGATGAAAACTGGATTAAATCTATGGAAGAGGAACTTGACCAGATAGAAAGCAATGGTACATGGTCTTTGGTACCCAGACCTAAGCACAAAAATGTTATTGGCACCAAATGGATTTTTAGAAACAAGCTGAATGAAGATGGCATAGTGGTAAGAAACAAAGAAAGATTGGTATGTAAGGGGTATGCTCAAGAAGAAGGAGAAGACTATGGAGAAACCTTTTCTCTAGTAGCTAGATTGGAAGGAGTTTGAATGCTTCTTGCATATGCAGCCTTCAAGGGATTCAAAGTGTATCAGATGGATGTAAAATCTGCATTTTTGAATGCAATACTTGAAGAGGAAGTGTATATAGAGCAACCAGATGGGTTTGCCCTATCAGAAGACAGTGATATGATGTGTAGGCTACATAAAGACTTGTATGGATTGAAGCAAGCACCTAGAGCATAGTATGAACATTTAAACTCCCATCTTGTGAAGAATGGATTTAAAAGAACAAGTGAAGACAACAATATCTATCTAGAGTCAGAAGGAGATTAGATTCTGATATGTGAAGTGTTTGTTGATGACATAATTTTTGGTGGAAATGACAAGATGGGCCATGTGTTTGCAGATGAAATGAAGAAGGAATTTGAGATGTCACTAATCAGAGAGATTAAGTTCTTCATTGCACTATAGATTCAATAAATGAAAGATGGTATCTTTATCACTTAGTCCAAGTATGTCAAAGAGGTGTTGAAGACCTTTGGCATGGAAGACAGCAAACCGGTTGGTACACATATGATGACTGGTTGCAAATTGTCAAAAGAAGATGACTCAGCGTTGGTGAATGAGAAGGAATACCGATCAATGATTGGTAAGTTGCCCTATGTAGTACACAACAGACCAGACATAGCACATGCAGTGGGCATTGCTACAGATTTCCAGAAAAGTCCAAAAGAATCCCACTTGGTAGCAGTCAAGTGGATTCTTAGATATTTGAAGGGAACTATAGATTATAGATTATGGTATCCATACAATAATGATTTCAATCTTAAAGTACTTACCGATGCTGATTGGGTTAGTAATGTGGACGACCGGAAGAGAACAACCAGTGGTGCATTCTTTCTCAGTGGTGGACTAGTCTCATGGATGAGAAAAAAGCAGAGTTGTATCTCTCAGTCGACAGCAGAAGCAAAATATGTAGCAGCATTTATGAACTACACTCAGACAATTTGGATGAATCATATATTAAGTGGTTTCAAAGTCCCCGTATCTAAACTGGTGAGTATATTTTGTGATAACACAAGTGCAATTAATATTTCCAAGAATCCGGTATTGCATGCTAGAACCAAGCACTTCGAGCTCAAGTATCATTTCTTGAGGGAGAAAGTTCAGAACAAAGAGTTTGTATTGGAACATGTTTCTAGTAAAGAGCAGTTAGTAGATATATTCACCAAGCCTCTACTGAAGGCTACATTTACCTATTTAGGAGATGAATTAGGGGTGCTGCCCCTTCAAGAGGTGAACTAAAGGTATGTGCTCCACATCAGTCAGGTATTGCATTATCAAATCATTTTAGGATTGGTGTGTTGAAGGATGCTACTCCTTAGGGGGAGCAACATAGTAGATCATGGATGTTTGTTCCTCCACTTTGACATATTTGTCAAAGGGGGAGAAGATGTGAAGAAGAGAAGATATCTGCAGTATTGAAGACATATTATATGGAAGAAAATGTAGAGATATCTTTGTGTATTGCCATCAATGACAAAGGGGGAGATTGTTGGCATATGTGTAGAGTTTGATGACATGCTATGATTGCATGTTGTCATTGATGTCAATATGCTGAAGTATGAACTGGTATATTGAAGTAAGAAAACTGGCAAGAGAATCAATATGATGGTATGAAGTGAACTGGTATGATGGTATGAATTGGTATATGCGAAAAGGTGAACTGGTATGTTGGAATGTGAACTAGTATATGCAAAGTTTGTATCGGGGTTTCATTTGATAAGACTATCGGTTGGGAGTCTCAGCTTCAAGGTTTCTAGTTGATGCATTCCAAGTCTGTGTGATTCGATCAATGACATCCTGTGATGAGTTAGTATTGAAATGAAGATTAGATCATGTTGCCACGTTAGCCTTGTGCATGTGAAGAATCTCCTTGAGGATCTTGTATGAAGAAGATTGATTCTATCTACCTCAGGAATGTGCAAAATCTTAGTAAATGGTGGAGAGCGTGTGATGGGTTATCAACTTCTAGAAGCAGGGAAGAATAAATGATGGAGAACGTCTTGAGATTTGTTAAGGATTGTTTTACTCTATGTAATGTGTTTGAATGGTCAAGATTGGACCGACTGTATTGTTAACCTAGATGCTTAGGGTTTTAGGTTTTGGCAATTGACCTAATTGTTGTCTATAGGTCGATGATGATTTTCATTTGAAGTTGTTGGCAAATGAATGTGTGTGAAGTGATTCTTGCCAGACCAGAGTAGTGAGTAGAGATATGTAGAGTGTGATTGCAGATGTAAAGGAACTGAAGTGGACCTGCCTTGGAATTAAGTGTTGTTATCAGATCAATGTATTACTTGTTGAATTCTAACCATTTCAGCAGTTGGAAAATCCCTTTATCGAGTAGCTTTAATAGGATTTTTGTAAATCCATTAATAGGGTGACTCAAAATCATTGAGTTCTTTAAATCATCTGATAAGGTAACTTTTAACAGGGTTTTAACCTCTAACTGGGTATTTAGCCATCCCTTAACCGGGTGATCCCTAGCACGATCGGTTCCTAGCATAACCTGTTGTAAAGTCTTTGACCGTACTAGGCTCCTAATAGAGTGAACTTTAGAAGAGTTCAAGAACAACTTATGGGTATTCATCCCCACCGTGGCTTTTCCCAGTTGGGTTTCCACGTGAAAAATCAGTGTGTTATGTGTGATGCTTTTGATGAATACTAAGAGGGGGGGTGAATTAGTATGCCAAAAATGAATGTACTTAAACACTTTACTAGACTACCAGTAAACTGGTAAAACAGTTTAGTAGACAAACCAGTTAGCACATAAGAAAACCAAATAGCAAATAATACATTCACCCATAGAAGCACAAACATCATAACACAAGAGATTTTGACGTCGAAACCCAAATGGGAAAAATCACGGTGAGATGGAACTCACAAGTAACTATCTGCAAAATAGGAACCAGACCGGTTAAGGTCATATAATGTTCTTTACCAGAACAGATCCGTTAGGAATCTCAATCTCTGTTAGGAGATAAGTCCAATTAAAGACTACCTTAAAAGAGGATTTTAGATCCACAGATGTGAACCACCTTGTTAGAGGATTTACAAAAGGCTTTTGGGCCTACCCAGTTAAGGGCTTCAAACTTGTCAAAGATGTGAGTAATCAACAAGTGAGTGATCTAGAAAATAGCACAGATTTCTTGGTTAGATCCTTGATAGCTCATTCCTAATGCATTCCAGCATTACTTTAGTCTTCCACACATTCACACTCTCTAACTCATCAACCACCTTAAACCCTAGCAACAACATAAAACCCTAGACATGATGTCCTTATAAAGGAATCTGATTTCATGTCGGTCCAATAGGATTACATTACAATTTCCTAGGTTCAATGCATCTAGACATATTCTGTAACACAACACAAAAAGCACCGTTAAAGTGTCGGCACCATCAAACAATCAGTGGATGGTAACTCATCACAAAATGCCGGTTGGTAGCTCATCACAGAGTATTACCGGTTCATACAAAATACCGGTTGCCGGTTTGACAAAAATGAGGACTAGGAAATATGTGTTCTACCACTTTGATCCTTCGTACCACTTGAGATCCTCGAACCGCTTGGGGTCAACATACCGCTTCAGACCGGTAAACACATTCTGCAAAACATCGATAGTCTAAAGACTATAATGCATCATACCGGTTGGGAACAATTGCCAGTTGAGCATAACTCATACATATAAAAGTGATCTCAATGCAAGTGTGTGTCCTTTAATGACAATCACAACATAATCATCAAAAATGCTAACAATCTCCCCCTTTGGCATTGATGACAACACTTGGAAAAAAAAAATTGACCTCTAAGTGTTTTACAACAAAAATCATGCCATAAGAAAAATTACTCCCCCTAAGCATATACACTATCCCTTTTGCAAACAAAACAATGTATAACTATTTGCGTACAGAGATAGACATGAAGATATACAGAGCATACATCAAAATTTTAAATACCAGAATACTTCTCCCCCTTTGCCAACAATGACAAAGTACAGCTGCACAACCCCTGTTTTCATTTGGTATTAAAGTAATAAGAGTTTATGACAATAAAGAATAAAACTTGTCAAAAACTAATTTAAAGTCCTGCAAAAATTGTTTCATAGATAAGGACCAGGACTCAAGTAGGGAGGTAGCCACTTCTTCCTCTATTTGCATCTAGGAGACCTGTTCTTCCATGGCATCTATTGTGCTCATCTCTTGAGTCATCGTTAAGGCATCCAGATTGAGATAACATTTCTAAAGTATTTGCAGGCATGGGAGTAGAACCAGTTGTATTTCCTGCAAATCTTGAGTCTGGTTGCTGATTTCCAACTCTATTTTGGTAGACTGGATATGAAACCGATGAACGGTTTGCCCATAAGCTGTAAAAGAGTTAGATTGTAGTTTTTCTTCTGTTCAAGCACATCATCATAGAAGAGATGGGGTTGGTAAATATTACTTAGTAGTAGATTCCCCTCATCCAGAGCATCCCTTATAACTTTTTGAGCATTTTGCAGATCAGACCAGAGCTCATTTAGCTTCTTCACTAAGGAAATTTTGAGAGCCTTTTGATGCTCTTTCTTGGCATTTGCCTCTACTACCTCTTCTAGGCTCTGCACCTAATCATCCACTATGGTGCATAGGAGCTTCAATTGTGCTAGTGATGAATCAGTATTGGGGAGGTTTGTGCTAAGTAACAAACCGGTAAGAGTGTCCACCGCAGCTTGGATCACATCTTGCTCCTTCTTCCTCCTTATCACTTCAAGGCATTCTTGAGCAACCTTAATGCTCTGTAGCAGCTCCATTTCATTTGTAGACTGGAGGTCAATAGGACTGGTGAGGTCAGCTTGTTTGGCTTGACTACCGGTTGCCTTTGGAGTCTCCATCTGAGTGCTTTTTGCTGCTTCTTCTTTCTCTTCTTCCTTCTTTTTCTTCTCCGCTTCTTTTTGCCACTCCTCTTCCTTTTCCTCCTCTGCTTTCTTCTTCTCCACTTCCTTTCTCTTTTCCTCTTCCTTATCCTCCTCTGCTTTCTTCTTCGCTGCTTCCTTTCTCTTCTCCTCTTCCTTATCCTCTTCTTCTTTCTTCTTCTTCACATCTTCTTGTTTCTTTTTCTCTTCTTCCTCTTTTCTCTTTTCCTCCTCTTTCTTTTTCTCCTCATTCTCTTTTCTCTTTTCCTCCTCTTTCCTTTTCTTCTCATCCTCTTTTCTCTTTTCCTCTTTCCTTTTCTTCTCATCTTCTTCCTTTTTCTTCTCCTCTGCTTGCTTCTTTGCTTCCTCCTTTTTGTCCTCTGCTTCCTTTTGCTTTTCTACCTATTCTGCTTTCTTCTCCTATCCTATTGCTTCTAATAGTGTACCCTAAGCAACATCCTCTACATCCAGAGCATCTACATTAATAGTGTCCATAGGTTCAGTAATCGGGTTTCCTTCATTATCAATCACTTTGTCCGGTTTTGTTATTGCCAGTTCTTGCTCAGTCTTCTTGTTGGCTTGAAGAACTTTGTGTGTATATACAATAGTTGTCATATGCAGATGAGTGTCCTTTTTGACATGATCAATTCTCCCTTCTGATAACCAGAGTCTTCTCCATCTAGTGAAGAAGAGTCCTTTATTTTGATTGATGACTTCAAATAGCTCATAATTGGATAGGTCAGGAAAGTGTTGGGCAAAAACTTTCTCCCTTATTTCCTATTCCTTCTCTATGGCAATGCATCATTTATTGTCTAAAGACTTATACAAAGAATCCAGTGACTCAGATCTAATTTCTGAAGGCAACCAATCATTAGCACACAAATACTTAATAATTTCTTGCTCAACTTTTTCCTTTTCTTCATCATTGAAATCATCAAAATGATCTAATAAATCATTCAATAAATTTTTCCTAATATTTTTAATAGTTATTTGACAGTGTGTCAAAGGTTTGTAGGAAGAAATGTCAATATTTACCGATGCCGATGATACTGGTTCATTCTTTGTCTTTTTCCTTGTTTGTCTTGTCTTCTTGGGTTTTTCTGCAGACACAGTTTCTTCTAAGTTTGGTGAATTATTCTTTGTCTTCCTCTTCCTCTCGAAGACTTTGGCAAGTGTCGCTTCCAGTTTCTTCTTTGTAGGTGACCGCTTGGTCACTTTGGGACTTGATGGAGTAACTGGTGTCGATGCTGAAGGCACTACCTTCCCTTTCTTTGCTAAGGGTTCTGTTGGGACTCATTAAATTTGAGTCAAGTTTGGAGACCCAATTCAAATTTTTGTTGTGCATTTTCAAATAAGTCAGTTTGAATGGCCTAGTTAGAGAGGGGGTAAAATGGAGCCAGTTGATTTTTAGAGGGTAAGGCTTGGGAGACATGTCCTACACCTTTCATTTGGCCTATTCAGTGATGTGCAACTTTTAGAATTCAATTTGGATAAGTTTGTGAGGTACCCATTTCAAGGGGTGAGCTGAAAGTGCATTTTAGGCACAAATGCAAATTTTATTGAGTAGCCTACTTTGAGTATTTGTATCTTTTGCCCTGTTGATCGTCATGGATAAATTCAAAATGGATTAAATTTTATGAATAAATTTGAGTTAGCCTGCAAAGTTTCAAGTCTTAACAAATTCATCTTCTTAGTTTTTGAAGATCAGTCTGTTTGCAATTTGTGTGGTTTGACTAGTCCCTGTTTCGACAGCTAGTCGGAACCCTGTTTTGTACAAGTGTAAATGTTGCTTCAGTGAGTATCATGCCAAAAATTTTCTTCTGAGTTAATGTTGGTATAGATGATGAGCTATTTTTCCAGTTTCAGGCTCCTACCAATCCGTTTGGTCAGTTTGCAAAAGGGTTCATTTAACCATCATTTTCAGTCATTCATACTTTCAGTGCTATATCAGTTAAAGTAGCTATTTTTATGAGCACGCCATTTGCATCCAGTCAGGCTTTTGGTTGAACTGAGAATTCAAAGATTTAGTATGTACTCCAAGGTACCTATGTTTCAAATTTGAGGGCCTACGGAGGTCGTTTGATATTTTTGAGAAAGGCATCATGTGTTGCCATAACATTGACTTCATCAGGTCCGCAGTGTTGACAAAGCTAGTTGGTCATTTTTGCCAATTAGTATCTCTTCACTTGGGACTCATCTTGAGAAACTACTTGGCAGTGTTCATGCTTGTATATCAGAGTACATGCCTATTAGATGGCGAGGTCTAGAAAGGTGTTTTGACAGGATTGAAAATTATATCTTCATGATTAAATGTAAAAATGTGGTGTAATTGCCTGAAGGTTGCAAAACTCAGTCTGATGATCTAAAAATGATGCTGATCATTTCCAAAGGTATGGGTAAGGTTCTTGAATCTTTTCAAAGGCCAGTTGCTTGAAAACAAAATTTTTTTTAGTCGGACCCACTTTGGGGCCCGATCTGGCTCATGCTTATGCATTGATTCTTGTGGCGAATTATTCTTATTTCATGGCACGCAATCTCCCTTTTGACAAATGATGATGCTAGAGAAAGTTGCAGATTAGATGTTTGTTATTCTAATAATTGTGAAGATATTTCAGATAGAGATATGGAGAATATGGCCCTTCTTGTCCAGAACATGGAATGTGTATGGTCTAATAGTCAACAAGAGCATCAGGGTCTAGTTCTCAAGTAGATATCTTTGAAAATTCCAAAAGAATGGTTGACTATTATTGACCAAATGCAAATTCTCAATTACAAATCAATTTCCCCCTCACATGGCATGGTAAAAGCCTTATTGAAACACAGAGTAATGAAATTAGCAATTGAATGCCAATCATATCATCTAGTTCCCATGCGTGGATCCTCTGAGTTGCAGGGGAGGCAATACAATAGCAGCAAACATTTCAAACAAATGCAGCATAGTAGCACATGAAGGATGGTGAAGGAGAAGGCATTAGAGTGGAGTTTTGAAATGCAGAGACTATAACAAATACAAATGGCAGCATTAAAAACGTTTCAAGCAAACAAATTGTCAAGTCTTCACTCCTTCACGTGGCACGTGACTGGTGTTTGGTGAAGGCATTGGAATAGGATATTAGAAAACTTTGATGAATGCACATTCTCAGGCATAAAGTTCTACGTGGTTTATGAAGAACAATGAAAACTATAAAGAAAATCCCAGAATGCTTGTTGGACGTGGTGTTTTGGAGTGTAGCAGAACTTTGAAAATAGCCTCCCACATGACTGTTGAAAAGGGGCATTGAAACATGGAATAATGCAAAATGCAACTTGCTCCCTCCTCCCTCACGTGCCTTCCCAAAGTGACCTCTAGGCTTCTATGTGGAGATTGGAGAAGGAGTTGCAAAAGACTCCCAAGGTAGACGTGATAGTTGGAGCATCTTCTCCCCTCTGTAGTGGCCGAAAGGACTCTAAACTTCATTTTAAATGAAAATTCCATTGCCAAATTTGCCAAGCTTGATGTAATGTTCCCTGTCATGGTTCTTGGAAGGGCACGTAGAAGTCTTCAAGTTCAACCCCTCTGCATGGATGGTAAGGCGAATACAAACAGCAGCATAAAATTTTTCCAACTAATGCAAATGGCAGGTGTAAAGCATTAAATCCACAACCTTTTCCCAATTCTTCCTATGTGGCGTTAAAAGGGAAGGTTAAATCAAATGAACTTCCAAGCAATTGTAGAAAATCACCATTAAAACTCAGGGAAAGGCTTAGTAATGCATTTCCAGGAATGAAGCATTGTCCCACATTCGCTGTGGAGGGGAACATTTTGTTGTTTTTAACTAAATCCTTACCCAAGTATAATGTCAAAGCCACCAAGGCTTTTGACGGACGGTGCCCGTTGGGTGCCCAAGGTGGACCCCACACATGTGGGTGCGGATCCCAATGTGACCAAGGTGGTGACTGAGCAGCAACCAAGTGGACCCCACGCATGCACGGATCCTGAAGCAAACGAGCGAGTTTTGCAGGAAACGAACAACTTAACCAGTGAGCAGGTTCGAGATGATCTGACGGTCGGCACAACTTCATAGGGTGGAGATGCTCACCGGTTAGAGGCTACAAAATGGCAAAAGGCGAAATGGTGAAAAGATCAGTGATGATTAAAGACCCTACAGGTTCCAGCGGATTAGACAGCTCATGCAACTTCATGAAGGCGAGATGCATGAAGGTTAAAGGATGCGAAATGGCAAAAATCCTAGGGCGAAAATCAGGAGTTAAAGATCGAGCAAGTCCAAGATGATCCGATGGTCCGCACAATTTTGGAGCTTGAAGATGCATGAAAATTACCATCTATGAAATGGCGAAAGCCAAGTGACGCATAGGTGGCAGGTCTAGTTAGCGGTCCAGCAGGCGGGCACCAGTGAGGTGGCACATAGGTGGAGCTTAACCAGTGAGCAGGTTCAAGATGATCTGATGGTCGGCGCGACTTCCCACGGTGGAGATGCTCACCAGTTTGAGGCTACGAAATGGCAAAAGGTGAAATGGTGAAAAGCTCAGTGATGATTAAAGACCCTGCAGGTTCCAGGTGATTGGACGGCTCACACGACTTCATGAAGGTGAGATGCACAAAGGTTAAAAGCTACGAAATGGTGAAAAGCCTAGGGCGAAAATGCAGGAGTTAAAGATCGGGCAAGACCGAGATGATCCGACGGTCTGCGCGATTTCGGAGCTTGAAGATGCATGATAATTACCATCTGTGAAATGGCGAAATCCAGGTGGCGCACAGGTGGCAGGTCTAGTTAGTAGTCCAGCAAGTGAGCCTCGGTGAGGTGGCACGCAGGTGGAGCTTAGGTGGCGATGATGTAGCATTGAGGTGGCCGATAAGTGGCAGTGACAAAGTAGACATGTGGCGGTGATGAGGTGTCATCCCAGATGGCACCCAGTGGACCCTACAAATGAATTAGGTTCCGCCAAGTGGCAAGGCGTCAGGGCACAATTAGAGAAAAAATCAAAGTTAAATGCATATTAAATATATAGTTGAAACTATATTAAAAATTGAAAAATTTAAATGATGTGCACATGTTGAGTGATTAATTCGCCCAGGGCTCCATTTTTTGCCAAAATATAAAGTATCATATATCATTGGAAAGCTCTCGAGATGAGGAATGTAGTTATGTAGTTTGTTTCAACAAAGATCAGATCTTGTGAGAGAAGTTCTATGGGAAAGAGAACGGGAATGAAATTCAGTTAAAGAGAAGACACTTGGCAATTTCAGTTGCAGACCTAATCTTTTCCCTCTTCCTTCTTATTCCAATTTTCTTCTCATTGTAATGGTTCCAGAAATTTGGAGAATGGCTCCATATTTTCATGGCTTCCAATTCTGAGTTCTTTTCAAAATTGTACAGGGCAATGTCTATTGGTGTTTTGGTATGATTTTGTCATTGATGTCAACACCTGCTAACACACCTACTTTGGAGATCCAGCAACATTCACCGGCAATCAGTAAAATGCTCAAACAATCACCGGTATATGGTTAACCGGCAGGATATAATGTTCACCGGTACCTGCAATGACATGGAAGGCACCTGCTAATGTCGAAGACATCATGTGGACACTTTTCCTTGAAGTATTATCATTGGTATATTCTTCTTTGCATATTTGTTGTTGTCGGAAAATAGGTCTAGGTTATCTATGGTTACACCGGCAAATTTATCTTTTCCAGATCAGCATGGCATGTTATGGATATGATTTATTATTGTTGTAAATGCATTAAGCCGACATGTTCAATCGGCTATTGCATCAGATATTGTATTATTTGTAAAATGTTTTATTGTAATATCTTGTAGAGTCGACCTACTAAAATTAGTCTTAGGGTATGGTATAAATGTAAGATCTTATTTGTAAGATCAAATGTGGAATGCAAAAAAGATTTAAGGAAGGGTAAGTATGAAGGTAAAGCACCCTTTAAATGTTTCAATCGCAATAAGATTGGTCATATGGCTTCAAGATGCCCTGATAGACATGCTAGACGAAGAGAAGAAGCTAGAAGGACATACAAACCTAATCCTGAATATCAGAGATACAGATTTAAGAAAAACAAAGATAAATCCTATTACATTGCTGATGAAGGCGTGACTGATGATTCTGATGAGGATCTAGCAGACAACAGATGGGTCTTTGTTGCTATAACAGAAGATCAACCGGTACCTATTGCTCCACCAGTAGAACAAGCCCTAGCAGCTAAAGTTGAATCAAAGGATGAATGGATTATTGACTCAGGATGCTCACATCACATGACTAGAGACAAAGGAAAATTCTTGAACTTTCAAGAATACAATGGAGGTTTAGTAAGATTCATAGATGACAAAGCCTGTTCAATCAAAGGTAAGGGTTCAATATCTCTTGATGGTAAACATAACACTGACAATGTTTACTATGTTGAAGGATTAAAACATAATCTTTTAAGTGTTAGTCAATTAGTTGAGAAAGGTTTTCAGTTACAATTTAAAAATGGAAAATGCAAAATCATGAATAGAACTGGTTTAGAAATTGCAACTGGTAATCAGACTAGAGGTAATATCTTTCATTTGAATAATAGTGAAAAGGCATGCTTAATTGCTCATATAGATGAAAGTTGGCTATGGCATAAAAGACTATGTCATGTAAATTTTGATTGCATGGTAAAAATCAGTACTTCTAAGGCAGTTAGAGATCTACCTAAAATTGTGAAACCTCAGAATACAATTTGCAAGGAATGTCAATTTGGAAAACAGGTTAGAGCTAGTTTCAAAAGTATTCTAGAAAAATCCAATAATGCTCTTGATTTAACTCACACTGATTTATGTGGTCCAGCTAGAACTAAAAGCTTACAAGGTGATAGATATTTCATGCTAATTATTGATGATTATTCTAGAATGTGTTGGGTTACTTTTCTCAGAGAAAAGTCAAAAGTACTTGGGAAGTTCAAACTATTCAAAGCAATGGTTGAAAATGAAACCGGTAAGAAAATTAAATGTTTAAGATCAGATCAAGGAGGAGGATTCGCATCTAGAGATTTTAATACATTCTGTGAAGTGAATGGAATCAAAAGACAGTTATCAGCACCTCGGACACCACAACAGAATGGAGTTGTTGAAAGGAAAAACAAAACTATTTTGGATGCAGCAAGAAGTATGTTATCAGAAGCAAATCTACCATGTGTACTGGAGAGAGGCAGTAAGCACTGCTATCTATACATTCAACAAAGTTCACATCAAAGGTGAAACCGGTAAGACCCCTCATGAACTATGGTTTGGTAATACTCCTACTCTTAAGTATTTCAGAATTTTTGGAAGTAAATGTTATATTAGAAGAGATGAGTATATTGGCAAGTTTGATCCTAGAAGTGATGAAGGAATATTTCTTGGTTATTCATCTAAGAGTAAAGCTTATAGATGTTTTAATAAAAGATTATAGAAAATTGTTGAGAGTACAAATGTAAAGATTGATGAACAATTCAGAGGAACTTCAAGGTATATAGACTCTGAACCGGTAACAAAAATTATGACAAATGAACCAACAGTAAATCCACCGGTATAGAATGATGACCCAGTTACTCTAGTATCATCAGAGGATACCACAGTAATTGAAGAACAACAACAGACTAAGACACCCCGATATGTAAGACTGAATCATTCTGAAGATCAGATAATTGGAAGCAAATTTAAAGGAGTCATGACAAGAGGAAGATTGGCAAATGAAGAGGTATGTCTTATTTCTCAAATTGAACCATTATCTATCAATGAGGCATGTGAAGATAAATTTTGGATTAAAGCTATGGAAGAAGAATTAGGACAAATTGAGAAAAATAATACTTGGACATTAGTTCCCCGGCCTGAAAATAAAAATGTAATTGAAACCAAATGGGTATTTAGAAACAAACTCAATGAAGATGGTAAGGTTGTCAGGAATAAAGCAAGACTAGTGTGTAAGGGATATTCTCAGAAAGAAGGAGTTGATTATAATGAAACCTTTGCACCGGTAGCCAGAATTGAAGTAGTTAGATTATTCTTAGCCTTTGCAGCTCACAAGGATTACAAAGTTTATCAAATGGATATTAAATGTGCATTTTTGAATGGAGATCTTGAAGAAGAAGTTTATATTGAACAACCTGATGGATTTTCTTTGACAGATAACAATGATATGGTTTGCAGATTAAGAAAAGCTCTATATGGACTAAAACAAGCTCCAAGAGCCTGGTATGCAAGATTGGATAAGTATCTCTTAAAAATTGGTTTTACTAAAGGAAATGCAGATAGCAATTTATATTACAAAGTAACTAATGATGACATTTTGATTATGGAAGTATTTGTTGATGATATAATCTTTGGAGGAGAAGATGGATTATGCAAAGAATTTTCTCTTAAAATGCAACATGAATTTGAAATGTCTATGATTGGAGAAATAAAATTCTTTTTAGGATTGCATATTTTACAGACTGATAAAGGCATATTTTTGAGTCAATCTAACTACTTGAAAGAACCACTCAAGAAATTTGAGATGGAGAACTCTAAACCGGTAAGCACACCTATAACTACAAATGACAAATTATCTCAAAGGGATGAATCTACACCTGTTAATCCAACTAGATACAAATCTATGATAGGAGGTTTACTGTATTTGACACAAACCAGACCTGATATTATGAATGCAGTATGTATAGTTTCTAGATTTCAGAGTAATCCCAAGGAAAATCATGAATCAACAGTAAAAAGGATTTTCTGGTACTTACAAGGCACAAAAAATCTTGGATTATGGTATCCTAAAGATGAAAATTTTGATTTATATGCATACACAAATGCAAATTGGGCTGGAGATGTGGATGATAGAAAGAGCACCATTGGAGGAGCATTCTTTCTTGGAAAGAGATTAGTTTCTTGGTTAAGTAAGAAATAGAGTTGTACATCTTTATCAACAGTAGAATCAAAATATGTTGCAGCAGCAACAAACTGTACACAGGTACTTTGGCTTAAGCAAATGTTGAAAGACATAAAGGTAAAATGCAAGGAACCTATTACTATATATTGTGATAACACTGCAGCAATTGATAAATCTAAGAATCCAGTATTACATTCTAAAACAAAACATGTTTCTATCAAACTGAATTTTCTAAGGGAAAAAGTTGAAGAAAAGGAAATAAAACTAGTTTATGTGAGTACTAAAGAACAACTTGCAGATATTTTTACAAAACCTTTGCCTAAGGAAACTTTTGAGTATCTCAGAGATCAGCTCGGAGTCTTACCTCCACCGGTAGAGACTTAGACAGTTGATGATTATCATCAACCGACAGAATTAAATGGACAAATCTTTTATTCTGGTATTTGATGAGGAAGCTACTTCTCAAGGGGAGTAGTTGGTATATTGAATTGGTTGGTATTTTGTATGAACTTGACCTTTTTGTGACTTTGGCATTCGATGTCAAAGTGGGAGAGATATATGGAAAAACATTAAAGAAAAATATATGAAAAATGCATTATCTTTTTGAGGAGAGATTGGTATTGTAAATAAATCTTTGTATAAACACATATTACTCCCAGGGGGAGAATTGGTTTTTGTACTTGGCATTTCTATTTTGGCACTTTGATGGTTTTTCAATCTCGTGTTGCCATCAATGCCAAAGGGGGAGATTGTTGGTATTTTGGTATGATTTTGTCATTGATGTCAACACCTACTAACACACCTACTTTGGAGATCCAACAACATTCACCGACAATTAGTAAAATGCTCAAACAATCACTGGTATATGGTTAACCGACAGGATATAATGTTCACCGATACCTGCAATGACATGGAAGACGCCTGGTAATGTCGAAGACATCATGTGGACACTTTTCCTTGAAGTAATATCATTGGTATATTCTTATTTGCATATTTGCTTTTACAGGCAAATAGGTCCAGGTTATCTAGGGTTACACCGGTAGGTTTATCTTTTCCAGATCAGCATGGCACGCTATGGAGATGATTTATTACTGTTGTAAATGCATTAAGCCAACATGTTCAATCGGTTATTGTATCGGATATTGTATTATTTGTAAAATGTTTTATTGTAATATCTTGTAGAGATGACCTACTAAAATTGGTCTTAGGGTATGGTATAAATGTAAGATCTTATTTGTAAGATCAAGTGTGGAATGTGAAAAAGATTTAAGGAAGGGTATATGCGAGATCAAGCAGAGATATACATGAAGACATCATTTGAAAGTGAAGTTAGGGTTTTTTTGAAAAGCATATCAACATTACACTGGTACTGAATCCAGCATATGAAGATGCTATTTTGTGCAATACATTCTCATTGGATTTAACCATCCAACTGTAGTCAGTGTGACTCCCATTTGTGTTTGAGCAGTGAGCTCTAGGTTGTTGGCCTTTCTGCATGTGCAGACCCCTCTTTGTACACTTACTATCTATAGTAGTATCATCTAATTGTGGGTAAGATTTCCCACCATGGTTTTTCGCCTTATAGGGTTTCCACATACAAATATTTGTGTCATGTGTTGTGGTTGACTTTGTGCTTATGTTTCATGCATTAATTCTTACCGGTACAACATTTCCTGTTAACATTGTTTACCAGCACAATTAACTATCTTACCGATATTAAGCAATAAGTTGGACAATAAGATTTTGGTTTGAATTTATTAGACAACTGATTCACCCCCCCCTCTCAGTTGTCCCTGAGACCTACAATGTCCTTTTCCATAGAATGGAGTTTGATTCATGCTATAGGTGTTATTTGTTGCAGGTTCTTGTGTATATAAGACATGCACAGATTCACACAGAATTTGTCTCTAAATTGTATCTTCATTTTATTCAAATTTGATTCTTAAAGAGGACCAAGTTTGTTATAAACAGTTGTGTCTATGAGTGTAATGCTTGTTTGTAGGTAATATTCAAGGAATATTTTAAACTCTATGAGCAAACATCAATAAAATTGGGTTCATGCTTCTAGATCTGATATTTTCTGTGGATAAGCTTAGTAATGCATTATGTAAGGCATTAATGCAGAAAGATTTCATGACAAAGATGGATTTGCAATGAGTGATTTCACTTATAGTTTGATGTATGACTCTGTTGCCCTTGGATAAGGCACTGATCTTGCAATTAAGGGGATTCTCAAACCAATTTAAAATCCAATCAGAATATCTTTAGTTTATGTTATGTTTTGAAATGTTTCATCTATCTCATGCTCAAGCATAGTTGAGTTTTATGTGTAGATCTAGCCCATCTGCAATAAACTACTTGTTTTAGAGCCCTGGTGAGATCTATCTGTTTATGTTGATGTTGTCATAGGTGTGTAATAGGTTTAATTCTAAGCATCAAAGGTATACCTGCCTAGGTTTTGTAGAGCCTGAAGAGTAGAAGGATTCATATCCTTGTCATGTTGTCCAAGCCCTGAGGTTCTTCATAGATTGAATAGGCTACTTCATAGATCAATTAAAGGTGTTCTTGGGTTATCACTTTTGGTGAACAATAGGTTCTTTAACTAGTGTCACCCTTTCCAGATAGGTGCCTATTCTCTTTGCCTTCAGATCAAGAGGCGAGTAAAGTAGGGTAGAGGCATACCCGTTTAGCATATCATACATCATGTCATAGCCCATAGGTTCCACTTCTTCCTGTCTGGGCTCAACGGCCTCCATTATGCATTCATCCACTTTGATGATAAAGTAGATGTCCTCTTCATATTTCTTGACAATGTCACTAGATATCCTCATCCTTAGGCTCATCTTTCTTCTGAACTCATCAAAGTGCTTGTTTAGAACTTTAGGGTAACCAGTTCCTACTACTTGCAGGCTCTCTTTATCTGCTTGGTAACCGGTTGGTCGGCAGACCACTAAATATCTCCAACTCCTGGGAAATAACCTTGGAAGTAGAAGAATAACCCTACCAGTAGTTGTCCAAACTTAAGTTTCAATGCATTTTCCTGTTTGATTGATTTGAGATTTTTCTTTGTATGTAGGTGCACAGATCAAATGATGCATCTTCCTTGATCATCATGTAAGTGGCATTTACCACTGCAGTAGATACAAATTTAATTCTGCTAGCATGAAACATTTGGTATCCTATCACCATACACACATATTTCACCAGGTCATCCTTGATGGAATTGACAGTCATTCCTCGTGAGTCACTCACTGAACTAGTGAGCTTGGTCATTTCGGTCTTGATGACCTTCCTCAGGGCTGGCACTTCACCGACGTTGTAGAAACTAGTGACGACATGAATAGCTTGCGGTGTGATATCATGTGTTCTCTCAAGATACATCTTGTCACCATGAACTCTGCTCAGAATGATTCGAATGTGGTCATCTGTGAAATCCTCTAGGAATTAAACCGCATTATGAAGCTTCTTCTTCTCCAAGATTCTATACTCCAGTTTGATCTTTTTATCCTTCCCACAGAATAGACCTAGCTGAGAATGGATTGCGAGAGACCCTAGCTCTTCAATTTTACAATCTATATAATTAGAAATGTTTTCTTCCACTATTACACTAGCTGGTACTTATGACAGGGCATTGTATTTGGACTTGCATTGAATGAAGTTCATAGAATCAATAGGTACACTAGAGCTGGCATGTGATGCGGAAGCCATGATAAAACAAAAAACTTGAGAAATACCTTTCAAAAATCGAGAATTTAGGGCTTGCAAATTCCACTTTGCCTCACACTTCGTCGGTTGCTAAATCACCGCTTTGAGTTCTTCTCTTGACCATTTGATATTTTCTTTTGAATCTTCTTCAGGGTTTCAGAATTTCTTTGAATCGCAACACAAATCACTTTTTCTTCACTCTGCACTTGAAAAACTTCTTCACTCGAAAAATGATAGTGAGAAATGATTTGAAAATTCCTTTTAAGCATATTCCTCACCTACCATAATAAATGCTCAACCATTAGGGTGTAAACCCTAATTTGCCCGTTACCATTTTTGGTCTTCTGCCAAATGATAGGTATCACATACCAGTTAAGGTCTTTTATCGGTGTAAACTAGGGGTTCAAAGTATTTTGCCATTTTCTCCCCCTAAGCTTTTTTGATGCTTAGTTTTCCAGTTCTGTGATTTCCACACTAGGTGCAGAAACCGGTTCTTCTTGCAACATTGCTGGTTTCTTCTTCCAAGTTTTGTTCATATCTGCTTGAACGGTTTCAACATCAATCTTTCCTTCCGGAGTGACTGATATAGCATCCGATATACTCTTTCTACTTTTGCAGAATCTGGCAATGTGACCCGGTTTGTGGCAATGATGGAAGACCATTCCAGATGCTCTCCAAGGTCCATTATTCATGTTACTATTCTTCCTTTTGCATGTTACAGCAGTGTGACCATGACAATGACAGATCAAGCAATTTTCTCTCCATCTGGTTGCCGCTTGATAGCCACCGCTTCCTAACTGATGATTAAAGGCATTAAACCGTTTGTGATTCCGGTTCACAAAAAGTTTCGAACCAACTCCTTGAGTCCTCTAAGGATATCTTCCAGTGTTGTTCATAACAGACCTGCATTTAGATGCTCTATGCCCAAACTTGTTGCATGCATAACAATTACCATTGAACTTATTAGATCTGGGTACATTGTTTATAAAGTAAGGAAAATTATTGTAGGCTTTGGTCCTACACACATTGGCAGTATGTCCTTCTTTAAGACAGTTAAATAAAATAGGTTTAAACTTTTTCTTACCTTTATCCTTTCATGCCAGTTGTTTCTTCGATGCTCTAGCATTTGTACCAAAGGTCTCACCTTCCTCATGACTGGAATAATGAAGTCCATTAGTATTCTTGATAGGTTTGGCAGATTCAAGCTTTTGCTCTTATTATCACTGATTAAAAATGGGTTTTCTTTTCCCATAATTGGCTATGGTTTTTTGAAATTTTAAGTAAGGCGCATTTTCAAATGCTTCAGCTCTATTTTAGGCCTTAAGGGTTTAGGGTTTTTTTTAATTTTAAATCACCTAATGTCTATTTAAAACCCTCTAGTTTCTATTCTTTCGTTACTTTATCCACTTAAGTAATGGGTCATGGGATCGTAGGAAGTGTCCCCCCTTGTCGTTTGCCTAGGCGGTCATGTTAATTAATCGCAAAAATTTATGCCTTATGTGTATTCCTCCTAAAGTTGTTGGGCCCAGTAAGTAGTGTGCATCTTGCGGATGGATCTACGGCTTTCGCTATTTCGCTAGGCGAAGTTGCACGTAGTTCAAAACTAGTGAAGTTGCGAAAATGACATGGCATGCCAACTAGGTGGTCTAGCTGGTCAATGAGGGTGAGTAAAATGGTGGCACGTGGCATAAGCTACAACAGTCAGCAAGTTAGGATTAAAGGTTAAAAGGCGGGTCCCAAAGGTGAGTCACATCACAGGTTAGGAGATGACATGGCAGATACAGGTGTCAAGAATTAATCGGAGCCCAGTGCTTTCTCTTAGCAAATAAAAAAGTGACATGTCAGCTCTAAAGATGACTATACGCTAGGTGTTCAAAGTGAGTCAGAGGGCATACCCCTCTCAAAGCCTATTCAGATGGTTAAAAACCGATCAACAAAAAAAATTATCTGACGGCCCATGCTATTTCGCAAGGGTAAGATGCTCGTGCTTTATACCTTGTGAAATAGCAAAAGTGAATGAGGACCGTCCATGTGTCATGATGGATGGTAACGTGTCCAGGGACACGTGGTCTTAGAAGAAAGTCGTGGGCCCGCCAAGGTCGAACTAGTGGTATAAGAGAAAGACACGTGACCAGCGTTGAGTTGAATGCAAAAGGTATTTCAAGGCCAGTGGTTGAGTGCCACGTGGTAGCACGTAGCCAATAGAGAAGCGGGACCCAATGCTGAGCCAAGGCTGTTAGTTAGTGTAACGGTTGATCAAGTTTCTTTTGATCGGACGGTCGGTGCTATTTCGCAAGACCAAGCTGCCTAATAGTTATGCTTCACGAAGTTGCGAAAGAGCGAAAAGAAAGACTTGCAAGAACGTTGCGACCCGTTGGAGCAAAAAATACGAATTCTTCTATGAATTCAATTTTGAAGGGACGGCCGAAGCATGCGGAATCAATGTTGGAGTTAAGACCCTAGGTACAATATATGATTTCCTATCAACTGGATGAAGATATCTTTTTAAAGAATTATTGCAGAGGAGTGGATGTAGAACTATCTTCTTCAAGTACAGAGAAAGTCAATTCAGTTGTAGAGAAAATTCCTTCAAGTTAAGAACAGGTTTTCTCGTACTCTTGTGTAGCAATTTATATGTTTAGATAAGATATTGACTCATCACAGAATTATTTAGGGGCGGTATTCATTTGTTACTTCTTTTTAAATGGCACCTAAAAGAGAATTTTCTGGCAAAGTCAATTATTCAGAAAGAAGTATCTATGATGATTTTCTTGAACAGTTGATGTTGTCAACTAATCAGGCATCGAAGGCAAAAGAATTAGTGCCTAGAGCTCCCTGTTTGAAAATAGGAGAAGGACTATATGACAAGGATAACTAGTTGAGAGACCCATAGGTTGGATTGTCTGGGTTGGGGTTATTTAAGGTTGGATTTGGGATGAGAAATTCTCCAGCCCCGCAAAACAGTATTTGGGAATTAGATGTTGGGAAATTGGTAGTCAACTATGATCCAGTCACAAGAAGCATTCGGGATATAAATGGAAAAACCCTTATTGAGATTAATGCTGAAGAATTCAGAAATGCTTTTGGGCTTAATGAGTTTACCAATTTTCTAGAACCCATAAATTTCAAATCATTAGCTCAAATTTATAGTGCACAGAGGAATCATCTCAGGAATGGGCCACTCAAGGATTTTTTTGTAAAGATAGGTGGGTTGATAGTTGTAGGAGCCAACACAGAAGAACCCTTTTCATTGAGTATGTTCACCCTTAGGGCTAACAGAATGTATTGGGCACTTTTCCAAGTTTTGGGAGAAGATGCTGAAGCAAATATGCCCAATCACTACCTGATAATGATTGCTTAGATTTTGAATCCTTCTCTTGCAATTACAATTGATTATGCTTCTTTCAATGCTGATGCCATCCATGGGGGGTTAACATGAATAAAGAATTGAAAGGTGGATAGGCCTTTCAGATGGTACTCACTCCTGATACATCTATTTCTTTTCAAAGGTGGTGATTACTTTGCTAGTGGATTAGACCTTGTCAAGGAGAAAGAAGGAGAAAAGATGTCAGTACAACTATGGAGTATTGTGTTGTCATGGGATAGAGAGGATGCCAGTTTTTTGAAGTTTGACAAATAATTTGCATCCAAGATCAGGACTCTCCTCTGCTCAGAGAACCCAAGAATCCCCAAGGTTCTTTTGGAATTCATAAGATGAAAAGAATTCGCAGAGAACATAAAAATTGTTCACAATTGGGGTGACATTTATTTGTATCCAGTCTCAACAATTTTTAGAGTGTTTGGTTTTAGAGGCACCCCATTCTTACTACCTTATTAGGTCCCTCTCAAAGTGGGAATTGCAGAGATCCTTAGACAAATTGGTGGTGTACAAGATGTAGAACTGATAGGCAAGGGTAAAGGGACTATTTTCCCTACAGTTACCATAGCCCACCAATTTGTAATAACAAAAGGGGGTTGGAATTGCTTTGAGGATTTTCTCAAGCCTTATCATTTGTCTACTGCAATATCTAGGTGTACTGATCTAGAAGACTTCTTCAACAACATGTTTAGAAAGAGAGCAGAATGCAGCGGTAGGCCCCATCAATTTTAGTTTCCTGAAGACCTCATCAGAAATGAGTTTGATCTAGATGAGCAGGAGCTAAGGAAAGAGAAATGGGTGGCTTATAAGAAAGTTTTTAATTGTTTGCTTTTAGGATGTGATGCAGACCCTGAAGGAGAAGAGGGAAGCTATAATCAAAAGCAACCCTAAAAAGGTGAGAGTGGTCCTAAGTAGGTCAACTTCCAGCAAAGCAATCCCTCCTGGTAATTATACACTGCACAAGAAATCTAGTTACAGTGTGTTGATGCCTACAACAGGGGAGCCCTCTACCTCTAAAGAAAAGAGGAAGATACAAGATGTCATTGAAATCTAAGGGAGCCCAAAGAAGCAAAGGGTAGGGAAAGAAGTACAATCAGATGCACCTTTGTATTCTCCATCCCAATCCCCTATCCACATAGGAGATGAGCAAGTAGCTGCTGAGCAACTCCTACAATTAGGTAGTCTAGGGGAAATTGCATACACTTATGATGAAGTGGAAGAAGGAATGCCAGAAGAACCCCTTGCTGCTGAAATGGACAATACCACCACTGACCTCAAAGGCCACGAGTGGGATCCTGAGATGAAGTAGGCAAGTAATGCCTTCTTGGCTGACAACAATTTTGTGACATCAGAAGCATTCATGTAGTTTATATGGAAACAGGACATAGATAAATACAATGCTAGATGTGAAGAGAGAAAAGGTGAGCAGCCTAATCAAGATCCAGCCCTGGTAGAAGAGGAAATAAAGCAAGAGATGATGGATGAATTCAAAACCATCACCCCTAAGCAAGGGAGAGATATGGTGGCACAAGCTGGAGTGCTTATTTTACCTGAGTGGGATATAGCAGATGCCCTGGTACTAGACGCGATGATGAAGGAGACTAAACCCATGGAGGGAATTACTTTCCGTAAGGATAATGCTACACTCATTATGTGGTCTATCAAGAGAAATGAGAGTAAGAAAAGCAAATATACCCTAGGGTCAAGTTACCTTGGTGGGATGATGGTGAAGAGAGTGCAAAGTACAGGGGTAGTGGAAGCTACTAGCACTGTGCTATAGACTGCAAAATTTAGTGTTGTAGTAGCAGAAAAGGAAGCCAAAGAAAAAGAGATCCTCCAAGTCAAGTTGGAAACAATTTTGAAGGCCTATAACAGTGCTAAGGAGGAGGTAAGAGGTAAGGATAACATCATTGCTAAGCTGCAGAGCCAGTTGACTGGACAATACCATCAAGGTGAGTCTTCAACACTAATGATCTCCTCTTCTCCTACAAGACCTCCACCTACTAGCCCTATCATTGAGTTTCCACCATCTCCAACACCCTCCATCTCTCAAATGGTTGAGATTACTCAAGAATTAGAAAATTTAAAACAGGCTCAGGCCTTATATGCAAAGAAGTATGAGGAGAGAGTAAAGGCTACAATTTCCAGTTTTGCAGATACAATGAATGCCTCATTGCTATATAATAATGTAGGTAAAATTTTGGATGTATGGAATGAGCTTAGGGGAGATAAGGCCATTTTAACATCTATTTTTGACAAGTGGAGGCCTAGGGAGCAAGATTTAGAGGTTATGTGTGCATCTTATGATGAAGCAAGGGCCAATCCTATCATTAAATCCACTTGTGACATCACTAAAGATTTAGTACAATTAGTAGCAGAGGTGGATAATGTTGATAGGAAAGTTAATTTGTGCAAAAAGGAATATACTGATCAAGTTTTTGAGTTGCTCCCAGGAGTTTTTGCTAGCTCGGATCAACTGAAGGATAAACAAATGTGGCTTAAGGAGATAAAAGACAAACTGTCAGCAAGAGTTAAAGAAATTATTGATCTAGATGATGCTTCTTTCTTTGTTATAACAATACAGGAAATAGAGAAAATCAAAGCACATTATGGTTTTCTCAATTCAAAAGTCAACAAATTGAGAAACTCTTAGAAAAGGTTGACCAAGGCTAAAGCTATGGTGATTAATTTCTCATGGCCTACCGATGATGTGTATGATGAGTGGACCACAAAATATGCCACCCATGATCCAGAACAGTTGTAGAGAGCCCCTGAAAAGGTAGAAGAAGTTACAACCGAATAGCCTATTGAAGAAACTGCAGAGGCCGAAAAGAGCTTGTAACTATTTTTGTGAAAATCTTGTAACTTCTTTGTTTTGAAAGAAATGATTGTAACAAACTCTCCTCAAGAAGTTCGAAGCTTGGTGCATCCATGTTGTAATAAATGGATAACTGGACTAGAAGAAAAAGGGATCGCAAAGAATTGTAAGAAAACACTGCAGAAATTTATCTGAGCTTTTCTGAGTCTAATGGGGAATATTCGAAAACTTCTTGTAATATTTTTATGAACATAATATCAATATACAAACCATCAGTTTTGAGTAAAGGTTTGTGTCATCTTCAAGTGTGTTTACAATTTGTTTACTGTTCTCATTCTGAATAATCCAGGGTTATTTTGTTTGAATGGGGTTGCAAGGCAATTTTTAGTAGAAGTGTTCACTAGCTTTTCTTTTTAGGAGGTAAATTAAAGATGCGGGGATCACTCATACCAATAAACTCTTTGGAAGAGACTTTGAATCTTCATGATCATAGTTTAATTTGGGATGCATAAATTCTTATAAGTGTCAGGCATATATAAGGATTAATAGAAAGCAAGCCAATGGGATGCATAAAGATATTTTGTTTGAGGAGTATTATCTGAGTTTAGATGACTCTGTGACCTTAGATAAGGCACTGGTATTGATTGAAGATGTTTATTGCATGTTTTTTTGATCAAAATGCTGAATTTAAGTATAATTTCCATTCCTTTGTTTTCAGTTAATTTCAAGGTGAATAGATCCACTGGTTTCCTGGACTGGTTTGCTATGGGTTTATGTTTGAAAGTGTGAATTTAATTCACAAACGTACACCCACCTGGGCTCTGAGCAAGTCCAAAGTGTAGAAGGTTTAATCAAACCTTGTCATATGTTGTTTTGAAAATTTCCTTATCTTTGATATCTCTTCTGCTCCATATTATTTTAAGGATGTTAAAGAGAGTCAAATTTTGAAGACAACAAAAGTGGCGACTCTGCTGGAGAGAGTCACAATAAAGATATAAATGCAGATCTGTGTTGAGGCTTATAAAGAAAATTGTTGTGTGTTTGTGGATTAGACTGCTTGTTTTCATAATTCCCATAGTTTTGTGGGTGACAACTCGATTACTTTTGAACCAGTCCTTGTGAGATACAAATATTTCTAAAAGGAAGACAAGCGAGATGCAAGGAGCAAAAAACACGAGATCATTCATGAAGAAACATCCTCGTGAAACCTTGCAAGAAGGTCTACCAAAACTGTCACGGACAGGCCAGAAGAGATCTGTGTTGCATGAGCCATCAAATGATGCTTGGGTGTAGAAAAATAATAATATTGGTAAGATGCCTGATCGACCTATTTATGAAAAGTCTAATTCATCTTCCAGAGATTCAGAACATGATATATTAGGTTTCCATTCGAGATTGTTTGGAAATATTGATAATGCACCTATTTTAAATCAAGATTTATCTCATGTTAGTGTTTTTGCAAGAGCTAGAACCAGTTCAAATGCAATTAGACACTCTATTCCTAGGACAATTGATGGGAACATTAGTTTGATTGACATAGATCGAGTTAATGCATCAGACTCTGAAGAAAACTTCCCTGATGAGGATAAAGTGTCTCAAGAGATTGAAGACTTAAATAGAAGAGTCCATCACTTAATCTCCCTAAGAGCCCAAAAGGAAGCAAATAAGGAGAAGGAAGTCAAAGCCAAATTAATGAAAAGGGATAGGCTCCTTAGACAGATAGTTGATCTTGAAGTACTTGCTAAGGAGAAAGAAAAAAGTGATGAGGAAGGCCCTGTGATTAGAGAGATTCTAATCCCCAAAACTAAACAAGCTTGTAAGTCAGTAGTCCAGCCAACTAGGGAAGTATTTAATGTTTCCCAGCCTCCTAAAGCTAATATGGATAAAGGAAAATAGAAATGGGTAGATGATGGAATAGAATCTAAAGCTGCAGAAGAGATCTCTCATAAGCTTTTAGCACATGAGAGAGAAATGGAAAGGATGAGGAAAGAAAAGGAAGATCTCCAAATGGAATTAGAAAAGGCTGAGTTAGAAGCAATGAATCAAGAAGTAAAAAGAAAGATTAATTACTTAAAGGCTCCCCTCATTACATTCCCATCAGAAGATCTTAGCAAGCCTAATTCTCAACATATTTCCCTTCCTCAAGCTAATACTCAACCTACAGTACAAGCTAATATTTCCTCAGTAAGTCAAATCCCTATGAATAAACAACACACCCAAATACCTCAATCTCCAATCCCAAAAGTTAAAATGACTATGGGAAATAATAATGCTATTACCCCTTTTCAAAGAAGACCAATCAATTTAGAACAATATAGACAATTGTTCTTTGATGGGATCCCGGGATATCCAAGTCATGTTCCTACTGAGTTAAGAGACAGACTCCATAAATTTGTTGGGAACAATGCAATTAGTGCTGAGGAACATCTGAAATCTTTTGGGGATCTAATAAATGATTATGAGATAGTAGATGAAGATGTTATTATGAAACTATTTGTCCAATCCCAGGTTGATGATGCAAGAGATTGGTACAGAGGTCTCCCGGTTAATAGCATAGGGTCATGGGAAGATTTTAAAAATTGTTTTCAAGAGCTGTATGGTGACAAGACTAATGTGAGTTTCATGCTAAATGAATTCAACAACATCAGAAAATCTGAAAATGAAATGGTCACTGATTTCAATGCCAGATTCCAGAAGGCCATGCACAGATTGTATCAAGTGATGGGGCTAGATGATAACATGTGTCTTAATACATATTACAATAAATTTGATTCCAAGATGGCCTATATTTTGAGGGATAAGAACCCACATAACTTGAGAGATTCTTTTAGAATTGCCATAAATGTAGAAAGTAATAGAAAAGCATCTGGGAAGTTAGGAAGAAGGACAGATGGTAGATTATGGCAAGAAACCAAACAACAACCTAATAAAGTTGCTAAGGAAGATGATAAGATAGAGAAATTGGTTACTGCTATGAAGGATTTGACTGCCAAGGTTAACAAAAATGATAAACCTCATTATAACTGGCAAGATAGACCCCCTAGATTGCATGATATACCATATAATACCAATTGGAAAGATGGCAAGCCCCAAATTGAGAAGCCTAAAATTGCCCAAAGTCAAGACACTCCAGATCCCTTGATAGGGAAAACTGTTCACAATATAGAAAATACTCCCTGGTGTATTGCTTGTGATGGACCACATTCTCCTCATTAGTGTGCAGTGGCTCAGGCTCTAGAAGAATCTATGAGACCAGAAGCAGAGCTTGACATTAATATGTTTGAAACCATCATAGAAAGTGATGAGGAATCTGTGCAAAGTGGATACAGTGATGTGCTAGATAAAGAAAGGTTAGTGCAAGGACATTTAACCTTAGATTGGAATCCTACATTGAATGTGGTAACAATTGAGGATGAAGAGGTTCATCTTAGGAGGCCTAGTGAGGAAGAAGTTAGAAATCTCACTAAAGCTGCAATTGCCAAAGCAAAACACAATTATAACTTGAGAAGCACTAAGAGAGATACTGATCAGGGTGAGGCGGGTTCTATGTTCATAAAGGAGGTCACTAAGAAGGGGGCATCAAGTAGTGCTACCATTGTTCTCAAGGTTGGTCAAGAGAAAGAGGAACAACTTAAAGATGTACCCAAAGGCAAAAATGATAAAAATGTTGATGATGTACAAGGAGCAGCAATAGTGAAAAAGGCAAGCCAGTTCAAGATAGAAAGGGTCAGAACTAACACTGAAACATGCAATAGTTCTACATTTGACATGGCCCAAGCTCTTGCTCAAATGAAGGTCATTGTTCCCTTAGTAGAATTACTAAAGATTAAAGAACATAAGGATGTAGCTTTGTCTCTATTCTCTAGTATATCTGATAGTGACACAGTCTTACCCACCGGTTCAGCTAGAGTTAGAAAGGATCAAGAGTTCCAAACCCTAAAGGTTTATGTCGGAACTACTATCACTCAAGAGCCCTCAGAGGTAGATCCCTTCTATGTTACCCTGTTAGTCAATAACCGACTGATTAAAAACTGCATGATAGATTAAGGGGTTGCTGCTAATGTAATGCCTTATGGTGTTTTGAAAGAATTAGGATTATTAGTAACCACTGTGTATGGGAAGAGCTATGCCATGGATAACAGAGAAGTGCCTGTGATAGGCACAATGAAAGATGTAGAAGTAAAAATAGTAGCATTCCCTAAAGCCACTTACAAAATGGATGTTATTGTTACTGACACTAAACCCCACTATGGTATGTTACTTTCTAGGCAATGGGCAGCAACAATAGGAGGAAATGTCCAACTGGACTTATCTTATGCCACCATTCCTATTAATGGTATTCAGGTCAAATTGTACAGAGAGCCACGAGCTCCTAGGGTAATAGAAAATGTAGACCCTAGTATGCTTAATTGTATGATTGATGTAGACCTAGATAACTTCAGACTTCAACCAATTTTACCTCAATTGAAGAATACTGACCCTATTGTGATCGAGTTAAAAGCACAACAGTATGGATTGTGGTAGATGTATTTTGATGGAGCTTGCTCCAAGGAAGGACCAGGAGCAGGGGTTCTTTTTGTGTCCCCATCAGGTATAACTTTTAAGTATTCATTTTTATTGGCATTCCAGTGCACAAATAATACTGCAGAATATGAAGCCCTGTTACTGGGACTTGAGGTTGCAAAAAGGCATGGAATCCAACTATTGAAAGTAATGGCAGATTCAGAATTGGTTGTCTCTTAGGTCAGATCTAAATATGCATCCAAGAATGATAGATTAAAGTAGTATAAGCATGCTATTTGGGATGTTATTGAACATTTTGATGCATTTTCTATTAATTGGATAGAGCGAGCAAAGAATATTATGGCAGACTTCCTAGCTAATGTCCCTTTGAAAAATGATGATGCAACCCTAACCGATATCTCCACTGTGGAAATAAAATTTAGGCCTGCTATTCTTGACAATGTGTACAATTGGCAAGTTTTTACTGATGATGAAGACATTCTTAGGTTTATTCAATGTGTTGACGATTATGATGGACAAAAGATTGATTGTAATGCATTGGTAGAAGTGGTAGACAATAGAGAGACAGTGTTTGGAAATGATGTGGTCAAGTTGGAAACTAATGAAATACCTAAAGGGCTGGTAAAGCTAGAGAGCACGTTCAGTTACAATGATAGTAACTTACGTGAGCAATCTACCACCAAATTAGAAGAGTTGGAGGAGGTACATTTGGGGACTGAGTCATCCCCTAAGTTAGTATATATTGGCAAAAAATTACCTCCTCATGTCAGGACTAACCTTATTAATTTATTGAAAAGGTATAAACATGTTTTTGCTTGGTCTTATGAAGACCTAAAGGCGTATAGACAAGATCTTTTTCAGCATGAGGTTCCTTTACTTCCAGATGCTAAACCTTTTAGGAAAAAATAGAGACCTATTAACCCCGTATTAGAAGCTAAGATGTAGCAGGAGCTGACTAAATTAAGGGAAGGGGGGATTATCAAACCTATAAGGCATTCTTCCTGGGTCTCCAATCTGGTCCCAGTAAGGAAGAAGAATGGGGACATCATATTGTGTGTAGATTTTAGAAATTTAAATGTTGCTTCCTTGAAGGATAACTACTCATCCCCAAATATGGAAGCCATGCTACAGAGAGTGACAGGATGTGATCTTTTATCCATGATGGAGGGTTTCTCAGGATATAATCAAGTGTTAGTAAAGGAGTCTAAACAGTTTAAAACAACCTTCACTACTCCATGGGGAACTTATGTTTATGTGAGAATGCCATTCGGATTAAAAAATGTTGGAGCTACATTTCAGAGAGCTATGGATGTAGCTTTTAAAGAATTCATTAACATCATCATGGTGGTTTATCAAGATGACCTAACTTATTTCTCTAAGAAGACTAATGATCATTGTGGACATTTGGAGAAGGTGTTCAATAAAGCCTTGGAATTTGGTGTATCACTAAATCCCAAGAAATGTCATTTTGGGGTCACTGAAGGAAAGCTGTTGGGACACATAGTTTCCAAGGAAGGGGTAAGGATAGACCATGAAAGAATTGAATCCATCAATAAGGTGTCTGAACCTAAAAATGTGAAAGATATTCAACCTTTTTTAGGCAAAGTAAATTTTGTTAGGAGATTCATTGCAAACTTCGCAGAGATAGTGAAGCCTATTGTCAAGCTCCTCAAGAAGGATACCAAATTTTATTGGGATCAAGAAGCTTCAAAAGATTTTGCTGAAATTAAGAAGGCAATCCAGGAGGCACCAGTGTTAAAATATCCTGATTATAGTAAGCCTTTTTCTTTGTTTTCTTTTGCTTCATATCATACAGTGGCTGTAGTATTACTACAAAAGGACAATGAGGGATATGAACATCCCATAGCCTTCTATAGTAAGTCTTTGCAGGCGGCAGAACTAAAATATGAGACCATGGAGAAACAAGCTTATGCTCTAGTTAAAGTTGTTAAGGCTTTTAGGCCATACTTAGTGAATGCAAATATCATTGCCTATGTCCCACATGCTGCAGTTAAGGATATTTTGTCTCAGTCTAAGATTACTGGGAAGAAGTGTAGATGGATCAACAAAATTCAAGAATTCAACTTGGAGTTAAAGATCACCAAATTGGTGAGAGGTTTATGTTTGGCTAAGCTCATGACTGAGTCTAATCTCATGAATGTAGAAATAAATAATGTTGAGGTTGGAGATGCTTCAGTCACTAGTATTGAGAGGCAACCCTGGTACACAGAGATAGTCCAAATTTTGAGAGGTGCTACATTCCCAGAATAAATGACACACAATCAGAAAAGAACTCTAAAACTTAAGTCCCAAAAGTATGTGCTCATGTAGGGTGATCTTTTCTGGAGGAAAAGAGATGGAGAGCTACTAATGTGTTTGGATGAATTCCAAGCTAACCAAGTGTTGACTGAAATGCATGATGGAGTATGTGGAGGTCACTACTCTGCTAAGACTACTACTGGTAAGATAATCCGGGCTAGATACTATTGGCCCACTTTATTTAAAGATACTCATGTGTATGTTCGGAAATGTGACCCATGTCAGAAATTCTCATCCAAGCTAAAGTATGAAGGAGCCTTACCCCTAAATCCAGTCTTTGTAGAAGCTCCTTTTGTCCAGTGGGGCATTGATTATATTGGAGAAATTGTTGAGAAGTCAGGGAGAGGTCATAGATGGATCATAGTGGCCACTAATTATTTCACCAAATGGATAGAAGCCATCCCTACAAGAAGAGGTACTAGTAAAGTTGTCATTGATTTCCTGATGGATAATGTTGTAACTAGATTTGGAACACCTGCAAGATTGGTGATGGATAATGCCATGTGTTTCAGATCAGAAGAGTTTGTAGGCTTTTGTACCAGTCATGGAATACTCATGTCCTACTCTTCACCTTATCACCCTCAGGGGAATGGACAAGCAGAATCCAACAATAAAATCCTGCTGACTATCATTAAGAAAATCCTAGAAGAGAGTAAAAGGTCTTGGGATCAAAAATTGAAGTTAGCTCTATGGGTAGATAGAATAATAGTTAAGAAATCCATTGGAATGCCACCTGTTGAATTAGTCTATGGTGCCCACAGCAGATTGCTAGTAAACAATCTTCTTCTAGTTTATAAGTTTTTGCAAAGTGAGGACATGGAGACATCTGAACCGATGGTAAATAGAATGATCCAAATTGTAGAAATGGAGGAGCTTAGAACTTCTGCCCATAAGAGAAATCAGAAGATCTAGTTGTAGTCAAAATATCTTTTTGATAAAAGGACATCACAAAGGAAGTTTCAAATTGATGACATGGTTCTTCAGTGCAATGCAAAAGGACAAGATAAGGGAAAGCATAAGAAATTCAAATCACTGTGGATTGGTCCTTTTGTGATTTATGACTTAAATGGTAAGGATTCATATTTCTTGAAGAGTATGAATGATGAAATACAGGAATTTCCAGTGCATGGACAATTCTTGAAGCACTATTTCTCTTGATGTCCATCCACGGTAGGTCCTTTGTTTTTACATATTTTGTTCCTTTCCTATTTTTCTATTTTGGTCTGTCTCTCCAAAAGTTTCTGAGTCTTCTTGTGTTGACCTTCCGGTCAACCATTCCTGATCAGAGCAGCTGTTATCACTGATTAAAAATGGGCTTTTCTTTTCCCATAATTGGCTATCATTTTTTGAAATTTTGAGTAAGGTGCATTTTCAAATACTTTAGCTCTATTTTAGGCCTTAAGGGTTTAGGGTTTTTTTTAATTTTAAATCACCTAATGTCTATTTAAAACCCTCTAGTTTCTATTCTTTCATTACTTTATCCACTTAAGTAATGGGTCATGGGATCGTAGGAAGTGTCTCCCCTTGTCGTCTGCCTAGGTGGTCATGTTAATTAATCGCAAAAATTTATGCCTTATGTGTATTCCTCCTAAAGTTGTCGGGCCCAATAAGTAGCGTGCATCTCACGGATGGATCTACGACTTTCACTATTTTGCTAGGCAAAGTTGCATGTAGTTTAAAACCAATGAAGTTGCGAAAATGACATGGCATGCCAACTAGGTGGTCTAGCTGGTCAATGAGGGCGAGTAAAATGGCGGCACATGGCATAAGCTACAACAGTCAGCAAGTAGGGATTAAAGGTTAAAAGGAGGGTCCCAGAGGTGAGTCACGTTGCAGGTTAGGAGATGACATGGCAGATATAGCTGTCAAGAATTAATCTGAGCCCAGTGCTTTCTCTCGGCAAACAAAAAAGTGACATGTCAGCTCTGAAGATGACTGTACACCAGGTGTTCAAAGTGAGTCAGAGGGCCCACCCCTCCTAAAGCCTATTTAGATGGTTAAAAGCCGATCAACTAAAAAAATGATCTGACGGCCCGCACCATTTTGCATGGGTAAGATGCTCGTGCTTTATACCCTACGAAATAGCAAAAGTGAACGAGGACCGTCCATGTGTCATGATGGATGGTAACGTGTCCAGGGACGCGTGGTATTGGAAGAAAGCCATGAGCCCACCAAGGTGGAACCGACAGTATAAGAGAAAGACATGTGGCTAGCATTGAGTCGAATGCGAAAGGCATTTCAAGGCTAGTGGTTGAGTGCCATGTGGTAGCACATAGCCAATAAAGAAGTGGGACCCAACGTGGAGCCAAGGCTGTTAGTTAGTGTAATGGTCGATCAAGTTTCTTTTGATCGGACGGACGACACTATTTCACAGGACCAAGCTTCCCGATAGTTATGCTTTGCGAAGTTGCGAAAGAGCAAAAAGAAAGACTTGCAGGAACGTTGTGACCCGTTGGAGCGAAAAATATGAATTCTCCTATGAATTCAATTTTGAAGGGACGGCCGAAGCATGCGGAATCAATGTTGTAGTTAAGACCCTGGGTACAATATATGATTTCCTATCAACTGGATGAAGATATATTTTTAAAGAATTATTGCAGACGAGTGGATGTAGAGCTATCTTCTTCAGGTATAGAGCAAGTCAATTGAGTTGCAGAGCAAATTCCTTCAAGCTAAGAATAGGTTTTCTCATACTCTTGTGTAGCAATTTCTATGTTCAGATAAGATATTGATTCATCATAGAATTAATTAGGGGCGGTATTCATTTCTTACTTTTTTTTAAATGGCACCTAAAAGAGAATTTTCTGCTAAAGTCAATTATTCAGAAAGAAGGTTCTTTTGGAATTCATAAGACCAAAAGAATTCACAGAGAACATAAAAATTGTTCACAATTGGGGTGACATTTATTTGTATCCAGTCTCAATAGTTTTTAGAGTGTTTGGTTTTAGAGGCACCCCATTCTTGCTACCTTATCAGGTCCCTCTCAAAGTGGGAATTGCAGAGATCCTTAGACAAATTGGTGGTGTACAAGAGGCAGAACTGACAGGCAGGGGTAAAGAGACTATTTTCCCTATAGTTACCATAGCCCACCAATTTGTAATAACAAAAGGGGGTTGGAATTGCTTTGAGGATTTTCTCAAGCCTTATCATTTGTCTACTACAGTATCTAGGTGTGCTAATCCAGAAGACTTCTTCAATGGCATGTTTAGAAAGAGAGCAGCATGCAGAGGTAGGCCCCATCAATTTCAGTTTCCTGAAGACCTCATCAAAAATGAGTTTGATCTAGATGAGGAGGAGCTAAGGAAAGAGAAATGGGTGGCTTATAAAAAAGCCTTGGATTTTGTGCATCAGTTTGATGCCAGCTATGACCCATTGTCTAGTTTTTTCCCTCTGGAGGAGAAAATAAAGTTTTTAATTGTTTGCTTTGAGGATGTGATGCAGACCCTCAAGGAGAAGAGGGAAGCTGTAATCAAAAGCAACCCTGAAAAGGTGACAATGGTCCTAAGTAGGTCAGCTTCCAGCAAAGCAATCCCTCCTGGTAATTATACACTGCACAAGAAATCTAGTTACAGTGTGTTGATGCCTACAATAGGGGAGCCCTCTACCACTAAAGGAAAAAGGAAGATACAAGATGTCATTGACATCCAAGAGAGCCCAAAGAAGAAAATCTTAGGGAAAGAAGTACAATCGGATGCACCTTTGTATTCTCCATCCCAATCCCCTATCCACATAGGAGATGAGCAAGTAGCAGCTGAGCAACTCCTATAGTTAGGGAGTCTAGGGGAAATTGCATAAACTTATGATGAAGTGGAAGAAGGAATGCCAAAAGAACTGCTTGCTACTGAAATTGACATTACCACCACTAAACTCAAAGGCCACGAGTGGGATCCTGAGATAAAGCAGGCAAGTAATGCCTTCTTGGCTGACAACAATTTTGTCACATCAGAAGCATTTATGCAGTTTATATGGAAACAGAACATAGATAAATAGAATGCTAGATGTGAAAAGAGAAAAGGTTAGCAGCCTAATAAAGATCCAGCCGTGGTAGAAGAGGAAATAAAGCAAGAGATGATGGAAGAATTCAAAACCATCACCCCTGAGCAAGGGAGAGATATGGTGGCACAAGCTAGAGTGCTTATTTTACCCGAGTGGGATATAGCAGATGTCCTAGTACTAGATGTGGTGAGGAAGGAGACTAAACCCATGGAGGGAATTACTTTCAGTAAGGATAATGCTGCACTCATCATGGGGTCTCTCAAGAGAAATGAGAGTAAGAAAAGAAAAGATACCCCAGGGTCAAGTTACCTTGGTGGGATGATGGCGAAGAGAGTGCAGAGTACAGGGGTAGTGGAAGCTACTAGCACTGTGCTAGAGACTGCAAAAGTTAGTGTTGCAGTAGCAAAAAAGGAAGCCAACGAAAAAGAGATCCTTCAAGTCAAGTTGGAAACAATTTTGAAGGCCTATAAAAGTGCTAAGGAGGAGGTAAGAGGTAAGGATAGCATCATTGCTAAGGCGTAGAGCCAGTTGACTGGACAATACCATCAAGGTGAGTCTTCAACATTGATGATCTCCTCTTCTCCTGCAAGACCTCCACCTACTAGCCCTATCATTGAGTTTCCACCATCTCGAGCACCCTCCAGCTCTCAAATGGTTGAGATTACTCCTCAAGAATTAGAAAATTTAAAACAAGCTCAGGCCTTATATGCAAAGAAGTATGAGGAGAGAGTAAGGGCTACAATTTCCAGTTTTGCAGATACAATGAATGCCTCATTGCTATATAATAATGTAGGTAAAATTTCAGATGTATGGAATGAGCTCAGGGGAGATAAGGCCATTTTAACACCTATTTTTGACAAGTGGAGGCCTAGGGAGCAAGATTTAGAGTTTATGTGTGCATCTTATGATGAAGTAAGGGCCAATCCTATCATTAAATCCACTTGTGACATCACTAAAGATTTAGTACAATTAGCAGCAGAGGTGGATAATGTTGATAGGAAAGTTAATTTGTGCAAAAAGGAATATACTGATCAAGTTTTTGAGTTGCTCCCAGGAGTTTTTGCTAGCCCAGATCAACTAAAGGATAAACAAATGTGGCTTAAGGAGATAGAAGCCAAACTGTCAGCAAGGACTAAAGGAATTATTGATCTAGATGATGCTTCTTTCTTTGTTATAATAATACAGGAAATAGAGAAAATCAAAGCACATTATGTTTTTCTCAATTCAAAAGTCAACAAATTGAGAAACCCCTGGAAAAGGTTGACCAAGGCTAAAGCTAAGGTAATTAATTTCTCATGGCCTACTGATGATATGTATGATGAGTGGACCACAAAATATGCCATCCATGATCCGGAATAGTTGGAGAGTGCCCCTAAAAAGGTAGAAGAAGTTACAACTAAATAGCCTGTTGAAGAAACTGTAGAGGCCGAAAAGAGCTTGTAACTATTTTTGTGAAAAGCTTGTAACTTCTTTGTTTTGAAAGAAATGATTGTAACAAAGTCTCCTCGAGAAGTCCAAAGCTTGGTGCATCCATGTTGTTATAAATGGATACCAGGACTAGAGGAAAAAGGGATTGCAAAGAATTGTAAGAAAATGCTGCAAAAATTTATCTGAGCTTTTCTAAGTCTAATGGGGAATTTTCGAAAACTTCTTGTAATATTTTTCTGAACATAATATCAATATACAGATCATTGGTTTTGAGTAAAGCTTTGTGTCATCTTCAAGTGTTTTTACAATTTGTTTACTGTTCTCATTCTGAATAATCCAGGGTTATTTTGTTTGAATGGGGTTGCAAGGCAATTTTCAATAGAAGTGTTCGCTAGCTTTTCTTTTTAGGAGGGAAATTAAAGATGCGAGGATCACTCATACTAGTAAAATCTTTGGAAGAGACTTTGAATCTTGATGATCAAAGTTTAATTTGGGATGCATAAATTCTTATAAGTGTCAGGCATATATAAGGATTAATAGAAAACAAGACAATGGAATGTATAAAGATATTTTGTTTAAGGAGTATTATCTGAGTTTAGATGACTCTATGACCTTAGATAAGGCACTGGTATTGATTGAAGTTGTTTATTACATGTTTTGTTGATCGAAATGCTAAATTTAAGTATAATTTCCATTCCTTTATTTTCAGTTAATTTCAAGGTGAATAGATCCACTGGTTTCTTGGACTGGTTTGTTGTGGGTTTATGTTTGAAAGTGTGAATTTAATTCACAAAGGTACACCCACCTGGGCTCTAAGCAAGTCCGAAGTGTAGAAGGTTTAATCAAACCTTGTCATATGTTGTTTTGAGAATTTCCTTATCTTTGATATCTCTTCTGCCTCATATTATTTTAAGGATGTTAAAGAGTGTCAGATTTTGAAGACAACAGCTCTAGCTTGATAGTACTCTTGTTGAACTTAGTAGGTATTTCCTTTGACTCAAAGAGTTCTTTGGAAATAGAAGCATTTGTTTCCATCAAGTTTGCATTTTCAGAGATGGTCATGTTCAGTTCTCCTTGCATGTCTTCCTTTTCCACTTTACTTGCATGGAGTTGAGCAGTTAGGGCACTGATCTGTTTCTTCAGGTTGGAGATTTCATGATCTTTGTCTTTTACCAGATATTCAGCTTTCCTTCACTTCTCAAGCTCTTAGCACATTCGAATAGTCAGTCCTTCCAACTCTTTTTTCAGGTTGGAATTGGATTCATTCATCTTTTCTACTTCTTGAATCAGGGCTTCCATGTCCACTTCATCAAAAGAACTATTTTCAGATAGCTCCATTAGTTTTTCAGCATGTTCTCTCCTTTTCGCCTAAGAGGCCTTATATTTAACCATAAGATCATCATAGGATTGCTCAGACTGAGTGATCCGATGAGTAAGCTCCCTCATATCTCTTTCCAAGTGGTTAGACTTATAGAAAGGTTGGCTTTGATACCAATTGATGAATACTAAGAGGAGGAGGTGAATTAGTATGCCAAAAATCAATGTACTTAAACACTTTAATAGACTACCAGTAAATTGGTAAAAAAATTTAGCAGACAAACCGATTAGCACATATGCAAACCAAATAGAAAATAATGCATTCACCCACAGAAGCACAAACACCATAACACAAGAGATTTGGACATGGAAACCCAAATGGGAAAACCCACGGTGAGATGGAACTCACAAGTAACTATTTGTAGAATAGGAACTAGACCGGTTAAGGTCAGATCGGTTAAGGTCATACAATGTTCTTTACCAGAACAGATCCTGTTAGGAATCTCAATCTCTGTTAGGAGATAAGTCCAATTAAAGACTACCTTGCTAGAGGATTTTAGATCCACAGATGTGAACCACCTTGTTAGAGGATTTACAAAAGGCTTTTGGGCCTACTTGGTTAAGGGCTTCAAACTTGTTGAAGATGTGAGTAATCAACAAGTGATTGATCTAGCAAATAGCATAGATTGTTTGGTTAGATCCTTGATAGCTCATTCCTAATACATTCCATCATTACTTTAGTCTTCCACACATTCACACTCTCTAACTCATCAACCACCTTAAACCCTAGCAACAACATAAAACCCTAGACATGATGTCCTTATAAAGGATCTAATTTCATGTTGGTCCAATAGGATTACATTACAATTTCCTAGGTTCAATGCATCTAGACTTATTCTATAGCATGACACAAAAAGAACTGTTAAAGTGTCGGCACCGTCAAACAATCGATGGATGGTAACTCATCACAAAATATCGGTTGGTAACTCATCACAGAGTATTACCAGTTCATACAAAATACCGGTTGCTAGTTTGACAAAAATGAAGACTAGGAAATATGTGTTCTGTCACTTTGATCCTTCGTATTGCTTGAGATCCTCAAACCACTTGGGGTCAACATACCGCTTCAGACCAATAAACACATTCTGCAAAACACCGATAGTCTAAAGACTATAATGCATCATACCGGTTGGGGACAATTGCCAGTTGAGCATAACTCATACATATAAAAGTGATCTCAATGCAAGTGTGTGTCCATCAATGAAAATCACAACATAATCATCAAAAATACCAACAACTTTTTCATTTGATGTTTTAGTATTTTTTGTTAAGCAGTAATGCAAGACAATCCAATGGTCATTGTATTTCTGATGTTTTACTTACTTAAGCATATGGGTGAAGTTGAGATGATATTTTAGGTCTAAAGATGATCTAGATGAAGTGGTTTATGTCTTTTACAGTCATACTATGTTTTATTGGTAGTACCTTGATTTAGATCGGTGATACTGTTTGCCAGTTAGTGCAATCTTTGTAGTTTAAATTGTTTAAGATGTTTTTTTTGTCCATACTGATTCACCCCCCGCTCTCAGTATCTATTTGTATTTAATATTCATCATTATTCATCATATTGTGGGTCACAAATCCCACCAAGGTTTTTCCCACACCGGGTTTCCTCATTAAATATCTTGTGTTATGGTGTGTTCTCTATGTTGTCTCTGTTATTCTTATATGGTCCATTAATTCTTGTTTACCTGTACACTGTTTTGGGATACAATGTTCTTAATAATTTTAAATATTCTGCTAACCGGTTAGACACTGATTCACCCACCTCTCAATGTCTTTGGAACTGTCATTGATTCTAACAAGATAGAGAGAATAAGGAGAAGATACAATATTTCAAGGTCATCATCAAGTATTCAAGCATTCAAGTTTTTTTCATTCATCCATTGGAGCAACATTACAACATTCATTTGCAAGCATGCATGTGTGTTAGGGTTTTGTCATGTTACATGCCATTTCATATAACATTTGTGGTTACATTCAAGAAACAAAGCAATCATCATCAACAAGTTGCAGATCTACAAGGTATACATGTTCATTGTTTACATTTAAGCATTTTCAATTAGTTTCTTTCTAGGTTGATTCCTCAACTGGGGTTTGATTGAGGCAAACCCCTATCCACAGTCCCCCTTTCTTCTCTTTTTTGTGTGTTGGTTGCAAGTGTGTAGCTTTAATTGCAAGTTTGGGATTCATTTGCAAAGACAAAAGAACCCTTTTTGTTTTCTCATATTTTATGGCGGACCATGCACATTCCCACCATGGTCCCGACGACTTTTCTCCAAATTTGTAGGATAGATCCGTATCAGTCTAATTAGCTCAGATCCAAAGTTACAATGTGATCCCAAACTGGTAGCTCCTCATTTCACTCATTTCTTCTCCCTTTTCCACATAGTCAACAAGTCAGCTTTCTCATTTACAGAAGAGGGTAAATCACACTTCAACCACTTGCAATCCACTCATAATTCACATCCTTGTTTCCCTTGGATTTGGATCTAGTGGATTCAACCCCTCTTTTGAATGTAAAGTTTCTTCCCAAGTGAAAATCATCCTAGTGGCTTCCTTTCTCTCTCTTAGGTGGGGAGTCACTAGGATCCAATTTTCCACTTTACTGTGTTTTGTGAAAATTGTTGGTTATTGTCTTAGATCTGAAAATTGCTTTGTTTTTCAAATTCAATTTCTTCATTTCCTTGTTCAATTTGCGAATCAAATTCACAAAATTAAGAGGTTAATTGTCAAAACCCTAATTTTTAAAAATCATCTTAAAATTGTGCAAAAATTGAATTTCCATTTAATTTTCAGATTTGTGACTATTTTCAGACTTATCTTTTGTCCTACAATTTAAATTTTTAATTTCCCTCCTTTTTCAAAATTCAAAATTTTAAAAATTCAGTGGTTAGGTCATAAAACCCTAACTTTCAAAGTTATTTGGATTTTGTACAAATTTCAATCAATTTCATTCAAAGTCAGATTTTTAAAACATTTTCCAAGGCGTCCCTCCCCTTTAGGTTTGATCCTTTTCAAATTTACAGTCCCATTCCCTTTTTTTCTTCAAAACCCTAATAGGGTCCTATTTCCACATTTGAACCTTAATTTTGCCTATCTCAAAATAGTAAAATTCGCCAATTTCTTGGAGTTAGCTTTAAAATCATCATAATATTCATCCTTGAAAATTTCAAAAAAAGTTGGCCGGACCATGTTTATTCCTACCACAGTCCTCGACTTTCTTCCCAAAATTGTGAGAGATTGTTATGATTGCATTTAATAACCTAAATCTAGAAGATTGGTTGATTTTGTCAATTTTTTATCCCTCTAACATCGAAAATACCTCCAAAATTCAACATTTTAAATTTCAATTTTTTTAAAAAAATTAAGAGGTTAATTATAATCTACCCTGATTTTAAAATTTTTGTTTTTCTTAATTTTAAAATTAAGTGGTATCCCCTTCGACCTAATTTTAAAATTCCAATTTCCTTTGATTTATTATTTTGGAAATTGTGTCATTTTCTTCTTCCAACAAAGTTCAAATTGTTTAATCATTATTTTCTTAAATTTTGCATTACTCAGTTTTGTAAGCTTTGTTCAAAATTCAAAATTTCAATTTTCCCTCTAGTGCATGAGTTTCACCACTATTAGTCCTACCTACACTATCCCTGTTAGATGAATCGTTGCAATTAAGGCCTCCCAAGGTTTAATTACCAAGGACATGGAGCCTAATTTGGGTGACTTCTTTAGTGAGGATAATGCTAATGCTTCTCATCCTAATCATGAGCCCATTTATCCCATTGATGAATCCCATGATGAAGAAGAAGCTTTGACTAGAGTTTCCATTGATCAACTTTCAAAATTGGACAATCAATTTGATAACTTTCAACAATGGATGTCCCAAGAATACCCTAATAGTGAAGCTCTTCCATTAATTGAAGGCTTTAAATGCATGATTCAAAGTGATAATAATGGAATTGATATATTGCATGACATTGCTCATATTGTCAATTCTAATGTCATGCCTATCAAGAGTTGTGCTGAGAACTTAGGTTATTCACAACCTTCAAATCAAATCAATTCTTCTATTCCTTTGACCACTTCAATGGCTAGTGTTCCTACTTTCAATTCAAACATCATGGCTACATCAACTCAAAATGTCATTCCTACAACCATTGGTCATGGGGGAAATCCCTCTTCTTCATTTAATCCTCCATCTTTACCTATGCCTTCCATAAGTATTCCTATTATTCCTCAACCAATCAAAGTGACACAAGGGGGCAATTCATTCTACTTGTGTTCCTCGTTTAAGTATCCTATTTCCTACACAATCATCACCTATGCCTACTTATCATAATATCCCACCACCTTATTCTCAATCCATGCCTTCCTTCAATAATATCACACCACCTTCTCAATCAACCATGTCTAACATCAATTCTTCTACCGAAGCAACCATTAACAATCTTGCTCAAATCATGTCTCCCTTACAACAACAAATTGCTTCTATGAGTTAATCCAAGTTTAATTTGCCCACCTTTGATGTTGCGAACACACTTTCTCTTGATATTGTTAAAGTAGTGCCACCTAATCAGGTTGAGGTCCCTCAATTGGAACTCTATATTGGAAAAGGCAATCGTCTTACGCATGTCAAAACATTTCAAACATTGTGTACCGATTTTGCTTATGATCAAAGATTGCTTGCAAAACTGTTTACAAGAACATTAAGAGATAAGGCTTTAAAATGGTATTGCTCTTTGCCTTCTTATTCCATCACTTCTTTTCAACAACTATCAAATGCTTTCATCTAACAATTTCATAATAACATTGGTCCTAAAATCACTTTGACTGATTTAATGCATTGTAAAGAAGGTGTTAAAGAAAAAGTGACTTATTTGATTGGTAGATATAAGAATTTGTGTGCTCAAATTTCTTTTCATGTACCTAATAATTATATTTAATGAATTTTCATTTCTAATTTGCAAAAAAATATTAGGGAAAATATTCTTTTGTCTGAGTTTACTTCCTTTCCGCAATTGTGGGCAACACTCCACAATTATCAACTAGTTGTGAGTCAAATGGAGAAATCTACTCCTATGGCTTCGAGTGATAAGGGGGAGAGTGTTCAACAATTGTTTGCGAATTTCAAACCAACAAAAAGATTCATCAAGTTCAATGATACAATCAACAACAACAATGTGAATGCTACAACAGGTGTGCCTTCTATTTCTAAATTTTTCAAAAGAGAAAGACAATTTACTCCTTTGAATGAATCTTTACATAGTATTATGTCTCAGTTTTTGCAAAGAAATGTTATAAAACTTCCTACTATAAAATAAGTTGATCCTTTTAAACTTGCATCTCCTTATTTTGATAACAATTCTTTTTGTCAATTTCATCGTCAGCCTGGTCACGATACTGAGAAATATTTCACATTGAAAAGTAAGATTCAAGATTTGATTGATAACAATAGTATATCTATGGCAAGTGTGAATGATAAGGGAAATAAATCAATAGCTCCTCCTCATCACAATATTAAAAAATTTATTGATCCTTTGCCTTCTCATACCTCTAACATGACCAAGACTGAGTATACTTCTTTCTCCTCTGAGGAATTCACTTCTATGGCTGCGAACTTGGTAAATATGGCAGAAAAACAAGATACGCCTAAGGATTCTTGTATTAAATTTGACCCTAGTGAAACCATTAGAGCACCCAATGGCCCTTTATACATAGTTGAAAAGCTTAAGGATATACCTTGTCGTGGCGCACTTGTTGATCTCTCTTGTGGTTAACATCATCACTAAGGAATATCTTTTCACTTTACGATTGCATAAACCAATATATGATACCTCTAATGTAATTGTGAAGTTATTTGATGGATTCTGTTGTCCTACCATTAGCTCTATCATCCTTCTTGTTGAAGTTCATACTAAATCTATTGATGTTGACTTTGTTATCATACCATCTTCCGAGCAATTCCATGTGAAGTTGGGCTATCCTTGGCTATCTTCCATGAAGGCTATTGCTTCTCCAATCCATAAGTGTTTGAAATTTCCTCACAATGGAGAAATCATAACCATGAACGATAGCTTATTTTGTCCATCCAAAAGAATCCCTAGTGTTCCTATTGATTATTTTTGGCCTAAGAAATTTCAATCTCTTCCATGAAGGAGCGATGCTCTTTTTCAATCTTATCAAAAATGGAAGAAATATATGATCCTATCCTCAAGTCAACCTAGATCCCCAACAATATGTTGATGTGGACAAGCATTTATCAGCTAAGTTTTCACAAACCCTAATCCTAGCTCCTAGAATGAAACAAAGTGACTTACAACATGAGCATAGTCCTTGTTTGGATCTTGTGATAGATCCATCTATTGTACTCAATGTCGATCCCCTAGCATGTTTCTCGCCTTCCCAAAATAGTGATCAACAAGATTGGGAGGTGGATGTTGTGCTAGATTAGAAATATTATCATTGTAGATCTTCTCTCTCTCTCTCTTTTATTTCTCTTTTGTGACCATTCTTCTATGTGTATCCTTGTTCTTTTATTTTTCCCTTAATGTCTACTTGACGACGATGTAAAGAATTGAGATCTCTTTTGGTCTCTTTCATGTTGACACGAAAGACATTCTCTCTTCCCTTTCTTCTAAGGCAGTGTCCTTTCTTTGGAGAATGATTATTATTATATGCACATATACATATATGATATACACGGGTTATTGTACATCATACTGATCCTGAGGAAAGAGAAACTACCTCATGCTTTGTGTTTCTTGTTCATTATCCTTGGCTTTATTCCATGATTGGGGGCTAAATCCTTGCGATAACATGATCCCTCTTTCTCTCTCTCTTGGTTGTATCCTACCTTAAAGCAATCACTCCCAATAAGGCATGCATGATAGCTTTAACATGGGAGAATACACTCTACTCATAGTTTCCTTTTTGATACTTAGACTTATTTAGTGAACTTGGCTTTGCTTCATAATTTTTCTCTTTTCCATGACTCATAGTGAGGGGATCCTTGTGTTGGTATTTTGGTATGGTTTTATCATTGATGTCAACACCTACTAAACACTTATCAACTCTAGCACTTTGGAGAATCAACAACATTCACTGGCAAGCAAGTGACTTATGCACAGTCACTGGTATCTAGTACACTGGCAGGATATAATGATCACTAGCACTTGGAAGGGCATGGAAAACACCTGGTTATGTTGAAAACAAAATGTGGACACCTTGTCTTGGAGTTTTGTTAATTGGCATATTCGTATTTACATATTTGTTGTTACCGACAAATAGGTCCAGGCTATACACCGACAGGTTTATCTTTTCCAAATCAGCATGGCATGCTATTAAGATGACTTATTATTGTTGTAAATGCATTAAGATGACATGGTGAATTGGTTATTGCATTGGGTATTAATTGATTTGTAAATTAATTTCATTGTATTATCCTTTAGAGCCAACCTACTAAAATTGTTCTTAAGGTATGGTATAAATGTAAGATCTTATTTGTAAGATCGAATGAGGAATGCAAAAAAAGGATTGTGTGAAGGTATATGTGACAATAAGCAGAGCTATACACATAGACATCATTTGAAGGTTGAAGGATGGTTTTTGTGAAGACAATTAGAACTACACCAATACTAAATCCAGCATATGAAGATGCTATTTTGAGAAGTACATTCTTATTGGATTTAACCATCCAATTGTAGTCAGTGTGACACCTATTTTGTGATTGACCAGTGAGCTCTAGGTGCTTGGCCTTTCTGCATGTGCAGACCCCATTTGTATACACTTACTATCTATAGTAGTATCATCTGATTGTGGATAAGGTTTCCCACTGTTGTTTTTCCCCTTACAGGGTTTCCACGTACAAATATTGGTGGTATGTGTTGTGGATGACTTTATCTTTTTGTTTCATGCATTAATCCTTACCGGTATTGCAATTAACTATTAAAATTGTCTACCGACATATTAGACCGGTTTACCGGTATTAAGCATTAAGTTGGTCAAGTTGTTTTTGGTTTGAATTTGTTAGACAACTAATTCACCCCCCCCTCCTCAGTTGTCTCTGGGACCTAATACCTTGGTGCTTGTAGTCACAGTTTTCCCTTCTTGATCTTCCCTTTTACTTTTTCAAACGATGTCATCAGATCCTTAGTCCACTGGGAGCTTCATGCATCTTGCCTCCTTGATGTGTTAAAAGTCTTTCAATCTTGTTTCCTTGTACTTTCCCAGTAGTATTGGCGTATGCTCATACCCCCGCTAAAGTGGGGGATAAATGTAGCATCCCAAAATTGAAACCCTTGCAATTTTTGACCACATTAAGGTCCTCACGCATGTGAATCGAATCCCTAGACCTAATCGGAGACCGAAGACTTGCTCAGAACTTGAAAACTGCATCTTTCTTTCCCTCTGCACTGCCTAAATTGCATCTTGTCCTAGAAAAAAGGGTAGGATAGGGGCATGGTGCCCCTATCCCTATCCCATTTTGGGGCAGGACCCTTTTCAATTATTCTTTGGTGCTTGTGCATTGAGTGGGAAAACTCCCTCAGTGATGACTTATGATGGAAAATCAGTGAATTAGCCGCAATTTACAAGTATATAAGTTACATTTACCCTCTCATTTGTGGAGGTTTGATTTGAAATAACACATATACCTTAGATCATGCATTCAAGAATTCAAGAGCATTCAAGCATTCTTTTCAAGCATTGAGCATACTCAAGTCTCCTTTCAAGGCTAGGTGTTGCATTCAAGTTAAGGATTCAACAATTGAAGAGGAGATTCATTCCAACATTCAGCTTCATACAAACAATTCTATCAAGGTTTCTATCATATCCTCCCTTGAGATGATTTACATTTCAGTCTTTCATTTGCATTTCCTTGCAAGTACTTTCTTTCATCATTTGGTTAATTCCAAAACTGGGGTTTGACTTGAAGGCAAACCCCCAATCCCAACCCCTTTTCCTCTCTTTTCTATGTGTAGGTTGCAAGTGCACAACTGTACTTTCAGATTTGGACTCCATTTGTAGAGGTGGAAAAACACTTTTCATTTCATGGATTTTTCGGAGGACCATATACACTCCTACCACGATCCAGACAACTTTTCCTCAAATTCACATGGCGGCTTTGTCTCGATAGATTATTGCCAAATTGAAGTGTACACCTTCATCGTATGCTTCTATATCAAGTTATAATTAGATCTTTGTCACTTTTTCACTTGGTTATAAGTACACAATTCAATTAAAATCTCATTCTAGAAGAGGGGATTATATCACTCAAAATTCAATCTCTTTTCCTAGAGGTTGAATCTAGTGTATTTCCCCCCCTCTTCTAATGTAATTCATGAAAAGTATTTGAAGAGAAATCCAAAGTGAAACTTTCATCTCTCCTTGGAGGGAAGAAAAGATTTCCTCTAGATATTCATAATTCACCTTTTACAACATTACAATAAAATACAATATTGATACAGTGATAGCACCTAGTTGCAATTGAGTTCTGCAACACCTGATCAATGGATTTCTATTAGTTGATAACCTCCTCTTCTTCATTGGTTCTCACACTACCAGTTATCAAATTACTCTCTCTGATCACTCATTGGTTACTCCTATCCTTTCTTCTATCTCTCTCTCAGCCTCACACTTCATAGTGCCACTCTTGGATGTCTTCCTAACCAATCACTCCTTACCGGTTTGCTTGACTATTAGAGTTGTAATAGTTTTCAGGTTACTCTATCTCTACTAGTTGGATCCTCTCACTAGTTCAGCCTACTAACACACACTCTAACTCTCTAAGAAATAACTCTTAAGAAGATGGTATTTCTTGTTAAGGCTCTCTATCTTCTCACACCTCGCATCTACCATCAACTGATTTTAATTTCAAGTTCACCTATTTATCTATGAGGGTTCCCACTAAGAGAAACATTCAAAATGGTGTCGTGTTATGTTTTACCTTAACCAACTCGATCCGTATTAGATTTGATCTGATTTTCTTTTCAGGAATGGTGATCTACATCAAACCAAACAACACTACCATCTCCTCTCTTTTCAATGTGCATTTTCTATATTTGGATGATTACGACATGCTTTTCTGTATTTCTTTATCAAATGCCATTAATGGCTCAACTATTTCTTTTGGCAAGCAGTTACAAATATCATATCTTCTTGCAAGGTCAGTTTAATCATCTTGCCAACTTGTCTTCCTCGAACCGCAACATTCTGCCATCCTCCAATGATTTGTAGGACCTTCATAAAAGATGACTTTCTTGTAAAATACTACATCCATGAGTACTTGACCGACCTCTATGTCCTCACCACCTGGTTTCCACCTGTCATATTTGTCAACATCCACCTATGCTCAGTTTTCTATATTGGTTTGGCATCATCTTTATTCTGCTATGTCAATTAGACATCCTTCGCTGGCCAAGATTGACTACTGGTTCAACTCACCTTACCAATATAACCTAACATCAATGGTGGTCCTTCATACCTTCTCACTTCTTCTCTATTGGTGGATCAACTTGGTCTTCCATCAAACATGCTAGTCCAACTACTCAGTCTATTTACCAGTAGCATTAAACTTCTTTGTGTATACCAGTTCACATCCTTTAGTTCTTATTTTGCTTGCTTGTTTTTCCTTGCTAGTGGTCCTCCTTTACTGGTAGATGATGTATTTCATGTGTACTGGTAACATACCTTTATGTCTTCTTACACACATGTGGATTGACATCATCATGTCTTACTTCTCCCATACCGGTCATCTTACTTACTCACTAGTGACCATACCATACGAATTGACATCAATGATAACCTAATGCCAACAATGCCAACAATCTCCCCCTTTGGCATTGATGTCAACTCACTACAAGTCTTCACACTGATAGATTTCTCTCCCTTTGACACAATGAAAAAGGCTCAGGGTACTTCATTCTCCCACTTTGATTCATACTTATCTCCCCCTTAGTCAAATTTTCTCTTAGTGATTATAGTCGGTACTGAGACATACAACCTTGAACTCTCCCTATGATCAACATGTGGTTCAAGAGATAAAGGTACTGCTATGAACTTCCCCTTAACCATATATCTCCTTACAAACTTAAGTGCATGAGGCAGGTGACACGACTCCCAACTTCTATCTTAAGTACTCAAAAGTTCTTATTGACAATGGTTTGGTGAAGATGTCTGCCACTTGTTCTCCTATAGGGACATATTCCATCTTTACTTCCTATCCTTCAACCTTCTCTCTAAGAAAATGATACTTGATGGCTATATACTTTTTCCTTGAGTGCATCACTAGGTTGTTTGATATGTTTATGGTACTTGAATTATCACACCAGATGGGAATAGGATCAGATATGTCCACCTATATGTCCTTGAGGGTTTGCTTCATCCAAAGCACCTGAGAGCAACATCTAGCAACGACAATGTATTCTTCTTTAAGAGTTGATAGGGAGACTGAATCATGCTTCTTGCTATGCCATGAGACCAACCAGTCACCTAGGAAGAATGCACCACCACTTGTGCTCTTCCGGTCATCAATACAACCTGCCCAATCAGCATCAATATATTCTTCCTAGATGAATTCCCCTTGTTTTAGGTACCATAATCCATAATTGAGTGTCCCTTGCACATACCTAAAAATTCTGCTTACTGCATTCATATGTGACTACTTAGGCACTTCTTGAAATCTAGCCACCATACACATTGCCTGCACTATATCTGGTCTAGAAGAAGTAAGTACAATAAACTGCCTATCATGGATCTATATAATGTCTGATCCAACACTGGTGATTCATCATTCTTGTTTAATTTGCTTCTAGTCACTATGGGGGTACTCATCAGTTTGCAACTTCCTCCATTTGAAACTTCTTTAGCATGTCCTTTGCATACTTGGTTTGTGAGATAAAGATTCCCTAATCTAGATGAGATATCTGCAAACCAAGAAAATATGTCAATTCTCCTAGCATTGACATTTCAAATTCTGATTGCATCTGATCAGACAAATATTTACAAAGAGTGTCCTTATTGCCTCCAAAAATGATGTCATCTACATACACAACCACAATGATCATGTGATTTCCATCCGCCTTGATGTATATAATGATGTTAGCGCTCACCTTTTTGGATATTTATTACTTTAGATACTGATCTAGCCTTGAATACCATACTCTAGGAATCTGCTTTAAACCATACATGGCTTTCTTCAACTGACACACAAAAGTTTCATCATCATGTAATACAAATCCTTTTGGTTTCTCCATATACACTGCTTCTTCCAAATTTCCATTGAGGGAGGCAAATTTTACATCCATTTGATATACCTTATAACCCTTGTAGGTTGAAAAAGCTAGAAAATCCTAATCGCTTCTAGTCTAGCTACTAGTGCAAATGTTTCTTCAAAATCAATGCCCTCTACTTGAGAGTAACCCTTGCACACAAGTCTAGCTTTATGCCTAACAATTTTACCTTCTTCATTCATCTTGTTACAATAGACCCATTTGGTGCTAATGATGTTCTTGTCTTCTGGTCCAGGGACTAATTCCCAAGTCTTGTTCTTCTCAATCTGCTGCAATTCTTCTTCCATGGCAACCATCCATTTCTGACTTTTGCTAGCCTCATTGAATGTTTTAGGTTCTACTTCAATCATAAGGCAAAAATTTACTTGTTCATCATTTTGGTCAATTCTTCTCCTAGTCTGCACACCATCACTCTTATTATCTAAAATCTACTCTTTAGGGTTGTTTATCTGCACATACCAGTTAGGGACCTTTTTGGATGCTTCTTTTGGTTCATTGTTTGTCCAAACTTCTTCACCTTCATCACCAGAATCATCATACCGGTTCACTTATGCTTGTCTTCCTTTGTGCATATCCTCATCAACTCTTACATGCACACTCTTAATGACTCTTCTTAGTCTTTTGTTGCAGCATTTATAGGCATTGTTGTTAGTTGAGTAACCAAGGAAGATTCCTTCATCACTCCTAGAATCAAAACTACCTAAACCATCCATATCTCTCTTGATAAAACACTTGCTTCCAAATACCTTGAAGTACTTGATTGATGGTTTCCGGTCATACCACAACTCATAAGGTGTCATTTTGTTGTTTGTTCTTAGTTGAACCTAGTTCAAGGTATATGCAATAGTATGAACTGCTTCCTTCCAATACATGTTCGAAAACTTGCCTCATTTAACATGGCTTTGGACATCTCCTTGACTATTCTGTTCTTCCTTTCTACCACACCATTTTTTTGTGGTGTCCTAGGGGCTGAGTATTGCCTTTTGATTCCATGTCTTTCATAGTAATCTTAAAACTCATTTAATGTAAACTCTCCAACCTAGTCTGATCTTAGGCATTTCAGTTTGCACCCACTTTCCTTCTCTACCATCTTTCGAAAGATCTTGAATCTATCAAATGCTTGTGATTTATCTTGAGGAAAGTGACCCATGTCATTCTTGAATAGTCATCAATGAAAAACATAAAATATCTTTCACCGACAAGAGCTCTTGTTCTAGTCAGACCACATAGATCTATATGTACAATTTCAAGTGGCCTTGAGGTGTTCTGTTCTTTTGTCTTGAAGCTCACTTTAGTCTGCTTCCCTTTCACACATTCATCACAAAATGTTCTTACTAGTTTGATAATTGGTGGTATATTTCTTACATACCCCTTTTTTTCTTACTGCAACTAAGTTATCAAAATTTATGTGGCCTAGTCTTCTGTGCCACAACCAGCTTTCATTCACTTATCCCAAAATACATTGGGATTCAAAACATTTTTTCAGATTGTATATATTTCCATCTGTCCTCTTACCTTCAGCTACAACCTGACCGGTACTCTCCTTCTTTATCTGGTAGCCAGTAGAATCAAAGGTGAATTTATAACCTTTGTCACACATTTGACTCACACTCATCAAATTGTGCTTTAGACCTTGTACATAATACACATCATATGTTTTCAGTTTTCCATCAATATTTAGAGTACCTTATCCCTTTATCTTGATAGATGAGTTGTCTCCAAACCTTACCGAGCCACCATTCCAGTCTTCAAGTTTGATAAATTTCTTTTTATCACTGGTCATGTGGTTGGAATATCCACTATCTACAACCCATAGATTTCTTCTTTTAGCATGTAGGGCAGTCTGCACTATCAGACTTGATTCTGCTTTGTCCTTTTCTTTCTCAACCCAAACCGGTTGATTTTCCTTCTTCTTATTAGCTACAATTTTTTGCTCTAGTTTGGCTACTAGTTCCAATCAAGATATGCCTCTTCTACTTGATTTTTCCATTCTTACAAAGCTTTTCTATATGTTCAAACTCTTGATAGTTATAGCATTTCATATTTACATTGAAAGATGAATCTTTGAAACTATTGTAGGACACCGGTTTTCTCTTCCTACATTCAAAAATACTATGACCAAATCCATTGCACTAATAACAAACAACATTCACATCCCATAGTGCATTAAATGGATTTCTACTTTTGTAACTTATAGTGGGCTTATTTTTTAATCTACAATTAGCTAACTTGTGCCCAAATTTGTTACACCGGTAACAATAACCATGAAAGTTTGGAACATACCGGTTAGGTTACCTTGGTCCTGCAAATGACTGTCTCACCATGGGCCTTTCTTTCATGTTTCTAACTCTCATGAATCCTTCATGATCAACTCTTGTATTTCTCCTAAGATCTGCATTCTGGTACATTGAGTGTGGCCTCCGGTTCATTGATTGTGTATATCAGTTTGTGTGGCAGTTTCTAACAGCTTTTGTATAAGTATTTTTATAGGTATCCTTGCTTACTGTGAATGTCTTCTTCTCTTCACCTTCACTAGAAGGAGTAAATTTTATCTCCTTATCGTATGTGTCTTTTTTGTTTGAACTTTGTCCTTATTCAAATCCTAAGCCATTGGTATCTTTAGATTGCTTCTATTTTCTCAACATCTTGTCTAAGGCTTCTATGCTACCCTCATATTTTCTCCTCATTTTTAGTTCATCCTTACTCTCTTCAAGCTCTTTTTTGAGCTTTACTATTTCTGCTTCCAGATCTTGATGCTCCTTTTCCTTCTTCTCAGATAAGAGGGTGTAACTTCACATATCCTCTTGGCTTCTTCCAACTTAATTTTTAATTCAAAGATATCTTGATTGGACTCATCTAGGGATTTCTTTAAGAGACCTTATTCTTCTATTGTAGAAAGGTTGACCTTCTTGAGTTCTCTCCTTGTCTTACGTAGCTCCTTTAGAGAACTTATGAGCTCACCTTCTAGATCCACTTTGGCTTCAATATCTTCTTCTTCCTCATCTTCACCAACCAGTTCATCTAGTGCCATAAAGAGATTAACTTCTCTTTCATTCTCATAGTAGTCATCTTCTGATGCACTTTCTTTGTCTGTGGCATCATCCTCAATAGTATATAGGTTGTTCTGCTTTTGGTAGTATCTTCTTCCTTGCTAGTAGACATTCATTTCTTTGTGTTTACCAGCAGATCTGCTAAAACTTATTTTCTCATCTCCATCGGCTTCATTATAAGGAAATTTTTCTGCAAAGTGTCCAACTTTACCACAGTTGAAGCATTTGATTGGTAAAATTATTTTTTACTTTCTAAATCCTCTCTTGAGATTTTTGACAAAGTTTTCTACCTCTGCATCCGAGTCTTCATTGGATCCTTTATGAGAAACCCCTTCCTTTCCCTTCTTGGTGGATTTGAACACTACCTCTTTCCTTGAAGATGATTCACTAGTTGTTCTCATTTCATAGGCTATTAGAGATCCAAATAGCTCATCCATTATGAAGGTCTTCAGATCCTTGGCTTCCTCTTTGGGAAAAACCTTAGTTTCATACTTAGATGTGAGATATCTAAGTACCTTCTTGACAATAATCTCATAAGTAATTTCTTCTCCAAGTCCTTTGATGGTGTTTACAATTTCATCTACTCTGTGATGCTGGTCTACAATATTTTCTTAATCTTTCATCTTGGTACCTTCAAGCTGACCTCTTAGTGATTGCAGCTTGGCCTCTTTGACTTTGGCATCTTCTTCAAATAACCTCTGCAATTTATCCCAAGTCTCTTTAGCAGATTCATAGTGCATGACCTTGATAAAATCATTATCTGACAACCTGCTTAAGATAGCATGTTTGGCCTTTGCATTATTCTCATACTCCTTAACATCCGAATCAGTGGGAGGAACACTAGGGATAGTATACCCATTCTTGACTAACATCCACACATCAAAACCAAGAGAAGAAATATAGGTATCCATTCTTGTGCTCCAGAAGGAATAGTTAGATCCATCAAACATGGGAGCTTTTGAGGAGGCGAACTCAATTCTTTCCATTGTGTTCCTTGACCAGAATCTACCCAACCTAGAGAAAGCTTTAATCAACCAAGAACCTAGGCTCTGATACCAATTATTGAACACAATGTACCACTGAGAGGGGGGTGAATCAGTGGTTCCTAAATCTTTTCTTTTTAAACCCAGCCTTGAGTACAAATTAACAGTCTAAACACTAAACAATCAAATCGGTAGGGTAAGAGTGGATATCAAAATAGCCAAACACACGAATGCATAACCCACAATGCCAAATGTATGAGGAAAACCCAATATGGGAAAAACCTCGGTGAGAAATGTTGGTGGAGTCTACTACTTCAATCTAACCTCACATTGAAACAACAAATTACAATGATTTAGGGCACCAACTCCTACACCAGGCACCAACTCGGTGTAATATAATAAAATACAATTTTGATATAGTGATAGCACCTAGTTGCAAATGAGTTCTGCAACACCTGCTCAATGGATTTATGCCGGTTAACAACCTCCTCTTCTTCAATGGTTCTTTTCACTATCGGTTATTAGACTACTCTCTCTGATCACTCATCAGTTACTCCTATCCTTTCTTCTCTCTCTCCCTCAACCTCACACTTCATAGTGTCACTCTTGGATGCCTTCCTAACCAATCACTCCTTACTAGTTCGCTTGACTATTAGAACTACAATAGTTTGCCAGTTACTCTGTCTCTACCAGTTAGAACCTCTCATCGGTTCAACTTGCTAACACACACTCTAACTCTCTAAGAAATAACTCGCACATAGATGGTCTTTCTTGCTTAGGCTCTATTTCCTCTTACACCTTGCATCTAGCATTAACTAATTTTAGTCTCAAGTTCACCTATTTATCTAGTGAGGATTCCTACCAAGAGAAACATTCAAATGGTGTCATGTTAGGTTTTACCTTCACCAACTCGATCTGTATTAGATTTTATCTAATTTTCTTTTTAGGAATGGTGATCTACATCACACCAAACAACACTGCCATCTCCTTGATTTTCAATGTGCATTTTCTATTTTTGGATGACTACAACATGCTTTTATGTGTTTCTCTATCAAATGCCATTAATGGCTTGACTGTTTCCTTCAGCAAGTAGGTACAAAGATCATATCTTCTTGCAAGGTTAGTTTAATCATCTTGCCAGCTTGTCTTCCATGAGCCACAACATTCTACCATCCTCCCATGATTTGTGGGTTCTTCATAAAAGGTGACCTGCTTGTAAAATACTACGTCGATGAGTACTTGACCGACCTCTGCATACTCACCACCTGGTTTCCACCTGTCACCCTTGTTGACATCCACCTATGCTTGGTTTTCTATGTGAGTTTGGCATCATCTTTATTCTTCTATATCAATTAGACATCCTTCACCGACCAAGATTGACTACTGGTTCAAGTCACCTTACCGGTATAGCCTAACTTCACTGGTGGTCCTTCATACCCGATGACTTCTTCTTTGTCTATGGATCAACTTGGCCTTCCATCAAACATGTTGGTCCAACTACTCATTCCATTTACCAGCAGCATCAAACTTCTTTGTATATACTGATTCACATCCTTCAGTTCTTCTTTTTCTTGATTGCTTTGCCTTGTTGATGGTCCTTCTTTACCAGTAGATGATGCATTTCATGTGTACGAGTAACATACCTTTCTGTCTGCTTACACACATATGGATTGACATCATCATGTCTTACTTCTCCCATACCGGTCACCACTACTTACTCACTAGTGTCCATGCCATACTAGTTGACATGAATGACAACCTAATGCCAACAATGCCAATATTTTCTCCACGAAACCACAAATGGGCTGCCACATTTCTCCACCAAACACTATGGATCAAAGTTATTTTTGCTTAATTTTTGTCTTTCTTTATCATTTATTCAAATTTTTTTAAGTTTTGAATTAAATTTCATTTATTTTGATTAGCTTTTTAATTTTTTATTTCAAAAACTAGATTCTAATAATCCACAACAACAACAACAATAAGATGCACCTCCTAAAAACCTTGAACAAAACCCACAAGATACACCTCCAGTTCCTCCTTTTGACCATACACCTGAAACACATGAGCAATTGATTAATCAATTAGGGCAAAACACATCTAAAATAAATAGACTGATTAATAATTGAATACATATAATCTTGAGCATCATAAATCCCTCACCACTAGCCTAAAAACATTAGCTAATGGTGTCACAACCGTTTCCATGCAAATTACAAAATGAGGAAACTTTAGGGATATGTGTCATTAATACTATGCTAGTGGGTTATCATATGATGGAGTGAAAAAAAAAAATATTAGTAAACGAAAAATATGTGCCCCTTTTGTTGATCCTAAAACTGGTCAGTCATTACCTCTAAATGCAAAGAGGTTTCCCATACATTGGTGTACCAATGAGCAGATGAAGAAACTTAATTGGCAGAGGTGGTGGATGGTCTTTGATGATCCACCTTGTAATAATTATGAGGCGCCATTGTACTTTTGAGAAAAGTATATTGTGAGTTTGTCCTCAATGTGTGGCCAAACTATTTTGACATGAGAGACTTCCATGGTAGAGGTGGCTGCTCTTCCCAAGATAGACTTGGAGCCCGTAGGCGATTAGCCTCAGAGAGTCGCTGCCCCCTAGCACCCAAAACCAACATGCATCAAGTTGTCCCAATAGAGCTGAAAGAGTTAATGGAGCTATAGACTCTTTAGGTGGTCACAAAATTGACTGGTGCCATCATCCAACATGGGACATAGTTAGCACACCCTCTTGTACTGGATGATGAGCCATTAGTTTCTCTAGGTGGTGATAGAGAGACCATTCAACATGTGTGTGTTAGTTGCTTGAGGATATGCATAGGGATGGATTATGAGGCCGCCGCAGATAGATCCACATCTCATTCATGCATGATTTGCGGGAGTAGATGTCAGACCCACATGACAAAGGATGTGGTGCTGACAAAGGAGTTGATGGACATGTTGTTTGGCAATCAGCTGCAGACACAGGTTTGTTGATTTGAATTAATATCATTATTTATCAAACACTTTAAATTTTTAATTACATAAATGAATTTTCATTTATACATCGATTTAAATTGATACAAATAATATGCATTTCAGGATGCAGCAGCAGTATCCCATACTCCTTCCGCAGTTACTATAGCTGCAACTTTGACACCTGAGGTATACATTTTGTAACATGTTAAAATAGAATAGTACACTTTGAATTCAAAAAAATTACAAGATATACTAACTATCTTTAATGCTTGGTCCAATTTTTGGTTTGTAGGTATTGACAGGGGACTGAATTTCCCAGATTGATGACATCACACTCTTAGCGATCGATTTTGGCCTACAAGGCTATACGATATCATATTTTGTACACCCTTTTTTATGTATTGTTTTGATGAAGTATGCAAGTCATTTCATTTTAGATTTTAAAAATTATGTTTAATATATTATCTATACTAATATCTCATATTAATTTTATTTTTTTAGGGTACCCCCTCCATGTCTAGGCCACGATCTTAAGCAAAAGAGTTTCTAAAAGACGCCAAAATGTGGGAAGAAGGTAATTGAACACATTTTTAGTTGTACAATTGTTTGAAAATGTTGAAATTGTATTAGTTGGGATTTGTAGATTTAATAGTGTTTTTTGTCTATTTTATGACTTGGAGCCATTTTCAATTGGCAGCGTTTTTTCACCTACCACAAAAACCCATCAGTTGCATGCAATGCAAAGTTGCAAGATAGGCTAGAATTGATTTAGTTCATCATGTGCACAAACCAACATTATGAGAATGTCTGGGTGGGTAGGTTTATGCTAGGCATGCTCCTCTCATGCATCCCAAAGCACCAGAACATTGAGAGTCATACCCTACCAGTGCGATCTCTCAAGTGCCCTGAGTCCAAAAAAATGTCAAACTTTGATAGATGGTTTCTTCCAATCCAGGACACATATGATCGATCTGTTTGAACCTATGGGGTCGCATGAGGCTCCTCTAAAATGGCCTATCTTGATTTCTAATGAATCAGAGCCATTTTTAATTGGTAGCATTTTTTGCCTATTGCAAAAACTGCCAGTTGCATGCAATGAAAAGTGTTTGACAACTTTTTTGACAATAATGACAATTTTTGCTCAAATTGTATCTAGACTCAATCTATGACTCCTATGACTCGATAATGACTCAAATAATTATCCATGATTATACAAGAATCAAGAATTCTCATGATCAACCTTATCACATCACATAAACTCAAAACATAGTCAAAAAACATAGACACAAAAAATAGTTACAAAACATTGTCACATATTATTCAAAACTTTGCCTCTAAATATGGTCAAATCAGCTCTTGGCTATTTGAATATACAAAAAAATGTCTTACAAATCATCTCATGGGCTTTAATACAAAATTTGGCATTACAATATGTGCGATTCAGCTCATCACCATTTTATTATACAAAATTTGGCATCTAATTATGTACAAATCAGCTCATTGCCATTTAAATATACAAAATTATGCCCCTAAACATGTACAAATCAACTCATGGGCTTTTATATATACCAAAAATGAATGTAGAACAATTTGTCGATGATATATACAAAATTATCAAAATCATTCTACTTTAAACTATAGAATCAATCAAGTGAGCCTTCAGGATCCGCTCTAACCCGTATTGTGTCAATTATTGCCTCATGGTCAGATTCACAAACTTTTCATAAAATCTTGTTATGAGGTCTACCACAATACTTCATCAAATGAATATTTCTTGCAACAACAAGGTTAGAGAAATAAAGAATATGTCTGTGTGTTTCAAAGTCCTTGAACAACCAAACATTAGAATATTTCACGTCGGGTTCACCAATTAATGTAGCTAGGAATCTGGAAATCATCAAAGCAAATGGGAATTTGGACTAGCTCAATCATGAAAACTAAAATGCAGTGATAACAATCCTAATTACATTCAATGAAAACATGAAGACAAGACATTCAAAATGAAATCTAAGCAAACCAAATCCAGATGTCTCGCGGCTCCATTGTCCTTCTTTCTCCTTCAAATTGCTTTGTTTTGTGGATCTCACCTTCAAGTGCATAAGCCTAATGTGAAAGCAAGATTGACGAGACGAGATGACAGCATAAGGATACTAGAAGCATGATTGATTCGACCAGGGACTTTGATTGAAGAAATTCATCCAATTTATAGACAAATTGGAGAAAAGACAAGATTAGCATGAGGAGATTCGAATGGAAATTTCAAATCAAGAATAGCAAAATTATGACAAGTGTATGACAAATTGCTATGCAAGGATTTATGACAATTTATGACAATTTATGACAAATTGCTATGCAAGAATTTATGACAAGTTTTTGAAATAGAAATAGACATTAGAAGAAATTAGAAAATTAGGTTAGAAATGATGACTTGGAATTTAGGAAATTGATGAAAATTAGGTAAATTAATTAATAATTTCTCATTGATTAATTAATTTACAAAAATAGGAGAAATTAACTAGCCAATTAAATAAACATTTAATCGTGACAAGAAGACTTAGGATACATAAATAAATCATTTATCCTAAAGAGAAAATGGAGAGAAAATGACAAACAAGGTTAAATGAATAAATCATGAAACCCTAGAAGATAAATTAGAAATGCAAGGACGACAATTAGGTCTTGATGTAAGATTGATTTGATGTCGATTCGATCATGATTTTGAATTGATAAATGATTCATACTGATAAGTGATTTGATTGATAAATGCGCCAATTGACGAGGAACAATGACTAATTGATCCAAATTGATATGATTGAGAAGGATGACGATCGATGACAAATCGATCGCAAAATGACAAGATTGACAAGTTGATAAGGATCAACCAAAATGATGACTGAAAATTGTTATCAACAAGACCTAATTCGAAAGCAAGAAAAATGAGGAATGCAGAAGAAGGACTCGATGCTCGCAAACGATAAAGACCAAGTGCGCAACATGGAAGAAATGTTAATGCGACGCAAAAACCCTAAAATAAGGCAATGTGCAAATGTTAAAGTATGACTCCACAAGCGTTGACCATTTTTAGACATCTACAATTTGCCCCTCTTTGAGACAATGTGATTTCAAGCGTTGTTTCAAAGAAAAATAATGAAAATGCCCTAGACAATAACAATGACATATGCATGCCCCCTTGAGAATTGATCGAAAACATCCAGAAAAGAGGCCAATTGATCGATAAGAATGATAGAACACGATAGGAGCAAACAAACTGACAATCGGAGACTGGATGCACGAAGGAAAAGCAATTGAAGGTGCAAAAGACCATGACCAGCATAAGATGGAGAGGGTGCACGTCCATCTATGCACTGACAAAGATCTATAAATGAGACAAAGAGAGTGAAAAGTGCTCATTTGCACTAGCCAAAGAAGAGGATTTGTTATTCTGGAAAAGGACACTTGCAGAGAGATGGTGAACATTCCAATGGAAAATCACCTCGGGGAATGTGTACGCACCTATAGACGATCGGACGATGCGGGAGCAGTGGTATGTATCTCAAAAATCCATATTGTCAATTTCATGAATTTGACTTGCTTGCGGGACATTGCGAGGCCCACAGAAAATGCAGAAAGTGACTTCTGTGCCTGTGTGAGCGCATCCTGGGCTTGTGTAGGGTATCCTATGCTTGTGTATGGTACACAGGCACAAGTTGATGCAACACAAGCGCAGGATACAACACACAAGCGCAGTTGTGCACTGGGAGCTCAAATTTGGTCAAAAACAGCATGCGAAGGGTCTGAAAAGGGGGATAAGGGTAGGATAGATCAAAATAGATTAGAAACACCCTAATTTGGACATGAAACAAGGAAATGCAGCCCGTAGAAGGAAACCCAAAAAATGACAAAGTGTGCCCCAATTGTGATGCAAAGTCGACAGTATCCATTGATCATGCAAGAGAACCGACCAGACTGCTTCATGTTACGACATAGACTCAGGAGCACGGACAGAGATACATTAGCAGGACTTGGTTTATACTATATCACATTCATGCCCGAGATTAGGGAAAACACAGGACTACTGACCACATTGGTAGAGCGATGGCATTCAGAGACTTCCTCCTTCCATCTGGCAACTGGAGAGGCAACTGTGACACTAGAGGATGTATGGCGTATCCTCTGCATTCTAATTCATGGAGAGATGATAGAGTATGACCTAGTGATAGGGAGAGATGCTTTGTACAGATTATTTGAGTGCGACATAGATGATTTAGATATCGTAGAGAGGGAGATTGGCTGGGAGACCATGGCATTAGAGTACGATCGATGATATATGGTGATAGTCATGGTTATAGCATGCCTACTAGCATGAGACAGATGAGGACATGGATTCCCTATTGGATGGGGAAGAGTGCTAGAGCAGATGGCAATAGAGGGGATGGTGTACGCATGGGGACCATGTGTACTTGCTATGCTATATTTTCAGCTACACTAGATAGCATATCAAGGGGTCCAGACATTGAGCTGTGGAGTCACACTGTTACAGGTATGGGCATTTGAGCACATAGCCATATGTCAACCGATTGCAAAGAGATAGGTATTACCACACCGACCATATGTGTATTGCTATGGGGATACATACTGTATTGGCGACATGAGCTAGATAGATTGAGAGAGTTCACATGGAGGCCATATCTTGATTGCCCTAGATGGTCAGATGATAATGATGAGCTATCATATTACAGATAGGAGAGATACCTGATTGGGTGACTAGTGAATCACCAAAGAGTGATTGAGATGTACCTGCCAGAGAGAGTTAGATGATAGTTTGGAGAGAGACAGGATGTACCTAGAGGGATTGCACACTTTGCCCGATCTCATAGAGAGATGAGTCAGTGGGGGAGGATAATTCAGCCAAACATAGCATATGTTGACTTCACATAGCTACAGCAGAGATAGTGAGATTGGAGATTAGATGTGGTGGACGTAGGGACGGTAGAGGAGTATGAGCGATGGTTTGCACGATGGTGGCCAGTGCCATTGACCGATCCTGATATTTCGGTACCGAGGAGACAGGAGGACTTCCCACTCGTAGGAGAGGAGGAGGGAGATGATGAGGATAAGGAGGATGAGGATGGTGATGAGGATGAGGGGGATGATGAGGATAGAGATGATGAGGGGGATGATGATTTTGAGCCAGATTCAGCCGATCAGGAGTCATTGTAGGATATACCCATAGAGCCGGAGACAGCTAGCATAGAGGAGATGGAGATGTGCAGGGCTACCATAGCGAGTCAACATGATCACATTGTGACATTAGAGAGATAGAATGCCATCTTGAGGATAGAGCATGATCAGTTCAGAGTAGAGATAGCCAGACTTACAATGGCTCGAGATACAACAATAGCCCAGGCACAGCAAGAAGGGCAAAGAGTCATTGAGTATATTGGGTCAATTAGGGATGCCAGTGCATGTGAGATGGCACAGATGTTGGTAGAGACCGGAGAGGAGATACGCCATTGGAGTACACTATATGAGAGTGTAGTTTTACCAGAGCAGAGAGCAACATCATATTGGGCATGATCAAGGACAAAGAGTAGGGCACGCTCTCGGAGGTCAGTGAGCAGCATGGGGGTGAGTGGACCTATGAGACCACCACAGCCAGGACCAGGGGCAGGAGGGACATCATCCTTGGGACATGGTAGGGATGAGGAGGAAAGAGGGAGCACCTAGTGACAGACACACGTGCTCCTTATGATAGACAGTTGACATTATGTAGTGTGACATTATGTAGTCAGCCTGTGGGCCATACTTAGGACAGACAGTCCAATTTTGTACTCCGATATTATTTTGACATATGATATGATATGCATCGATATGATGGGATGCAATGTGTTATGACTTATAGTTATTTTCCATGTATGGATGGCTTATGCATTGTTGATGTACCATTGTGGAACATGTATGGATATATTTTTTTATGTGTTTTTGATGCATTTATAATATGAAATGGATAAAATGCTTGATGTGAGGCTTGATGTAATGCAAATGTACTAACCAAATGGATATAGGATGCAGCATATGTTTTTGGAGATCGGAGCACTAGACCAGACTGATTGCCCAAACTGATGGAAGAAATGTTAGTAAGAAGAAATGAGACAAAGGACAGTTAGAGATGAAGAAAAACTTGCTTTCAGTAATGCACTTTGTAGGTGAGAACCTTTATTTAATGTAGCAAAATGGATTCTTAGCATCATGGCATTGAAGGCCAAAGCTGAAACACAACCCTTTTTGCAAAAGACAGACACATCACACACAAGGAATGAGTGAAGCATCCTAGGGTGCATACATCAAGGGTCGAGGTATGTGCGGCGTTCACAAAGAGAACGTACTTATCATAGACACCCAATGATATAGTTGCCCCAGTTTGCAACAAACATTCCACAAATAGCAATCTCAACAAAAAAAGGGACCATGAACCATCCAGGTCACTCTAAATCACTCAGTGACATCATCGAGCAACATAGGAACATGATCGAAGAAAAATCAATAAATGATAAGACTTGCTAATTCCAACAAGTCAAACAAACATCTTGATCTGCATTGTCAAAAGTTGAAGGTGTTGATAGGATGATCATGTTGTCTGGTTTCAGGGAATGTGGTACCTCATCTAAGACAGGACACAGTCTGGTTTCGAGCATACCACACCCTATATAAGACTTATGATAGTAGTGACAAGGTCAAATGATATTGATGTGGATGTTCGATTGATATGACAATTGTGATCAATTTGAATGTCTGGTTTGATTGAAAAAGTTCATCTATTAACGCATGATTCCATTAAAGCACAATGTGTGATTGCGTGTCACTGGAGGGCTGCTCAGTGATCTGTCTTATGCACCAAGAGGATATTTTTTTTTTTGTTTTGCTTTTCGAGTGTGTACAATTTTTTGTGTTCATTTTTTTTTAAGTACTTTATTCGACTTTTTAGGGATTTTGTTCAGGACATTTTTCAATTTTTTTTTGGATTTATTTCAGGACATTTTTCAATTTTTTTCTTGGATTATTTTAGGACATTTTTCAAATTTTTTTGGATTTATTTCAGGACATTTTTCAAGTTTTTTGGATTATTTCAAGACATTTTTCAATTTTTTTTTGGATTTATTTCAAGACATTTTTCAATTTTTAATGATTTTGCCCCTAGTGTCTAGCAAGGCAAGGAATATGATAGGTGAATAAATAGGCTTTCTGAAATGATGGTGGATAGAGGGAAGACAAAGGCCTTTTATTATGGAGACAATATGGATGCAATTTTCAAGGGCTATTGCGTGATGGGACAAGAGACTGGATATGACAATGTAAAGTAGTGACATGGCATGAGGGACATGTCAAGAGGTTTTTGAACCATGTTTAAATTTTGTGTCCTTATGTCAGATCAAGATCAAGGGATATAAAGAGTGTGTGGATAGTGATAAGATATGGATAGGATAAGCAAGACCAAGAATGGATAAGGGACATGGACTGAGGGTCGGGGTAGGCTAAGGGATAGTGGCAGAAAGTTGCAATAAGCTAGGGAATATGGATGAAAGGTTATAATAAGAAAATGGATAAATGACCAAAAGCTATGATGAACTAAAAGCTACAAACAAGATGCATGATCTCATGACAATCCTCAGCCTTGTCAAGATCAAAGGTGGAAAGAAGAAATGGACCTGAGGGACAATAGGATAATGGAGGGTAATGACAAGGGTTTGATAGGATAGTGAAGGGCAATAAGATATGAAGGAGGAAACCTGCCCCCAAGTATGGTATGCAAGAAGTTCATAGATTACGCATGACGCCTGTTTGCCAGGTTTTCATCACGGTACTTTCCCAAAGCGCCTATTTACTAGGTTTTCACTAGAGGACAAATTATTTTTGCTTTACTTTTTTTCTTCTTTTTTTTTCTCACTTTTTTTTTTTTTTTTCAATTTTGACTTTTTCAATATAAGATGGACACATGATAGGGGGTGGAAGAAGGACTTAAACATCTTTTTGTTTGGATAGTAACCTTGAAAAAAAATGGACCATGACCTTTAAAAGTATGCTCAAAGATATTGGTAGGATAAGGATATGGAATAAGAGATGAAACTAAGGCAAGGATTTATGTAAAGGATTGGATCAAAGGGATCGAAGGATGGAAAATATGCATTGGATAATAGATAGGGTATTTGAAGAACTTTTCTTCACTGGATGGAAATGAAGGCAAGATCAACATTGGCACACACCTTGAGGGGTGATGGATTGATGGAGGAAAGATGTATTTTGGATATTGAGATTTTGATGAAGGAATAGCTAGGGATTTGTGGACATAAGGGCCCAAAATGGATGAAGAAGGTGGTGGAGAAATAGACTTGGAAGGTTTGGATGGAGGAATAGCAAGTTTGGATGCCAAGTTGGATGTTTCTTTAGGCTTTTGTGCTTCAAGGAGTTGCTTAGGGATCCACATGGTTTTTGATTTTTCATGCTTTTGTGGTTCCTTGGAGTGCATGGCCAACACAAGGGATTTAGGAACCCATATATATTTTGACTTTGCTTTATTTTGGTCAGTGGGCCTCTATGGCCTTTTGGATATTTCTTATTCTGTATAGATCATATTTCTCTTTGTTTTGACATGTCGATTATATTGGACATGTTGATCCTTGAATACATGTGGATTGCTAGACTTATGACGTTTATACTTGGCATCCAAATTGCTTGGAGGGGGAAAGGAATGCATGGATGAATATGAATGAAATGGAGTTCTTTTGGATGGATGAAATTTACTCAAGGATGTGTGCCTTTGCTGACCTTTCATAGAGGATGAAGGGATATAAGGACCTAAGATGGATGGAAAGTATGATGGGGAAGGTGTATGTTTTGATTTTGATGGAGGGATACCAACGTCTTGAGAGTGAGTTGTGTAGACATGACCCTTAACATTTTCTTTGATATGGAGGGATTCTTTCTCATGAAGGTCTACTCCTTGGCCTTTATGAATATCTTGACTTGTAGGATACTCTTTTCTTTGGGAAGAAGACACGAGTTCATTATGAGGTGGATATGATATGAGATAAATAATGAGATCTTGAAGTGGATCGGATGGCACCAAAATGGAAGAACCCATTGTGCATGTCGAGGGTTCATGAACATCTTGCACTGATATGTTAGAATCATGAAGGGGATTAGGATCATGAGGGGGACTAGGATTGTGTAGTGGACATGGTTCAATGACAGGCTCTTCAAGAGATGGAATGGGAGAAATAATGGGATCATCAAAAGAAATGCAATCTTGGAGTGTATATGGAGCATTAAGACAAGGAGATGTAGGAACAAGTGGATCTTGTGGAGGATCTAAAGGAATGATAGGGTCTTGTGTTGGAAATGAATTTGGAAGGATACTTTGATCTTGACAAGGAGGAAGATCATTGGATTCCTCTTTAAAGGTGCTTTGCTCTTGACTTTTAATGGAATCATCAGAAAAGATGGAAGGGATATCTTGATCTTTCTTAGGAAGTGGAATGTCAATGGGATTTGAAAGGACATTTTTTTCATGAAATGGAATGGGATCATTTTGGATTGGATGGACTGGGATATCTTGATCTTGCTCGGGGAATGGAGTGTCAATAGGACTTTGGATAGGATGGACAAGAATAGGGGAATCATCATGAGTGTCTGGGAACACGGGGTCCTGGTCAACAATTGGATGGGATGATAAGGTTTCGGGATCTTGATCTTGATATTTTTTAAGACACGTTTCTTCATGCTCTAAATTATCCTCTTGACATGAGGTTGGACTTTGGATATGCATGGGGGATTCTAGCAAGGGATTAATGCTTTGGCATGAAGGAAATGCACTTTGAACATTTGTGATGGATTCTGGCAAGGAATCAATGTTTGAACATGAGGAAGAGGGACTTTGAATAGGGTCCTCTAAAATAGGTAATGGCAATAAAGTGCATGGTGGCATTGGGTCTTGTATTTCTGAAACATGACAAGGATGTGCATCATGAATTGGATTATCTTGGCAATCAATTATGGATAGCCCTTGGATAATTTCATCCTTGGGTGTATTGTTTGATGAGGACAATATGGAAGGTTCTTGTGAAACTTTTAAAGGTGTAGGGATAGATGCCATTGGAGAGTCTATTTGTTTGCAGGGAGATGAGGCATTGCTAGACATAATTGTATTATCTTGATCTTCCTCAAAGAACTCACTTGGTAGTTTCCTTAAGATCATTACAATAAAGCCACCTTTCTTTCGAGGTTTTGACATAGTTGTATTTGGAATGTGAACTTGTTTGGAAAGCAGTTGGTTCTGATCTGATGTCATGTTTTGATTTTGAACTAGATGTTGATCAAATTGGTTTGACATGTTTGAAACTTGGGTTGGTGTGTGTTGCAAGTTTTGTTTTTGAATGTTTGGTTGTGGTTGTCGACATTGATATGTTGATTGAACTTGTTGATATTCCACCATTGGTTGAACTATTTGTTGAAATTGTATAGTTGGTTGGACATATTGTTGAAATTGGACCATTGGTTGTATTGGTTGAAAATCTCATTGATAGTAAACACCTTCTTGTTCTTGTTGTGGAGGCACATAATGTTGAAATTGATGGTGTCTGTTTTCTTGAAATTGTTTCATCATCTCTATTTGGGAGAGGAGAGCTAGTATGTCTGATCGTTCAAGAAGAGATCTTACATCAATTGGCTCAATCTTTGGATTTCGACCTGGAAATTTTCAAAACATTTTGGACATTTGTGATCTATTTTTCGCAATGTTTTTCACTTTTTGTTCCAATATCTCCTTTTCTTGAGCTAGTTTTTCCTCTAGTTTTTGTATTTGGAGACTCGTTTCATCATAAAAAGTTTGATCAATGTTGCTTTGTTGTTGGGTTGGATACAATTGTGATTGCCTTGGATTAAAATTCGATTGCATTATCGGTTGATATGTCAAACTTTGTTGCATCATTGGTGCTTGGAACCTTGTTTCAATAGACATGTCACTATGCAATGTTTTTGGGATTTTTGATTTTAAAAGGATGATGTATGATATGCAACTAAATGCAAACTAAAAAAATGAAAATGTAATCTATGGCAAGAATGCAACCTATGTTTTTGGTTGTTTTTCAAAATTTTGACAAACTTTTTGGAATGCAAAATTAAAAAAGAGACCCTTAGGAAATTGAAATGATGTCTAGACCTCAAAGGACAAAAGGACCAAGTGACAAAAGGACAAAATGACAATGTCTCCCCTATATGCTTGGATACTAAGCTAGGTTTGACCAAATGACATTGATGACAAAAAGACAAAAGTTGGATAAGGTCTAGACTTCTTAACAATGACTTAGGGTTGTATCAAAGATTTGCATTACTCAAGTATGACAAAACCTAGTTTTGACACTATATGCAAAGGGACAATTACTATGCAAATGACCCTAATATGATATGATAATGACCTAAGCTTAATGAAGAAACCTAGGGTATGCAAATGTGACCTAATGTTATGATGACAAGGATGCAAATGCAAATGTATGACAATGTCAACCTAAGGTTGAATTATGAAATGGTATTGCTCTAATGCAAGAGGACACATGCAAATGGATGACCCTTATTGATATGCAAAGGAGTATGACCTAGGTGAAACTTAACCTTGGTAATTGACAATGAATTTGCAAAATGCAAACCTAGGATGAACCTAAATCTAAGTGACATGAATGTTGAGACAAGATTTTGAAAAATGTTTGACAACCATGTTTGAAGGTGTTTTGAACTTTGTTGAATGAAATACTCTTGTGTTTAACCTTGTTTTGAATCAATTTTGTCTTGGTTTTGAAATGAGACACAACTCAACTTTTGACAAGTAAAGAAGACAAGATATTTTAACTTAGACTCAAGACAATCATGCTCATTCACACATTTCTTATGGATGGCAAGGGCAGTAGGTACTTGAGAGGTAGACTCGTTATGGGATTCAAGGAGAATACATAGATGCTTGACCCCACGGGCTCCCCTCCACGACACTCACTTCTCAAGGTAGCCAAGCATCAGTCCCCATGGAAATCTCCCCATGGCGAACTTAGTATCTCTTCCAAGTATCTGAACTCCTCCTTCTCAAGCAACTAGAAGGATTTTGGCCTCTAAATACAAGGTGTTTAATAAGGATTTATGTTAAGCGCTACTCCTTGGTGTCACGCAAGTGTGATTGAGACATTAAGCCCACCAAGATACCAAAAAAATGTAGTCATGAAAGCATGATTTAGACCGTGAAGTCCTACTTAGATGTTGATATGAGAAAGAGTTCAATGGTCATCACTTCCCAAGTAACTGCAATTCCCACGTAACCCTTCCTTCAAATCTTTCGCCCATCGGGTATTTATTTATAGTGAGTTAGAATGCCAGGGTACTCTGGCTGTGCTCACTTTGGGTCATTCCCTTCTCATGATTGTCACTTGCTTGCAAAAGAAAGCAAATGGTCAGGAAGGCAGGCCCTCTAAAGGTAACGCACAATCCAAAACATGAGAATGGTATCAAAGATCTGGATTTTTGATCACCCTAAGAAGGATGAGAGCATACTCTCCTACTCCAATGTCAAACTCAAAAAAAAAAGAAAACAATGTTCATTCCATCCTACTTAGCAATCATACTAGGTGCCTAATTATGAATTACAAACACAAAGTTTAGTTGGAGTATAAGGCAACCTGCAAAATCACCAAGTCAGAAGTTTAATTTGTTTTGTCTTTGACTAGTGAACCTGCATAAAATGTGTTAGTAGTTTCATTTTTTGTCTTTGTCATGCGTAATGCCAAGGTTCTGCACAGAGAATCAGTACCAAAGAAAAACCAAAAAACAGAAACAGAATGCAAAACAAAGCAATGTGCAAGTAAAAACACTGCTTTTTACCTCTGTTTCTGGCCTTAAACAGGCGTAGAATGTCTCACACAGGTGCAGAATGTAGTAACACAGGCTCAGAATGCAGTAACACAGGCACATATCCCTTTGACACAGTTGCAAAAGTCCTTGACACAGGTGCATATTGCTTGACACAGGCTCAGAACTTTCCTACATAGGCGCAGAAGTGCCCAAAAAGCCCTGAATTACCCTGTTTCTTGGGTTTTTCACCTGCAAATCAACTCAAAAGAACTCAAAAGAATGGTTAGGGGGTTAGTTCATGTTGGGTTCACTAATTAATGTAGATTAGGAATTCAGAAATCATCAAAGCAAATAGCAAATTGGTCTAGCTCAATCACGAAAACTCAAATGCAGTGATTAATCCTAATTACTTTCAATGAAAACATGAAGACAAGACATTCAAAATGAAATCTAAGAAAACCAAATGCAGATGTCTCCTTCATGCGGCTCCATTGTCCTTCTTTCTCCTTCAAATTGCTTTGTTTTGTGGATCTCACCTTCAAGTGCATAAGCCTAATGTGAAAGCAAGATTGACGAGACGAGATGACAACATAAGGATACTAGAAGCGTGATTGATTTGACCAGGGACTTTGATTGAAGAAATTCATCCAATTTATAGGCAAATTGGAGAAAAGACAAGATTAACATGAGGCGATTCAAATGGAAATTTCAAATCAAGAATAGCAAAATTATGACAAGTGTATGACAAATTGCTATGCAAGGATTTATGACAATTTATGACAATTTATGACAAATTGCTATGCAAGAATTTATGACAAGTTTTTGAAATAGAAATAGACATTAGAAGTAATTAGAAAATTAGGTTAGAAATGATGACTTGGAATTTAGGAAATTGATGAAAATTAGGTAAATTAATTAATAATTTCTCATTCATTAATTAATTTACAAAAATAGGAGAAATTAATTAGCCAATTAATAAACATTTAATTGTTACAAGAAGACTTAGGATAAATAAATAAATCATTTATCCTAAAGAGAAAATAGAGAGAAAATGACAAACAAGGTTAAATGAATAAATCATGAAACCCTAGAAGATAAATTAGAAATGCAAGGACGACAATTAGGTCTTGATGTAAGATTGATTTGATGTCGATTCGATCATGATTTTGAATTGATAAATGATTCATACTGATAAGTGATTTGATTGATAAATGCACCAATTGACGAGGAACAATGACTAATTGATCCAAATTGATATGATTGAGAAGGACGATGATCGATGACAAATCGATCGCAAAATGACAAGATTGACAAGTTGATAAGGATCGACCAAAATCATGACTGAAAATTGTTATCAATAAGACCTAATTCAAAAGCAAGAAAAATGAGGTATGCAGAAGAAGGACTCGATGCTCGCAAACGATAAAGACCAAGTGCGCAACATGGAAGAAATGTTAATGCAACGCAAAAACCCTAAAATAAGGCAATGTGCAAATGTTAAAGTCTGACTCCACAAGTGTTGACCATTTTTAGACGTCTACAAAGGTATCTCCTAAGCCATGTTCCCGTCACGACAACAGACCCTATTGGGTACTCAGAACCCTCTCCATCAATGATTGTGGTTGTCAATTTTCTTTTAGGCTCAACACAATGACACAAATAGTAGTTTGTTCCTTCTTCATTGTTCTCTTCTGCAACAACTTCATACACATCACTTGCATACCTTCTTGTCCCATTGTTCTTATGTCATGCAATTTCTTCATACGATGCCTTTGTCTTTCCTTTTTAGCCTCTCGTTGTTCCATCGTTCCTCACTTGTTCCTTCCCATGGTTGATATCAGTTGTCCTAAAGAGAATCATATTACATATATGTAAACAAAAGTTCATAAACAAGCTAATAACCATAAATATGCATCTTATGATTTTTTTTTTGAATCAAAACTATTAAATAATCACAATAATATTGACAAAACTAATAAGAACAACAATTCAATCATTTGAAATCATGCAAAAACAAAAAAATCACTTCTATGAATAAAACAGTGACATAAGTGTAGACACAGTTGCAGTGGGGCCTTCAATGACCTCAAAAACTTCTTTTGAGGTCATTGAGGCTCTTGGGCAAATAAAACCATGTCTAAGTACCGCGTATGTGGTATATTAATAACCATATACACACTATTTTTCCCTAAAATATTGGAAAGCCCAACATTATTTTTTTCACCCTGTATGCACTTACAACTCATAAATATCATGTACATACTCCTAGGCCTTAAAAATATTATGGCTAGGTAGGGAATTAATAGGCTCAGTACCCTGTGCATGCTATTTGTAGTAAAGAAAATGTGAAGGAAAAGGGAGGGAGGGAGATGGAGAGGGGGAGAGAGGGATAGGGAAAGAGAGAGAGGGGGGGAGAGGGAGAGAGAGAGAGGGAGAGAGGTAGAGAGAGAGGGGGAGAGAGGGAGAGAGAGAGAGTGGGGAGGGAGAGAAGAAGAGAGAGCAATGGTGTATGGAGAGAGAGAGAGAGAGAGAGAGAGAGATGGGGTATGGAGGAAGGGAGAAGGGGGGAGAGGGAGAGAGGTAGATGGATGGAGAGAGAGAGATAGAGAGAGAGAGAGGAGAGAGGGAGAGAGGGAGAGAGAGGGTTTTGTACATTGAGTCAAATGCTAAGTCTATCAAGGAAATCATAGCCTCTCGAGCTCAAACTATGAACCTTGGGATTATTAGGTCTACTATTCATCCAAATGGTGACCACTACATGGTAGACCTAATTGCAATAAACCAATATAAAGTAAGGGAGATAAAGGGGGTAGGGAGAGAGAAAGAGTGGGGAGGGAGAGAAGAAGAGAGAGAGGGATGGGGTATGGAGGAAGGGAGAAGGGGAGATAGGGAGAGAGAGGTAGAGGGAGGGAGAGTGAGAGAGGTAGACAATACACATGTGTGTATATATACTTAATATTATATATTATATAAAATATAAAATATATTATATATTATTATATACATATATATATATATATTATATATTATATGTATATACACATATTATATATACAATATCATATTATACATATTATACACACTCCCAAATTTAAAATAAAAGTAGCATGTACGCATTGTTTTAGCTTTATTACCGCGTACACTGTTTATAGTAAAGATAACACATATGTGCTTCTTATACCATAGGTACCCCGTACATGCTTTTGACTATTTAGGCTTGGAAATAGGCCTGGATGACAAAGCTACGGATTGGAAGTTTGATTTCCATCCATTTCCCTCCTTTTTGACATGTTTTATTTTATCAACTTGGTTTCTCGACTTTGTCATCACCAAGCTTACACTTCATCAAGTCGGTATTTCTAAAATTGCCACCATATTTTCACCCATCTTCTAAGCTTTCTAACCATATAATTTTTTTTTTAATTTGAACAACAATAACATAATATTATTGAATTTCTTTTACTAGTCTCCATAGTTCTCATAGACATATATGTACCATTTTTTTAATAACTTTTGATCTAATAATCCAAATTTTAAAAAATATATATATTATTGTAGTGCACTTGATTCTTTACAATTTAAAAAAAAAAATGTATTTTTTCAATTTTTTTAATGCAAGTTATTCTTTGCACACGAACAGGTACCTAATTTTGCAGGATGTGCTTGATTCGAAAAATCATTAAAAACAAAATACTCAACAAAAAATTACAAAAAAATACACAACTTATAGTGCTCACTCTTAACTATCTTTGTTCCAAAGGATTTGTCAAAATACTAAATCTAACTATGACTTTTTTGATGCACACGTCAGACACTATGTTATAATTTTTAGAAAAAATTAGGGTCTATTTTCGATGCGCGAAGGATTTGACCCTCTTAATCTTATCCAATTTTGAAAAAGTTTAGTATTTTGGAAACTAGATTTAGAGTACTACAATATTTGTTCTTTGATTATCTTCATATCTTGAGTGGATAACTTTCAAATTTTGCCTCCAAGTTCAGTTTCACCTGATTTCTGAAAAAAAGTGTCCACTTATACCCCCGTTTTTGACCACCATCTTTGTGCACTTAACCACATGACATAACATGTATCTAAATTAAATTCCCAAATGCTCAAATCCATGGTAAATCATGCCAAGAACAACCACAACATGCTACACCACCAGAAATACCACATAGCACGAAGAACATCACTGATTCATGAAAACCACCAAAAAACTCACACAACGATCAATGTGGATCATCAAAACAAATAGGACACAATTAGGAAACACCAGAAAGAACATTAGAATCATCAAAAATAGTTGCACCAACACCACTTATCAAATCTTCATCTATCAATGTCTAAAAGCTCACGAACACAACCAATCAGCAATTGTCATGAAGAAAGATAACTTGTGGAGCACCAAATCATGATCAATTTGGAATGAAGATACACAAGAAAATCCCAAAAAATATCCCAAAATCTTAGCACAATATCTAATCACACTGGAATATACCCTAGGAAATACTAAACTCTACAAAATAGTGATCATCAAAACAAAATTGCAAAACTGGATCATAAGATCTTCCCAGTTTGCAAACACCAGAGAAAATCACAAGAATATGTTGACATAAATGACAATAACATATCATAGAAGTAGCAATGTCCAACAATCTCCAATAATCTCCCCCTTTGGTATTGATGGCAACATATGAATTTTTAAAACAATCAATGCAAAGAAGGAAGATATCTCCAACAAAGTCCCCCTAATATCAAGACAAACAGCAATGCCAAAGATCTCAAAATAGAAAACTAAAATCTCTATCCCAATACCAAAATATAAATCTCAGGAATTTCTCCCTCTAAAACATAGATTACTCCACCTAAGGAGCATGATGCAAGAGCATCCTCGGTTCTTAGCAATCTTGCATCAACCAGAAATATTTCTTTTTTGTTTGTTTTTTTCTTTTGTAGTTTCAACATTTCTTTCTGTATTCTCTTGCATTGGCTCACCAGATCTTGTGGAGCTGGATTTTGCTTGAAGACATGATCATCTTCCTTATTCCTAAACTGTGGAGTGTTTTGATCATTTTCTAGCAAGTTATCAATTCTAGATCCCGAGACTATTTTTTGGCATTGGAACCACTTGGACCTATTTGCATTGGTGAAACTACCAGATCCTTTCTGTAGCTTGTGGAGCCCATTTTATTGATTTCAATGTTCCTTGGCATGTGGCTGACCTTCCCTTTAATTCGCACATCATCCTTTGGATTTTCTAGAGGAATCTCTTTTTCAGAGGCTAACATGTTGGTTTTACACATTTGATCTTGTTCTTCGGAATTTGTTCCCTTTTGGGCCGAACAGATCCCCTTGGATTGTATAAATCATTGTAATAGAGCTTAAGAATTCATTCTAGGGAAGTAAGATAAAACATAGAGGATAGATCTTATATTTAGAGGTCCAAAGTTAACCTGTTCTGTAATTGATTATCTATGTGGCATGTGAGAGGCAAATCTTGTAATCGGGATGTTACTGGTTGCTTGTAAACATTTTTCATGATCTAATATATTTCATTTTGCATTGGGTCCATCATATCCTCTTGTTTATATTGTGTTTAATCTTGCTTCCTAGTCTGGATTGATCTCTTTGAGGTCCCTCCTAACCAATGACTGCACCAAGTGGTATCAGAGTGAGATTTTGTTCTGGAGATTGCGTTGTCCTGAAAATTTTGTTGTAGGGTGGCGGACTGTGGATCTGATCTGCAACTGCAAAGGACTGGAGTGAAGATGGCATGAAGAGGAAATAGGAATGGTGGAGTGCATGGAAATGCAAACCCTACTGTGATGGAAATGTTGCAAGGAATTACAACCCGGTTGGAAGCCATTGAGATAGACTAGAGAAGAGACCGACATATTGAAGATGTGAGTGAAGATGAAGAAGAAGCATCGATAGAATAAGTAGCAAATCCACTAGCGATCGATCCAAAAGAAGAAAGGTTCTTGAGGGTTTTCAGTAGAGTGAACACTAAACCACATTTTACCCCACTAGAGTATGATGGAAAGTTGGATTTAAATGAATTAATGGATTGGATCTTGGAGATGGAGAAATATTTTGATTTTGAGACCACTGCAGAACAAAGAAAGGTGAAATATGCCTGTACCCGGTTGAACGGTCATGCATCTCTTTGGTCAGAACATTTGTAGGTTGATATATAGAAAAGAGGTAAAGAGAAGATACAATCATGGGAGCGAATGGTTGCTAAGTTAAAATCAAAATTTATGCCAGCTGATTATCAAGTGAACCTATTTTGCAAGTTACAAAATTTGAAGTAGAAATAATCTAGTGTGAAGGAGTATACTGAAGAATCCTACAAGTTGAATATCAGATCTGGGCATGTCAATGAAGAGGTTGAATAAGTTGTGAGCTATTTGAATGGATCACAGATGTGTATACAAGATGAACTCAGTTTGATCAAATTTCAGAGTGTTGAGGAAGCTTACCAGTATGCCCTGAAAGAAAAAGAGAAGTTGAACAAAAGACATGAGTAGAGACAAAGAGGTAGAGGCGGAAGATTTTACAAAATGGAGGAAGAGGAACCCGTATGGATCAGAACAAGGACAAGGAATTAAGCAAAGAAGGTAATTCATACTAGGAGAATGAAAATAATTTCTATTGAAGGAGAGAACTTGATGGTTACTAGAATGAGAGTTTTGAAAAGATGATAGAAGCCAAGATAAGAGAGTGTTTAGAGACACTTACTTTAAGTGTGGAGAAGGACATCGTTCTTTTGAATCTAAGAAGACAAAGAATATTGGGAGAAAAATGTTGATGGAGGAAAGCCCCACCAGATCAGCTAACAAACCAAAAGATGGAGAATTATTGATGATGAGGAGAGCCTTATATCATACCAGAGGAGATGAAGAGCCCTTGCAGAGGCAAAATTTGTTCAAGACCAGATGTAAGGTATCTAGTAAGTGTTGTAAAGTTGTTATTGATAGTGGTAGTTCAGATAACCTTGTTTTAGAGGAAATGGTGACTAAGTTGAATTTGAAAAGATTGAAACACCCTAAGCCATATTAGATAGCATGGATTCAGGATGATCATAAGTTGTTAGTAAGTGAGAAATGTTTGGTGAAATTGAAAATTGGGAATTATCATGATGAAATCTTGTGTGATATTATGCCTTTGGATATTTGTCACATTTTTTTGGGTAGACCTTGGCAGTTTGATAGACAGGCAATACATGATGGGAGAAAGAACATATACACTATTGTAGCAAATGGGATGAAACAAACCTTGTTACCGTTGGAGGAGCCTTTGAAGAGTGAAGTCTATATGAATGCTAGAATCTGTTTGGTGGATGGAAGGAAAATCCTAGATGGAATGAGACATGAGAATGTGTGTTATTCCTTAGTTCCTCAGAAGATTGAGAACCTAGAGCACGAAGAACAACTGGAAGAGAAAAGGAGTTACTAACAAAGTATGAAGACATCATTTCAGGTAATGTGCCTAATGGATTACCACCTATGAGGAATATCAGTCATTGCATGGACGTGATTCCTTGAGCGAGTTTACCTAACAAAACTGCACACCAGATGACATTAACAAAGAATGAAGAGTTGAATAGAAAAGTGTAGGAATTGCTAAAGAAAGGTTTGATAAGAGAAAATCTAAGTCCTTGTGTAGCCCTAGTAGTATTAGCACCTAAGAAGAATGGAGAATGGAGGATGTGTACTGATTCTAAAGAAATAAACAAGATCACTATGAACTATCAGTTTCCTTTACCTAGGATGGATGACATAATGGACTATTTCAGTGGAGCCAAATACTACACAAAGATAGACTTGAAGAGTGGATATCATCGGATCATAATCAAAGAGGGAGATGAGCGGAAGACAACATTCAAGACAAATGAAGGATTGTATGAATGGCTGGTGATGCCTTTCATGAGGAATTTGGTGATGCCTATCATAGAAGTGGGAAATCTAACAAAGTTGCTGATGCATTAAGTAGAAGGAGGAATTTGCTGACAGAAATGACAGTGACAGTACTAGGATTTGAGGAATTGAAGACCTTGTATGATGATGACCTAGATTTTGCAGAAACTTGGAGAGCATGTAGAGAATTGGTTATGGTGGATAGAATAAAATGGTTAGATTATTTCATTCAGGAGGATGGGATGTTATTAAGAGGAGTTTAGTTGTGTATACCCAAGGGTTTGATGAGGGAGAATCTAATAAAGGAAAAATAAAAAATATAGTCGAGGATTAGCTAGATGCTTTGGTGTTGATAAATCAGTAGCATTGGTTAGTGAACATTACTTTTGGCCATAGATTCATAAGGATGTTAGGAAATTCATGCATAGATATAGAGTTTGTCAAGTTGCAAAAGGTAGTAGTCAGAATATGGGATTGTATAAGACTTTGACAATACCGAAGAGACCTTAGGAAGACATAATCATGGATTTCATACTTGGATTGCCTAAGACATAGATAGGAAATGATTCTATATTTGTGGTGGTAGATAGATTCTTGAATATGGCTCATCTCATACCTTGTAATAAGACATCAGATGTAGTGCATATAGCCAACCTATTTTTCAAGGAAGTAGTAAGATTGCATGGATTACCTAAGAGCATAGTTTAAGATAGAGATACTAAGTTTGTTGGTTATATTTGGAGAACACTTTGGAAGAAGATGAAGACAGATTTGAAATTTAGTTCTACTTTTCACCCATAGACTAATGGATAGACAAAGGTAGTAAACTAGAGCTTGGGAAATTTGTTGAGGTGCTTGGTTGGAGAGAAAACCAGAAGTTGGGATTTGATTCTTACACAAGCAGAGTTTTCCTACAATAATTCAGTAAATAGAAGTATCAGAAGAACACCTTTTGAGATTGTTACCGGAGCACACCCTAGAGGTATATCCGAATTAAGAGATATCAATAATGAAGAAAAGAGGAGTGCAAAAGCAGAAGAGTTTATAGAACACATGACAACCTTACATATTCAGGATAAACAACATTTAGAAGATATGAACAAGTATAATGAAAAAAAAGATGAGAAGAGGAGACATAAGGAATTTGAAGTTGGCAATGAAGTGATAGTATATCTGAGAAAAGAAAGATTTCTAGTTGGAACCTATAACAAGTTAAAGATGAGGAAGTTTGGACCTTGCAAGATCTTGAGGAAATTCACTTCCGGAAATGCATATGAAGTGGAGCTACTGGACATCTTGAGTATTTCACCCATATTCAACATTGTAGATTTATATTAGTCTCATGAATCAAAATTCAGTAAAGATAGTATTGCAGACTTGGAGAAACAGTTGCCCTAGAAGAAACCAAATTAGATTGAAGACATTTTGGATAGTAGGATTGAGCGTAGTACCTGAAGTAGTTAGTACAAGGAGTATCTTGTGAAATGGAAAGACAAACCAGTTGAAAACTCATCTTGGATTTCTCAGGAAGAGGTGGACCACCTTGCTTTTCCTCTAACCCCAGCAAAGTAAGGGACTCACTTTTTCAACAACCCCAGATGTCTGATGCAGGAGAATCCTTGGGTCTTGGCAATCTTGCATCAACCAAAAATATTTCTTTTCTTTGTGTTTTCTATTTTGAAGTTGCAACATTTCTTTCTGTATTCTCTTGCATTGGCTCACTGGATCTTGTGGAGCTATAGTTTTATTGAGGACATGATCATCTTCCTTATTCCTAAACCATGGAGCATTTGGATCATTTTTTGGTAAGTTATTGATTCCGGATTCTGAGATAGTCTTCTGGCATCAAAACCGCTTGGACCTATATGCATTGTTGAATCTACCGAATCCTTTTCATAACTTGTGGAGCCCAGTTCATTGATCCTAATGTTCCTTGGCATGTGGTTGACCTTCCCTTTGATCTGCACATCATCCTTTATATTTTCTAGAGGAATCTGTTTGTCGGAGGTTGACCTGTTGGTTTTACACATTAGATCTTGTTCTTGAGTATTTGTTCCCTTTTGGGCTGATAGGATCCCCTTGGATCATATAAATCATTGTAATATAGCTTTAGAATTCATTCTAGGGAAGTAATATAGAACATAGAGGATATATCTTAGATTTAGAGGTCCCGAGTTGACCTGTTCTATAATTGAGCATGTATGTGGCAGGCCAGTGAACTGAATCTTGTAACCCAGATGTTACCAGTTGCTTGTAATCAATTTTCATGATCTAATACATTCTATTGGATATTGTCTCCATCATATCCTCTTGTTTATGTTTTTTTTACTATTTCTGTCTAGTCTTGATTGATCTCTTTGAGGTCCCTCCTAATCGGTGACTACACCAAAGGAGCACCAACTCACCAATCTGGATAGAAAGATAAGGCTCTAAAGTCCACTGGATTGATGCAACTCAATGCATCTAGTTCTTATCAGGAGGGGTAGATAACCCTAACTTGTCTCTTAATTAGACAATTTTATCTGTATCAAAGGCTTAGTGAAAATATTAGCTATTTGTTCCTTTGTAGATACATACTCTAGCTTCACTTTCTCTTCACTGAATTGCCATCTCAAGTAATGATATTTGATTGACACATTCTTAGTCGTTTAATGTTGCACCAGATTTTTTGACATGTTAATACCACTGGAATTATCACAGTATATGACTATAGGCTCATCATTGATAACTCTGATATCCTTCAATATTTGCTTCATCCAAACTACTTGAGTGCAATTACTAGCAGTAGCAATGTACTCAACTTCAACAGTAGATAAGGATAGTAAATCTTGTTTCTTACTATCCCATGAGACCAGTTTCTTTCCCAAAAATAATGCTCCATTGGTAGTGCTCTTTCGGTCATCAACATCACCAGCCCAGTCAACATCAATCTAAGCACATAGCATGAAATCATTATTCATCGGATACCACAATCCATAATCCATAGTTCCCTTCAAGTATTTGAATATCTTTTTCATAGCAGTGACATGACTCTCTTTCAGATCAACTTGATATCTAGTAGTTATGCACACAACATGCATAATGTCTGACCTAGTCTGAGTAAGATTTGGCAATTCGCCAACCATAGATCTGTACAAACTCTGATTAGCTTTTGAATATTCATCATTCTTAGACAATTTACAACTAGTCATCATAGGAGTTCCAATCAGTTTGAAATCATCTAAACCAAACTTATTTAACAATTCCTTCACATACTTAGTTTAAAATATAAATATACCTTTTCCAGTCTTTCAAATCTGCAAACCTAAGAAAAATTTCATCTCACCAATCATAGACATCTTAAATTCTTTCTGCATATCATCATCTCCTCCAAAGATAATATCATCAACAAAGACTTCAACAATCAAGATGTTATCATTCTCAATTTTAAAGTACGGATTACTGTCAGTAGCACCTTTATTAAATACCAATTTTAATAAATACTTATCTAATCTAGCATACCAGGCTCTAAGGACTTTCTTCAATCCATAAAGGGCTTTCTTAAGTTTACATACCATGTCTCCATCATCTGATAATGAAAATCCATAAAGTTGCTCAATGTAGACTTCTTCCTTAAGATCAATATTCAAAAAGGAAGATTTGACATCCATCTGATATACCTCAAAATCTTTATAAGCAACATATGCAAGCACCAGTCTAATAGCTTCAAGTTTGGCCACCGAAGAAAAAGTCTCCTCATAATCAATTCCTTCTTTCTGTGAATATCCTTTGCAAACCAGTCTAGCTTTATTTCTGACAACTTCACCGACTTCATTCAATTTGTTCCTGAATACCCATTTAGTTCCAATAACATTCTTTGTTAGGATTCTGAAAGACATTGAGAGGGGGGTGAATCATTATCTAACTGGTTAATGGATTTTCTAAACTTATTAAATGAATTGCACGCCAAAATAGTGTACTGGTTAACCAGAAATAATGCAGTAAATAAGATCAATAACCACAACATAGAAATAACACCATAACACAATATTTTTAATGAGGAAACCCTGTGTGGGAAAATCTTTGGTGGGATTTGTGACTCACAATATTTGCTCACTGGCCAATAAATGAATATTACTTACAATAGGGGCCTGCACATGCAAGAAGGCCAACTACCTAAAGCTCACTACTTAAATACAAAAGGGAAGTCTCACAGACTTACAAAAATGGATTATGCAAATCCAGTATCATGTACTACTTTGGTTCAGCATCTGCTATGCCAAGTTCAGTACCAGTTTAAGCTCATACAACTTCCATAAACCTTATTCCAAAGTTTGCCTTAATATTCGCATCTACTTATTTCATTTCATACTTACTTACACAAATGATTTACAAGATCTCATACTTATATGAGTCCTATTACAATTCGCCTTGTCGGCTTTACAAAAATATTTTACAATTAAATACAAAATAAAATCCTGTCGGCTAGGGTGCCGGTAAACATCTTTGCCAGTGCCTATGCTGATGCCATAGGATTGTAAGGTTGCCATCAATGAAAATACCTTCAATCACCTACAATTTCTCATTGGAGTGTGCATTTTACAACAATCTCCCCCTTTGGCATTGATGGCAACACTCATGAGAAAAAGCCAAAATTGTATCCAAAAAGTGTTGTCCAAAAATCTTACCAAAACTGTCTACTCCAAAATTGTCTTACCAAAACTGTGCTCCCCTGAGAAGATGATCTCTTTAGTCATACATTAATTGTGTGCTCCTAACTCCTTTTTCTCATCCTCTACTACTCCCTCTTTGGCATCAATGACAAAGGCTGTCATTCAATGTGTCCTCATGTGTTATCTCCATACTCTCTATTGTCAATGGTGTATCAACAATTTGTGCCAGTGGAGTATCAGAAGGAGGTGGGGTTAAGTTGTTTGTTATCTTTATGCTTGGAGGTCCACCTACCTTACCTTTACCTTTATCCTTTTCCTTTTGATAAAATTTAAAAGTCTTTGGTCATTTAAGCTCTTCTTGTTTTTCCTTCTCAACAAAGAATATATCCTATTTATCTGTTGTCTCTTTAGATATCTCATTTATTCTGCTAGCCATTAATGCTACATGTTGGTGACCAGTTGAAAATACTATCTGGTTTGCCTCACTTATTAGTTCATCAATATCTTCTATTGAATTCACTGTGTGAACTACAAGTATTTTTTCTATCTTCATCTTTTTATCTAGTTCAACAATTGCTACTCTTCTTGCTTCTAACCTTCTATACAAGTCATTGGGTAAATCATCTACAACCTCAATCAAAAATTTCTTGTAGATATCCAAGTGTAGGATAACACTGTTTTCTATGCTTTCTTTTTCTTCATTTGAAAATGTGCTATACAACTTGCTAATGTTTGATAAGTTACCATCTTCAGTTATTTCATGTAGAAGATTGTCAAGTGGAGGGACAACTTGTTTTTCTTTCTTCTTTCATGGAGTCATCTTCTTTTCTGGAGGCCTAACTGCCCGTTGTTTCTATCTTGTTCTCTTAGGTGTAGGAGTGGGTACCAATGAAGGTTATCTTTTTCTTTGTACCCTTTTAAACTCTGTCGGTATTTCACTGTCAGAGGAGGTACCAACCGGTGAAAGATGTGTTTCTGGTTGTAATCCTTCTAAGTTGCTCTCCTTAATACTAGTTTTATTCAATATGTCTTCCTTGATTGCTTTTGCCTGCCTTTTTCCTTTTCTAACTATTTGTTCTATTTTCTTTATTCTTTTCTATGATTGAATTTTGCTTTCAATTGTTTCCGCATTTCCAAATACTTTTTCTGTTGGTTCTTTGGGGGCTTCTAGAAGGGCTTTTGCATAAGTTTCTACTATGTTCTCATCAGCCTCATATCTCATTTCTATAACCCAAACTGTCCTCGAAACCATTGCCTCCATCCAGATTTCATCTTTCTTTATGACAAAGCATATTTCCTTTTGATACTTATCAACTATAGCTTGAGATAGCCTTATCTTGGTTTTCATCCTAGCCTTTAGTGCCTGAAAAATGTTCATTTATGTTCTTCTCCCTATCATCTCCCATGTGGTTTAGAATATCCTGAAGTTGTTTTCCTACCGGTATGTCAAATCTAAAATCCTTTCTACTAATACCAGGAACTTCCTTGGTGATTTATAGCAATAAGCATACAAGTAAGTTGCCAAATCTGAATGTCCCTTTCTTATCCCCTTTGATTTTCTTCAGATTGTCTATTATCTCATCTTTTAACCATTCTTATATGTCAATCTTTGCATTGTTGTGTACCATGTCATAAGCATTTTTGATATATAAGCTAGAAACATAGTTTAATCTGTTGGCATGTGTAGCCTTGTATCCAAGAATCATGCTAATGAATTTTACATTGATATCCTTTACATCGTTGACTCAAGGATCTTTTGTCAAAGGTTGCACCGGTTAGGGTTATTACAGTGTCATTTGGAACCTTTTTAGTTTTGTCAGGCCTGCTACCGGTGGAAGGTAAGCCTGTCACTACCCTAATTGCCTCTTTTGTTATTTTGTGAATGGAATCCAACCAAAAGAACTCCCCATGTAATCTACTTAACACAATCCTTATAACATCCTTTGGAAAATCAGGGATACTAAGAATCTTCACAAAACCTAGGGTTTCAACTATCTTATGTTCCGGTTTCACATTTGCATTAACATCACAAATTACTATTCTATACATGTTCATTATCTCTTCAGCTCCTAGTTCTTCAATATGACAATGTATGTAAATTCTAGGATCCTCAGCATATACAATTCCTTTGGGTATTTTTGAAAATGCTCCTAGGGTATCATCTTTCTTCGCAATTTCGGGAATAATTTTAAATATGGGCCTAGTGCATTTGATCACTTCAATTATAGTACGATTTGCAATGAATTCAAGTGCAAAGGAGGAAGCCATTGTATAAATACCTTAATCTGCCTTTAAGTTTGAATGCTTGAATGATTTGCTTCACTTCTCGCTATGGATGCCTTCACTCAGGATTTTCACGCTCTAAGGAAATTTGAATGATCGGTGAATGAAAAAGAGCCAAAAACACTTGCTTTATAATGTCATTTCCTTCAACTACCACATTAAATGCTTGCCAGTTAAGTGAAACCTAACACATCTACCGATAAAGAAGTAATTCAACTTCTCACCATCAACCGAGGGTAAATTAGCATGTTTTTCAATTTGTTGCCATACCCCCAAAAATGTTTCTTTCCAGTTAGATGAAGAATCTCCTGCTGGTGGAGTGATACTATGTTCTACCGGTGAAGGAATAGCTTCATTAACATTTTGATCTGACTTTCTAATCCATTGTTTTGAGAATTCTTGTTTTACCTCTTCAACCTTCTCTTTACCTTTCAAACTGGGTCCTTTGTTATTGATGCCTTACTTCTACAAAATTTTGCAATATGTCCAATCTTGTTACAAGCATAACAAGTCTTATTGTTTTTCTAAATAGCTTTTCCATATCCTATGTCAGTATGTGTTCTGGATTGATTAAATAAGTGTCCAAATCTTCCACAAACATAACATCTTACATTCATTCTGTAATTATTTGAATTATGGCCAACTTTGTTTTTAGAACATTGATCGGTGGTTGCATTGGTGTTCTGATAATTTCTAGATCTACACTGATTTGCTCTATGACCATACTTGTTATAGTTAAAGCATTTTCCATTGGAATTGTAGGCATTAGGTTGTCTTACCAGTTTACTGTGCTCATGATTGTTTGCAATACCGGAGCTTTCACCAACTTCAAAGCCGAGACCATTAGTATCTCCATTAGGTTTGTGATTTTTCAGCATGTCATCAAGTTCTTCTGAACTTTTCTTGAATTTCTCTTTGTGTTGGTTTGCAGTAGCCTGATGAATAATGATGAAAAATAAATAGCCAACAAATACTGAGAGGGGGGGGTGAATCAGTATAGACAAAAACTTCTTTAACAACTCAAACTGCAAATACTACACTAATTGGTAAACAATATCATCGATCTAAATCAAGGCACTACCGGTAACACATAGTATGACCGTAAAAGACATAAACTAGTTCATCTAGATCATCTTCAGACCTAACATCTCATCTCAACTTCACCCATATGCTTAAGCAAGTAAAACATCAGAAATACAATGACCATTGGATCAGCTTGCATTACTGCTTAACAGAAAATACTAAAACATCACATGAAAAATCATCACACATAACACACTAATTTTTCACATGGAAACCCAACTAGGAAAAACCACGGTGGGGATGAATACCCACAAGTTGTTCTTGAACTCTTCTAAAGTTTGCTCTATTAGGAGCCTAGTCCGGTTAAAGACTTTACAATAGGTTCTCCTAGGAACCAGTCCTGCTAGGGATCACCCGATTAAGGGATGGCTAAATACTCAGTTAGAGGTTAAAACCCTGTTAAAGGTTACCTTGTCAGAGGATTTAAAAAACTCAACGATTTTGAGTCACCTTGTTAAAAGATTTACAGAAAGTCTGTTAAAGCTACCCGGTAAAGGGATTTTCCATCTATTGAAATGGTTAGAAGTCAATAGGTAATACACTGATCTGATAACAGCACTTAATGCCAAGGAAGATCTGCTTCAGTTCCTTTACATCTGCAATCACACTCTGTAGATCTCTACTCACTGCTCCGGTTTGGTAAGAATCTCTTCACACACATTCATTTGCCAACAACTTCAAATGAGAATCATCATTGACCTTATAGACAATGATTAGGTCAGTAGCCAAAACCTAAAACCCTAAGCATATAGGTTATCAATACAATCGGTCCAATCCTGACCATTTAATCACATTACATAGTGTAAAACAATCTTGAACAAATCTCAAGACATTCTCCATCATTTGTTTTTCACCACTTCTGGAAGCTGATAACCCATCATGCGCTCTCCACTATTTACTAAGATTTTGCACATTCCTGAGGTAGATAGAATCAATCTTCTTCATGTAAGATCCTCAAGGAAATTCTTCATGTGCACAAGGATGATGTGGAAACACGATCTAATCTTCATTTCAATGCTAACTCATCATAGGATGTCATCAGTCGAATCATATTGACTTGGAATGCATCAACCAAAAACCCTAAAGCTGAGACTACCAACTGATAGGCATATCAAATAAAACCCCGATACAAACTTTGCATATACTGGTTCACATTCCAACATACTGGTTCACCTTTTCGCATATACCAGTTCATACCATCATACCGGTTCACTTCATTCAATCATACTAATTCACTTGCCGGTTTGCTTACTTCAATATACCATTTCATACCTCATCATATTGACATCAATGACAACATACAATCCTATCATGTCATCAAACTCTGCACATATACCAACAATCTCCTCCTTTGGCATTGATGGCAATACACAAAGATATCTCTACATCTTCCATATAATATGTCTTCAATACTATAGATATCTTCTCTACTTCACATCTTCTCCCCCTTTGACAACAATGCCAAAGTGGAGGTACAAGCATCCATGATCTACTATGTTTCCCCCCCTGAGGAGTAGCATCCTTCAACACACCAATCCTAAAAATATTTGACAATGCAATACCTAACTGATGTGGAGCATATACCTTTAGTTCACCTCTTGAAGGGGTAGCACCCCTAATTCACCTCTTAAATAGGTAAATGTAGCCTTTGGTAGAGGCTTGGTGAATATATCTGCTAACTGCTCTTTATTGGAGACATGTTCCAATACAACCTCTTTGTTCTAAACTTTCTCCCTCAAGAAATGATGCTTGAGCTTAAAATTCTTGGTTCTAGCATGTAATATCCAATTCTTGGAAATATTAATTGCACTTGTGTTGTCATAAAATATACTCACCGGTTTAGATACACGGACTTTGAAACCACTTAATACATGCTTCATCCAAATTGTCTGAGTATAGTTCATAAATGCTACTACATATTTTGCTTTTGTTGTGGACTGAGAGATACAACTCTGCTTTTTGCTCATCCATGATACTAGTCTACCACTGAGAAAGAATGCACCACCGGTTGTGCTCTTCCAGTTGTCCACATTACCAGCCCAATCAGCATCAGTAAACACTTTGAGATTGAAATCATTACTATATGGATACCACAATCCATAATCTATAGTTCCATTTACATATTTAAGAATCCGCTTGACTGCTACCAAGTGGGATTCTCTTGGACTTTTCTGAAAATGTGCAGCAATGCCCACTGCATGTGCTATGTATGGTCTTCTATGTACTACATAGTGAAAATTACCAATCATTGACCGGTATTCCTTCTCATTCACCAATGCTGAGTCATCTTCTTTTGACAATTTACAACCGGTCATCACCGGTGTACCAACTAGTTTGTTGTCTTCCATGCCAAAGGTCTTCAACATCTCTTTGACATACTTGGACTAAGTGATAAAGATACCATCTTTCATTTGTTGAATCTATAGTCCAATGAAGAACTTAATCTCTCTGATTAGTGACATCTCAAATTCCTCCTTCATTTCATCTGCAAATGCATGGCTCATCTTGTCATCTCCACCAAATATTATGTCATCAACAAACACTTCACATATCAAAATCCGATCTCCTTCTGACTTCAGATAGATATTGTTGTCTTCACTTGTTCTTTTAAATCTAATCTTCACAAGATGGGAGTGTAAACGTTCATACCATGCTCTAGGTGCTTGCTTCAATCCATACAAGGCTTTATGTATCCTACACACCATATCACTGTCTTTTGATAGGGCAAACCCATCTGGTTGCTCTATATACACTTCTTCTTCAAGTATTCCTTTTAGGAATGTAGATTTCACATCCATCTGATACACTTTGAATCCCTTGAAGGCTGCATATGCAAGAAGCATTCAAACTCCTTCTAATCTAGCTACTGGAGCAAAGGTTTCTCCATAGTCTTCTCCTTCTTCTTGAGCATACCCCTTACATACCAATCTTGTTTTGTTTCTTACCACTGTGCCATCTTCATTCAGCTTGTTTCTAAAAACCCATTTGGTGCCACTAACATTTTTTATGCTCAGGTCTGGGTACCAAAGACCATGTACCATAGTTTTCTATTTGGTCAAGTTCCTCTTCCATAGCCTTAATCCAGTCTTCATCTTTGTGTGCCTCTTTAAATGTTTTGGGCTCAAATAAAAAATTATGCAAGAATTTTCTCTGACATTTCTTCTTGTAAGAATTCCTGCATCCTTATCTCCTATGATTTGCTTTGGATCGTGATGCAACTTTACATACCTAGGAGTGATCTTGGCTGATTCCTCTTGCTTTTCCTCTTCATCCTCATCTTTATCTTCATCTACATCAGCATCTACTGGTGTAGGAGCATTGATTAGATAAGTGCCCAAATCTTCCACAAATATAACATCTCACATTCATTCTGCAATTTTTTGAATTATGACCAACTTTGTTGCATTTGGAACATTGACCGGTGGGTACATTAATGTTCTGATTAATTCTAGATCTACACTAATTTGCTATATGACCATACTTGTTACAGCTAAATTATTTCCCATTAAATTTGTAAGCATTAGGTTGTCTTACCGGTTTACTATGATCATGATTGTTTGCAGTACTAGAATTTATCCAACTTCAAATCCAAGTCCATTAGTATCTCCATTTGGTTTCTGACTTTTCAGCATATCATCAAGTTCCTCTAAACTTTTCTTGAATTTATCTTTGTGTTGATTACAGTAGCTAACTCTTTTTCCAAAATTCCTTTTTGTCTCATAAGTTCAGTTTTATCATGTTGCATGTGAATCAGATCTATCTTCAACATATCATTTTCATGACTGAGTCTTAGATTTTCATTTCCAGCATCATTGAGTCTCCTAGTCAAGTCATCTTCATTCTTCTTCATGTCTTCAATGTCTTTACAAAATCTCATAGTCATATCTTGCACTTCATTCTTCATATTACTATTTTCTTGTCTCAACTTGTTCACAAGTTCATTAGGAGTTTCCTTTTCATCATTGTCATTCTACATCTTCTCATGAAGTTCTTTTCGTTTATTTAGATGTATAGTAATATTCTCTTGAAGTCCTTGAATGAATTCCTGTGCAGTCCTTAGATCATCTTCAAGTTTGATATTCTTTAACTTCTCTAAATCATAGTCTACAAGAGCTCCTTCCAATTGTTTTCTTAAGTTCTCCATCTGTACCGATGTCAAAATATTCCTCAAGTTGATAGGCTTTTGAAAATAGAGGACCAGGCTCTGATACCAATTCTTCGGATTAATGATAGTCCCAAAGATACTGAGAGGGGGAGGTGAATCAGTATCTAACCAGTTGATAGAATATTTAACCTTATTAAGAACTTTGCATTCCAAAATAGTGTACCGATAAATAAGAATTAATGTAGTAAACAGGAACAATAAAGACAACATAGAAAACACACCATAACAAAAGATGTTTAACGGGGAAACCCGATGTGTGAAAAACCTCGGTGGGATTTGTGACCCACAATATTCACTCACTGACCAATGAATAAATATTATTTACAATGAGGGGTCTGCACATGCAGGAAGGCCAATGACCTAGAGCTCATTGCTCAATAAGAGTCACATTGACTACAAATGTGGATTATGAAATCCAATACAATGTACTGCTTCAAATCAACATCAACTATGCTAGGTTCAATACCGGTTTAAGCTCATTCTATAACCAAAACTTTCACTGCCACTTATATCACCTTATACATAATTCATACTTCCATTCATACTCCCTTTCTTACTCAAAATGACCTATAAGATCTCATACATATATATGAGTCTTTTACAATATGTCATGTCGACTTTACAAAAGATAATTACATTAAATACAATAAACAAAAGTTTATTCCTGTCGCCTGGGGTGCTAGTATGCATTGTTGCCACTATCAGTGAAGTGTCTGACGGTGTATGTAGATGTCTATGTCAGTGCTGGTGCCTACCAGTGGCTTACCAGATGGATGCCAGAAGGTTGCCAGATGGTTGCCATCAATGACAACATCAACTATTCTCATAAGAGTGTAGAATGCCAACACTTAGATGTTTTTCCATCTAGTGTTGCCATGAATGCCAAAGGGGGAGATTGTTGGTATTATGGATGACTTCATCATGTGTTGCATTGTATTTGTCATTGATGTCAACACTTATCTATCTGGAGATCTGCATTGTTGATTTGGCACTCTGGTTATATTGGTTTGTTGTTGAACCGACACATTGTGGTCCCGACATGGATATTGGCTTATGCACAGTCATTGGTATATGCTTCACTAGAAGCTCAGGAAGTTGATTATGACTTTTTATCATCTGGAGATCATTTGGTTATGTTGAAGACATGGATTGGATGTTTACATTTTGTGTTTTTATTATTGGACTAATCGGGTTCACATATTTTCCTTAACTGGTAGATTAGTCTAGGTTATGGACTGGTACAAGATATCATGTTCCAAATCAGCATGAAACATTTTGGAAATGGTTTATTGATTCAATAACATGTAAATGTATTGAGAAGACATATTGTATTGCATCAAGACTTATTTTGTAATTGTAATCTTTAGTGAGCCGACCTAATGGTGAGGTCTTAGGTTTTGTATAAATATTTGTAAGATCTTATTGAAGATCATGTTGTGAGTGTGTACAAATATTGAAGATCATTGTGAAGAGAGAAAATAAGAAAATCCTTGTGTGAATCATGTAGATATTATCTAAAGGTGTTTGGCACTCATGGTCAGAGCTTAAACCGGTACTAAATCCAATATTGCAAATGCTATTTTGAAGCAGTACATTGTTATTGGATTTAACCATCCAATTGTAGTTAGTGTGACTCCTATTTTGTGATTGAGTAGTGAGCTCTAGGTGGTTGGCCTTTCAGCATGTGATAACTCAATGATGAATGGATAGTACCAAACCGGTACTGAGAGGGGGGGGTGAATCAGTAGAGACAAAAACACAATCTTAAACCGGTTTGTCAGTAGACATTGTGCATTGACCGACAAACAGTAACACCGGTCTTTAAATAGAGTTCAACTGACAAAACCCAGAATAAATGAGACAAGCATAAACCGGTTGACACTTATCTTCTCATACAATCTAACACTTCATTTCCATTTCACCCTAGTGCATGAACAGGTAATCTACCATTAAAGATATACATATAACAGCTAGATCAACATGATTCACCGCTTGACAAAAAACAACATAGCATCACATATGACACACATATTTTTCACGTGAAAACCCAACTGGGAAAAACCACGGTGGGGATGAAAACCCATAAGCTTATTTTTGAACTCTTTAGAAGTCTGCTCTATTAGGAGCCTTGTTCAGTTAAAAACTGATACAATAAGTTCTGTTAGGAGCTGATCCTGTTAGGGATCACCCGGTTAAGGGATGGCTAGAATACCCGGTTAAGGGTTAAACCCTATTAAAGGTTACCTTGTTAGAGGATTTCAAGAACTCAATGGTTTTGAGTCACCCTGTTAGAGGATTTACAGCTCGCCGGTTAAAGCTACCCTGTTAAGGGATTTTCCAACTATTGAGGTGGTTAGAGATCAACAGGTATTACAATGATTTGGTAACAACACTCAATGCCAATGCAGATCCACTTTAGCTCCTCTTCACCTTCTGCACTTACACTCTGCAGGTATCACTTCTCTCCTCTGGTCTGGCAAGAATCACTTATCTCTTCTCTTGGATACACACACACAACTTTTGCCAACAACCTCAGAAAGAAACACAACATAGACCTTATAGGAAAACAGATACGTTGGTAGCATAAACCCTAAACCCTAAACCTGTTAGGTTAAGGAATTCAAACAGTTCAATCCTGACCATTGAGCACATTGCATTAAATGCAACAGTCTTGATCCAATCTCAAGATGTTCTCCATCATTCATTTTCCACCAATTTCATGGTGGCTACTAACCCATCACGCATTATCACTATTTATAGACTTTGCACATTCCTGAGGTAGATGGGAACAATATTCTTCATGCAAGATCCTTCACGCACACAAGGCTGGTGTAGCAACATGATCTGTTCTTCGTTACAATGCTAATTCATCACACAAAGTCACCGGTTGAGCCACATAGGCTTGAAGCACTTAAACCAGAAACCCTAAAGTTGAGACTACCAACTGGTAGTCATACGAAGCTTCCATGTGCCGGTTCCCATAACCATATGCCGGTTCACCTTGAACAAACACACCACTTCACTTTGGCACAAATGCCAGTTCACAGTGTTATACTGGTTCTCTTCTCTTCATCATATTGACATCAATGACAATACACAATGTCATTATGTCCTCATACCAGTTCACATAATGCCAACAATCTCCCCCTTTGGCATTGATGGCAATATACAAAGATATCTCTTTGCTTCACATCTTCTCCGCTTCACATCTTCTCCCCCTTTGACAACATTGCCAAAGTGGAGGCACAAGCTTCCCTGTTCCATTATGCTGCTCCCCCTAATGAGTAGCATCCTTCAACACATCAATCCAAAAAAAATTGACTATGCAATACCTGACTGATGTGGAGCATATGCCTTTAGTTTACCTCCTGAAGGGGCAACACCCCTAATTCACCTCTTAAGTACATAAATGTAGCCTTTGGGAGAGGCTTGGTGAATATGTTTGCTAACTGCTCCTTACTGGAAACATGTTCTAGTGCAATCTCTTTGTTATAAACCTTTTCCCTCAAGAAATGATACTTAAGCTCAAAGTGCTTGGTTCTAGAATGTAAAAATGGATTCTTGGAGATGTTAATTGCACTAGTATTGTCACAAAATATACTTACCGGTTCAGATACAGGAACTTTGAAGCCATTTAATACATGCTTCATCCAAATTGTCTGAGTGTAGTTCATGAAAGCTGCAACATACTTTGCTTCCGCTATAGACTAAGAGATACAACTCTACTTCTTACTCATCCATAAGACCAGTCTATCACCGAGAAATAATGCACCATCGGTTGTGCTTTTCTGGTCATCTACATTACCTTCCCAATCAACATTTGTGTATACTTTCAAGTTGAAATCCTTGCTATATGGATACCACAATCCATAATCAATAGTTCCCTTCAGATACCTAAGAATCCGTTTGACTACAACCAAGTGGGATTCTCTTGGGCTTTTCTGGAACCTTGCAGTAATGCCAACTGCATGTGCAATATCTAGTCTTCTATGTACTACATAATGCAACTTACCAATCATTGATCGGTATTCCTTCTCATCAACCAATGCTGAGTCATCCTCTCTAGATAGTTTACAACCGAGCACCATTGGTGTACCAACCGGTTTGCTATCTTCCATGCCAAAGGTCTTCAACACCTCTTTGACATACTTGGACTGAGTGAAAAAGATTCCATCTTTCATCTGCTGGATCTGCAATCCAATGAAGAACTTAATCTCCCCTATGAGTGACATCTCAAACTCTTTCTTCATCTCATCTGCAAACTCATGAATCATCTTGTCATCTCCACCAAAGATAATGTCATCAACTAATACCTCACAGATCAGGATCTGATCTCCTTCAGACTTTAAGAAGATATTGCTATCTTCACTTGTTCTCTCAAATCTAATCTTCACAAGATGGGAATGCAAGCATTCATACCATGCTCTAGGTGCCTGCTTTAGACCATATAAGGCTTTATGTAGCCTACACACCATGTCACTATCTTCAGATAGGGCAAACCCATCTAGTTGCTCTATATACACCTCCTCTTCAAGTACACCATTTAGGAATGCATATTTTACATCCATTTGATATACTTTGAATCCTTTAAAAGCTGCATATGCAAGAAGCATACAAACTACTTCCAATCTGGCTACAGGAGCAAAGGTTTCTCCATAGTCTTCTCCTTCTTCTTGGGCATATCCTTTGCACACTAGTCTGGCTTTGTTCCTAATCAATGTGACATCCTCATTAAGCTTATTTCTGAAAACTCATTTGGTACCAATGACATTTTCATGCTCTGGTCTGGGTACCAAAGACCATGTACCATTTTTCTCTATCTGGTCAAGTTCTACTTCCATTGCCTTGATCCAGTCTTCATCTTTATGTGCCTCTTTGAATGATTTAGGCTCAAATTCAGAGACCATACATGAGCTTTCTCTAACATTTCTTCTTGTAAGGATTCCTGCATCCTTATCTCCTATGATCTGCTTAGGATCATGATTCAGCTTGACATATCGAGGAATGGTCTTGATAGATTCCTTTTGCTTTTCTTCTTCATCCTCATCTCCATCAGTATCAGCATCTACATCTACCAGTGTAGGAACACTGTTACTAGTACTTGGTTGACTGACAACCGATTCCCAGAAGTTTACAACTAGTTCATTAACTGCTTGTTCACTGCCAGTTTCCTCAGTTTTCTCAAAGGTTTAATCAACTCTTACATTGATGCTTTCCATAATTCTTTGAGTCCTATTATTGAAACACTTGAGAGCTTTTCTCTTGGTGGAATACCCTAGGAATATTCCCTCATCACATTTTGCATCAAATTTTCTCTGGTGTTCACTCCTCTTGATGTAATATTTACTACCAAACACTCTAAAGTAGCTAACCACAGGTGTCTTACCGGTCCAATACTCATAAGGATTTTTATCCTTACCTTTCTTAATGAGTACCCAGTTCATTGTGTAGAGTACAGTGCTCATCACTTCTTTCCAAAAGGTGTGGGCTACTTTTCCTTGAATCAAGATAGTTCTAACTGCTTCAACCATAGTCCGGTTATTCCTCTCGGCTAGGCCATTCTGCTATGGAGTCTGGGGGGAAGACAATTGTCTCTTGATGCCATGTTCTTCACAATACTTGTTGAATTCACTGGAAGTGAATTCCCCTCCTTGATCAGTTCTCAGGCACTTGATTCTTTTACCGCTTTCCTTCTCTACTAATGCTTTGAAAGCTTTGAATTTTACAAAAGCTTCAAACTTATCTTTCAAGAATGTGACCTACACCATTCTTGAGCAGTCATCAGTGAGAATCATGAAGTACCTATCACCCTACAAACTCCTAGTTTTCATGGGACCACACAAATTAGTATGCACAAGATCAAGCAAATTGTCTGCAGTGAAAGGTTTACCTTTAAAGGTTGAGGAAGACATTTTCCTGAGTTGACACTCTCCGCACAAGGTATTATTCGGTTTTCTTAGCACCGGCAACCCTCTAACTGCCTTGATCTTACTAGCCTTCACAATGTTATCAAAGTTTACATGGCAAGGTGTCCTATGCCATATCCAACTATCATCAAATTTAGCCATAAGACATGTACTTATATTTGCATTCAGCTGAAATAGGTTACCTTTGGTCTGCATGCCGGTGGCCACCAATTCACCATTCTTTCCCTTTATTTTGCACACTCCATTCTTGAATTTCAGGGTGAGACCACTATCATTTAGTTGGGCAACACTCAGAAGGTTGTGTCTGAGACCATCAACCCAATACACATTGTCAGCACTACTCTTTCCATTTAGAGAGATGGACCCTCTACCTTTGACCATGCATGGTGCATCATTACCAAAGCGAACCACACCACCATCATACTCTTCCAAGGATAGAAACTTGCTCCGGTCACTAGTCATATGGTGAGAACAACCACTGTCAATGATCCACTCATTGGAATTATCAAACCAGGAGACAAGAGCCTTCTTGTCTGACACATCTTCCTTGACAGTAACAAACACAATATCTTCATTTTCTACATCTTCTGATTCTTCATCTGTGACACCTTCATCAACTACCACAAAACAGTTTCTCTGGTTTGCTCCTTTGAATTTCTTGAACCTTTCTGGTTTGTCCTTGTTGTTGCCATTAGGACAGTTTACAGCAATATGTCCTATCTGGTTACAAGAAAAACATTTCAAAGGGAGCTTACCTTTGTATTTTCTGGTTCCCTTAGGAAGTTTCCTGGCAAGAAGAGCTTCAAATGCCATCAGAATCACCTCATCATCCATTTCTCTGCTCTGTCTTGGTTCACCACTAGTGCTAGCTTCTTTTCCTTTTCTGGATGGTACATCAAAAGCTTTAAAAGCTAATTCAGTCTTTTGAACACTGCCATCAAAACTATTTATCTCATAGGCTATCAACTTTGCAGTGATGGAGTCTAGGGATACCTTAGTCTTGTCTATTGATCTCAACTCTTGAATAGTAGCAACCCTTATTGCATAGACCGGTAATAAGGATCTCAGGACTTTGCTTACCATAATGGAATCTTCCATTTTACCACCTACACTCTTGATATCTCAAACAACAGTTTTGATTCTTATTCCATATTGTTGAATGGTCTCACCTTCAACCATCTGCATGTCTTCAAACTTCCCTCTAAGGCTTTCTTCCTTAGCTTGTTTTACATGCTCATCACTACCATAGATATTTTCAAGAGTATCCCATACCTCTTTGGGATTTACCTTATCTTGGACATCAATAAAATCAATGTCAGATAAACTACTAATTAGGGCTTCCATGACTTACCCATTCTCTTGCATCTCTCTCTTTTGGTCATCAGTGAGAGTACCAGTAGGAGCAACATAGGCATTCTCAACATAGCTCTAGTATTGAGCACCCATGCTTCTGATGTATATCTTTATTCTATCTTTCCATCTACTAAAATTTTCTTTGTTAAACTTTGGACCTTCCCTCTTCATCATTAGATTGGGATCTTTACCTCAAGCGGTTAAGCTATTAACACAGAGGACCTATAGGATGCTCTGATACCAATTGATAACTCAATGATGGATGGATAGTACCAAATCGGTACTGAGAGAGGGGGGTGAATCAGTACAAACAAAAACACAATCTTAAACCGGTCTTTAAATAGAGTACAACTGGAAAAACCTAGAATAACTGAGACAAGCATAAACCGGTTGACACTTATCTTCTCATACAATCTAACACTTCATTTCTATTTCACCCTAGTGCATGAACAGGTAATCTACCATCAAAGATATACATATAATAGCTAGATCAATATGATTCACCGCTTGATAGAATACAACATAGCATCACATGAAGAAGACATCAAATATGACACACATATTTTTCACGTGGAAACCCAACTGGGAAAAACCACGGTGGGGATGAATACCCACAAGCTTGTTTTTGAACTCTTTAGAAGCCCGCTCTATTAGGAGCCTTGTCTGGTTAAAGACTGATATAATAGGTTCTGTCAGGAATTGATCTTGTTAGGGGTCACCCGGTTAAGGGATGGCTAGAATACCCGATTAAGGGTTAAACCCTATTAAAGGTTACCTTGTTAGAGGATTTCAAGAACTCAATGGTTTTGAGTCACCCTGATAAATGATTTACAGCATGTCAGTTAAAGCTACCCTGTTAAGGGATTTTCCAACTGTTGAGGTGGTTAGAGATCAACAGGTATTACAATGATCTGGTAACAACACTCAATGCCAATGTAGATCCGCTTTAGCTCCTCTTCACCTTCTACACTTACACTCTGCGGGTATCACTTCTCTCCTCTGGTTTGGCAAGAATCACATATCTCTTCTCTTGGATACACACACACAAATTTTGCCAACAACCTCAGAAAGAAACACAACATCGACCTTATAGGAAAATAGATAGGTCGGTAGCATAAACCCTAAACCCGAAACCTGTTAGGTTGAGGAATTCAAATAGTTCAATCCTGACCATTGAGCACATTGCATTAAATGCAATAGTCTTGATCCAATCTCAAGACGTTCTCCATCGTTCATTTTCCACCGATTTCATGGCGGCTGATAACCCATCACATGTTATCACTGTTTATAGGCTTCGCACATTCCAGAGGTAGATGGGAACAATCTCCTTCATGCAAGATCCTTCACACACACAAGGCTGACATAGCAACATGATCTATTCTTTGTTACAATACTAATTCATCACACAAAGTCACTAGTTGAGCCACACAGGCTTGAAGCACTTAAATTGGAAACCCTGAAGTTGAGACTACCAACCGGTAGTCATACAAAGCTTCCATGTGCCAGTTCCCATAACCATATGTTGGCTCACCTTGAACAAACACACCACTTCACTTTGGCACAAATGTCGGCTCATAGCGTTATACCAGTTCTCTTCTCTTCATCATATTAACATCAATGACAACACACAATGTCATTATGTCCTCATACTAGTTCACATAATGCCAACAACATTGTTATTGGATTTAACCATCCAATTGTAGTCAGTGTGACTCCTATTTTGTGATGGAGTAGTGAGCTCTAGGTGGTTGGCCTTTCGGCATGTGCAGACCCCATTATTGCATTCACTTACTATCTACAGTAGTGTCATCTAATTGTGGGTAAGGTTTCCCACCGTGGTTTTTCCTCTTACCGGGTTTCCATGTCAAAATATTTGTGTCATGTGTTGTGGATGTTGTTTCTCTTTTTGTTTCATGCATTAAGTTATACTGGTATTTCTATAACTGTTAATCTATTTTACCGGCACTAAGTTTTAAGTTGGAATAAATTGTTTTGGGTTATAATTTATTGACAATTGATTCACCCCCCCTCTCAATTGTACTTCCCAGTTCCTAACAAGCACCCGTAGGCTTTTCTCTTTATTTAATATCCCAAGAAAATTCCTTCATCACTTCTAGCATCAAACATTCCTATATCCTCATCTCTCTTGATATAACATTTGCTACCAAATACTATGAAATATGTCACAGTAGGAACATGACCAAACCATATTGCATAAGGGGTCTTACCAGTATCACCTTTAATATGAACTTTGTTGAATTTGTAAATGACAATGCTAATAGCTTCTCTCCAGTAGATCTTCAGAACATTTCCTTCAATCAACACAGTCCTTGCAGCATCCAAGACATGTATGTTCTTCCTTTCAATTATCTTCTAATTCCATGCTTCTCATAGAATGAATTGAACTCACCAAAACAAAATTATCCACCTCTATCAGATCTCAGACACTTCACCTTCAATCAAAACTCAATCTCTACCTTTGCTTTGAATATCTTGAATTTTTCCAATGCTTCTGATTTCTCCTTCAAAAAGACAACCCACATCATCCTGGAATAATCATTAATTAGCAGCATAAAATATCTATCACCCTGCACTCTTCTAATATTTGTAGGTCCACATAAGTCAGTATTCCCAAGATCTAGCAGTCCATCAGATGTATACTATTTTCTCTTGAAAGAGATTCTTGTTTTCTTACCCAACTGACAATCTTTACATACCAGATTAGCAGGCTTAACAATTTTGAATAGATCTCTAACAACCTGTGTAGAATGGATCTTCATCATTAAATCAAAATTCACATGACACATTCTCCTGTTCCATAAGCAACTTTCATCTATTTGAGAAATCAAACATTTTTTCTCATCAACATTCAAATGAAAAATGTTACCTTCAGTCTTAGTTCCAGATGTAATCTCTACACCAAAGGCATTTAGGATCTTGCATTTTTTCTTCATGAATTATAGATTATAACCTTTATCAACCATATATCCAACAATCAAAAGATTATGCTTCAAACCTTCAACATACAAGACATCATCAGTATTATGCTTACCATCAAAGGATATAGAACCTCTCCCATGGATCACACAGGCTTTGTCATCTCCAAATCTTAGTATTCCACCATCATATCTTTCCATACTCACAAATTTTATTTTATCACCAGTCATATGATGTGAACAACCACTGTCAATCACCCATTCATCTTTCTCTTCAACTTTAGCAGCTAAAGATTTCTCCTTAATAGTACAACTAGTGGAATCAACAAGTACAGGTCCATCTTCTTTAATGGAAAGAACTACAACTTCATCTCCTTCTAATTCTTCATCTGTAACACCTTCATCAACATTATAATAATAATTATTCTGATTTCTATACTTCCGGTTAGACTTGTAAGGCTTATCATACTTCTCATGCTTCTCATATCTATCATTCCTATCATGCTTATCAAACTTGTCGTGCCTGTCATACTTAGTCACTCTCTCTGGGCATCTAGAAGCAAAATTTCTTATCTTGTTGCAAGAGAAACATTTTAGAGGCAATTTTCCATTATACTTACCGGCTCCTTTAGGAAATCTCTGAGCAATCAATGCTTCAAGCTCATCCAACTCTTTCTTTCTCTTCCATCTCTCTTCTCTCTCTTTCATATTTGGATATTCTGCACTCATCGAGTTCACACTTCTTCTTTTTGGATATAGATGCTAATGCTCTAAATGTTGTCTTAGACTTTCCATGTGATTCTCCAAATTTGTTTAGCTCAAATGCTGCAATCTTTCCAACCAACATATCTCTTGTTACTGTAGTCACACTCTAGATCTCATCAATAGAAGAAACCTTATGTTTATAAGTAGGAGGCAAAGATCTTAGAACCTTAGCAACTATTTCATCTTCTTCAAGGGTTCCACCATCACATCTGATACCTAGGACAAGATCATTTACTTTAGCCATGAAGGAGTGTATGTTCTCATCTTCTCCCATCTTAAGCATCTCATATTTCCCTTTCAAACTCTATAACTTTGCAACTTTCACTTGTTTATCACCTTCATACAAGATTTCAATATTCTTCCAAATCTCATGTGTGGTTTGAAGTCCAATTACATTTGTCATCTCAAAATTATTCAGGGCACTAAGAAATGCTTGCTTCACTCTAATATTATGTTCAACTTCCTTGATCTCATTAGTAGTAACTGGTCCATTCTAAAGAACAGAATATGCATTCTTTGTAATCTTCTTCAAGACATTTCAAGTGCACCTCTATCTAGTTCTTCCATATAGCATAGTTACTTCCATCAAATTGTGGACTATCCTTCTTAAAGGTAACACCTGCAGGTGCCATCTCGGATCTCCTCAAGTGGTTAAGCTTCTTCCGAAGGATCTAGTTTTGCTACCAATTGTTGGTAGCAACCAAGAGTGAAGACTGAGGGGGGGGGGGTTGAATCAATCTTCACCGAATCTACTAAATTAACCACAAAATAGATATGATAAACTACAACAATGGTAAAGATAATCAATTCAAAAGTACAACACATGACACCAAGATTTTTTGACATGGAAAACTCGATTAAGGGAAAAACCATGGTGGGAACCTAGCCACAGTAAGATGATACTCTATAGTAGTATGTGAAAATATTACAATGGGGAATGCAAATGCATTCAACCACACTTCCTAGAGCATGCTACTCAAAAGATATTGACCCAGAAGGGTACAACCCTCGGGGAAGTCTCACTGACTTACAACAATATTTGGACTACAATTTGAAAGAAATGAACTACAATAATAGTATCTCCTAATGTTTGATGATAGTTTTGGTTAAGCACAATTGTCTTCTTAGAAACAACAATCTCTCCTCAATCACAACACTAAAAGATGAATCACTTGATCGGACATACACCACTTTCTGATAATGCAAATACAACCTTGAAACCCAAATTACATGATAATATTGCCTATATATACAAATCATCAACCTTGACAACAAGGTCGACTAAACCCTAAACTCACAATTACAAAATTATATCACACGATACTAAGATTGACCATCGGACAATATGATGATTCACATGACATAACATGGACCTAATTCAAATTTCCAAATGCTCAACTCCACTGGAAATCATGCATAGAACAACTGCAACATGCTACTCCACCAGAAATACCGCATAACACGAAGAACATCACCAGTTCATTAATTTAAAACCACCAAAAAATCGCACAACGATCAATGCAGATCATAAAAAAAAATAGGAAACAATTAGGAAATACCAGTAAACACATTAAAATCATCAAAAATAGCTGCACCAACACCACTTTGATAGTTTTGATACTTAATATAAGTACAGATCCAATAGCCAACAAGATGAGAGGGGGGGGGGTGAATCATACAAACTTAATCATCAATGAAAACATCAGATTCAACCTCAGTAACATATATCAATCATATAATCAAAAACTATCAAACATGCAAACTCAAAAGCATATGAACAATATAAACCTCATAACACCAGATTTAATGTGGAAACCCAAATAGGGAAAAACCACTGTGGGATTTCAGACCCACTAAGAAATATACTCTTCTAGAGTATGCTCGATTAAAAGCCAATCCTGTTAAAGATTACAAAACACATTGCTAGATGTGACCCGGTTAAGGGATTTCCCTCAGATCTATTAGGATCTTCACTTTGTTAGAAGTGACCTTGTCAAAGGATTTCAAACACTCATTTAGAATGTCACCTTGTTAGAGGATTTACATATAAGACTGTTAAGTCCACTCAGTTAAGATATTTCCTGTCACTTTCACAAACTAACAGTAATACAATCTGTTTGCAACTTCACATCTAAAATGCTAAAGCAGATTCTTATTTGTTCAATAAAATCTAGACATAGAACTAATCTTATCTATCTACTAGGCATCAATACTCTGTTATTCTAATAGGTCTTCAAGCTTCTGTGCTCGGTAATCACTATGTAGCATCCCTGTGCATACACTTGCCCGCATACATTGTTTATCAATAGTTCCTTATTTATAAACAATCTTCTAACCGCTTAATCTCCTTGATCACATTTCCCATGATCAATCATAGCCATTAGATCTTCAATCTTATCTAGGTTCATTGTATCTTACAATCTGAAAATGTTTTACCCTGCCTCGGAACTTGCACAATCATCTTGGAACTTGTGTTAGGGTAATGCGGTTCAATCTGAGCTGTAGATCTTCTCACCGACTTTTCATTGCCTTAGATTCGTTAACAAACTTTTTCTACGGCTTGTCAATCATTGATCCGCTCTAGCTCATCAGCATCTTTCATTAAATATCACATGTAAACATTTAATGCATTCTGTTATAGCTCAGTTACAACTCGGTGAATACTAAAATTTACTCAGTAGACATTCTGCCTTCATTAACCGACTGCAATAACCTTAGGGTTTATCGACTAGGTTCCTTAGGGTTTACCGACTAGGTTCTTTGCCTGACATCATAGTGTAGTATTAACCTTTACATTTTACAACATATGTATGATGTTAGAACAATCTAAAACATCAAGATTTCATCATTGTTTGACTCGATAGAGTTGCCCATTGAATAACTTATCCCTTTATTCATCATATTCTTTCCTGTGTCTTTACCGACTTCTTTATAATCTTCATATCATATTTCTTAAGATATGGCAACATCATACTGAATTAGAAAATCAATTTATTGACATCAATGAAAAAATAATAATATCAAGATAGTAAAACATCTTTAATTAGTTATGTCCATAATCATCAACAACCTTCTCAATATCCTTGTTATATTGCCAGCAATCTCCCCCTTTGGCATTGATGGCAAAACCAATTGATTTGACTGTTAAGAATTCAGATTGTTGTGATTCTAAAATTTTGTAATGCTCTCCCCCATACATTAGACTTCTCTTCTGGTTTCAATCTATTGTCATCTCTCAGTCTTCTCCCCCTTTGACAACAATGCCAAAAAGAAAAGAACTAAAACATAATTTGTTTATGTAAGAAGTTATTTCCTGCTGTTGTGTATCAACTGAGTCTCGGTCAGAACATTTGTTTACAATTCCTGTTCCCTATATCATTTCCTGTATTATCCCAATATTATTCCAGTACACTTTCAGAAAAACATTCTAAAGTGTATCACTCCAGCATCAACTCCCTCAAAGATATTCAATAGAGTCATCGAAGTGATGCTTTCACCGATCTCAGTCAGTGAGTAAAAGATAGGGGTAGGACCCCTAACTTACTTCTGAGATATTCAAAAGTGTCCTTTGGTAGTGGCTTGGTGAAGATATCAGCCATTTGCTCCTTTGTGTTAACATATTGCAACTCCACTTTCTTCTCTTGAGCTTCTTCTCTAAGATAATGATACTTGATAGATATGTGCTTTGTTTTAGAGTGCATAACAGGGTTCTTTGAAATATTAATGGCACTAGTATTGTCACAGAATATAGTTACTGGCTTGGTAACTTTCTCATTTATACCTTCCAACAATTGTTTGATCCATGCAATGTTGGTACAATTCAGTGCTACAACAACATATTCAACTTCAGCTGTTGACTGAGAAACACATCCTTGTTTCTTGCTAAGCCAACTCACTTGTCTTTCTCGTAAAAAGAAAGCTCCTCCACTTGTGCTTTTTCTGTCATCAATGTTGCCTACCCAATCAGCATTAGTATAAAATTTTAAATCAAAATTATTTCCTTTCTGATATACTAAGCCATAATCTTCAGTGCCTTTCAAGTATCTGAAAATTCTTTTGATTGTTGTCATGTGTATTTCTTTAGGATCTGCAGAGAATCTTGCAACAATACCTACTACATGTGCTATATCTAGCCTGCTGTGAACAACATATTGTAGTTTTGCAATCATGGATCGGTAGAGTGTCTCATCAACAGATGCAGATTCATCATTCTTTGATAGTTTGCAGTTTGTAGTCATAGGAGTACTTACTGGCTTTGAATCCTCCACTCCAAATTTCTTCAAGATTTCCTTTATGTATTTGGATTGAGTAATGAAAATCTCATTTTTCATTTGCAGTATCTGTAAGCCTATAAATACTTTATCTCACTGATTAATGACATCTCAAATTCTTTGCTCATTTCATTTCCAAAGTTCTTGCATAAAGAGTCATTTCCACAAAATATAATATCATCAACAAATATGGCTAAGATTAGTATTCCATTTTCATCATTCTTCATGTACATGTTGTTCTCACTTATCCTTATAAAACCAATCTTAATCAAATAAGAGTGCAATCTTTCATACCATGCTCTAGGTGCTTGTTTCAGACTATATAAAGCTTTGTTCAATTTACATACCTGATCTTTATTATTGTCTTCAACAAATCCTTCAGGTTGTTCAATGAAAACTTCTTCTTCTAATATTCCATTCAGAAATGCAGATTTGACATCCATTTGATATACCTTGAAGTTTTTGTAAGCAGCATATGCCAACAATGTTCTAACTCCTTCAACTCTAGCAATAGGTGCAAAAGTCTCACCATAATCAATTCCTTCTTCTTGGGCATAACCTTTGCAAACCAATCTTGCTTTGTTCCGAATGACCTCACCTTTCTCATTTAGCTTGTTTTTGAAGATCCACTTTGTACCGATTACATTTTTGTCCTTCGGTCTTGGGACTAGTGTCCATGTGTCATTCTTCTTGATTTGATCAATCTCTTCAGTCATAGCATTTATCCAATCTTCACTGTTAAATGCCTCTTTCACTATTCTCGGTTCAAATTCAGATATCAAACATGTGTTCTGTCTCAGTTTGTTCCTTGTCATCACTGGATAATCCTTATCTCCTATAATCTGACTTGGTGCATGGTGTCTTCTGACATATTTGGCTCATACAAGCTTGGTAGGCTCTGTATGATCCTCTTCATCACTCAGTAACTGGATATCTTCCTCATTTCCTTCAACAGTTATCTCGGTAGGACTTCTCGGTTGCACATAGACAAATTCCTCATAGTCTTCTGGTTCTTTGGAATTTCCTTCATCATTTCTTTCTGCAAATTCATCAATTTTCACATTTGCACTTTCTGCTATTTTGTTAGATGATTTGATTAGACATTTAAATGCTTTGCTTCTAGAAGAATATCCTAGAAATGTTCCTTCTTCACTTTTCTGATCAAACTTGCCATTTCTATCATCTTTATGAACATAGAATTTGCTTCCAAAGATCTTAAAATAACTTACATTAGGTTTCTTTCCATACTAGATTTCATAAGGTGTCTTCAAGGTACCTCTCTTCAATTGAACTCGGTTCAAGGTGTAAATAGCTGTGCTTAATGCTTCTCTCCAAAATGTTTGCGAAACCTTTTTCTCAATCATCAGTGTTCTAGCACAATCCACAATAGATCTATTTCTTCTTTCAGCTATTCCATTCTGCTATGGAGTTCTTGGTGGAGAGACTTGTCTTTTAATACCATGATCATTACAAAATAGGTTGAACTCATCAGATGTGAACTCTCCTCCTCTATCTGATCTAAGACATTTCAGTTGTCTTCCTGTTTCATTTTCAACTCTAGCCTTGTACCACTTAAACATTTGAAAAGCTTCTGATTTTTCTTTTAAAAACATTACTGACATCATCCTTGAATAATCATCCACAAATAATATGAAATACTTATCACCATAATAACTTTGAACTTTCATAGGACCACAAAGATCAGTGTGCACAAGATCTAAAATTCCCTTAGATGTGTAGGACTTACTTGTAAAGATGGATCTTGTAATCTTACCCATTTGGCATCCTCGACACATAGCATTCTTAGGTTTTTCAAGACTCGGTAGACCTCTTACTCTGTGTTTCTTACTTATCTTGATCAGATTATCAAAATTAACATGACAAAAACTTTTATGCCATAACTAGGTGTTATCAATCTTTCCATGCAAACACTTGTTGTGAGTAGAGTCAAGGTGAAATGTATTACCTTTTGTTTGTGTCTTGGTAGCAGCTAACTTTCCATTGTCATGAACTTTGACAATTCCTTTCTGAAATTCTATTTGGTAACCTGTGTTGTTTAGTTGTGCTACACTCAACAAATTGTATTTCAAGCCTTCAACCCAATAAACATCATTGCATCTTGCTTTATCAAGAAGTGTTATGGATCCTTCACCTCTTACCAAACATGGTGCATCATTACCATATCTAACATAGCCTCCATCATAATCTTATAACATAACAAACTTGTGTTTATCTCTTGTCATATGATGTGAGCATCCACTATCTATAATCCAAGAATCATTAGTGTTTATGTGAGATATTAGGGATTTTTCTTCATACCTTTCTTCATCTGATCCATCCTTGATAGCCACATAAATAGCTTCCTTTGTATTAGTCTCATCTGATTTATCATCTTCAGATTCCTCATCAGCAATTAAGCATGTCTTTCTATCTCTTCTTCTAAAGTCTCGGTGACCTCTATAATGATTACCTTTCTGTCTGTCATCTTGGTAATCTCCCTTTTCAGTGAAATCTTTGTCAAGATAGTTAGAAGCCATATGTCCAATCTTATCACAATTGAAACATTTCAAAGGTAGTTTTCCTTTATACTTACCTTTGCCTCTTGGTAACCTTTTGGCCAGTAGTGCTTCAAACTCTTCTTGCTTTCTGATTTCTTCATATAGTTTGTGTACCTCCTCCATGTTCTTCTGAATTCTTTCACTTGCTCCACTATGATCTCCTTCAGAGTACTTATACTTTCTTTCATTGTAATCATTAGATTCATTCAGATGAAAAGAACTAAATGCAGATTCAACTTTATTTACCGATGACCCACTGTTATCAAAATTACTTAACTCAAATGCATGTAGCTTACCAATAGTAGCATCCAAGGAAACTGGCATATTGGGTATATACCTCAATTCATTGATTGCAGAGACTTGGATTGCATAGGCAGGTAGAGGGGTTCTTAACAACTTACTTGTCACATCCTTTTCTTCAATAGTTCCTCTTGCTCCCTTGATTTGATTTACAATCTCCTTTAGTCTTGTACTATACTGGGTTATGTTCTCACCTTCATTCATCCTCATAGATTCAAGTTGTCCTCTTAGACTATCAACTTTTTCTCTTTGAACATGTTCATCTCCTCCATATACAGATATGAGCTTAGTCCACATTGCCTTTGCATCATTACAGCCTTCTAGATCATTAAACTCAGAATCGGTCAATGCAGATGTTATTTCAAACATTGCTTGAATATGTTCTTTCTTTGCTTTTATCTCTTCCATAGTCAATGGATAGGTGCTCGCTGCAACAAAATCATTCTCCAGATAGTATATAGCATATTCTCCAACTCCTGATAGATGTAGCTTCATCCTTTTCTGCCATGTAGAGAAACTTGACTTGTTCAGCTTACGTGCATCCCTCTTATACATCTTTGGATCTTTAACTCAAGTGCCTCTAAACTTTCCTTTCGGAGTCCAAACCTCTGATACCAATTGATAGTTCTGATATTTAATATAAGTACAGATCCAATAGCCAACAAGATGAGAGGGAGGGGTGAATCATACAAATGTAATCATCAATGAAAACATCATATTCAACCTCGGTAACATATATCAGTCATATAATCAAAAACTATCAAACATGCAAACTCAAAAGCATATGAACAATATAAACCTCATAACACCAAATTTAACGTGGAAACCCAAATAGGGAAAAACCACTGTGGGATTTTGGACCCACTAAGAAATATACTCTTCTAGAGTATGCTTGGTTAAAAGCCAATCCTATTAAAGATTACAAAACACATTGCTAGATGTGACTCGGTTAAGGGATTTCCCTCAGATCTATTAGGATCTTCACTTTGTTAGAAGTGACCTTGTCAAAGGATTTCAAACACTCATTTAGAATGTCACCTTGTTAGAGGATTTACATATAAGACTGTTAAGTCCACTCGGTTAAGAGATTTCCTGTCACTTTCACAAACTAACAGTAATACAATCTGTCTGCAACTTCACATCTAAAATGCTAAAGCAGATTCTTATTTGCTCAATAAAATCTAGACATAGAACTATTCTTGTCTATCTATTGGGCATCAATACTCTATTATTCTAATAGGTGTTCAAGCTTCTATGCTCGGTAATCACTATGTAGCATCCCTGTGCATACACTTGCCCGCATACATTGTTTATCAACAGTTCCTTATTTATAAACAATCTTCTAACCGCTTAATCTCCTTGATCACATTTCCCATGATCAATCATAGCCATCAGATCTTCAATCTTGTCCAGGTTCATTGTATCTTACGATCTGAAAACATTTTACCCTACCTCGAAACTTGCACAATCATCTTAGAACTTGTGTTAGGGTAATGCAGTTCAATCTGAGCTGTAGATCTTCTTTCCGACTTTTCATTGCCTTAGATTCGTTAAAAAACTTTTTCTATGGCTTGTCAATCATTGATCCGCTCTAGCTCATCAGCATCTTTCATTAAATATCACATGTAAACATTAATGCATTCTGTTATAGCTCGGTTACAACTCGGTGAATACTAAAATTTACTCGGTAGACATTCTATCTTCATTAACCGACTGTGATAACCTTAGGGTTTACTGACTAGGTTCTTTGCCTGATATCATAGTTTAGTATAAACCTTTACATTTTACAACATATGTATGATGTTAGAACAATCTAAAACATCAAGATCTCATCATTGTCTGACTTGGTAGAGTCGCCCATTGAATAACTTATCCCTTTATTCATCATATTCTTTCCTATGTCTTTACCGACTTCTTTATAATCTTCATATCATATTTCTTAAGATATGGCAACATCATACTGAATTAGAAAATCAATTTCTTGACATCAATGACAAAATAATAATATCAAGACAGTAAAACATCTTTAATCAGTTATGTCCATAATCATCAACAACCTTCTCAATATCCTTGTTATATTGCCAACACACTTATCAAATCTTCATCTGTCAACGTCTGAAAGATCAAGAATACAACCAATCAACAACTATCACAAAGAAAGATAACTTGTAGAGCACCAAATCATGATCCATCTGAAATGAAGATACACAAGACCATCACAAATAATATCCCAAAATCTCAGTATAGTATCTGATCACACCAAAATATACCAGAGGAAATAATGAACTCTACAAAATAGTGATGAGTAAAACAAAACTACAAAACTAGATCATAAGATCTTCCCAATTCGCAAACACTGGAGCAAATCACAGAAATATGTTGACATCAATGACAACAACATATCCAACAATCTCCAACATCAATAGGCCAAAACAACCCATTTTTCATGGGTCTTTAACACAAATAAATACACTTCGAACACTTCCTAAACCTAAGGTGTTGAACACAAGATGCCACTGAGAGGGGGGGTGAATAAGTGGTTTCCAAACTATACCCTTTTTTATCCTATGTGTATGTACTGGTTAGCATATCTAACATAAAGCACACATATCGATTAGATAGGAAGATGACACAAATGCATCCACACATAAAAGGGACATCTCATAACACCAGATGTATGAGGAAAACCCAAGATGGGAAAATCATCGGTGAGAAGTGCTACTAGAGACTACTGGTCCAATCCAGCCTCACAATGAAAACCTTAGTTACAACATTTAGGGAACCAACCCAAGGAGTACCACTCCTACTTTAGGGTACCAACCCAAGGAGCACCAACCCCTGCACCGAGCTCCAACTTAGTGATTGCAAGAACATGTCATAAATACAAAAGTAATATTCTTGTTACAAAAGAACTTTGTAACTCTCATGTATGTCTCTCCACTAGTTCTCCTCTCTCCAATTCTCTATCAGTTCTCTACTCACCCTCTCACTGCTACAACTTTATCTCTTTTTGCAACTCACTCTCTTCTATAACCTTACCAGTCCAGCCTCTTCTTCTTCCCTATCGATTCTGCTCTCTATCATTTCTCCTTCCTCTCTGACACATTGCTACTAGTCACCAACAGTCTTCTTCTTCACTAAGTCAAATATCTACTATCTAATTACTATCGGTACTCAGCTTACCAGATCTTCACTGCAGTCTTTTGTGGCTCTTCTCTGTCGTTTCAATCACCATCGGTGTACTCCTCTGTCAGGCTCAATGGTAGGCTATTGGTTGCGTCACTCTTGCTGATTGAGCTCTTCAACCTAATTCTCTCTCACACACTGAGTCTCTTCACTAATTATGATTGAGCATTTGATTGGTTGGCTATCTGGTTTTTCTCACTCATGCAATAACATGATTTACATCTTTGATTCACACTCTTATAGCTAGACTTTCCCACCTAAACGTGATTTCAAACATTTGCATGCTAGGGTTTTCGCCATGCACATAATCTATATCCAATATGATATCATGTCCTTGATAGATGATCAACACTCAATCAATGAGCATCACCCAACTATTTACCTTGTGATTCACGTCTTCTATATTTAACCATCTATAGCATGATTTTTGACCTTATGTCTGGTCAATCACGTGCGTGATGCGGTTTCCTTCACCCATTTCAATCTGCAAGATCAGTCTATACTAGATCTTTGTTGTTTGCTTGATCTCGAGCCGCAATCATCTGCCATCATCCCTCGAGCTTCGCATTCATCATTAAATGCTAGACCAGTCGCCAACAACCTTACCGTCACATGACACCGACCTGTGGATGCATGCCACTTCACCTCCACGTGGCCCCTTTTTCGACATCCACCTTTTCGAGGTCTTATGTGTCAGTCCAGACAAGATCATCTACCAACCACACAACTGAGTTTATCTATCGACTCACAAACCCTGTCGGTTATACCATAACTACTCTTCCATCAACCTTACACTTTTCTTCTCTTCTGGTGGAACACTCAAACTGGTCAGCATACTTTCCAACCTACCTCATGCACATATTCAACACATGGGAGCCTTTCACTTCTGCACCTTTTCAGCTTTACCTGTGAATATACTTACCAGTAACCACCTTGATGACACCATGTCATCAACCTTCAACAATCCCCATTTGTCTGCATTTGTGGCAACACCTTTCTCCATCTTCAATCAGGTTGCACTCTTTGTCTGCAACTGCTCAACCTTGCCTTCTTCATCAATAGACCAGTTCTCCTATCAAATGGTTTGTCAAAGTGACAAACATATTCTTCCTTCTTTGTACCAGCAACTCATCATGTCTACCTGGCTGATTCGGTGCATATCTTTGATCTCATGCACCTAAGGCAACTTAGTGTTTCACCAGTTCATCTGGTGTGAGCCTTCAAACACTTGCCTTTAACTCTTTTGTCTTATCTCAAAGGACTATGATGCATTCCACACATAATAGGAGTAAGCTCCACTTTCTGATGGGAGTGGATCCTTGTCATCTACATCCGACATTGCACCAATATGGCTTCCCTATTTGAGCATGAATATCTTCAAATAGGCACATATGATCGGGTTGGGCACATTCACTGTTAGTCATCTCTTCACTTGGTGACTGCAACTTTATCCAATGGGAGTCCTATTGTTTGACATCCACACAACATACTAGTGGCCTGCATATACTTCACATCTAGTGTTGATGTGATATTTATAACATTCCACCTCTTCATCACAATCAATAGCCCAACATCTTTCTCTCTTGTTGGTTGGCAACAATTCACTGCCAACATGTCACTTACCGGTTTGCAGTCCTTATGTCTTCAATACAACTTAACACTAACTTGTGTACCGGTGACTCCAATAGACATTATGCTTGATGTCATTCTCTTCCTTACCGGTGACCAGCTATGCTAGTTGACAACAATGACAACACTGCCCATCAATCTCCCATATCGGTTGCCATCTTATACTGGGTGACATCAATGACAACACAATGCCAACATAAGGTCAAGGTCTAATGGAAATAACTTTAGCCCACAACCTAGATACTCTATCGACTTAAATTTAGGGTCACCTTAAAGGGTGTGTACACTATTTTGTCTTTGCATGAGAGGACAACTAGGGGTTTCCAAGGTTGGAAGGATGACCCAATCACCCTCTCTCTTGAAAGCTACAAGTAGCTTATGCTAAGTTGAGGATTTTTGTCTCATCTCAAGGGAGCCTTGTGGTGAGTATTGTGGGGAGGAAATCAGCTATCCCCTTACTCTAAAGCTATCATGATGTTAAAAAAAAAAATAGGGTGGGTCACTACTAAGGTTTTTAGTCATAATCTGGGGTCACCAGCACCCTACATGCATCCAAATCAACCTTTACTTGGATTATGAAAACCCCTTTTAGATTCAAGAGTATGACATAAGCTAACGCCAGTTGCAATATAACTTTCATTGTACTCTTTTTTATATAGCGGACCAGAGGAAAGTAACGCTTAGGTCATTCCCTCTCACAATAAGAGACAGACCTTCTTGAAAAAAGAGATGCTCAAATATTTCTCTTACACCCAACATCTACGAAGGTGAGGGTAGAGGATACTTTCATCAAACACATAGGGTTTTGCAATAGATTAGGCAAGTGCCCCAAACACTTCAAACAATTGTTTTTTTTAGTGCACTAATGGAAGTGTTTTCTAATCTAATAAAAACAAGCACTCTCCTAAATTACCCTTGCAAGCACAAATGTATTAGTAGTTTTAGAAATTACCCCAACCTACAACCATAAGGATTAGATCACAAAAAAGAAGTCAAAGGGGCTTTCTACAAACGATTTAGGAAGCTTCAATCTTCAACCAATCTACAAGACAAAATGTGACAGAATAGACCAAAAATGCATTAACATTTAGCAAAAACCTGATAATATCTAAACCATAGATGCGAAAAGATAGGCCACTGATGATACAAAAAATGAAGAAATTGCACTAGAATCCTATAAAAATAGAAAATTGTCAATACCAAAAACTCAGTAATACTGACTACAAATGCAACAATAGTAGCCAAAAATATGGTAGGATAGGTCGCAAACACAATAAAATCTATTGATGCTAAATACTTAGAAACTCAAATGAACTAGAAAGATGTCAAGAATGCATAGAGATACAATAAGATTTGGCAAAAATGCACTAATAATGACTAGAAAAGTGCCAGGATCAGATTCTACACAAAACCCTAAAACCTACAATAACAAAAACATGATAGAAAACCAAAGATGCAATATAAAAGACCACAGATGGGCCATAAACTAAATTGTCGCAAATTTTGGATTTGCAAATTTGAAAACACTAAAACAACACTAAAATGTTAGAAAATGGGGACTAGAGACCCACTTGGCATGCCAAAATGTATGTGATGGAATTAAGAATTAAAATATTTTAAAACAAATAAGATTCAAACACATAAAACCTAGTTCTACAATAAATTCACCATACACCATGAAGAACCTACAACCATGCAAACAACAAAATAACAAGATTATACCTTTGCATGCTCATGGGGTTTGATCTCCATTGTTTCCTATCTCCATCGACCTTGCTTGATATTAATTATAGTTGCTCTCAAATTTTGTATTGTGTGCACAAGATCCTAATTAAGAATGGATTGTGGTTGTGTAATTTGGTAGAGTGTAGATGCTTAATTGATTGATTACTACTATGGAGGGATAGGGAAAGGATCCTCTTTTATAGAGAATACCCTAGAAATGGAGGGATGAGATTAAGAGGTGAAAGGATAAATGGTCGGCTTAGATTAGAGGGTAGGTATAGAAAATAAGAAAATATTAGAGAGGTGCTTAAAGATAAATTAAGAGATGAATGACAAGAGTCATGGAGGGAAAAAGGTAAGAATTAATTAAATAAATAAAATTCTATTTAATTAATAAAAGAAGTGTCGATTAAATAAATAAAATAAAAATCTAATCAATTTAATTAGGCTAGGACAATTCTAGATGTTTACAATATTTTATATATACAAAGACTTTCAAATTTTGCAATATATCAATACAAAAAAATATATAATATTTACTCTAATTTTCAAACATACACATAAATTAAATAATTATTCAAATAAAAATAATATAAACATTCAAAAATAGAATAAAATATCTTTTATATAAATATATTTATGATATCTATATAAATAAGAATAGAATATGCTTGACCATCACAAAAGATGTTGAGATTATTTATTACCATTTCTACACAAAAGAATACTAAATTAAAAAAAATTAATTGAAAAAGAACTTGACTCCTTATAAGTCATGGTCATTAATGGCTATAGATTATAATAAATGTGATTTTAAAAGTTTATTTTATACCACTTCTAAGGGCAATACTTTTGACTAATAGATATTTGTAATCGTTTTACAAATTATTATTATTTTTAATTTAATAACAATTTAATCATTAAGTTTTCCTTCTATAACACATTTGTTTATTTATAAGTTTTGGGTAAGTACCTAACTCTCTACCTTCCCTCAAATTTTATATACAGTTGAAATACAAATCACCTTTCACTTTCTATTGTTGTTTATTGGATTCACATAATTTTTATATAGCATAAAAATAAATAAAAAACAGTAATTACAAAGTTCAACTGCCCTTAATATAATAAAAAAATTAATTTATAATTATAATTCCAGTTAAACGATTGACTGTAAGGACCACGACATATACAAATTAAAGAAAACGTGCAGAGGGACAATACAAAAATGACAGTAAATTTGTCTGGTTATTAACAGAGACGTGGGGTTGAAGAAAACTGAAGCCACAAGAAAACTCAAAATTCAAACAAGTCCAGTTTCTGTCACATTGACAGACTACAGCTGACGAAACTATTGGCGGTCTTATTCTTCTGTCAAACAACGGATTATAATGTTCACCTCATAACGTATGTGCAGTCATCACCAAGCATATCTTATAACTAATTCATAATAAATAAAATAATTATACACTATAACAATGTAACAATGTATTTACTTAGGACTCAGTCATTATTACAAAGACCTATACTATAACAATGCATTTGCTTTTATGTAGTGCTTTTTTATTTGTAGATTATATATATATTTGCATGAGTTAGATTATAGAAGATTTGTTTTGGGATTCATAATAATGTGAATGATTGGTTTTGGTTTGAAGCACGTATGTTTTTAAATCGATTTGTAAATTATTGATCATTGAGTGTATGGTTTTCATGATTGTTTTTAGTTTTGAGCGTACATGTTTTTCAGTCAGTTTTTTAATGATAGATCGTTGAATGTAATCTAATTGAAAAACATACTTACACAATCAAAATCAAAAGCAATCTTACACAATACCATCTAATCTCAACTACTTTGATATACGTCAAATCATCTATTTGCTTGTAGAATTCTTCTGAAGAAATCTTAAGCACCTACTTATGTTTGTTCCAATTGGAGGAATGCATATAAACATCATTACATCATTATACTTGTTAAATCTTTTATTTGAAGACTAATGGTATGCATGAACCAGAAGAGTTGTAGAGAAATGGAGAAAGGGAAGGTTGGAATATGATTATGATTGCAGAGATGATAAGAAACATCAATGATGGAGATAAAGAAAGAATCATGCTGACTAATAAGTAGTCAAGTCAAAGGTAAAATTTGTGTAGCTTTCTACTGTGAAGTGGGCTATATCAGTTGACAGAAACAAGGAAAGTAGTATTAGTGGAGTATAGTGCTTTTTTCTTTCACTTGTCTATGGTGAAAAAGTAGGCTATGAAAGTGGCAAACACCATGAAAATAACTTAGCCAACTCAGTCTCCAACATCTATGATAAGGACTGATTCTTAGTTTGAATTGAAAAAATGAAATCTTATTCTTAGTTTGAATTGAAAAAACTGAAATCTTATCTTTGATAAGATGGAAGTTGGTCTGATCATTTTCTTTTGGGGAAGGTAGTGCGCATTTTCTTGCTTAATGCAAGGGGAATGGTAATGTGAATCCTCATGACGTAATGGCAACATTAAGAACTCTTCCTAGCCACAAAAGAATCTCAAACTCACTCAACATATTTTTTAAATGAATCAATTTAGATGCTTATGTTATTATTATATATAATTATATTTCAATAAATTGCTTATAATTTTTTAAAATTATTCGTTATATTTAGTATTTTAAATGGTGTTTTAAAATAATTTTAAAATATTTAAATTAATTTAGATCTAAATTTTTCAACAATAATTAAGTATTGAGATATATAGTATGGTTATTAAGGTGGTATATTATACTATCTATTTATATATATAAATTTTTAAATAGAATATATAATGTGATATTTAAGAATGAATGATTAATTTTAAAATATTTATATAAAGGTCAAATGATTGAGGTATTCAATAAGATGTGTTATGGTCTGAAGGGTTGCATTTTCTAGTAATCATTGTAAATAAGTAGTTTGATTTGTTTATATTTATAAAGATTGTGTAACATTCCATCTATGTTTGTGCCTGTGGTGCATGTTGTGGGCATGGCCCGTATTTGCTCTCAGGCCTCCTAGCCCCTGTTCCTCTTCGACATTTCTCAAGTTGCAATTTTTGGGCTATCCCTTGCCTACTTTCCTCATTGTTTAGGCTTCAAGTATCCTTTTTCCCTTTGTGAATGTGTCTCTCTCGGCTTGTTGGGTGGAGTTGGGCCTTGTGTTGTTTGGTGTGAGGGTTTTTTTTCTTTCTTGTTGAGGGAGTGGCTTCTGAGGTGGGTTTGGCTAGTATGGGCTCTAAGGCCCTTGTGTTTTCTCTTGATGGAAAAAATCCCCAATGGCTTGTGGTTACTTTGTTCATAGAACCTTCCCCTAGCTCTCAATGGGAAGTTAGAAGATGGGCCTCTATGGTGATCTATGCTGGTGGTTTATGCCTTGTTGTTGTGAATGATGTTGACAAGATCTTGTACCCCTATGTTGCTGGTAGTTTTTCAATGCAAGTCATTACCTAGTTTCTCTATTTTTCTCTTTGCCCTAGAGTTGTGTTCTTGAGGTTTGTTCTCATGAGGGACGCCTAGCTCTAGGCCTCTAGTGTTGGTCTAGACATTGTTTTCATTGAGTTGGTTTGTGTAGCTTCTATTATGGTGGTTGTGCTTATGATGAAGGTTGGTGTTGGGATTTCTTTCTTTGTGATGGTGTGTGATCTTAGCACCATGTTAGTGGTAGGTTCTCTTTATAGGGTCATTCTTACTCTTCGACTCTTTTCTTTCGACACTCCTTGCAACCCTAATGAGGTGGGATTTTCTTCTATGGGTTGGAGAGTGGTCCTTGTCTGGTCACTTTGGTCTTGGAACCCTAGCTTGGGGTTTGGAATGGGTAATCCCATTTTTCCTTGACTGACTCCTATGGAAGTGGGGCTACCTTGCCTCAACCTGCACTCTTGCTAGTCCTATTGAGGTGGATTTTGCTTCTACAGGTTTGGTAATGGTCATGATTTAGTGGATGTAGTCTTGGAGCTCCATTTTGGGACCGCAATTGTGCTTTGAACCCCTTTAATTATCTTCTATTGAGGTGGAGACAGTTGGGGGTCTAGGGTCTCCTTAAGCTGAGATGTTGGCTTTCTCTCGATTTCATCAATATTTTTTTGTTATGTTTTTTATATAATTGTGGGTCTGTAATTGTGTTGTTAATGTTCCATTAACAACTTTCTTTCTTCTACTGCGACTATAGTTGGTTTTTCTTTAAAGTTTTTTTGTTGATTTTGGATGCCTTTAGGCTGTTATGTAATAGGGACAATACCCTTTTTATGTTGCTTTTAATATAAAAAATGTTCCATTTCTTATTGGAAATTATTTGACCTCAAAGAACTATGAAAACATGATAATAAATATGATGTTGATAAATATATATAGTAGCAATATTGTAATAACCATTGAAAACTATTTTAGCTTAGCTTTAAATTTCTTTAAAACCCTTTGATTTATCTATTCAAAAAACGGAAACTCCACCCCAAACTATCAAGATTTTGCTTAAAAATACACCCCAAAAATGGGTAAAATCATATGGAACTTGTTATAATTTCAAATAAAAACATTTTCAGAAATAATATAGGTTTATATGGCTGTTATAAACTTATTTTTACAACAAACCATTTCTACAACAAATATTATAAAACTAAAACCCAAAATGTTGCTCTAACAGGCACCGTCAAACAACCTAGCCAACAAAAACTTCACCCAATAATAAATTCTTTAAAAAATGATAATATATCAATCTTTTACATGAAATAATAGATATGAACAACCACTATGGTGTTATCAAACACAACCAAAATTTGAAATACAACCTTATTAGAAAAGCAAAGAATCTACTCACCAAAACCCTTACAAAATGAATAGAAAATCGACCCAACTTGCAAGGTAAACACCCCAAACTCTACACTAAGATTTTTTATAATGAAATTAAAAAAAATAAAAATAAATAATAGAAAAACCATATTCAAAATGAATCCATAAACATCTACAACAAATAGAGAATTCATTCAGCCCAAACTACTGCTTTAAACCCTTGTTGGGAAGCCAAACTCTGGAACTGTTGTAACTGCCAATTCCTCAAGCATAATGGTAGCCTCTAGATGAGATTAATCTCATCAACCCTCATCCTCCTAACATTATATCACATGTAAACCATGAGAATCCCTCTCAAAGAGTCTCCTTTTCCATTGATTTATCAACCACTAAAGAACAAGCCAAAGCCCTATCAAAATATGTGAAAAAAGAATGTCCAAAATGTAAAGTAATATCCAAAAATATAGATGTGAAACCAATAATGACCTCCTCTTGGAAAACAAATTAAACATCATCAATTTTCCTCCAAAATAGGCTCCCATTATGGTTGTTGACTTGCCAACTATTGAGTTGTCCCAAAACCCCTTCCATTTGTAACTATCATTTCTTGTTTGAGACTCTTTGTTGCATGAATCCAAAGGATGTACATCCCAATGTCTCTAGAGGACAAATTTAATATTAGTTAATAATATTTATGCTAGTAACAACAATGAAGGAAAACTGAGAGGGGTGGAGGGGTGAATCAGTTTTTACCGGATCATCAAACTTAACCTCAAATACAAATCTGATTAATTGCAGCAATAACAAAGATAAGAAAATTGATAGCACAACACACAATACCAAGATTTTGACGTGGAAAACTCAATTAAGGGGAAAAAAATGGTGGAAACCTACCCACAATAAGATGATACTTTGTAGTAGTATGTGAAAATAATTACAATGGGGAATGCACATGCATTTAGGCTCACTGCCTAGAGCTCACTGCTCAAAATGCAAAAACCCATAAGGAAACAACCCTTGGGGAAGGTTCACTACCTTACAAGGAAGTCTCTTTGACTTACATAATATTCATACAATAATCCGAAATCAAATGAACTGAAAGAATATCATTTACAAATGCTTGATGACAATTTCAGTTAAGCACATATGTCTTCTCTGCAATACTTCAATCTCTTCTCAATCACAATATCGAAGGATGTACTCTCTCGTTCACACCTTTACCATTCTATGATAATGCAAACACAACTCTGATCACCAAATTTACATGACTATATCACTTATTTATACAATTCATCAACCTTGACTGCAAGGTCGACCAAACCCTCAACTCAATTACAAAATTGCAACACATGATACAAAGATCGTCCATCAGACCAATATTATGATATACATGATATAACATGGACCTAAACCAAATGCTCAAACACGTAACACCATCGGAAATCATACTAAGATCAACCGCAACATGCTACACCACCAAATAGGTCTCATATAGCATGAACAACACCACTGGATAAACAAAACACCAAAACAATGCACAATGATCAATGTAGATCATAAAATAAAAATGGAACATAATTAGGAAACACCGACAAGCACCTTAGAATAATATGTAATAGATGTACCAACACCACTCATCAAATCTTCATCTATCAACATCTAAAACTCAAGAACACTCAAACAACAACAACTGTCACGAGGAAAGATAACTTGTGGAGCACAAAATCATGAACCATCTGAAATGAAAATACATATGAACATCCCAAACAATCTCCCAAAATACCAACTCAAGATCTGATCACACTAGAATATACCAGAGCAAATATCGAACTCTGTAAATCACCAATCATAAGAACCAAACTGTAAACTGGATCATATGATATGATCAATTAAGCTCCTAGATCATTGAAACCAATACACAAAGATATAATGATACTACAAATACTCTATATACTGAACCATGATCCCAATAAACCAATATACAACCACTGGAGCAATAAACCATAGGAATATGTTGACATCAATGACAACAACATATCCTAGCAGCAGCAATGTCCAACAATTTCAAAATATTCCTTCCCCACATAAGCCTCAAAATTAATTCCCATGGCCATCTTTAAAATTTTAGCTAAAAACAAGTTGTAATTTCCATTGTGATAATCTATCATAAATTTGCCTCCTAAGTCTGCTCCATAATAACAAATTTAATATTTATCTTCCCAAATGATATAAATTGCATTGGGACATTTTAAATATTAAATAAATAACCTTTCCCAAATTAGCTCATCACAATCAATTTACTATTTTTGGCCAATGGGGACTTACTATATTTATTGTGTTATTTTTAGAAAATGAGACATGAAAAGTCCTCCCTTCCAAAAAATTGCTTGTCCTCAAGCAATTAAAAACTAGTAGTTCCATGATGTTGATTCCAAAATTATGCATCATGATAAACTGCATACCAAACTTCTACTTTGCATTTGTGAATATTGCATCTTCTTTCCAACCATATTGAAGAAAGTTTGAGGTCTACCTAAAGCTCCTAAAATTTTTGATTATATTTTGGATCTGATTTTTTCTAATATTAAGATAGTTATAACATTTGCATCCACTACTACATAACACACCCTTTCTAGAAGAAATTTTTTCTTTCACCTCTATAGTGTTGGAAAAAAACTTGTAGAAATGCACAACAACACTTCCATACATTACCTCAATTTGTGGATTTTCATTTGTAACTTTATGGACTGATTTGCAACAACAAATATTCAACAATGGGGTAATAAATAGTGATATACAACAAAAACCTTTATGCCATGACACTTTGAGTCCTGAAATTGTAGGTAACAACTTATTTTGATAAAAGCTGACATACTCTCTAGAATTATCCATTGCCACATACTTGACACCCGTCACATATACATTGTCAAAAGCTTCCCACAAATTTCATTTCCATATGAAAATTGAACTCATTCTCCTCCAAGTGATTTTCATCTTGAAACCTTTTCCAGAACTCATTTGTCGTGCCCAAACTTTAGGGCACCAAAAACGGAACAACAATTTTTTTTTGACGTCAAGAACTCGCTAAAAATCCTAATATATAACAACTGTATTTAAGGTTTTGTCTTTTCTAGGATGTAAATAAACTTACTTACTAAGGTTAAGTTAAAAATCCAACTCGAGCGAGTGACTTGATTGGTGGAGATTAATTTGCATTGCGGATTAGTTAGCTAGCTCAATTACCTAAGACAAATTGCCGCTAATTAAACCAAGGGATAATTGGCTATCTTAACGTATTAAATCATTCCAGGTCATATAATGATATTGCTAATGATTATTTGATGCTTATATAAAATTTATTATACGCATCCACCCGATGAGGGTTTCAATTTACTACAATGTCATTTGCCCACTAAAACCGACAATAAGCTAAGGCCAATTCTGATTTTCCCTAAACCCCTTGATTTTGTCAATTAATTTTCAATCCGACCAAAAATCGATCTCAAGGGCTTAAGGTTCCTAAATTTTACAAATCCCTCCTTCATAAATTTTCCTAACGTCCAATGATATGGGGGGGGTAAGTCCATTGATTAATTAAATATATTGCTGGGTTAAACGTATAGTTTATCCAACTATAGTAATCCTTTATTATTAACCCCCTTGAATTAATTAAAATTAAATTTCTAAAGAATGAGGACATATAATAATTCAAATATTAAATTAACCCCTATTATCAAAAGTCTAAAATCCCATAATAATCCAATTATTAAATTTGTCCCCAAATATATACATTAAAATCAGGGTTCAAAATTCCATAATATTTCAATTACAAACTTAACCCCAAATTATATACTAAAATTTAACTTTAAATTTCCAATTTAAATTCCTTTTATATTTATATATATATAAAATCACATTATAAATTCTTAAATTCTAACCCTCATTATAAATTAAAAATCAAATTTAATGTTCCAATCTAAATCTCCTATATATATATATATATATATACATATATATATATACATATATATATATATATATATATATATCTAATTACCTAAAATGCTAACCCTAACCCGAAATTGGGTTAGGGTTGCTTTTCTATATTTTACCTCTTATTTTATTTCCTCTTTACCATTTTATACCCTAACCCGAATGGGTTAGGGTTTTATATTACCCCTTTTTCTTTATTTTGCTTTCTTTCTTTTTTTTTGTTTTGGAATGTGACTGCAGGTACGGAGGCGGAGGGTTTCATGCGGGGAGAGGCGGAGGTTTTCGCAGGGTTTCGGGCGCCGCTGTGCATACGCACAGTGGCGGCAGCGCCGCCCACTGTGTGTACACACAGTGGCGGACGGCATAGCCGCCGCCCACTGTGTATACACACAGTGGCGGGCGCCGTTCACTGTGCGTAGCACAGTGGCGGCCACGACCGCCCACTGTGTTACACATAGTGCGGTGCCCTTCGGCGCCGCCCACTGTGTGTAGCACAGTGGTTCGGCCGTGGCCGTCCACTGTGTTGCACACAGTGGCCCGCGTGACTTTGCTTCCCTTTTTTTTTTGCAACATTTTCAATAAATTTCATGGGTTGATAAAAATGGTATAAGATGTAGTTTTTTTTTTGAATTTCAAATGTATATTATGTATATTATATATATATATATATATATATATATATATATATATATATATATATATATATATATATATATATATATATATATATATATATATATATATATATATATATATATATATATATATATATATATATATAATATGCATAGTATCATTTATGAATATGAAGATATTTTCTTCTACAGGCATCCACAGAGCATGACTTTAGATTGCAGAATATATATATATATATATATATATATATATATATATATATATATATATATATATATATATATATATATATATATATATATATATATGATTAAAGGGTTTATTCTGCATTATATTTTATATGTTTGAAATAGAGATGCACAAGTTCAAAATGCATCCTTTATTTTGTTGTTACAGGGGTATGCACATTACAGGAAGCTTATATGTATATATACTTTATATCTATATAGGTATATATTTTCAATATATATACTTATATACATATAGAGATATATATGACTAAATGTTGAAGTAATAGGGTTAAAATCCTTATATTGATTTGGGATTTTCAACTATTTACATTCTGTTTTTGGTCTTCTTTCAGCATTTAGAATAGGTTTATATTTTATTTTTTTCTTCCTTTCATTTAAACTTGCTACAGAAATAAAATAGTTCTAGTTTTCTTTTTACAGTCATAAAATAACAGAATCTAAACTATGCAAGTAAATAGTGAGAAATAAAAAAAACAATACTAGTTCACTCTTTTTTTTTTAAACAGTCATAAAATTAACAGAATTTAAGCTATGCAAGTAAATAATAACCCTACTGCATTTCTTTTTCTTTTCCTTACTAATGCAGTAAATAAACATGTTACAGACCAGATTTAAATGTAGACTATAGCAAACACAATAGACATAAAAATATAATAAAAAGAATTACATTTACATTGTTTTTCCAAAATGATAGTTACAATAGCCCAAATAAGAAAATGGGTAGATAATCTAACAGTCCCCTTTTTTTTTCTAATCTTTACACAGAAAATAATAATTACATTTATTTAAACAGAAACAGAATCATTTTAAGCCCTATATCTACATATGCACTTTCTCTTCTTTTTCTTTTGCTACAAAGCATAAGGTTACATTTCTTTCTTCCTTTCAGCATTTAAATAAAAATAAGAAATCTGAATAGAAGACTACAACACAAAATCTGCAACTCCTAGTCTTTTTCCCCAAGCCACCTGCAAGTAAAGTTTTAGGACTGTGACCATGGGATCCTCACCTCCCAGCCTAGGCTTACCAGAAGCCACCCCCGAGCTAGGAGAACCAAGACCTAGACGGGTCACAATCAGGCAATACAACACAACAATAGGGAAAACACACAACACATACATTTTCCCATCCCAAGCTACACTATCACCACATTTTGTGATGATCAATCTACGGGTGGAAGTGGACCAAGTACCATTGGGGAGACTGCAGCCAAAAAAAATATATCACAAGCCACCTCATGGCAACACAAAATACTCAACAGCATTCATCCCAACCACCTTATGCCCCCCAAAGGCTCAAAGCCATTTCTCTCCCCTTATGACCCCCAAATGCATACACAAGGCTATGCAGCAAGGGTCACAAAGGACACCCTTGAGATCACTCTCCTTAAGGAGAGCCTCTCACCCAAGGCTGTCATGCTTCTTCCACCCCAAGATCATCCTACTCTCCCAAGAGTAGAAGATCTTGGACACTCCCAAGACAAGAACACAAAACAGAAAAACATAGAAATGAAACTACACATTATTTTCTTCAACAACAATTTACATACACACTTTCTTTACAAGCATTTCTTTCCTTCAACAAAACAACATAACTAACATAGACAACAAAACCAAGAGGAGATAACAACCAACCTTATTCTGCCAATAGGTATGCTAAACTTAGTTGGAGATGAGCTGCCCAATCCACACAACTTTCTGCAATTCCTTGGCCCCCAAATTCCTCTAATTCCTAAAACTGGTTTTTTTTCCTTCCAATTGTTTTTTTTTTTTTTTTTAAATCTCCAAGAATGGAGAGTGGGTGATTAGCTCACTAAGATTCCATTCTTAGCCTAAGAAGGCCTCTCTCACTCCTTCCAACCTCTTGGATAGTGTGAGAGATCTCCCATTGGGTTGGTCTTCCCTAGGTCTTACACACTCCCTAACCTAGGTGTCTAGAGAAGGGAAATGGAATGGGGAAGAGGGATTACTATCTCCAAGAAGGTTATCCTACCAAGGAGGGCACTCCTATAGATGGAATTCGTCCATCTTGGGAAAACCACTTTTTTGGGTGGTTAAACAAGTCCTAAGGGAAAGACACATGGCCAATTTTGGCCTTCACCCATAGGTACCCCATGAGGCCTAATAGAAAAGCTCTAAAATTGACTCTAGGAGTTGATTTGACCTTCAGAAAGTCCACCTGAAGTTAACCTACGGGTCAACTCTGAGTTGACCTTCCTTGTGGCTCTCTAACCTAGATTTCTTGGTTCCTTCAAGGATAATTAGGGGATATAACTATTAACAAAAATAAAACTTTCAAAAAGGTGACATGACAAATTGCCAACACAACATACTACATAGGTGTCAAGTGACACTACAACATAATTCCACATCACAATAAACACATGGCAATTGTCCCTTAAACAATTTAAATAATCCAATAAATACAAATTACACTCATGCAACATTTTACATTTACGAATAAAATACAGTACATACGGGGTGTTGTCTCTCCAAATAGACAACCCCTGGTTTTACTAACGCACATTGGCCTAGGCTTGATTCTCCATAATATTTCCATGGTCACATGGATAATTTCCTGCACATCTCAATTTAAACATTAGTACTTTCCAAATAACCTCATATGATATATATTACATAATCAGAATACAATACATTCATTTTGCAAAGACTTGACATTATGAAATATGATTTGTCACAATTCAAGCAATCTCCTCATAATCCTCAAAATTTGATCCATCTACAAGATATGCAAACATTTTCCTAACATTATATCAAATCCTGAAATTCAGATAATAACCTGCCTCATCACAATATTACCCTAATCTAGAATCACATAATATTCTATAATCCACAAGGCATAGAAATGAAGCATCCATATATATCAATGTTACCAAAAATCGTGGGACCATGCAAAGTTCTATATCCATAGTGTGTCAAAACTAGCATCCAAAATAGTTCCAAAATGAAAATAACTGAAGAGATAGGATGGGTCGGGGTAGGGCCTCACATCATCATATGTATGAATTGTTTTGTTCATCATCCTCATCCATTTGATTTCCTTTAATGAAGAATTTCCCCCATATTATCACTAACAAGTATGATCTTATAGCCTCATTATGTAGTGAAGTATCCTCGAAGTGAAACAATACATAGCTATTTAAAATAAGAGTTACCAAGATCAATAATATAGATCAATAATGCAACAATTGCATCATTGGCCAACTTGAGTAGGAAATTGTAATTGTGTGATGTGGAATTAGGGTTTCACCAAGTAAAACCACTAACAATCCCAAATTAACCAAAACATTAAAAGAGGAGGAAACCCAATAGATTTAGCCTCAACCCAAATAAGGAAAAGGTTGGGATTCTAATTTGATTTGCCTTTATTGGGAATAATTATCCTCTTTATTAATTGAATTTGGAATTTAGTTGTAAACTTAGGAAAAAATGAGGGATAATTGAAGTAAATTGACAAATACAGAATGCAATAGACATCCCATATATCCACCAAATGAGATTTGAGAGAAATAATAGATTCAATACCTATTCCCAAAAGTTTGACTTGATTTTTCAAGACCAAGTAGCACAAATCCACCCCGGTCCTCCAAATTTTCCACCATTGAAAGCTGAACATGTTCATCACTATCGATATTGCCAAAATTTTAGAGTACACAGCTCCTGCATCTATTTATTGCACACAAAAAGAGAAGGAAAGATGTTGTGAATAGGGGTTTGCCTAAGTCAAACCTTGGTTTAGGAATTAACATTGAATGAAATAATGTAAATACTAGAATAAATGTTAAGGGGATATACCTCAGGTCTGCAATTGTTGATAATGATGCAATACTCTTTGAATGTAATCATAAATGTTGAATGTAATGGAATAACAAAGACATGTACATGAAAAACCCTAATTACACACACATGCTTGCATGAAGATTTATGTAACTTTTCTCCACAATGCTCGAATGACGAATATGCAGCCTTGAGTCTCTAAAAATGGTTAATGATGAATGCTTCATGGATGGATGAATGACATGGATGGAGTTTTAGATCTAAAATTAATTGATAAGATGTCTTTATATAGGGTTCCCTAATTAAATTATTGATTAGGCTAACCTCCAATGGTCATATGTATCCACGGGGACTGAAATCCATCAAGGAGATAAAGCAATTGCCCCATTTCAAATTGGAATGGGCCATGTTTGAGGAGGAATGGGTCATTTTGGGGTGCCCTGGTCTAGACTAGGGCACTCCAACAAGACCAACACAAAGAGAAATGGGGAAGGTACCTCCAGGATGGGTCCACTAAATGGTGTTCATGACATCAAGATTGGATAATAGGACCAAAATGAAACTAGAGAGAAGATGAAGATATGACACACTAAAGTAGGAGCACAAACATGATGTGTAAATTTGACTAAATAAAATTTATGATGCTATATTTAGTCTCCACTTTTATGGGAGTATGAGCCTATGCAAATAGTCATGATAAATTAGAAATATGAGAGAGAGGAGCAATTAAGAGAGAGATCACAAGGAGGTAGGACATCACTAATTTCTTGGAACCGAGATCCTAGTAACAAGAAGCTATCATGGAAACCAGTAGCAATATCTTGCCGGAAAGTGATCCAAATGCGATGTGGTCTAAAAGAAAGAAAGATGATCAAGTCTTCTAGTAGAATCTAACTCCACAGGATCCGGTGAGCGAAAACTGGGACACACAGAAAGAAAAACTGAAACTGCAAATAGAAAATAAAATAGAAAGGAAAATGTTTTTGGTTGATGCAAGATTGTTGTGAACCAGGGATGCTCATGCATCAGACATCCGAGGTTAATGAAAAAGTGAGCCTCTCACTTTGCTGGGGTCAAAGGGAAACCAAGGTGGTCTACCTCTTCCTGAGAAATCCAAGATGAATCTTCAACTGGTATGTCCTTCCACTTCACAAGATATTCCTTATACTCACTACTTCAGGTACTATGCCCAATCCTATTATCCAAAATCTCTTAAATATGATCTGGTTCTTTCTGGGGCAATTTTTTCTTTAAGTTTGCAACATTGTTCTCACCAAATTCTGGTTCATGGTACTCATAAAGATCTGCAATGTTGAATATATGTGAAATACCTAGACTATCTTGTAGCTCCACTTCATATGCATTTCTAGAACTAAACTTTCTCAAAATATTACAGGGTCCAAACTTCTTCATCTGCAACTTATTATAAGTTCCAACCGAGAATCTCTCTTTTCTCTGATATACCATCACTTCATCTCCAACTTCAAATTCCTTATGTCTCCTTTTCTCATACGCCTTCTCCTTATATTTGTTGTTCATGTTTTCTAAATGTTGTTTAACTTGAATATGTAATGTTTTCATGTGATCTGCAAAATCTTCTGCTTCTAAACTCTTTCAGTCTTCACTACTATTGTCTCTCAATTCTGCTATACCTCTAGAGTGCACTCCAGTAACAATCTCAAAAGGTATTTTTCTGGTACTTTTATTTACTAAATTGTTGTAGGAAAACTCTGTTTGTGCAAGGATTAAATCCCAACTTCTGATTTTATCTCCCATTAAATATCTCAACAAATTTCCCAAACTCTGGTTAACTACTTATGTCTATCCATCTGTCTGTGGATGAAAAGTAGAACTAAACTTCAAATTTTTGTTCATCTTCTTCCAAAGTGTTCTCCTAAAATAGCCAACAAAATTAGTATCTTTGTCTGAAACTATGCTCTTAGGTAATCCATGCAATCTCACCACTTCCTTGAAAAATAGGTCTAATACATGTAATGTATCTAATGTCTTCTTACAAGGTATGAAATGAGCCATCTTCAAAAATCTATCCACTACCACAAAAATAGAATCATTCCCTCTTGGTGTCTTAGGAAGTCCAATTACAAAATAGAGGGGGCCCCAAAATAGGGCAAGGACAAGGGAGCCACACCCGTGTCCTAGGAGGACATGGGCACCACGCCCCTATCTTGCCCTTGTCTCAAGATAGGAAGCGGGTTTAGGTAGTGCAGATGACAGAACAAGGCAATTTTTAGGTGTTGAGCAAGTCTTGGGTCTTCAATCAGGCTTAGGGATTCGAATTTCCAATGTGAAGACCCTAATGTGGTCACAAATTACAAGGGTCACAATTTCATGACACTACAATTCCATCTTGAATGAAGTAATCCATCCATTTGCTTCTATCTACCATAATCGGTTCTCTACATGCTTTCCAAGGTTCTGCAAAATTCAGGTCTTCATCATACAAGGCATCAACAACTTTGTTAGATTTTCCACTTCTATGCTTTAACACAAAGGTGTAACTCTGCAAGAATTCTACCCATCTCATATGTCTTTGATTCAACTTACTTTGACTATTCAAATACTATAAATCTTGATGATCTGTATAGAACACAAACTCCTTAGGCAACAAGTAATGTCTCCATTTCTTCAAGGCTTGAACCATTACATAAAATTCTTGATCATACACTAAGTATCTCCTTTGAGCATCATTCAATTTTTCACTAAAATAGGCTATTGATGTCCCTTCTTGACTCAAGACTTCTCCTATTGTTGTTTTACTTGCATCACAATCCACTTGAAATACTTTATTGAAAATCGGTAAAGCTAACACAGGCTTCTCAGTCACTTTCTACTTCAATAGTTCAAAACTTTTGTTTTCTCCAGTGGTCCACTTGAATTCCTTCTGATCTCCTCTCATGGTCTCAGTCATAGGGTTACAAACCGAACTAAATTTTTTGATAAATTTCCGGTAAAAACTAGCCAACCTATGAAATGATCTTACTTCTCCAATGATTTCCAGTGTACGCCGCTCAACAATGGCTTTCACTTTCATAGGGTCCATCTTCAAACCATCCTCAGATATCACAAATACTAAATAGACTAACCCATCGGTCATGAAAGTACACTTCTTAATATTCATCAACAACTTTTCTTCTCTCGACCTCTACAAAACTTGTCTTAACTGCAACAAATGCTCCTCTTTTGTCTTACTAAAAAATCAGAATGTCATCCAAATACATAATAACAAACTTACCCAAGAATTTCTTTAGTACCTCATTCATCAGCCTCATGAAAGTACTCAGTGCATTAGTCAATCCAAAGGCATCACCAACCATTCATATAGTCCTTCATTTGTCTTAAATATTGGCTTCCACTCATCACCTTCTTTGATCCTGATCTGATGATATCCACTCTTTAAATCTATCTTTGTAAAGTATTTTGCTCCACTCAAATAGTCCATTATGTCATCTATCCTAGGAAAAGGAAACCGGTATTTCATTGTGATCTTATTTATTGCTCTTGAATCAGTACACCTTCTCCACTCATTATTCTTCTTAGGTGCTAATACTACTGGTAATACACAAGGGCTCAGACTCTCGCTGATCAAACCTTTCTTCAATAGATCCTGCACTTGTCTATTCAATTCTTCATTCTCTATCAGTGTCAACCAATGTATAGCTCTGTTAAGCAAAATAGCTCCGGGAACCAATTCCATGCAATGATAATACTACTTACAGGTGGGAATCCATTAGGTACATTATCCAAAATGATGTCCTCATATTCTGTCAACAAATCTCTTATCTCTTCTGGGTATCCTCCTTCTGGTTTTGATCTCTCAGTCTTCTTAGGAATTAAGTCACAACACACATTCTCATGCCTCAGTCCATCCATGAATTTCCTCCCATCTACTAAAGATATTTTGACATTCATACAGACTTCATTCTTCAAAGGTAACAAGGTTTACTTCTTCCCATTGGCCACAATAGTATATGTATTCTTCCTTCCATTATGTATTGCTTGTCTATCAAACTTCCAAGGTCTACCCAACAAAAGATGACAATATCCATAGGCATAATATCATACAAAACTTCCTCACGATAATTCACAATTTTTAATTTCACCAAACATTTTTTACTTACTAACAACTTATGTTCATCTTGAATACATGCTATCTAGTAAGGCTTAGGGTGTTTCAATCTCTCCAATTTCAACTTATTCACCATCTCATCTGAAACAAGATTATCTAAACTACCACTATCAATAATAAATTTACAACACTTACCGAATACCGTACATTTGGTCTTGAACAAATTCTTTCTCTGCAAGGGCTCTTCATCTCCTTCGGTATGACACAAAGCTCTCCTCATCATCAATAGTTCTCCATCTTCCAGTTTATTTTCTGATCCAGTGGGGTTTTCTTCCACCACTGATGCTCTTCCAGTAGCCTCTATCCTCTTATATTCGAATGCACGATGTCTTTCTCCTCCACACTTAAAGCAGGTTCCTCTTAATGTCCTCTTGTCTTGTCTCCCAAAGTTCTCATTCTGGTAACCATCTAGTTCTCTCCTCTGCTAGAAATTTCTATCATCCTGCTAGTATGAATTACCTTCTTTTCTCACTTCCTTGTCCTTTTTTTGATCTGTATTGGTTCCTCTTCTTGCAGTATATCCTCTTCCTCCTTGAAATCTTCCAGCCCTACCTCTTTGTCTTTGCTCATGTCTTTTGTTCAATTTCTCTACAACCTTTAGGGTGTACTGGTAAGCTTCTTCAACACTCTCCAATTTGATCATACTAAGTTCATCTTGTATAGACATCTACAATCCATTCAAATATATTGTAATTTGTTGAGCATCATCATCAAAATGTCCGAATTTAATGTTCAACTTGTAAAATAATTCGATGTAATCCTTCACACTAGATTCCTTGTGTCTTAGATCCTATAACTTCTAGAACAAATCCACTCAATAATTCATCGGTACAAAATTTGATTTCAACTTAGCAATCATCCTATCCCATGTCTTAATCTTCTCTTTACCTCTTCTCTATTTGTCAACTTGTAAATGCTCCCACCAAAGAGATGCATGACCTTTCAACTGAGTACAGGCATATTTCACCTTCCTCTCTTCTGTAGTGTTTTCAAAATCGAAATACTTCTCCATCTCCAAGATCCAATCCATCAATTCATCTGAATCTAGCTTCCCATCATATTTCAGTGGGGTAGAATGTGATTTAGTGTTTGCCCTACTCAAAACCCCTAAAAACCTTTCTTCATCCAGATCAACTGCTAGTAGGTTTACTTGTTCTATCAGGCCTTCTTCTCCTTCATCTTCACTTACAACTTCAATATGTCGGCCTCTTCTCTGGGTTGTCTCCATGGCTTCTAACTGGGCTACTATTACTCACAACTTCTCCATCACAACTAGGTATACATTCCCACACGCTCCACTATTCCTAGTTCTTCGTCATACCATCGATTCATGCTAGTCGTCTATAATTGCAAGTCAGATCCGCGATCCACCACCCTACAACAAGAAATTAAAGACACGCAACCTCCAAAGAGAAACTTCACTCTAATACCACTTGAAGTAGTCATAGGTGAGGAGGGACCTAAAAGAGATCAATCTAGACTGACCAACAAGAATAAGCACAATGGAAACACAAAGATAGGATGGAGGCAATGCAAAACAGATTGATTTATCGCATGAAATTTGATTACATCCAATTAGTTACAACCAGGTTACAACATACCAACTCTCAGGCCTGGTAGAATAGGTCACAACTGGGACCTTGAATCAGAAGATCTATCTTCTATGCATAGTCTCATTATCATATTCTCTGATTGATTGCATTCTAAAGAATAATTACAAATATTTATATCGATCCAAAGGATCTAATCAGCCCAAAAGGGATCAAAACTTGAAGAACAAGACCTAACATAAAAATAACAAGGTTGACCTCCGCCAAGAGTTCTCTAGAAAATCCAAAGGATGAAAACGTAGATCACGAGAAAAGATTGGCCACATGCTAGAGGACATCAAGATCAATGTCCAAGGCTCCACAAGATTTGGGATGGGTTGGTAGATCACCAGAATAGGTCTCAGGCAACCGGTAACAAAGGAACATCTGGTAACAAGAAACTATCATGGAAACTGGTAGCTATATCTTTCCAGAAAGTGATCCAAATGTGATGCGGTCTAAAAGAAAGAAATATGATCAAGTATTCAAGTAGAATCTAAATCCACAAGATTCGATGAGCCAAAACCAGGACACACAGAAAGGAAAACTGAAACTGCAAATAGAAAACAAAACATAAAGGAAAATGTTTTTGATTGAAGCAAGATTGTTGTGAACCGGGGATGCTCTTGCATCACTTGCAGATCCCTAAGCATTGATTCTTGATGTTCCTTGGCATATTATCAACCTTTTTCCATTATCTACTCTTCATCCTTTGGATTTTACAGAGGAGATTCTTTGGCAGAGGCCGACCTTGTTGGTTTTGTACCTTAGGTCTTGTTCTGCAGGTTTCGATCCCTTTTTGGGCTGACCGGGTCCCTTTAGGTCATATAAATCATTGTAATAGAGCATTATAATGTAATCAAGAAGTTATACTAAGCATAGAAGATAGATCTTAAAATTTAAGGTCTTGGTTGTGACCTATTCTATATTTTGAGTATGTTTTAGTAAGCTTGTGAGCTGGTTTCTGTAACCTAGTTGTTACTGGTTGGTTGTAATCAGTTTTCATGTTATAATTCAATTTGTTCTCCATTGCCTCCATCATGTCCTGGTGTTTCTGTCATTTTTACTCTTGCTGACAAGTCTAGATTGATCTCTTTGAGGTCCCTCCTAACCAGTGACTGCTTCAAGTGGTATTAGAGTGAGTTTTCATTTTGGAGGTTGCGTTGTCCTGAGAATTTTTTTATGGGGTGGCAGACTATGGATCTAACCTACAGCTATATAGGACTGGCATAAGATGGTGCATAGAGGAATTAGGAATGGTGGAGTGCATGGGAATGAAGAGCCTACTATGATGGAAATGTTGCGAGGAATAGTAGCCTAGTTGAAAGCCATGGAGATAGCCTAGAGAAGAGGCCGACACATTGAAAATGTAAGCGAGGATGAAGGAGAAGAAGCCTTGGCAAAACAAGTAAACCCATTGGTAGTTGATTCGGATGAGGAAACTTTTTTGAGGGTTTTGATTAGGGAGAATACCAAACCTCATTTTACCCCACTGAAATATGATGGATTGGATCTTGGAGATGGAGAAATATTTTGATTTTGAAAACACTACAAAAGAAAGGAAAGTGAAATATGCCTGTACCTAGTTGAAAAGTCATGCATCTCTTTGGTGGGAGCATTTGTAGCTTTATTAAAAGAGAAGATGTAAAGAGAAGATCAAGACATGGGATCGGATGATTGCTAAGTTGAAATCAAAATTTATGCCAACTGATTATCAAGTGAATCTATTCCAGAAGTTGTAGAATTTGTGACATAAGGAATCTAGTGTGAAGGAATACACCAAAGCATTTTACAAGTTGAATATCAAATCTGGACATGTTGATGATGAAATTGAACAAGTTGCAATATATTTGAATGGATTGGGGATGTCAATACAAGATGAACTTAGTTTTATCAAATTACAGAATGTTGAAGAGGCTTACTAGTATGCCCCAAAGGCAGAAGAAAAGATAAACAAAAGACATGAGCAGAGGTAGAGAGGTAGAGGTGGAAGGTTTTCCAAAGGAAGATTTCAAGGAGGAAGAGGATATATTGTAGGTAGAGGAACCTATATAGATCATAACAAGGACAAGGAAGTAAGTAAAGAAGGTAATTCATATCGAGAAGATGATAGAAATTTTTACCAGAGGAGAGAACCAGATGGCTACCGGAATGAGAATTTTGGAAGACAAGATAAGATAACATTTAGAGGAAATTTCTTTAAGTGTGGAGGAGAAGGAAATCATGCTTTAGAGTGTAAGAAGATAGAGAATACAGGAAGAGAAGTAGTGGTGGGAGAAAACAACATTGGATCACATAATAAACCAGAAGATGGAGAACTATTGATGATGAGGAGAGCTTTGTGTCATATTGGGAGAGATGAAGAGCCCTTGCAGAGGAAAAAATTATTCATGACCCAATGTAAGGTATCTGGTAAGTGCTATAAAGTTGTTATTGATAGTGGTATATAAGATAATCTTGTTTTAGAAGAGATGACGAATAAGTTGAATTTGGAAAGACTGAAACACCCTAAGCCTTATCAGATAGAATGGATTCAGGATGAACATAAGTTGTTAGTAAGTGAGCAATGTTTGGTGAAATTGAAAATTGGGAATTATCATGATGAAGTCTTGTGTGATATTATGCCTATGGATATTTTTCATCTTTTGTTGGGTAGACCTTGGTACTTTGATAGATAGGAAATACATGATGGGAGGAAGAATACATACACTATTGTGGTCAATGGTATGAATCAAACCTTGTTGCCCTTGGAGGAACCTTTCAAGAGTGAAGTCTTTATGAATGCTAGAATCTGTTTGGTGGATGGAAGGAAATTCCTAGATGGATTGAGACATGAGAATGTGTGTTTTGCTTTAGTTCCTAGAAAGACTAAGATTATGGAGCATGAAGAGGAACAACCAGAAGAGATAAAATATTTGCTAACAAAATATGAAGACACCATTCAGATAATGTGACTAATGGATTGCCATCTATGAGAAGTATCAGTCGTTGCATGGACCTGGTTCCCGGAGCTAGTTTACCTAACAAAGCTGCACACCAGATGACACCAACAAAGAATGAAGAGCTAAATAGACAAGTGTAGGAGTTGTTGAAGAAAGGTTTGATGAGAGAAAGTCTGAGTCCTTGTGCAATACCAACAATATTAGCACCTAAGAAGAATGGAGAATGGAGAATGTGTACCAAATCTAGAGCAATAAATAAGATCACAGTGAAATAATGATTTCCTTTGCCTAGGATGGATGACATAATGGACTATTTGCGTAGAGCCAAATACTTTACAAAGATAGATTTGAAGAGTTGATATCATCATTTAAGAGTCAAAGAAGGAGATGAGTGGAAGACAACATTCAAGACAAATGAACGATTGTATGAATGGCTAGTGATGCCTTTTGGGTTAACTAATGCATCGAGTAGTTTCATGAGGCTGATGAATGAGGTATTGAAGAAATTCTTGGGTAAGTTTGTTATTGTATATTTGGATGACATTCTAATTTTCAGTAAGACAAAAGAGGAGCATTTGTTGCATTTGAGACAAGTTTTACAGAGGTTGAGAGAAGAAAATTTGTTGATAAACCTTAGGAAGTGTACTATCATGAAAGATGAATTAGTCTATTTGGTATTTGTGATATCTAAGGATGACTTTAAGATGGACCCTGAGAAAGTAAAAGAAATTGTTGAGTGGCCTACACCAAAAATCATTGGAGAGGTAAGATCATTTCATGGATTGGCTAGTTTCTACTAGAACTTCATTAGAAATTTTAGTTTACTTTGTAATCCTATGACTGATACCATGAGAGGACATTGGAAGGAATTCAAGTGGACCACTGGAGAAAACAAAAGCTTTGAGTTGTTGAAATGGAAAGTGACTAAGCAACCTATGTTAGCTTTATCGAATTTCAATAAAGTGTTTCAAGTGGATTGTGATGCAAGTGGAACAACAATGGGAGCAGTCTTGAGTTAATAAGGAAGAGCATTTGCTTATTTTAGTGAGAAATTGAATGATGCCTAGAGGAGATATTTAGTGTATGATCAAGAGTTTTATATCATAGTTGAAGCCTTCAAGAAGTGGAGACATTACCTATTTCCTAAGGAGTTTGTGTTGTATATGGATCATCAAGCTTTGTAGTATTTGAATAGTCAAAGTAAGTTAAATCATAGACATATGAGATGGGTAAAATTTTTGCAGAGTTATACCTTTGTGTTGAAGCATAAAAGTGGGAAACCTAAAAAAGTTGTTGATGCATTGAGTAGGAGAAGGAGTTTGTTGATAGAGATGAGAGTGACAGTATTAAGATTTGACGAATTGAAGACCTTGTATGATGATGACCTGGATTTTGCAAAACCTTGGAGAGCATGTAGAGAACCGGTTATGGTAGATAGAAGCAAGCGGTCGGATTACTTCATTAAGGATGGGATGTTATTCAGAGGAGTTCAATTGTGAATAACTAAGAGTTATATGAGGGAGAATCTGATAAAGGAGAAACATAGTGGAGGATTAGCCAGACATTTTGGTATTGACAGAACAGTAGCATTGGTGAGTGAACATTACTTTTGGTCCCAGATTCATGAGGATTTTAGGAAATATGTGCAAATTTGTAGAGTTTGTCAAGTTGCAAAGGGTAGTAGTCAGAATGTGGGATTGTATAAACCTTTGATAGTACCAGTAAGACCTTGGGAGGATATTGTAGACACCTAAAAGTGGCACAATAAATTAAGTGAATTTTATTCCTTTAATTATCCCTAATTCTTCCAGTTAATTAAATTAAGATTTAATTAATATCCATATTCTACTAATTATCCTATTAATTAAATTAAAGATTTGATTAAACACCTTTCTTCAAAAACCTAATCCATTAATTAAACCAGGGTTTGATTAAATACCCTTAGCCATTTAATTAAATAAATCTTGTTTAATTAATTAAAATCCTCTTTTCCATTTAATTAAATCCCCCCCCCCCCAACTTGCAAAATCCATCAAATGCAAGTTGCATCCTCTTTTGGCTAAATTTAATCTTTTTAATTTACGAAAATTCTCATTTTCCCTCACCCACTTGCCAAATCCTACATTTCCCACTTATCCTCCTGATTTATTCTAAAATCCCTCTTATCCTCCATTAATTATCATAATTATCCTCATCATGTTCAATCCCTAAATTTGGGGGAGTCACTTTCCCAAATTTGGAGAAAGTCTTCAAAATGCATTTAAGACCTCCTCCTTTCAACAAGCTAACTTGTTGAATACCCCCAAATTTGTAAGGTTCTTACAAATTTGTCCCCTAGACCACTAGTGGTTTTCTTCTTGGGAGAATTGAGCCCCTAAAGTATTCAATGACCATTTAAGGCTCTTACAAGCCCACACCCCTAACCCATGATGGTTGTCCATTTGACAATCTTTTATCCTTGCACAAGAGTTTACCTCTTGGACAATAGCCTGCTTCCTTGGATAAAAGCATTATCAAATGATGTCACCCCTTGAAGCCTTCCTTAATGATTAGTTAGTATCTAATGCTTTCTTAGCATCTCTCAATCCCTCTTAAGATAACATTTGTCAACTAGGGACTAGATTGAATCCCTCACATGGATTGATAACTTTCAATCCTAGCCCTTGTTGAGATTAGTCAATCTCAACCATCCATTGCCCTATTTTCCCTATAAATAGAGATCTCATTCCTCATTATTAGGATCCACTTCTATTGCATCCAATCTATAGTCTAATTGTGTTGTGTAGGTTATCAAGGAGCTCAATCCCCATCACCAAGCATTTAGGCCATCTTAATTGCATTATAGCTTAGTTTTTTTTAATACATGTTTAAAATATCTTTCTAGATTAATTCATATCATTTTCATAGAATTCTCATATCTCATCCTCATATTAGCCTAATTATTTCACTTAATCTTTCAATTTGGAACTCATTTCATATCTTTATCTTGCATCTTGCATCTCCATCCATCATCTCATCTTAGCTAGGATATTAGTTGTATGCATTTTGATCCTAGAATCATCATTCATAACTCATTCTCTAGGTTGTCATCTTGAGTATAAAGTGATCTTCCAATTGAGGGCCACCTTGAATTTTAGAGTTCTTTAGAGATAGAGGAGCATGGGATGGGCTTAGCAATCTTGATATTTCTTGGACTAACAAGTAGATTTGTTTGCATTTTTTATTTCTTAATTTCACTAACATAATGTCTCATGTGTGTGTGTGAGATTTGTGTTTTATTTCATGTGCAGGTATCCCCCACATTTTAGTCACACATTAATTGGCACCCACCATGGGGCAAGACCCCTAAAATCTAATTTTTCTAACAATTTTTCTGCAGGTTCATGCAAGTTCGTATGAGTGTTAAATGAGTGTTTCTGTTTTGTCATATACGAAGCTCCCATTTGTTGTATGGGCCTATGAAGAAACTCATACAAGTTTATGGTGAAAATAGAGAGTTGTTTTCTGTTTTATTCTATCCTCTGTCTCATTTTTAAGCTCGTATGAGCTAATATTTAAACCCACATGAGTAAATTGTTTTGTCGTACGAGTAAAATGCTCTGTCATATGGGAGTATAGGAATTTCCGTACGAGTAGGTGAGAAACCTCGTATGAGTTTCTACTTAAATAGAGGAGATTTGTAACTGAGATTTGAAATTAGGCTTGGAGAAGCCCACCATATGATTTTTTTTTTTTAAATTGTGTTTTCTTGTAGGTCTAACAATTTGATGCAGGATTGAAGGAGTTACAGTAGGATTTGCATTTAATTTTTCTAGCTTTTTCAAAGTTGGCTAAAATTAAGTCATTTTCTTTTCAAGCTAAAAATAATCTCATTAAGTTTCAATTGGTGAAAGAATCTCACATTTCAGTTTAGGGGTTTAAAAAGAATCAAATTTGTAAGGTTAAAAAGAAAAACAACAATCTTTTATTTTCTTGCAAAGGTTAAAATTCACAATCAATACTTGTTTGCAAGATTAAAAAAAAGAACAATCCACATTTCATTTTACAAAGCGATTTCCATCTCAAAGAAATGTGCATTATTTTAAGTTGGCCAAGATTTCATTTCCTAGATTAAACAAACAAATTGCTTTGTGGGACTAAAAAGAACACCATGCGTGTTGGAGAAACATCTCCTAATAGGTCTTAGCCAATCATTTCTTTGAAAGGATAAAAAGAACATTATTTTTCTTGTCTCAAAAGTGGTAGGTATATGTTCTCCCCTTAATTGGGTGATCAAAAGTCTAAACCCACTCTTTTATGCTTTCTTTTACTTCAAGCAATTAAATCCTATAGAAGGTATGACTTCCCAAGTTGCCCTTAGGGCACCATTAAGGGTGGTGAGAGGGGACCAACCTAAGTGGGAAACAACTTTATCACCAAGTATTTCAACCCACTATAATCAAATGTGGAGGCTGATGAAAGTCCCCTCCAATGATTTTTCTCAATGATTAACCTTCCCCCAATATCTTTAAGAAATGTAAAGCCTTTGTTCTAAAGGTTGGGAAGCCTCCTGAGGGATTTTATCACTGAATACCAAATGAAAGCCGGATTAAAAACCATAGCAATAGACACTTTGAGCTGAGTCAGTTGCCAAACATTGGCAATATCATAGTGCAAGGGTGGGGAAGAATCCACCCCCAAGATTACTCACCATATATATCCCAAGTAACTACCCAACTATGAATAATTAACTTTGGGTTAATTTCTGGCAAAAGGCCAAAAAATGGGCACCCTCTAGGGGATGACAAGGTTGTTTGAGTTGACGGAATATTGAGAATAGTGGGCTATGATATTGCCAATGACCTTTGAATAAAGAGTCTATCTGATGTGTCTTTTGTTGTAAATCAAACTAGTGTAAACATCAACAATTTGAAAACATCCTCATAAAAAAATACACTCAATGTTTAGCATAAGGATAATAGTTGTTTTCATGTGTGGTATGTCTTCTTGTCATAAGTATTAAAACATCTTCAAATTAACCAATACAACAATTAGTTCAAAACAAAAGGCAAAAGAGCAACCTTAGAGAAAAGAGAATTTCCAACTCCAACTAAGAATATTAGAAAAAGATATCAAATCTTCAAACTATCTTAGGATAATATTTCATCCAACAAAATTAAGGAATATCCAATAGAGTGATCAAGAGTTCTACCATCCAACAAGTCTTATCAAAATAATACATAGTTAGGTTCTCAATTTATGAAATTAATTTTCTACATCATGAAACTTGACTCATATCATTTGACACACTTTGTCATAGAGGAAAATAAAACTAAACCTCTACTTGACAAGTAAACTTGAGTATCCAAAACAAAGTATCCATATCCAACATCAACATCAACATTTGATCATTTTGTATGACCACTCCCCATATTTTGAGAAGAAGTCTTCATCAAAAGACTAATTTAAAGAAGAGACAACCTAGATCTAAGTCACTTATAAAAAGGAATGAATTTCCTATATCAATCATCAACTTTTTAAATCACATCATACATTCTTGTGTCATATGCGATTGTATATCCAAGAAAAACCAATGAATTTGACAAAGAAAATTTGATAAGTAGGGCTTACATTCAGAAAGAAACATTCAACCAATGCCTTAATAGTGGATGAAGTATTAACCCTACTTTTTTCCCAAAGTTTCTTATCACTTGCAATGAAGCTCGTCCTGCACCACCAACTATACCCAGAACCCCAATAGAAGAAGAAGAATTAATTATGGTAGAGATATATTAATGTCCATTGTCACTCGGTCTCAAAAAAACAAAAAGAAGGAATCACAATCAGAATCAAGTATGAGTCATAGATTGTCCAATCCTTTTGATGAATATGAGAATATGGAAGAAATAGAGATCACCTACGAACTTCTCCAAGAATGTCAAGAAAATGAGGCTTTTCAAAAATTTGTAGAAAGAATTATAGAAGCGGATAAGAAAACATATCTACTCATGCTAACTAGGAAAGGAGTCGATATTCTTGAGGATTTTGATATAGAAAACTTAAGGAATACAAATGAGATAAATTTGTGAACAAGGGCAAGAAACTATGCTTATCAAGAACAATTGAGAGAAGGAGAAATACATGATCAAGGAAACATACACAACCGATATCATACCCATGAACAAGATAACACTCGCGAACAAGACAATGCCCACAATAGAGACAATCTTAATGAATGAGGGGAAGCTCCCCATCAAAGGAGAAATGCACCCATAGTTTCTCCTACAAAAAAACTCTAAACACTTCAAAGACAAATGAAGGACATTCAACAAGGGACCACGGTACGATATTCATTAGATGATATTTTTCCTTATCCTTTTGATAGGAGATTGAACATGGTATCTTTTCTCCCAAATTTAGATATACCAAAGTATGACAAATATGATGGTAAGAGTGATCCTCGTGATCACATTTGGGAATTGTGTACCATGATCCTGGATTTTGTTCACAATGACATATACTTAATGAGATTATTCCTAATTATTTTGGGAGGGAAAACAATGGAGTGGTTGTCAAAACATAAACCTCCCATAAGATCATTTTATGAGTTGGTGAACAAGTTCATAACACAATACTCCTATAACATCTAACACACAATTACCATGCTAGATGTGTGTAACACAAAACAATGAAACAATGAAACATTCATGGTATTTCTACAACAGTGGAGATGCATGGTCACCAGATATCCATGAGATGTGCCTAAAAAGGAAAAGATGGAAATATTCATAGACAATTTGAATAGTGAAATGAGTTATCATCTCAAACTCCAATATATACCATCTTTTATTAAATTAATGGAAAATGGTATCCAAGTAGAGGAAGCTTCCATCAAGAAAGGAACATTGAAGTTCTTTAAGGATGGTGTTAATTCATCAAAAAATAATACCTTTAACAATCAAAATAATAATAACAATTTAGATAAGTCCAAATTTTGGACAAGGAACAAAAACATTGTTAATTATGGGGTAATTGATGCCAACAATGTAAAGTCTAAACAACCAGTGTTGACTTTATCAGGCAACCCACCATCCAATAATGATCAAAATAGTTCTAATCAAGGCACTAATACTTATCAATGAAATATCAACCAAGGAGCTTCAACGTCAAACAACAACAAGAATTACCAAGGCAACAACAACAACCAAGGAAATCACACAAACGAAAGAGGAAACACTAATACTTTCCCCTATTGATGAATATACACACCATTAGGACAAACCTTAGAATCATCATTTCGAGAGCTATTGGTAAATAAGATCATCACATTTCTAGCCACAAACAACTTTGAACCCCAAGTCAAACCACCATGGTGGAATGACTTGCATTATTGTGATTATCATCGAAACAAGGAGCATAATATAAATGATTGCATGAGGTTGAAGAACATAGTTCAAGACATGATAGACAAGCACAACTTAATGGTCGATGGTCATAAAAGACATAGTGACCATGAAGCTTTCAAAAATCCTCTTCCCAATTATGACAAGGGAGGAGTGTCAACGTCCAACAATACCAAAGGAGCTCATATTAATCACATATATAGAAACACCATCAATCACATATCAACATGTGAAAATCAAGTGAATATCATAAAAAAAAAAGACAAACAAGAACATGCATCGATAAATGTGACAACAAGAGAATATAGATATGTCTTGAAAGGGAACACATCAACATCAACAACTCTCCCCAAGACTCAATATAACTTGTTCAAACAACTACGGAGAACTCCCTCTCAAGTATCTATACTTGAGTTACTCAAACTTTTGCCAAAACATAAGGATATCTTGCAGCAAGCTCTTATCAAAATAACCATTCCAAATAATCTAGATATTAATTGATTTCAAGCCATGGTCACCCATATGATGGTGCCACACAACATGTCCTTTTATGAACGCGATGATGTCTCTTTGAATCAACCGCATAACACCACACTACATATTGAGGTCTTAGTCTATAAACATTGGGTAAAAAGAGTATTAATAGAAGGAGGAGCCCATCTCAATATATGTACTCTAAAACTTATCCGTGCATTGGGCTTCTATGAGAAGGTTATTGATCCCAAAAATAAAATCACTATAAAAGCTTATGATGATGAAGAGAGATCATTTGAAGGAACTGTAATACTACCCATTCAGGTAGGTCCTATACAAAGAGACACCATGTGCCAAGTCCTAGACATAGAATTGACATACAATATACTATTGGTCATCTATGGATCCATGAAATGCAAGCGGTGCCTTCCACATACCATCAATGTATCAAGCTCCCCTACAATGGACATGAAATTTCAATATCTGCAGATAATAACCCTTTCCAATATTGCAACTCAATGGGGGTAGCTCAAGATAGCCTAGTTCCACACAACAGGGACACCCAAGCTTCCTCAACATCCAACCATCAAGAAGAACTCAAGTACCTATCCATGAACTTCAAGCAAAAGATGAAAATAAAGGACCAAGGCATGGGGGAGTACTCTTTTGAACCCTTGTGTTTATCTAAATTGCCAACTTCACCAAGGTATTATGGACAACCTTCCACATCAAGACATTAGGCAACATAACCCCTCAACAAGTTTGATGGTAAATTTATCCAAATGGGCACACTAGCTAAAGAATCATAAGATAAAGACATCCTTAGCTGGTTGTACAAAGATGAGGAAGAAATCAAAGTTGCTGCCATAGAAGTAGTTGTACCAACAAAATAGTATGGAAATGGGTTTCGGATCATGCAATGAATAGGATACAAAGGAAAAGGACCTACTAGCAAGCATCAAGAAGGCATCATAGAACCCATACACATTTATTCACAATTTGCACAAGACAAAACAAGACTTGGGTATGGCCAACACATTCCGCCTGTGCAAAAGAAAAATCACCATCAAAAACCTGATGGAAAGAAAAGAAAAAACATAATGAAGACTCATGGCAAGAAGCACTACACTAAGCAGCAGAAAAGACAAGGAAGGAGCAAAAACATGAAGAGAATGAGAAACGCTCACTATTCAAAAGGAGGAAGCTTCTTATAAAAAAGTACATCATGTACAAGAACCAGATCAAACCAAGGTTAAGCTAGAACCTAACAAAATTTTTACTCATAAAAAAGAAACAATGTACAAACAAATTCAAAAAGTACAAGCAAGAACCGATCCCGGATCAGAAAAAGCTACCAAACTTGTGTCAATTATCAGCGATCTTTTCTGACCATACAATATACCTGTCAGATACAATGGGGTAACTTGGGATAGTTATTTTGAAACTAATTCCAATGAATATGAGTGGGGTAGTTGTTATGATGTTACTAAAGATATTGAGGGGGATAAAATCCATGCATACACACCCATTTGTCATGAGAGATAAGACTCAAGATCTCGAGCACTTCAATTAGGACCACAAGATATCTATGAGGCTAGTGAGAATGAGCAATGACAATACGAACAAGGCAATATCAAAGAGAATACCATCGAAGTCCTCAAGAATATCATAGACCTCACTAATTTCCCAAACAACTATGACGACATCTCCATCATGACACTTACAATAGTTCATCTTGACCTGCCAAATGATTCCCTATTTCTCGTATATCTTGGCCTCATAGACTAGGAAGAACTCGAACATTATAATATACTAGCATTCCCACATGATGAGGCCATTGTCCAATACCTTTGCTCAATCAACCCAGAAACATGCTCCACCAGCGAACAATATAATGATATTTGCAATCAGGAGAGTGCCAAGTCTCTCAGTCACAAAAATGAAATAAAGATGGATCTAATGGTGAAAACAATCTAGTAGTAGTATTAGATCACAAAAATAAAATAGTAAAAATAAAGGATGTATCTGAGGGTGAAAACCTCTTTGAGGTGCCTAAAGATGAGAGACTTAACACTATTCCTAAACATTACCAGGAAAGGTCGCCAATCTTGATTGAGCCAACTCAATTAATAAATATCAGCATGGAAACAACAGTCAAAACCATACATCTGGCAAAATCACTGTTAGGTCCCAGGAAGGACAATTGAGAGGGAGGGGGTGAATCAGTTGTGAACCGATTGTCAATAAATTGCAAACCAAATACAAATTACTCCAACTTAAACTTAATGTCGGTAAACCAAACTTAAGTGTCAGTAAAATAGATTAACAGATATAGCAGTACCGGTTTAACTTAATGCATGAAATGGAAACAGAAACAACATCCACAACACCTAACACAGATATTTTGTCATGGAAACCTGGTAAGGGAAAAACCACGATGGGAAACCTTACCCACAATCAGATGATAGTACTGCAGATAGTATTTGTATATAAATGGGGTCTGCACGTGTAGAAAATCCAACTGCCTAGAGCTCACTACTCAATCACAAATTAGGACTCACACTGACTACACAATTGGATGGTTAAATCCAATGTTAATGTACTACTCAAAATACCATCTCCAATGCTGGACTCAGTACCGGTTAAGCTCTGAACATGAGTGTGATAACACCTTCATAACCTTCCTTCAACCTTCGAATAATGTCTACATGATTCACACAAGGATCTTCTTATTTTCTCTCTTCAATATTCGAACACACTCATGCCATAACCATATCATGATCTTCAATAAGATCTTACAATTATTTATACAAAACCTAAGACCAAATGAATAGGTCATCTCACTAAAGATTTTACAATTAAATCAATTACAAATAAGTCTGGATGCGATATAACATGTCGGCTCAATACATTTATCACAATGACTAAACAATTAACAATCTCCATAATGTGCCATGTTGATCTGAAGTACTGGTCCATAACCTAGACCTATCTACCAGTAAAGGAAAATTAGTCAACCTGATTAGACTAGTAAGAAAAACACCAAAACCAAACTTCCAATCCATGTCTTCGATATAACCAAATGATCTCCAAGTTATCATCGTTGTTGGTGAACAATATAACCTACTGGTGAACACATATACCGATGATTTGCATAAGCCACTAACCATATTGGTGAACATAATGTAAACCTCCAAGAAGACAAGTGTTGACATCAATGACAAAACCAATGCAACACATGATAAAGTCATGCACAACACCAACAATGTCCCCCTTTAGCATTGATGGCAACACTAGATGGAAAAACATCTAAGTGCCAAAAACAAAATGCCAAAAACTAGTAAACCAATCAATCTCCCAAAGATAGATCAATACAAAGTTTGTTACAGAACCAAAACCAAAATACATATATCCAAATAGTATATCTCTCGCTTAATGAATAATCTCTCCCCCAAGGAATAATGTTTTTCCATAGATATCTCTCCCCCTTTGACATCAAATGCGAAAGCAATTAAAAATTAAAAACATAACATTAGGCCAACTACTCCCCCTGAGAAGTAGCTCTCCTCCATCAAAGCCGGAAAAAGATTTTTCTATTTAGCCCCTGTCGGTTTGATGCCAATATTCAACATCTAAGGCTCTGTCGATGGGAAAATTACCCCCAGTTGCTCTCTTAGATATTCAAATATTTCCTTAGGAGAGGGCTTTGTAAAGATATCTGCAATTTGCTCTTTAGTATTCACATAAACCAATTTCACTTCATTTGCTTCAACATTCTATTTCAAAAAATTTAACTTAATAGAAACATTCTTTGTTTTAGAGTGAAATACTGGATTCTTTGATATATCAACTGTTGTTGAATTATCACAATAAATAATTATTGGTTCTTTGCATTTTACCTGTATATCCTTCAACATTTGCTTAATCTATAATACCTGAGTATAATTAGTTGTTGTTGCAACATATTCTGATTCTGCTGTTGATAATGATGTACAAGTTTGCTTCTTGTTGATCCATGAAATCAATATGCTACCAAGAAATAATGCACCACCATTGGTACTCTTTCTATCATCTACATCTTGTGCCCAATTTGCATTGGTGTATGCACATAAATTAAAATTTTCATTTTTAGGATACCATAAACCAAGATTTGATGTACCTTGTAGGTACCGAAAAATCCTTTTAACTGTTGATTCATGATTTTCTTTAAGATTGCTTTGAAATATTGAAACAATACATATTGCATTCATTATATCAGGTCTTGTTTGTGTCAAAGACAGTAAACCTCCAATCATAGATTTGTACCTTGTCAGATTAATAGGAGTTGAATCATCCTTCAATATCAATTTATCAGTTGTAGTCATAGGAGTACTTACCGGTTTGGAATTCTCCTTACCAAATTTCTTCAAAAGTTCCTTCAAGTACTTTGTTTGACACATGAATATACCTTTATCTATTTGTGAAATATGCAAACCTAGAAATTTTTTTATCTCTTCAATTATAAACATTTCAAATTCTTTTTGCGTCTGATTAGCAAAGTCCTTACTGTTGGTATTTTGGTATGGTTTTGTCATTGATGTCAACACCTACTGGAACACTAGCACTTTGGAGATCCAGTAACATTCACTAGCAAGCAAGTAACTATTGCACAATTACTGGTATATGGTTCACCGATAGGATATAATGTTCACCGGCACTTTAAATGATATGGAAGACACTTGGTAATGTCGAAGACATTGTGTGGACACTTTATTTTGAAGAATTAATCATTGGTATATTCATATTTGCATATTTGCTTTTACCGACAAATAGGTCCAGGGTTACCTAAGGTTACACCAGTAGGTTTATCTTTTCCAGATCAGCAAGGCACACTATGGAGATGATTTATTATTATTGTAAATGCATTAAGCCAGCATGTTCAATTGGTTATTGTATCAGATATTATATTGTTTGTAAAATATATTTTTTGTAATATCTTGTAGAGGCGACCTACTAAAATTGGTCTTAGGTTATGGTATAAATGTAAGATCTTATTTGTAAGATCAAATGTGGAATGCGAAAAAGATTTATGTGAAGGTATATGCAAGATTAAGTAGAGGTATACACGAAGACATCATTTGAAGGTGAAGCTAGGTTTTTGTAGAAGCATATCAGCATTACACCAGTACTGAATCCAGCATATGAAGATGCTCTTTTGGGCAGTACATTCTTATTGGATTTAACCATCCAACTGTAGTCAGTGTGACTCCCATTTTGTGATTGAGCAGTGAGCTCTAGGTTGTTGGCCTTTTTGCATGTGCAAACCCCATTTATGTACACTTACTATCTGCAGTAGTATCATCTGATTATGGGTAAGGTTTCCCACCATGGTTTTTCCCTTTACAGGGTTTCCATGTACAAATATTGGTGTTATGTGTTGTGGATGACTTTATGTTTATGTTTCATGCATTAATCTTTACCGGTATAGCAATTTACTATTAACACTGTCTACCGGCATACTTAATTGGTTTACTGGTATTAAGCATTAAGTTGGTTAAATGGTTTTTGGTTTGAATTTAGTAGACAACTAATTCACCCCACCTCTTAGTTGTCTCCGGGACCTAACAATTGGTATCAAAGCCCAATCCTCTTTTGCAAAAGTTTAACAACTTGAGGAGATCCAATGTCTACTAATTATTTTAGGAAGGACAGTCCTAAACTTGATGGAACCAACTATGGGATATGGAAGATCGGGATGGAGACACATCTGAATTGCATTGGTGAAGACATCTAGGAAGTTACAAAGAATGGTTATATTGCTACTGTAGCTAGTTAGACTGCTCCAACTACCTTAGCTAGAGATGATGAGAATGATTGCAAAGCAAGAGAAGCACTTCTGAGTGCATTATCAGATCAACAAATCATGGGATTATCAAATAGGTCTAATTCTAAAGCTATTTGGGATCATTTGGAAACACTAAATGAAGGAGATTCCATAGTCAAGATTGCAAAACTTGAAAGCTTCCGAGTCAAGTATGAAAATCTAAAAAATGGAAGAAGATGAAAGGATTTCTGCTTTTATGGAAAGAGTAAATGAAATTGTTCTGGGTATTAAATGTTGTGGAGGAACCTTAAGTGAGGATGAAATTGTTTCAAAAATCTTAAGAGGATTGCCACCAGCATATAAAATGAACGTTACTGATATAAATGAGTTGAGAACAATGCCTAATACATCAGTAACTAGGGATACATTGATTGGAAAACTTTCAGCCTTTGAAATTGAGGAATTTGGTCCTATTGCTACTATAAAGATAGATTTGGCCTTTAAAGCATCAACATCATCTGCTCCATCATTTGACAATTCAGACTGGAAAGCCTTTTATGCAAGAGAACTTGAAGAAACTAGGAAGGAGAATGAAGAGCTTGAAGAACTTGAAGCACTATTTGCAAGGAAAATGCCAAAAGGTCCAGTTGGAAGTAAGTATGAAGGTAAAGCACCCTTTAAATGTTTCAATTGCAATAAGATTGGTCATATGGCTTTGAGATGCCCTGATAGACATGCTAGACTAAGAGAAGAAGCTAGAAGAACATACAAGCCTAATCCTGAATATCAGAGATACAAATTTAAGAAGAACAAAGACAAATCTTGTTATATTGTTGATGAAGGTGTGACTGATGATTCTGATGAGGATCCAGCAGACAATGGATGGGTTTTTGTTGCTATAACAGAAGATCAACCAACATCTACTGCTCAACCAGTAGAACAAGCCCTAGTAGCTAAATTTGAAGTAAAGGATGAATGGATCATTGACTCAGGATGCTCACATCATATGACAGGGGACAAAGGTAAATTCTTGAAATTTCAAGAATACAATGGAGGTTTAGTAAGATTTGGAGATGACAAAGCCTGTTCAATCAAAGGTAAGGGTTTAATATCTCTTGATGGTAAGCATAACACTGACAATGTCTACTATGTTGAAGGATTAAAGCATAATTTTTTAAGTGTTGGTCAATTAGTTGAGAAGGGATTTCAGTTACAATTTAAAAATGGAAAATGCAAAATCATGAATAGAACTGGTTTGGAAATTGCAACTGGTAATCAGACTAGAGGTAATATCTTTCATTTGAATAAAAGTGAAAAGACATGCTTGATTGCACATATAGATGAAAGTTGGTTATGGCATAATAGACTATGTCATGTAAACTTTGATTGCATGGTAAAAATTAGTACTTCCAAGGTAGTTAGAGATCTACCTAAAATTGTGAAACCTCATAATACAATTTGTAAGGAATGTCAATTTGGAAAACAAGTTAGAGCTAGTTTCAAAAGTATTCTAGAAAAAATCCAATAATGCTCTTGATTTAATTCACACTGATTTATGTGGACTAGCTAGAACTAAAAGCTTACAAGGTGATAGATATTTCATGCTAATTATTGATGATTATTTTAGAATGTGTTGGGTTACTTTTCTCAAGGAAAAATCATAAGCACTTGGAAAGTTCAAATTGTTCAAAGCAATGGTTGAAAATGAAACTGGTAAGAAAATAAAATGTTTAAGATCAGATCAAGGAGGAGAATTCACATTTAAGGACTTTAATACATTCTGTGAAGTGAATGGAATCAGAAGACAATTATCAGCACCTTGAACACCACAGCAGAATGGAGTTGTTGAAAGGAAAAACATAACTATCTTGGATGCAGCAAGAAGTATGTTATCTGAAGCAAATTTACCACATGTGTATTGGAGAGAAGTAGTTAGCACTGCTATCTATACATTCAACAAAGTTCACATCAAATGTGAAACTGATAAGACCCCTCATGAACTATGGTTTGGTAATACTCTTACTCTTAAGTATTTCAGAATTTTTGGAAGTAAATGTTATATTAGAAGAGATGAGTATATTGGCAAATTTGATCCTAGAAGTGATGAAGGAATAATTTTTGGTTATTCATCTAAGAGCAAGGTATATAGATGTTTTAATAAGAGATTGCAGAAAATTGTTGAGAGTACAAATGTAAAGATTGATGAACAATTTAGAGGAACTTCAAGGTATATAGACTCTGAGCCAGAAACATAAATTGTGATAAATGAACCTGCACTAAATCCACCGGTACAGAATGAAGATCCAGTTACCTTGGTACCATCAAAGGATTCCATAGTAATTGAAGAACAACAACAAACTAAGACACCTTGGTGTGTAAGATTGAATCATTCTAAAGATGAGACAATTGGAAACAAATTTAAAGGAGTTATGACAAGAGGAAGATTGGCAAATGAAGAGGTATGTCTTATCTCTCAAATTGAACCATCATCTATCAATGAGGCATGTGAAGATAAATTTTGGATTAAAGCTATGGAAGAAGAATTAGGACAAATTGAAAAAAATAATACTTGGACATTAGTTCCTCGGCCTAAAGATAAAAATGTAATTAGAACCAAATGGGTATTTAGAAACAAACTTAATGAAGATGGTAAGGTTGTTAGAAATAAAGCAAGATTAGTGTGTAAGGGATATTCTCAGAAAGAAGGAGTTGATTACAATGAAACCTTTGCACTGGTAGCTAGAATTGAGGCAGTCAGATTATTCTTGGCTTTTTCAGCTCACAAGAACTACAAAGTTTATCAAATGGATATTAAATGTGCATTCTTGAATGGAGATCTTGAAGAGGAAGTCTATATTGAACAACCTGATGGATTTTCTTTGACAGATGACAATGATATGGTTTGCAGGTTAAGAAAAGCTCTGTATGGATTGAAACAAGCCCCAAGAGCTTGGTATGCAAGGTTGGATAAGTATCTTTTAAAGATTGGTTTTACTAAAGGAAATGAAGAGAGCAATTTATATTACAAAATAACTAATGATGACATCTTGATTATAGAAGTATTCATTGATGATATAATCTTTGGAGGAGAAGATGGATTATGTAAGGAATTTTCTATTAAAATGCAGCAAGAATTTGAAATGTCTATGATTGGAGAAATAATATTCTTTTTAGGATTGCAGATTTCACAGACTGATAAAGATATATTTTTTAGTCAATCCAAGTACTTGAAAGAATTACTAAAGAAATTTGGGATGGAGAAATCTAAACCGGTAAGCACACCTATGACTACAAATGACAAATTATCTCAAAGGGATGAATCTACACCTATTAATCCAGCTAGATACAAATCTATGATAGGAGGTTTACTGTATTTGACACAAACCGGGCCTGATATTATGAATGTAGTATGTATTGTTTCTAGATTTCAAAGTAATCCTAGGGAAAATCATGAATCAGCAGTAAAAAAGATTTTCTAGTACTTACAAGGCACTACAAATCTTGGATTATGGTATCCTAGAGATGAAAATTTTGATCTATGTGCATACACAGATGCAAATTGGGCAGGAGATGTGGATGATAGAAAAAACACCACTGGAAGAGCATTCTTTCTTGGAAAGAGATTAGTTTCTTGGTTGAGTAAGAAACAGAGTTGTACATCTTTATCAACAACAAAATCAGAATATGTTGTAGCAGCAACTAACTGTACACAGGTACTATGGCTTAAGCAAATGTTGAAAGACATAAAGGTAAAGTGCAAGGAACCTATTACTATATATTGTGATAACACTGCAGCAATTGATATATCTAAGAATCTGGTATTACACTCTAAAACTAAACATGTTTCTATCAAACTGAATTTTCCGAGGGAAAAAGTTGAAGAAAAGGAGATAAAACTAGTTTATGTGAATACTAAAGAACAACTTGCAGATATTTTCACAAAACCTTTGCCTAAAGAGACTTTTGAATATCTCAGAGATCAGCTTGGAGTCATACCACCACTGGTAGAAACTTAGATAGTTGATGATTGTCATCAACTGGCAAAATTGAAAGACAAATCTTTTACTGTAGTCTTTGATGAGGAAGCTACTTCTCAGGGGGAGTAGTTGGTATATTGAATTGTTTGGTATTTTGTATATGAAATTTGGCATTTGATGTCAAAGGGGGAGAGATATCTATGGAAAAACACATTATCTTTGAGGAAAGATTGATAGAAAAATTGGTATTGAAAATAAATCTCTAGATAAACACATGTTGCTCCCAGGGGGAGAGATTGTTTGTTTTTGGTATTCGACATTTTTGTTTTGGCACTTTGATGGTTTTTCCATCTTGTGTTGCCATCAATGCCAAAGGGGGAGATTGTTGGTATTTTGGTATGGTTTTTGTCATTGATGTCAACACCTACTGGAACACTAGCACTTTGGAGATCCAGCAACATTCACCAGCAAGCAAGTAACTATTTTATAGTTACTGGTATATGGTTCACTGGCACTTGGAATGATATGGAAGACACTTGGTAATGTCGAAGACATCATGTGGACACTTTGTTTTGAATAATTAATCATTGGTATATTCATATTTGCATATTTGCTTTTATCGACAAATAGGTCCAAGGTTACCTAGGGTTACACTGGCAGGTTTATCTTTTCCAGATCAGCATGGCACACTATGGAGATGATTTATTATTATTGTAAATGCATTAAGCTGACATGTTCAATCAGTTATTGCATTGGATATTATATTTTTTGTAAAAAGTTTTTTTGGTAATATCTTGTAGAGCCAACCTACTAAAATTGTTCTTAGGTTATGGTATAAATGTAAGATCTTATTTGTAAGATCAAATGTAGAATGCGAAAAAGATTTATGTGAAGGTATATGCGAGATTAAGCAGAGGAATACACAAAGACATCATTTGAAGGTGAAGCTAGGTTTTTGTAGAAGCATATCAACATTACACCAGTACTGAATCTAGCATATGAAGATGCTATTTTGTGCAGTACATTCTTATTGGATTTAACCATCCAACTATAGTCAGTGTGACTCCCATTTTGTGATTGAACAGTGAGCTCTAGGCTGTTGGCCTTTCTGCATGTGTAGACCCCATTTATGTACACTTACTATCTGTAGTAGTATCATCTGATTGTGGGTAAGGTTTCTCACTGTGGTTTTTCCCCTTACAGGGTTTCCATATACAAATATTGGTGTTATGTTTTGTGGATGACTTTATGTTTATGTTTCATGCATTAATCTTTACCGGTATAGCAATTTATTGTTAACACTGTCTACCGGCATACTTAACTGGTTTACCGGTATTAAGCATTAAGTTGGTTAAATGGTTTTTGGTTTGAATTTAATAGACAACTGATTCATCCCCCCCTCTCAGTTGTCTCCGGGACCTAACACTTACATAATCCATCTTCACCTCCAAAAATGATATCATCTACAAATACTTCAATAAACAAAATATCAACATTCATAACTTTGTAATTTAAATTGCTATCAGTATTACCTTTTGTGTAACCAAACTTCAAAAGATATTTATCCAATCTAGAATACCAAGCTTTGGGAGCTTGCTTTAATCCATATAAAGCTTTCCTTAACCTGCAAACCATATCCTTATTATATGTCAAAGAAAATCCATCAGGTTGTTCAATGTAAACTTCCTCCTCAAGATCTCCATTCAAAAATGCACTTTTAACATCCATTTAATAAACTTTATAGTTCTTATAAGCTACAAATGCAAGAAATAGTCTAACTGCCTCATTCTAGCTACCGATGCAAAGGTTTCATTATAATCAATTCCTTCTTTCTGTAAATAACCTTTACAAACTAATCTTTCTTTTTTTATTACTTCTCCATCTTCATTAAGTTAATTCCTATATACCCATTTAGTTCCAATTACATTTTTGTCTTTAGTCCAGGGAACTAATGTCCAAGTGTTGTTCTTTTCAATTTGTTCCAATTCATCTTCCATTGCTTTTATCCAATGTTCATGCTTTCATACTTCAATAACAGATGTTGGTTCAACTTGATAAGTTAAAAATACCTCTTTATTTGCCAGTCTTCCTCTAGTCATAACACCCTGATTCTTGTTTCCAATTATCTGATTCTCTGAATGATTCAATCTTACATACCTAGGTTTGTTTTGATTAACATTCACAGGTTGTTGTTCTTCAGTCACTGTTGAGTTTTTTGATGATGTCAATGTGACTAGGTAATCATTCTATATTGGTGCAATCTATGTTAGCTAATCTATAATCATTTCAACTGTTAGTTCTACAGATCTTGAATCTTCTCTAAAGTGTTCATCTATCTTCACATTAGTACTCTCAATGATTTTCTGTAAACTTTTATTATAGCATATATATGCCTTTCTTTTAGATGAATAACCAATAAATATTCCTTCATCACTTCTAAGATCAAATTTTCCAATATTATCATCTCTTCTAATATAACATTTGCTTCCAAATATTCTGAAATACTTAAGAGTAGGAATATGACCAAACCATAGTTCATGAGGGGTCTTACAGGTTTCACTTTTTATGTGAAATATATTGAAAGTATAAATGGCTATATTCACCACTTCTGTCGAGTACACATGAGGTAGATTTGCTTCCATTAACATAGTTCTTGCTACATCCAGAATAGTTATGTTATGCCTTTCCACAACTCCATTATGCTGGGGTGTCTGGGGTGCTGATAGTTGTCTTTTGATTCCATTCACTTCACATAATGCATTAAATTCCCTTGATGTAAATTCTCCTCCTTGATCTGATCTTAAACATTTGATTTTCTTGTCGGTTTCATTCTCTACCATTGCCTTGAATATATTGAATCTTCCAAAAGCTTCTAATTTCTCCTTGAGAAAAGTAACCCAACACATTCTAGAATAATCATGAATTATTAGCATAAAATATCTATCTCCTTGTAGACTTCTTGTTCTTGTTGGACCACATAAATCAATATGAATTAAATCGAGAATATTATTGGACTTCTTAGTAATTCTGTTAAATGTTTTTCTAACTTTCCTTCCCATTTGATATTCCTTACATACCGGATTAAGAGGTTTCACAATATTAGGTAAATCCCTTAATGCCTTAATTGAACTGATCTTTACAATGCAATCAAAATTCATATGACAGAGTCTTTTATGCCATAACCAACTTTCATCAATGTGTGCAATCAAACATGTTTTATCACTGGTATTCAAGTGAAAGATATTACCTTTATTCTTATTACCAGTTGTAATCTCCAATCCAGTTCTGTTAATGATTTTGCATTTCCCAATCTTGATCTGTAACTGAAATCCTTTCTCAACTAGCTGACCAACACTCAAAAGATTATGCTTTAAACCTTCTACATAATAAATATTGTCAATATTATGCTTACCATCCAAAGCTATAGTGCCTTTTCCTTTGGTTAAAGAATTTTTATCATCTCCAAACCTTACTAGACCTCCATGAATTTATTGAAAAGATAAGAATTTACTTTTATCACCAGTCATATGATGCGAGCATCCACTATCTATAATTCATTCATCTTTTTATTCAATTTTTGCTACAAGTGCCTGCTCTACTGGTTTGACAATAGGTGTCAGTTGATCTTCCTTTATTTCAACAAAATCCCATCCATTATCTATTGGATCTTCATCTGAATCATCTATAACACCTCCATTTACATATTAACATGACTTATCTTTGTTTTTCTTGAATCTATATCTCCGATATTTAGGGTTAGGCTTATATGATCTTTTTGCTTCCTCCCTTAGTCTTGCATGTCTATCAGGATATCTAGATGCCATATGACCAACTTTATTGCAATTAAAACATTTGAAAGGTTCTTTACCTTCATACTTACTTCCTGCTGGACCTTTAAGCATTTTCCTTGCAAATAGCACTTCAAGTTCTTCAATTTCTTCATTTTCTCTCATCATATATTCAATTCATTTTGCATAAAGTTCTTTCCAATTAGTTTTTTTAGATGATGATGATGCTGATGATGATGATGATAATGCTTTGAAAGCTAAACCATTCTTTACAACATCACAAGACCAAATTCCTCAAGCTCAAATGCTAAAAGTTTTCCAACCAAAGTATCTCTAGAAATTGAAGTATTAGGCATTATTCTCATTTCATTGATAGCAGTCACTTTCATTTTGTAAGCCGGTGGCAATGCTCTTAAAACTTTAGGCACAATTTAATTTTCACTTAAGGATCCTGTACAACATTGTATTCCTAAAATAATTTCATTAACTCTTTCCATAAATGCAGAAATTATTTCATCTTCTTCCATTTTCAAATTTTCATACCTGACCTAGTAACATTCTAATTTTCCAATCTTGATAGTGGTATCTCCTTCATTCAGTGTTTCCAACTTATCTCAAATAGATTTAGCAATAGATTGGTCTGATAATCCCATGATTTATTGATCTGATAATACACTCAGAAGTGCTTCTCTTGTTTTGCAACCATTGTCCATGTCCTTAGCTAATGTTGGTGGATGAGGTTGATTTAGAATAGGAGCAACATAGCCATTCTTTGTAACATCCCATATGTCTCTTCCAATATAGTTCAGATGTGTTTCCATTCTGATCTTCCATATGCCATAATTAGTTCCATCAAGCTTTGGATTGTCCTTCCTGAAAATATTTGTTGCCATAGGATCTCCTCAAGATGTTAAACTTCTGAAAAAAGAGGACTTTGCTCTGATACCAATTGTTAGGTCCCGGGAAGGACAACTGAGAGGGGGAGGTGAATCAGTTGTGAACTGGTTGTCAATAAATTCTAAACCAAATGCAAATTATTCTAACTTAAACTTAATGTCGATAAACCAAACTCAAGTGCTGGTAAAACAAATTAATAGATATAGCAGTATCGGTTTAACTTAATGCATGAAATAGAAACAAAAACAACATCCACAACACATAACACAAAGATTTTATTGTGGAAACCCGATAAGGGAAAAACCATGGTGGAAAACCTTACCCACAATTAGATGATACTACTATAGATAGTATGTGTATACAAATGGTGTCTGCACATGGAGAAAGGCCAACTTCCTAGAGCTCACTGCTCAATCACAAATTAGGAGTCACACTGACTACACAATTGGATGGTTAAATCCAATAAAATGTACTTCTAAAAATAGCATCTCCAATGTTGGATTCAGTACCAGTTAAGCTCTAAACATGAGAGTCATAACAGCTTCATAGTCTTCAACCTTCGAATAATGTCTGTGTGATTCACACAAGGATCTGCTTATTTTTGTTCTTCAATATTCAAACACACTCATACCATAACAATATCATGATCTTCAATAAGATCTTATAATCATTTATACAAAACCTAAGACCAAATGAATAGGTTGTCTCAGTAAAGATATTACAATTAAATCAATTACAAATAAGTCTTGATGCGATACAATATGTCGGCTCAATACATTTACCACAATGACTAAACAATAAATGATCTCCATAATGTGTCGTGCTGATCTGGAGTACTGGTCCATAACCTAGACCTATTTGCTAGTAAAGGCAAGTCTATCAACTCGATTATACCAATAAGAAAAAAACCAAAACCAAACTTCCAATCCATGTCTTCGACATAACCAAATGATCTCCAAGTTATCATCTCTACCAGTGAACAATATAACCTACTGGTGAACACATATACCGATGACTATGCATATGCCACTAACCATACCGGTGAACATAATGTAAACCTCCAAGAAGACAAGTGTTGACATAAATGACAAAACCAATGCAACACATGACAAAGTCATCCATAATACCAACAATCACTCACAGAAAAAGAACAACCAAATTTTATCAGATTCATCAAGGAGAAGCAAATCGATTTTTCTTGGTCTTATGCTGACATGCAAGGGGTATATCCAAATCTAATCATGCATCACTTATCCATTTCTCTTAGAGCTAAAATTGTCAAGAAAAAATTAAGTTGAATCAACATGTGGCATTATTGGTCAAAGCATAGCTTAAGAAGTTATTAGATGTTGGATTCATTCGACCTATAGACTATGTCGAATGGATCTCAAATATTGTAGAAGTTTCCAAACTAGATAAAAGCATAAGGATCTGCATAGACTTCAGAGACCTAAACAAGGCATGTTTGAAGGATGACTTTCCTTTACCAATCATCAACACTATTGTTGATCTAACAACAGGGCACACATTTCTATCTCTCATAGATGGTTTTTCAGGTTATAATCAAATCAAAATAGCCCCAAAGGATCAAGATAAAACTACAATCACCTATCCATGGGGAACATATTGTTCAAACGTCATGCCTTTTGGATTGAAAAATGCTGATGTAACTTATCAAAGAGCCATGACAACAATCTTCTATGACATGATGCATACATTCATGGAGGATTATGTGGATAATTTTCTACCTAAATCATTCACTTGAGCAGAACACCTGGGCATCCTACACAAAATATTTCAATGGTTGGAGAAATTCAAGGTCAGATTAAACCCTAAGGAGTGTGTCTTCGGGGTCACATCTTGCAAAATGCTGGGATACATTATATCAGAAAAAGGCATTGAGGTGGATCCAGCAAAGGTTTAAGCTATCATGGAAATGCCACCTCCTTAAAACATTACCTAGCTACGATCTCTACAGGGCAAACTATAGTCCATCTGATGATTCATCACTCAATTAGTAGATAAATTTCTTCCATTCAATCGTTTGCTTCATAAGAATATACATTTCAGATGGGAAGACAAATGTGTAGAATCATTTGACCAACTCAAGCAATATCTGATGAATCCACCAGTTTTGGTACCACCAATAGCAGTAAAACTACTCACTCTATATAAAAACAATAGAAGTATCATTGGGGGCACTGCTAGCATAAGAAGATCCAACAGGAAAAGAAAGGGAAATCTACTACATCAACAAGACTTTGAACCGATACGATCTCACTTATACAGTCATCAAAAAGTCTTTCTTAGAAGTGGTGTTTGCCTCTCAAAAGTTCCACCACTATATGTTAGCCCACACAATCAAGGTGGTAGCAAAAATTGATCTTCTCAAGTATCTACTCAACAAGGAAGCTCTCACAAGAAGATTAGCTAAATGGGTCATGATTCTAAGTGAGTTTGATATTCAGTACACAAAATAATGGGCTATCAAAGGATAGGTAATTGTAGACCAACTAGCAAAAGCACCATTACCAGACCAACACCCACTACAAGTGGAATTTCTAGTCATGGATGTACTCACTATCATCCCCAAGAAATGGACCCTATCCTTTGATGGATACTATACACAACATGGATCAGGTGTCAGCATCCTGTTTGTCACTCCAGATGGGCACACAATTCCAAGATCTTACAAACTAATGTTTCCATGGACCAACAACATTGTTGAATATGAAGTCGTGGTAATAGGAATCACAGAATTGAAATTCTATGGGGATTCTCAATTATTTATCAACCAAATCAATGATGACTATTAGACTAAAGATGATAAGCTATTTCCTTACAAGAGAATGTTGGATGACTTCAAAAAATACTTTGTGCACATCACCTTTGAGCAGATTCCAAGGTTGGACAACAAAGTTGTCAATGCAATGGCCACTATTGCCTCACTTCTACAAATTCCAGATAAACATAATTGTTACAAATTCCTGGTGGAGAAATTGTCTTCCCCAGCCTATGATAATTCTGCATCCCAAGTCATCTATGCCCTAACTAGTTCTGATTCCCCTCTATGGGAATACTTATGACTATCTCAAAAACAATACTCTCCCACCCGACCTATCTCACAACCAAAAATGAAGCTTCATCTAACAAGCCACTCGCTATACCTTAACCACTGACACACTTTACTACTAAGGTTTATATGGTACTCTTCTTTGATACCTTGATCATAATGAATCTGACTTCACCTTACATGAGCTTCACAAAGGTATTTATTATACACATTCAAGTGGTCCTACTCGTGCCAAGAAACTTATGAAAATTGTATATTATTGGCCGACAATGGAGAGAGAGTCCTATCAATTTGCTAGGAAATGTCATAAATGCCAAATTCATAGTAACCTCATACATGAACCAGCATAGGAGCAACAACCATTCACCATGTATTGACCTTTTCATCAATGGAGACTTGATCTAGTAGGAAAGATCCATCCTTCCTCTTCAAATGGGCATAAATTCATTATCACTGCCATGAAGCACTTCACCAAGTGGATTGAAGTAGTCCCGATGACCACTGTGACTGGAAAGCAGATCTCATCATTCATCCTCAACTATCTCATTTGTAAATATGGCATTCCCAGTTCCATTGTCACTAGAAAATGAACATCCTTTCAAGAATCAAGATGTGTGAGAGTTATGCAAACAATTCAAAATCCAACATCGCTTCTCCACACCATACTACCCACAGGGGAATGGCCAAGCATAAGAATCAAACAAAACAATCCGGAAAATCCTCAAGAAAATAGTAAATGATGCTGGCAAGGATTGGCATGTACAACTCAATCTTGCACTTTGGGCCTACAAAACAAGTATCCGCACACCTACAGGGGCTACAACATATTCATTGGTGTATGGTTCATAAGAAATTCTACCTCTTGAGGTAGAAATCCCATCTTTCCGAGTATCTTTGAAGGGCCTCATACCAGATGAGGAATATCAAGTGTGTTGGTAGTGGGCAAGCATCCCTTGTGGGGATTTGTGACATGGTTTAAAATCCTCCTGTAGATTCTATAAGTCTAGTGGTTGTATCGAGCATTGATAGGTCAATCTTTTGGTGCAACGACAACCCTAGCTTGTAACAAGTGGTATCAGAGCTTGGTCACAGGTTCGAATCACATAGGCCATGGCGAGTGACGCTGGGAGGGGGATTGTTGGCAATGGGCCAGTGTCCCTCGTGAGGATTTGTGACATGGTTTGAAAGCCTCCTATGGATTCTATAAGTCTAGTGGTTGTATCGAGCTTTGAGAGGTCGATCTTTTGGTGCAACGACAAACCTAGCTTGTAACAGAGTGAACACATTACAAGAACTCGATATTCTTGATGAAAAATGACAACATGCCTATGATCATCTCAAGGCATATCAATAATGAATGTACAGAAGCTATAATAAAAAATTCATCCCAAGGGCTTTCAAAATTGGTGATCTTGTCCTAAAGGAAAATCTCAAAAATCAGCAAGATTGAGAAAAGAAGGGGAAGTTTGAACCTAACTGGTTAGGGCCATTTGTCATCATATCAGCCTATGGATTAGGAACATATCAGTTGTCAACTTCAAAAGGGGACGTGCTTGATGAACCAACCAACAACATCCATCTAAATAAATTCTACACTTGAGTCATCTAATGCATGGATCAAACAAAAAAGCAAAAAAATAAAAAAAAGTATCAAAATGTCACTAGGGTGAAAACCTAGCAAACACACACCTTGTAACACAAATAAAATAAAAAAATCTGAAAAATACAAAAAAAAAAAGATCAAAACATGCAATAAAACAAGTGGTGAAAACTTGGCAACAAGCACCACTTGTGAGAGAATAGCTCCTCCATCTATAAGTACTTATATCATATATTTGATCCATCTGATCTAAACCAAGAGCCATTGCAAAACACTTATACATGCCGCATCAATCTTAGACATACTTAGCATAGTCACTGTCCTTCATTTATTTGTTTTTGTTATCCAAATCATATCCCACCATGGCTTGGTGATCAATGTAAATATCCATGTCAAGTACTATCTAGAGTAGGGGCAGGTTTGTGACCTCGCTAGGGGCATTTTGCCTTGAGGGTTTTTCTACATCAGAACAAACATGTAGCAAGGCAACAAGCATCTGAACAACCAACAAATGACAAACAACAATGCAAGAGGCTAGATATCATGGAATTAAACTGATTGAACAAATGATCTGTTTACAATATTTTTTAATTGACAAGAATACATTTCCCATAACATGTATGTTTACTTATGGTTGTTAATTTTTTCTTATCATATCTCCTAAGTGAGTCAAGGATGTCTCAATGACTAGAGAAGCAAGGAAGGAATGTGATGTTTTATTTGTCTGCTATGTATGGGTGAAGCCTTTTACCATGCAAATTTGTCCTATGAAGCAATCAGGTAGCATATTGTTGAGGACATTTTGGATTTGTATGGGACAAAGGTTAACTCTTGCATGTTTATGCAAGTAAGACTCGGTTCATCATCGTTCAATTATACCTTGACACTTGTGTCATCTTGCAATATCAAAACTCATGTAAGTTATACTCAGGTCGTTATGGTTCAATTATACCATGATGCTTGTATCAACTTTCAAAAAATCAAGGCCCAATGATGAAAACAAAGGAAGCACTGGCACTTTGATCACAACAGATGACAATGTTTAGAATGAGAATGCATATTAAGTTTTGCACTAGCTGCATTATCATATCATGTTAAATATTGCATTAGGGGAATTAACATTATCATTTTTATTATCATTTTAATCTGCATTTAGATTGCATTATCATATCATTGCATTTAGTTGCATATCCTTTAATCATGGCATTTAGTTGCATAACTTCACCATCATCATCATCATCATCATCTGCTCACATTCATCATTGCATCCATCACATGCATATCTATTGCATCATCATGGAATCTTTCTTCACTTTCACATCTTCATCATTCTTCCAACTATCATATATCATGTCTTATACAGGATGTATCCTTCCTGAAACTAGACACTTTGATCATCTTTGTCTTATATAGGAGGTTTCATTCCTAAAACTAGACTTGACCTCAATATTATCAATTCTAATGAATCTTATCATTTTGATCAGTATAATCAATCATATCATTATCCCCATACATGATCATATCATATCAACATGTAGAATGATAGATCGCATTATTCCACAACACTCAAAACCACAAAACATGTTAGAAACATCTACATTCATCAAGTCCAACCATCATCTACATATCACCTTTGAAACATATAGTATCATTACAAACATCATACAAGCATGTAAATCATAAAAATAAAAATAAATAAAAAATAAAAAAACACACACAACACATCATCTTCATCATCATCTGCAAAAGTCATATAGATTAAAATCATATCATAGATCTCATCAAAATAAAAAATCATTGTATCCATATCATATCATCATGCACATGTGTGACCACATGTTGATCCAAAGGAAAACCAATGATACAAGTCAGAACCAATCATCAATCAGAATAAATAAATGTCCAAAGTCCTTCGATATCATATTACTATCGAAATCTATGAACCAAGTTCCATATTGAAAATCAACCAATCCAAGTTCCATATCAAAAATTAATCAATCCAAGTTCCATATCGAAAATCAGTCAATCAGAACCCATATCGAATCAAGACCCATATCGAATCAGGACCTATATCAAACCAGGACCCATATCGATAATCAGGACCCATATCGAATTAGGACTCATATTGACAATCAAGTTTGACCCATAGTGACCTATTGACCCATATCGACCTTTGGAACATATCACTTGAACCATATCGACAATAAAGACATTTCAAATTCCTTTTTCCTTATATTAGCAAAGTCCATACACATATCATCATGTACACCAAAAATTATGTCATTAACAAATGCTTCTACTATCAACATCTTGTCTTCACCAGTCTTCAAATAAATGTTGTTGTCCTCACTGGTGCATTAGAATCCAATTTTGATCAAATGTGCATGTAATCTCTCATACCATGCTCTCGGTGCCTGCTTTAGACCATATAGTGCTTTATGCAATTTACACACCATGTCTTTATCATCAGTCAAGGAAAATCCATTTGGTTGTTCAATGTATACTTCTTCTAAAATTCCACTAAAAAAGGTTGACTTGGCATCCATTTGGTATACTTTGAATCCCTTATATGCAGAAAATGCCAACAACATCCTTACTCCTTCTAATCTAGCAACAGCTGTAAATTTTTCACCATAATCCTCACCTTCCTCTTGAGCATACCCTTTGCAGACTAACCTAGCCTCATTTCTTACAATTCTTCCTTTTTCATCTAATTTATTCCTCAAGACCCATTTTGTTCCAATTACATTCTTATCCTTCGGTCTAGGAACAAGTGACCAGGTCTAATTCTTCTCAATTTTATCTAATTATTCATTCATTTCCTTAACCCAATCATCATCCTTTAGTGCTTCCTTAACTATCTTGGGTTTAATTGTAAATATCAAACATAAGTTCTTTGTGATCTTTCTCCTAGTTTGCACACCTACATTCTTATTGTTGGCATTATGTGAACCGGTATGAGGACATAATGATATTGTATTTTGTCATTGATGTCAATATACTAAAGAGGTGAGAACTGGCATAACACTATGAACTGACATTTGTGCCAAAGTGAAGCAGTGTGCTTGTTCAAGGTGAACCAGCATATGGTTATGGGAACCGGCACATGGAAGCATTGTATGACTACCAGTTGGTAGTCTCAACTTCAAGGTTTCCGGTTGAAGTGCTTCAAGCCTGTGTGGCTCAACCAGTGACATTGTGTGATGAGTTAGCATTGTAATGAACAACAAATCATGTTGCCACGTCAGCCTTGTGCGCGTGAAGGATCTTGCATGAAGGAGATTGTTCCTATCTACCTCAAGAATGTGTAAAGTCTGTAAAATGGTGATAACGTGTGATGGGTTATCAACTGCCATGAAATCGGTGAAAATGGATGATGGAAAATGTCTTGAGACTGGATCAAGACTGTTGCAATTAATGGAGTATTCTCAATGGTCAGGATTGAACCATTTGAATTCCTTAACCTAACAGGTTTAGGGTTTAGAGTTTATGCTACCGACCTATCTATTTTCCTATAAGGTAGATGTGGTGTCTCTTTTTGAGTTTGTTGGAAAAATTTGTGTGTGTGTATCCAAGAGAAGGGAGACGTGATCCTTGCGAGACCAAAAGAAGAGAAGTGATATCTGCAAAGCGTAAGTGTAGAAGGTGAAGAGGAGCTTAAGTGGATCTGCATTGGCATTGAGTGTTGTTACCAGATCATTGTAATACCTGTTGATCTCTAACCACCTCAATAGTTGGAAAATCCCTTAACAAGGTAGCCTTAACCGGATTGCTGCAAATCCTTCAACAGGGTAATTAAAAGCTATTGAGTTCTTGAAATCCTCTAACAAGGTAACCTTTAACAAGGTTTAACCCTTAACCGGGTATTGTATCCATCCCTTAACTGGGTGATCTTTAATAGGATCAGTTCCTAGTAGAACCTATTATAATGTCTCTAACCGAATAAGGCTCCTAACAGAGCGAACTTCTAAAGAGTTCAAAAACAGCTTGTGGGTATTCATCCCAACCATGGTTTTTCCCAGTTGGGTTTCCACATGAAAAATATGTGTGTCATGTGTGATGCTTTTATCTTGTGATGCTTTCCTATTGTCTATCAAGCATATGATGGTTTTGTGTTTTATGCCTATCAATTAAACATGTTGAACTAGCTGTTATTATGATCTGATGATAGATTACCTATTTATGCATTAGGGTGAAATGGTAGTGTAGTCTTGAGTTGAGTGAAAAGCTAAGTGAGTAACTAGTTAATGCCTATCATAGTCATTCTTAGCTTTACCAGTCGCACTCTTTTTCAAACCGGTGTCACTGCTTGCTAGTCATTTGAAGTGTCTATTGTCAAACCAGTTTAGGACTGTATTTTTGTTTGTACTGATTCACCCCCCCTCTCAATATCGGGTTAGTACTATCCATTCATCATTGAGTTATCAATTGGTATCAGAGCATCCTCTAGGTCCTTTGTGCTATAAGCTTAACCACTTGAGGTAAAGATCCCAATCTAATGATGAAGAGGGAAGGTCCAAAGTTTAATAGAGAAAATTTCAGTATATGGAAAGGTAGAATGAAGATATTCATCAGAAGCATGGGTGCTCAACACTAGAGCTATGTTGAGACTGTCTATGTTGCTCCTACCGATGCCCTTACCGATGACCAAAAGAGAGAGATGCAGGAGAATGGGCAAGTCATGGAAGCCCTAATTAGTAGTTTATCTAACATTGAGTTTATTGATGTTTAGGATAAGGTAAATCCCAAAGAGGTATGGGATACTCTTGAAAATATCTATGGTGGTGATGAGCATGTAAAACAGGCTAAGGAAGAAAGCCTTAGAGGGAAGTTTGAAGATATGCGGATGGTTGAAGGTGAGACCATTCAATAGTATGGAATAAGAATCAAAACTATTGTTGGAGATATCAAGAGTGGAGATGGTAAAATAGAAGATGCCACTATGGTAAGAAAAGTTTTAAGATCCCTATTTCCGGTCTATGCAATAAGGGTTGGTGCTATTCAAGAGCTAAGATCAATAGACAAGACTAAGGTATCCCTAGACTCCATCATTGCAAAGTTGATAGCCTATGAGCTAAATAGTTTCGATGGTAGTGTTCAAAAGACTGAATCAACTTTTAAAGCTTCTGCAGTACCATCCAGAAAAGGAAAAGAAGCTAGCACTAGTGGTGAACCAAGACAGGGAAAAGAAATGGATGATGAGGAGATTCTGATGGCATTTGAAGCTCTCCTTTTGAGGAAACTTCCAAAAGGAACCGGCAAATACAGAGGTAAGCTACCTTTGAAATGCTTCTCTTGTAACTGGATAGGACATATTGTTGTAAACTGTCCTAATGGTGACAATAAGGAAAAATTGGAAAGGTTCAAGAAATTAAAAGGAAGAAACCAGAGAAACTATTTTGTGGCAGTTGATGAAGGTGTCATAGATGAAGAATTAGAGGATGAAGAAAATGAAGATATTGTGTTTGTTGCTGTCAAGGAAGATGTGTCAGACAAGAAGGCTCTTGTCTCTCGATTTGATAATTCCAATGAATGGATCATTGATAGTGGTTGTTCTCACCATATGACTAGTGACCGGAGCAAGTTTCTATCATTGGAGTATGATGGTGGTGTGGTTCACTTTGGCAATGATGCACCATGCATGGTCAAAGGTAGAGCGTCCATCTCTCTAAATGGAAAGAGTAGTGCTGACAATGTGTATTGGGTTGATGATCTTAGACACGACCTTCTAAGTGTTGCCCAGCTGAATGACAGTGGCCTCACTCTGGAATTCAAGAATGGAGTTTGCAGAATCAAAGGAAAGAATGGTGAATTGGTGGCCACCAGCATACAAACCAAAGGTAACCTATTTCAGCTGAATGCAAATATAAGTACATGTCTTATGGCTAAATTTGATAATAACTGGATATGGCATAGGAGACTCTTCCATGTAAACTTTGATAACATTGTGTAGGATAGTAAGATCAAGGTAGTTAGAGGGTTGCCGGTGCTAAGCAAACCAGATAATACCTTGTGCAGAGAGTGGCAATTGGGGAAAATGTCTTCCTCAACCTTTAAAGGTAAATCTTTCACTACTGACAACTTGCTTGATCTTGTGCATACTGATTTGTGTGGTCCTATGAAGACTAGAAGTGTTCAAGGTGATAGGTACTTCATGATTCTCACTAATGACTACTCAAGAATGATGTGGGTCACATTCTTGAAAGACAAGTCTGAAGCCTTTGTAAAGTTCAAAGATTTCAGAGCATTAGTGGAGAAGAAAAGCGGTAAAAGGATCAAGTGCTTGAAAACTGATCAAGGAGGGGAATTCACTTCCGGTGAATTCAACAAGTACTGTGAAGAACATGGCATCAAGAGGCAGTTGTCTACCCCTCAGAATCCACAATAGAATTGCCTAGTAGAGAGGAATAATCGGACTGTGGTTGAAGCAGTTAGAACCATGTTGATTCAAGGAAAGGTAGCTCACACCTTTTGGAGAGAAGCGGTGAGCACTACAATCTACACAATGAACTAAGTACTCATCAAGAAAGGTAAGGATAAAATTCCTTATGAGTATTGGACCGGTAAGACACCCATGGTCAACTACTTTAGAGTGTTTGGTAGCAAATGTTACATCAAGAGGAGTGAACACCAGAGAAAATTTGATACGAAATGTGATGAGGGAATATTCCTAGGATATTCCACCAAGAGCAAAGCTCTCAAGTGTTTCAACAATAGGACTTAGAGAATTTTGGAAATAATTAATGTAAGAGTTGATGAAACCTCTGAGAAAACTGAGGAAACTGATAGTGAGCAAGCGGTGAACAAACTGGTTGCAACCTTCTGGGAACCTGTTGACAGCCAACCGTGTACCAGTAACAATGTTCCTACACCAACAAATATAGATGCTGATACTGATGGAGATGAGGATGAAGAAGAAAAGCAAGAGGAATATATCAAGACCATTCCTCGGTATGTCAAGCTAAATCATGATCCTAAGTAGATCATAGGAGATAAGGATGCAGAAATCCTTACAAGAAGAAAGGTCAGAGAAAACTCATGTATGATCTCTGAATTTGAGCCTAAATCATTCAAAGAGGCACATAAGGATGAAGAATGGATCAAAGAAATGGAAGAGGAGCTTGACCAGATAGAGAAAAATGGTACATGGTCTTTGGTACCGAGACCAGAGCACAAAAATGTCATTGGTACTAAATGGGTTTTCAGAAATAAGCTGAATGAGGATGGCATAGTGATTAGGAACAAAGCCAGATTAGTGTGCAAGGGATATGCTCAAGAAGAAGGAGAAGACTATGGAGAAACCTTTGCTCCTATAGCCAGATTGGAAGGAGTCCATATGCTTCTTGCATATGCAGCTTTTAAAGGTTTCAAAGTATATCAAATGGATGTAAACTCTTCATTCCTAAATGGTGTACTTGAAGAGGAGGTTTATATTGAGCAACCAGATGGGTTTTCCCTATCTGAAGATAATGACATGGTATGTAGGCTACATAAAGCCTTATATGGACTAAAGCAGGCACCTAGGGCATGGTATGAATGTCTGCATTCTCATCTTGTGAAGATTGGATTTGAGAGAACAAGTGAAGATAGTAATATCTACTTGAAGTCTAAAGGAGATCAGATCTTGATCTGTGAGGTATTTGTTGATGACATTATCTTTGGTGGAGATGACAAGATGAGTCATGAGTTTGCAGATATGATGAAGAAAGAGTTTGAAATGTCACTCATAGGGGAGATTAACTTCTTCATTGGACTGCAGATCCAGTAGATGAAGGATGGAATCTTTATCACTCAGTCCAGGTATGTCAAAGAGGTGTTGAAGACCTTTGGCATGGAAGATAGCAAACCGGTTGGTACTCCGATGGTGACTGGTTGTAAACTATCTAAAGAAGATGACTCGGAATTGGTTGATGAGAAGGAATATCGATCAATGATTGGTAAGTTGCATTATGTAGTGCATAGCAGACTGAACATTGCACATGCAGTTGGCATTACTACAAGATTCTAGAAAAGCCCAAGAGAATCTCACTTGGTTGCAGTCAAGCGGATTCTTAGGTATCTAAAGGGAATTGTTGACTATGGATTGTGTCATCATTATAGCAAGGATTTCAACTTGAAAGTATACACAGATGCTGATTGGGTAGGCAATATAGATGACTGGAAAAGCACAACCAGTGGTGCATTCTTTCTTGGTGGTAGAATGGTCTCATGGATGAGTAAGAAGCAGAGTTGTATCTCTTAGTCTACAGCGGAAGTAGAGTATGTTGCAGCTTTCATGAACTGCACTCAGACAATTTGGATGAAGCATGTATTAAATAGCTTCAAAGTTCCTGTATCTGAACTAGTAAGTATATTTTGTGACAATACTAGTGCAATTAATATCTCCAAGAATCCGGTTTTACATTCTAGAACCAAGCACTTTGAGCTTAAGTATCATTTCTTAAGGGAAAAGGTTCAGAACAAAGAGATTGCACTGGAACATGTTTCCAGTAAGGAACAGTTAGCAAACATATTCACCAAGCCTCTCCCAAAGACTACATTTATGCACTTCAGGAGTTAAACTAAAAGAATATGCTCCACATCAGTCAGGTAGTGCATTGCCAAATTTATTTTGGATTGATGTGTTGAAGGATGCTACTCCTCAGGGGGAGCAACATAATGGAATAGGGAAGCTTGTGCCTCCACTTTGGCATTGTTGTCAAAGGGGGAGAAGATGTGAAGTGGAGAAGATATCTACAGAAATTGGGGGAGAAGATATGAAGCGGACAGATATCTTTCTATATTGCCATCAATGCCAAAGGGGGAGATTGTTGGCATTATGTGAACCGGTATGAGGACATAATGACATTGTATGTTGTCATTGATGTCAATATGCTGAAGAGGTCAGAACTGGCATAACACTGTGAACCAGCATTTGTGCCAAAGTGAAGTGGTGTGCTTGTTCAAGGTGAACCAACATATGGTTATGGGAACCGACACATGGAAGGGTTGTATGACTACTAGTTGGTAGTCTCAACTTCAGGGTTTCTAGTTGAAGTGCTTCAAGCCTGTGTGGCTCAACCAGTGACATTGTGTGATGAGTTAGCATTGTAATGAAGAATAGATCATGTTGCCATGTCAACCTTGTGCACATGAAGGATCTTACATGAAGGAGATTGTTCCTATCTACCTCGAGAATGTGTGAATTCTTTAAAACGGTGATAACATGTGATGGGTTATCAGTCGCCATGAAATCGGTGAAAATGGATGATGGAGAATGTCTTGAGATTGGATCAAGACTGTTGCAATTAATGGAGTATTCTCAATTGTCAAGATTGAACCGTTTGAATTCCTTAACCTAATAGGTTTAGGGTTTAGGGTTTATGCTACTAACCTATCTGTTTTCCTATAAGGTGGATGTGGTGTCTCTTTCTGAGGTTGTTGGCAAAAGTTGTGTGTGTGTATCCAAGAGAAGGGATATGTGATTCTTGCCAGACTAAAAGAAGAGAAGTGATACCTACAGAGTGTAAGTACAGAAGGTGAAGAGGAGCCTAAGCGGATCTGCATTGGCATTGAGTGTTGTTACCAGATCATTGTAATACCTGTTGATCTCTAACCACCTCAACAATTGGAAAATCCCTTAACAAGGTAGCCTTAACTAGCTTTCTATAAATCCTTTAATAGGGTAATTCAAAGCTATTGAGTTCAAAATCCTTTAGCTATTGAGTTCTTGAAATCCTCTAACAAGGTAACCTTTAACAAGGTTTAACCCTTAACCGGGTATTGTAGCCATCCCTTAACCGGGTGATCTTTAACAGGATTGGTTCCTAGTAGAACCTATTGTAATGTCTCTAACCGGACAAGGCTCCTAACAAAGAAAACTTCTAAAGAGTCCACAAATAGCTTGTGGGTATTCATCCCCACCATGGTTTTTCCCAATTGGGTTTCCACGTGAAAAATATGTGTGTCATGTGTGATGCTTTTATCTTGTGATGCTTTCCTATTGTCTGCCAAGCATATGATGGTTCTGTGTTTTATGCCTGTCAATAAAACATGTTGAACTAGCTGTTATTATGATGTGATGATAGATTACCTGTTTATGCATTAGGGTGAAATGGTAGTGTAGTCTTGAGTTGAGTGAAAAGCTAAGTGAGTAACCGGTTAATGCTTGTCACAGTCATTCTTAGCTTTACCGGTTGCACTCTGTTTCAAACCGGTGTCACAGCTTGCCAGTCATTTGAAGTTTCTATTGTCAAACCCGTTTAGGACTATATTTTTGTCTGTACTAATTCACCCCCCCTCTCAGTACCAGGTTAGTACTATCTGTTCATCATTGAGTTATCACTTATCACCAATTATCTACTCTTGTGAATGATTCAGTTTGACATATCTAGGTATTGGCTATGTTGGTTTTGCATCTTCTTCATCAAGTTCTTCATTTTCTTCCTTATTGTCATCGCTTACTGGTTAAGCAACTAGTTCTACATTTGCCAGTTCTTCATTATTATTTGCTTCTGGTTCAATGATCACAAAATTTTCCTCATTATCATCCTTTTCAAGTTATGATCTATTTGTACCTTCAAACTTATTAGATAAATCATCAAATTTTACATTAGCACTTTTAATAATTTTCTTAGTTCTCTTATTGTAAAATTTATATGCTTTACTCTTAGAAGAGTAACCAAGAAAAATTCCCTCATTAGATTTTGCATCAAATTTCTTAGTGTAGTTATCTCTCTTAATAAAACATTGACTTCCACTTTTTTTGAAATAACTTACACAAGGGGTTTTTCCATACCATAGCTCATAGGGTGTCTTATTGTTACCTCTTTTTACTAGTTCTTGGTTTAGAGTGTATATAGCAGTCTTGATCACTTCTCTCCAAAATATTTTGGATACATTACCCTATAATAACATGGTTCTTGCAGCTTCAACTATTGTTTTGTTCATCCTTTTTGCTATGCCATTCTAGTGTGGTGTGCTTGGAGCAGACATCTGACTCTTTATACCATGTTCATCACAATACTTAACAAATTCATCAGATGTGAATTCACCACCTCAGACTGATCTTAAACACTTCAAGTTCTTACATGTTTCCTTCTCAACCAAAGCTTTAAATGATTTGAATTTATTAAATGCTTCTGATTTCTCTGTAAAAAATGTTACCCACATAATTTTAGAATAGTCATCAGTGAAGATCATGAAATACCTATCACCATAATAGCTCTTTCTTCTCGTAAGGCCATAAAGATTAGTATGTATCAGATCTAAAATATTATCAGAAATACCATTCTTGCTCTTGAAAGAAATAAAGGTCATCTTACCGATTTGACAATCTTTTCATATCACACTATCCGGTTTGACAAGTTGGGGTAATTCTCTTACAACACTTGACTTGCTTATCTTAATCAAATTATCAGAATTAACATGACAACATCTTTTATACCATAACCAACTGTCTTCCATTCTTGCAACCAGACAATTATTAATATTACTATTAAAATGGAATAAGTTACCTCTAGTTTGCTTCCCGATAGCAATTAGTTCAACATTACCTCCAAGAATTCTGCAGACCCCACTCTTAAAATCAATCAAATAACCTTTATCTTTGAGATGACCAACACTTAAAAGATTATACTTAAGACCATCAACCCAAAACACATCATCAACATTACTTTTCCCATTTAGAGAGATTGAACCTTTACCTTTCACCATGCAAGGAGAGTTGTTTCAAAATCTAACAACACCTCCATCAAATTCATTAAGGGTTATGAACTTACTTTTATCTATAGTCATGTGGTGTGAGCAACCACTCTCTAAAAAAAACTCATCACTACTCTTCATATGAGATACTAGTGCCTTTTCATCTAACAGTTCCTCCTTCATGGCTACAAACACAATTTCTTCATTGTCATCTTCTTCAACTGACTCCTCATCCATCTCTCCTTCATCTACTAAAACATAACAATGTGTTGGTAAATAGATTTGTCATTGTGGTCGTTTACCTCAAACTGACCCTGTTTGCTCGATGAGCAGTGACAAACATTCCAACAGTTGGAGAGATCATTCTGTGAAACGCGATCTTCCTCTGTGTTTGAGAGGGGCAGCTCCCTCATATGATAAGGGTATTTAGGATTTTTGTGTACTTTTAACCTGAAAGTACATAAAGGATAAAACATAGAACTAAAGAGAAATAAAGATAGAAACCCTAACAATAGACATATAACCATCAACTAAGATTTCTCAACATTCACAACAAATTACAAGGGGAGTTTATAAGGTAATATGCTTAGCCATGAGATGACAATAAAGAAGAATGACAAATCTCAACATACAGAGAGATAAAATACTTCAACACATTCAAACTAAGATACCAAAGGTTGCTTGTGCATCATCAAATCACTTGTACAAATCACATATGCATAAAAAGACTACCAATTTGACATATGAGAAATCATCAATCATAACACATGAATATATTTAGAACACACGAACTAAGATGAATTCTTCGTTATCCTTTTGAAAATATACAAGTCCAAAATACTTTCTATACATAGTGCAAATCAAAATGTCATTACAAGTTTCTCCTGGAATTCCATCAGAGTTTTCCTCTCTGTAAAAAATCTTTTTTTTACAATGCAAAAGCCTTCTATATATAGGTTTATACGATAACTACCTTATAACCAACTTCAATCCTGGGTTAATAACTAACTCTTTTCTGTGTAAATCTCAATGAGTTAGTAAACTACATTTTTATGTGCAGGAGAAGTCAACTTTATAACCTTGGGTTACAATAAGTGACATAAGTCACTTTTTACAAAAATACAAATTCAAACTTGTAATATTGATGAAGAACCAAGTCATAAGATCTATTGAGGCACTTATCCATCTTTATCCACTTCATGTAAAGTTGTCATCATCTCGCCATCTAACCAATTGAAATCACAACATGCTCATATGTTAGTGCATTGATCATTGAAATAAAGTAGTCATTTATCCTCCAAAGACATGCATTCCAACTTCATTAGCTAGATATCCTCCATGGTCACCTTGCATATTTGTGAACTCTCTTTGAGAAATTTGGCCATCATATCACATCCTCCATGAAAAATGATAATCATTCCCTTTTTCAAGCTTTGAATTGCAGAAACTCCTCATCCTTTTGTACATTAATTTGTGAGTCATTTGTTGACTAACATAGATTCCTACTCTTCAATTTTCAACTCTTCAATTTTCATTCAAACTTTGTGACACAACCAAGAAGTTGAATTAAAAACTTGGCCACATATAGTTGTAAAGATGGCCCTCTAAGATCATCGCCTGCAACTCGATGACATATATGACGTGTCCTCTATATTCTTACACTTTGTATACATGTGAACAAAGGCATCTCAAATTATTAAATTTGACACAAACTTCTTCTATCTTGCTTTAAGGATCTATGTCAACAGATAATGGATACCTATCTCTCCCCATGCACAACAAAGATGATTGAATCAATGGCTTACATTGTTAGGATATAGTCCATAGTGATTCATTAATTAAAATTTTGACATCTTCTTAACCAAACGCATACTGCGCACATTCTGTAGTCATTTCCTTTGATAAGGTGATATCATTTTGATGAATTTATCAACCATCTCACTACATTGTCTATGCTTTAGCCAATTGCATTTGCTTGAACATCTTTGAGGCGTTTTCAGCAAACCCATTCTGTGCATATCCCGAGATCATCGCATTCCATGGGACCACATTTCTGCGAGGCATTTTGTCAAGCATTTCGCTTGCCAGGAGATACGTTTCCATGAAGAACTCTATCAAACATTTCACCTGCGTTGTATGTTCTTCAATGGTTGAGATCTTGGTTAACATGATATTCTGCAACCATCGCATTTGTGAAGAATTATGTCATGTGCATTGCCTATTAATTGATTTGCATTCCTTGGAGGAATTTTGTCACACAGTTTACATGCGTGGGTCTGTGCATCCACATTTTCATGATTTGCAGCATTATTGAAAAATGTTGTCAAAGACTACCCCTGCTAGAATCAACGTTTATTGCAGTCCACATGCATCGCCACGTCTATATGTCATGAGACCGCGTTTCTGTGAAGGATTTCTATCAAACTTTAACATGTGCTACCTGCACCATATGCCATGAGACCACATTACTGGGAGGGATTCTGATAAATAGTTAACATGTGCTATTTATGCTACCATGTTGCCATCTTAATCTACCAAAATAGTTAACATGCATACCATGCGTGGCATACATGAGACCATGTTACTTTGAGGAATTCAATCAAACAGTTTTCATGCTTTCAATTTTGCCAGCCAATTTATGTGCTATGTCCATGCTTCCACCATTGCGTATATTTGCCACAAACGTGGCATTCTTTGGAGAATTCTACCAGCCAGTTCATGAGCATTTCGTATGCTCTCCCTATGCCCACGTGATATCCAACAATCATCGCATTTCATGAGCCCACATTTCTTTGAGAAAATTTTGTCAAACTATTCACATGCATGGAATTCGTGAGACCACATTTCTTTGAGGAATTCTATCAAATAGATGAGATGCGTGCTTGTACTCCCACGCTATGTGAAACTTGACATGGAATTAGCTAAACAGTCCACATGCCCTGTCAAGTATTTGCAATGTTGAAAGGTATGGTTGTGCAATTAAATTCCGCCTGCCTGTAGACCAATATATTGCCAGCAATAGTGAGAACATTTTCAATAACTCCATTGTGTGCATGAACTGGGAGTTTGACAGCCATAAGATGGCATCTCTATGATGCACTATGTCAAATGGTTTGTATCTTGTCTATGCCTTCCATATTTTGCATACATATTTACATTTCATGGCATGTGATTGCTTCCTTAATCTGCAAATATGTTCTCCCAGTGTAACTGCAACTTGACATCTGATGAACTCCCTCTCTTCTTCGATTCATTTTGAATGCTCATAACCTTGCTCTCTAAATCCTTCTTTTATTTATTGTTTTTCTTTAATATCTTTCCTTTCTTTGATAAAATCAATAAGAGGTTAAGAATGCTAAAAAATTGAGCATTTCTAACCTTCTTGACAAAGTGGGGCCTGCAAGGTTAAGAAACAATGTTAGAAATGCTCAAAAAGTGAGCATTTCTAACCTTTTTGTGAAAGGTTAGAAATATGGGTTAGAAGTGAGCATTTCTAACCTTCTTGGCAAAGGTTAAGAAATGAGGTTAAGAATGCTCAAAAAGTGAGTTTTTCTAACCTTCCGCTTCAACAAACAATCGAGTACATCTTGGAAACCATTGACCACTGAGAGGAATCAAGGAAGAATGCAATCAATATTTTTAAACAACCTTTTAAGCACAAACAACTAGACATATTAAAATAATTTAAAATATTAAATTATTATTTGAGAAATAATTTAAATATTTTAAATATATTGCTTTGGCTGGAGAAAAATGGCATAACTTTCAAACAGTAGGGAGTTAGGTTATGAAATTTGAAACATGCATCAATGAAAGGGAAAAAGGTCCACACAATTATTTACACCTCATGAAAAAGCCTTAAATGAGATATTTTAATCATTTGGGAGCAACTGACACCAAAAATTGAAAGTTTAAAATATGACAAAGTTTAAACTGGGTTCAGGTGAAAGTTGGACATGCGATACAAAATGATGTTTAGATCTTGACTGTCAAGTGATTTCCCTCAACTTGTGATAATTTTTAAAATTATTTCATTTTTCATATTTTGGCTGACAACGACCTTGGATTGTGTGTTCATTGTTTACACATAACACCCATTGGACCTTTACTCGACACTGAGAATGATTTGAAGTTTAAATTTTAGGTAGGCCAAATATGAGGGCAACACAATGTTTCTTTCTCTTTTCTTTGAATCTTCTAAACTTCTCTTTATTATCAGTGTTAGGGAAGTTAGCAACAATATGACCAGTTTTACTACAAGAGAAACACTTCAAAGGTAGCTTTCCTTTATACTTACTAGTGCCTCTTGGAAATCTCTTTGCTAACAGTGCCTCAAGTTCCATCACTTGATCTTCATTGTCTTCATTTCACTAGTTACTTCCATGACTTGTCCTACACTCATGATTTTGACATGTATCTTTTCCTTTTCTAGCTGTTGAACTGGTAACAGAAGATTTAAAGGTAGATTCAATAGATTTTGTCACACTATTGTCAAAACTATTTAACTCAAAATTTGTAAGCTTACCAATCAATGAATTAATATTTACCTTATCCTTTGAAATTGATCTAAGTTCTTGGATTTTTGATACTCTTATAGCATACTAAGGTTGAAGATTTATGAGCATTTTACTTACTATTGTATCATCTTCTATTTTGCCTCCAACAACTTCTTTGATTCTCTGACCATACTAGCCAATATTCTCTCCTTCAAGCATTCTCATGTCATCAAACTTTCCTCTCAAGCTTTCCTCTTTGGCTCTTTGAACATGCTCATCTCCTCCATAGATTGTCTCTAACTTCTCTCAAACCTCACCTATAGTTTCCAATCCTTGAACATCAATATATTCTGAATCAAATAAAGTACTTACAATAGCTTCTAGGGCATGCATGTTATCTTGTTTCTCTCTAAGTTCATCCGGTGTCAAGGGAGTAGTGGTAGGAGTAACATATGTTGTTTCATCTTGCTTCCAATATTGTACACCAAGACCTTTGATGTAGATCTTCATTCTATCTTTCTAGATCTTGTAGTTATCCTTTTTGAACTTGGGACCCTCATTCTTAATCATCTTGAATTCCTTATAATCTTTTCCTTGAGTGGTTAGGCTTTCTACACATAGAGGACCAAAGCTCTAATACCAATTGTTAATCCTATGAGGATCTAGTTAATACTAAGAGGGGGGGTGAATCAATATTCAAACCAATTGACACTTTAACTCATAAAAAAAGTTATCTCAGATCTGAAATATCTCAACTTCTTTAATAAGATCTAATACCCTCTTTATCAAATTTGCTTAACACATTAATCAAATCATTTACCACAACTATCAATACTTTCACTACCCAAGAAATCATATAAAATGGATCATTTACCAGCTCATTAACCTTATCAATCGGATCAAAAAATTTCTCAAACAACTTCTTATCAGTACTGGTAACCTTTGATAAAATTGTGATAAAACATCATAATTGGTGTCTCAGAAATAATGCATGAAATAAACAAGAACATCACATGAAAAAAATTTCACACATGAACACCATAAGTTTTTGATGTGGAAACCCAAATAGGGAAAAAACACAGTGGGATTTGGTACCCACAAATGTTTTTACTCTTTCGATGTACATCTTGTTAGGAGCTTAGCCATGTTAGGAGAAGTCCCTGTTAGGAGTCACCTGATTATTGGATTTTCCTTGCAGCCCAGTTAGGAGCTTGATAATCTATTAGGATCAACCTCGTGGGATGATTTAACACTCTTTTGAGAGCTGCCCTATTAGGGGACTTAAGTGTTTAACTCCTGTTAGAACCTACCCGGTTAAGGGATTTAACTTGTTGCAACTGATAGGGAACAACAGTGAAAGAATGATCTGTTTACTTGCACTTCTCTACTTTCTTGATTAGATCTAGCTATACACAACACTCTATAACTCTCAGGAAGATCTCACACTTCTCTTGGATGATTTAACACATTCTCTAAGACCACCAACACAATAAACATCAACCATGTCATCTTAAATAGCCATCTCAACTAGGTCAGACATAAAACCTAATTACATCATGAATTTGTTGGTATTATGGATGTGTTGCATTTTTTTTATGATTGATGTCAACACTTATCAACACTTATCCTTCTAGAGATCTCTGGTTATGTTGAAACAACACATTATGTTCACTAACAAGTTCAGTGACTTATGCACAGTCACTGATATATCACTCATTGGCAAGTTATATTGTTCACCGACACTGAGAATGACTTGTTATCATCTGGATATCACTTGGTTATGTCGAAGATATGGTTTGGACACTTGGTTTTGGTATTTTGGTTATTGGTCTAATCAGGTTGACATATTTACTATTACTAGCAAATTGGTCTAGGTTATGGACCGACATGCATTATCTATTCCAGATCAGCATGACATGTTATGGAGATGATTTAATTAATTGGATATCATTGTAGTTGTATTGAGCTGACATGATGCATTGCATCTTGACCTTTCTGTAATTGTTTTAATTGTAATATTCTTAATTAGCCGACCTACACATTTGGTCTTAGGTTTTGTTATATATGTAAGATTTCATTTGTGAGATGATGGAAGTAAGGAGAAGATAGAGAGATGGTATATGGTTATGGTATTGTAACATGGTATGTGTGAATATTGAAGATCATATAAGCAGAGCATAGAGAAGGTTCAAGGAAGGGTTGAAGGTGATTATCAGAGCTTAACTGGTACTGAATCAAACATTGGAGATGCTACTTTGAGCAGTACATTATCATTGGATTTAATCATCCAATTGTAGTCAGTGTGACTCCTATTTTGTGATTGAGTAGTGAGCTCTAGGAGGTTGGCCTTTCTACATGTGTAGACCCCATTTGTATACACATAGTATTTGCAGTTGTATCATCTGATTGTGGGTAATATTTCCCATCATGGTTTTTCCCCTTACAAGGTTTCTATGTACAAATCTTTATGTTATGTGTTGTGGATGTTGTTTCTCTTTCTGTTATATGCATTAAGTTTCACTGGTATTAATATTAACTGCTAATCTGTCAACCGACATTAAGTTTGGTCTATTGGTATTAAGTATCAAGTTTGATTAAGTTATATTTCAGTTGAAATTAATAGACAATTGATTCACCCCTCTTTCTTAGTTGCCTTCGGGTCCTAACAATTGGTATCAAAGCTAAGTCCTCTTTTTGTAGAAGTTTAACAACTTGAGGAGATTCTACGACAAATAACTTTTTCAGGAAGGACATTCTAAAACTTGATGGAACTAACTATGGTATATGGAAGATCAGAATTGAGACACATCTGAATTGCATTGGAAAATACATATGGGATGTTACAAAGAATTACTATGTTGGTCCTACACCGAATCAACCTAATCCACCAACATTGGGTAAGGATCAAGAGAATGATTGCAAAGCAAGAGAAGCACTTTTGAGCACCTTGTCAGATCAGCAAATCATGGGATTATCTGATTGATCTACTACTAAAGCTATTTGGGATAAATTGGAAACATTGAATGAAGGAGATACTACCATCAAAATTGCAAAACTGGAATGCTTCCGGGTCAAGTATGAAAATCTGAAAATGGGAGAAGATGAAAGAATTTTTCCTTTTATGGAAAGGGTTAATGAAATTGTTTTGGGAATACAATGTTGTGGAGGTTCCTTAAGTGAAGATGAAATTGTTTCTAAAGTTTTAAGAGCATTTCCACTGACATACAAAAATGAAAGTAACTGTTATTAATGAGTTGAGAACAATGCCTAATACATCAATATCTAGAGATACCTTGGTTGGAAAACGTTCAGCATTTGAGCTTGAGGAATTTGGTCTTGTTGCTACAATTAAGACAGATTTAGCCTTCAAAGAATCATCATCATTATCTGATAAATCTGATTGGAAAGCACTTTATGTAAGAGAACTTGAAGATATCAGGAAGGAAAATGAAGAACTAGAAGAACTTGAAGCACTATTTGCAAGGAAAATGCCAAAAGGTGCTCTTGGAAGTAAGTATGAAGGTAAAGCACCATTTAAATGTTTTAACTACAATAAAGTTGGTAATATGGCATCTAGATGTCCTGATAGACATGAAAGATTAAGATAAGAAGCTAAAAGAACATATAAGCCTAACCCTGAATATCAGAGATACATATTTAAGAAGAATATAGGAAAATCGTGTTACTATGTTGATGAAGGAGTTACTGATGATTTTGATGAAGAACTGACAGACAATGGATGGGCTTTTGTTGCAATAAAAGAAGGTAAACTAGCACCTACTGTTCCACTAATAGAGTAGGCTCTAGCAGCTAAAATTGAAGAAAAGGATGAATGGATTATAGATTTGAATATTCACATCATATGACTGGTGATAAAAGTCAATTCTTATCTTTTCAAGAATACAATGGAGGTCTAGTAGGATTTGGGGATGACAAGGCTTGTTTGATCAAAGGAAAAGGTACTATATCTTTCGATGGTAAGAACAATACTAACAACATTTATTATGTTGAAGGTTTGAAGCATAATCTTTTGAGTGCTGGTCAATTAGTTTAAAAGGGATTTCAGTTACAATTCAAGAATGGTAAATGCAAAATCATGAATAGAACTTGTTTGGAGATTGCAACTGGTAATTAGACTAGAGGTAATATCTTTCATTTGAATAACAATGAAAAGACATGCTTGATTGCACATATTGATGAAAGTTGGTTATGGCATAAAAAACTCTATCATGTGAATTTTGATTGCATTATAAAGATTAGTTCATCTAAGGCAGTAAGGGATTTACCTAAGATTGTAAAACCTCATAATCTGGTATGTAAGGAATGTCAAATGGGAAAGCAAGTTAGAACAACTTTTAAGTGTTGTTCTCTATGAAGTGTACCTATATCTGCAACCACAATGCACTCAATAAATAATTATAAGCAATGGTTAGTAAATTGAAACAATGAAAGACAAAACCATAGCTAATCGACTTATTGCCTCCTAGTAAATGTGAGTATGAAAAATGCTCTCAGATCTGATTATGCATACTCCAGTGACTTGGCTACACTTAGATGGAGGATTTGAAAGCTGAAAATGCATGATATAGAAAGAATAGCATGATTAAGCTAGATTAATGCATGATTATTCTAGAAAATGAACTAATATTAAGATGCAATTAAGCTAAAATTGAGCATGATAACATTGCTAAGAATGATAAACTAGAAGCTAGATGCCTATAATAACAATGCATAAGATGAAAATGAGATGGGATGCAAAAATGATATGAAATTGGGATCCCTTGTGCTCCAAATGAGGTCTATTTATAGGATTTTCCAAGGCTAGAGGTGATGTGGCAGGAATCAACGGTCAAGATTGATCTGAAGATATCAATGGTTAAATTGGAGGAGGATGGCAAAGGGGGTTGGATTAAAGGGAGCATCTGTCATCTCTATGGTGACAAGTGTCAAGAGACTTCTATAAGGGGTTAGAGGAAAGGGAACACTTAGTGACAAGTGTCACAAAGGTTCTAGAAGATGTTGGATGAAAGGGGACATGGTGGTAGGTAGAATGGGTTAGGTTTAGGAATGGTTAGGTTTAGGAGTGGTAGAAGTTATGAGAGTTTGAATTTAAAAACTCAAATAATATGAAAAGGATAATTAATCTCAACAACTCATGGATTTGATTTGTTTTAATTAATTAGGGGATTTAGAAGAAATGAATTTGGATGAAGGGAATTAATTAATTTGAATTAATTAATTAAAGGGGATGAAATGAACCTATTACGTAAATCCTTAGATTTATTAATAAGTAGATGAAAAGGAAGGATTTAATCAAATTGCTTAGTGAATTCAATTAAATTGGGAGGGGGGAGATTAATTAAATAATTTCTTATTTAATTAATTATCTTCAAACCATTTTTAGGTGTATACACTAAGAGTATTTATGAGAAATCCAATAATGTTCTTGATTTAATTCATACTGACTTGTGTGGTCCAGCAAGAACAAGAAGTCTATAGAGAGGTAGATTCTTTATGCTAATCATTGATGATTATTCTAGAATGTGTTGGGTTACTTTTCTTAGGGAGAAATAAGAAGCTTTTGGGAAATTCAAATTATTCAAGGCAATGGTAGAGAATGGAACTGGTAAGACACCTTATGAACTATGGTTTGGTAATACTCCTACTCTTAAATACTTCAGAATATTTGGAAGCAAATGTTACATTAGGAGAGATAAGTATATTGGAAAATTTGATCCTAGAAGTGATGAAGGAATATTTCTTGGTTATTCATCTAAGAGGAAGGCATATAGATGTTTTAATAAAAGATTGTAGAAAATCATTGAAAGTGCAAATGTGAAGATGGATAACACTTTAAAGGAAATTCAAGGTCTATGGATTCTGAACTGGCAGTTGAGATGATTATAAATGAACCTATACAAAGTGCACCGATACAAATGTGGATCCAGTCACACCGGCATCATCAGAGAATTCCACAGTGATTGAAGAACAAGAACAAGTGAACACACCCGGGTATGTAAGACTGAATCACTCTGAAAGTTAGATAATTGGGAGTAAGTATCAAGGTGTTATGACAAGAGGAAGATTGGAAAATGAAGAGGTATGTTTAATTTCTCAAATTGAACCAGCATCTATTATTGAGGCATGTGAAGATAAACATTGGATTAAAGCTATGGAAGATGAATTAGAATAAATTGAAAAGAACAATACATGGACATTGGTTTCCTGGCCTAAAGACAAAAATGTAATTGGAACTAAATGGATATTCAGAAATAAACTTAATGAAGATGGTAAGGTAATCAGAAACAAAGCAAGATTAGTGTGTAAAGGATATTCACAGAAAGAAGGAATTGACTACAATGAAACCTTTGCATCAGTAGCTAGAATTGAGGCAATCAGATTATTTCTTGCATTTGCAGTGCACAAGAACTATAAAGTATATCAAATGGATGTAAAATATACATTTATGAATGGTGATCTTGAAGAGTAAGTTTACATTGAACAACTTGATGGATTTTCATTAACAAATGATAAAGATATGGTTTGCAGATTAAGGAAAGCTTTATATGGATTGAAGTAAGCTCCTAGAACTTGGTATGCTAGATTGGAAAAATATCTTTTGAAGCTTGGTTACACTAAAGGTAATACTGACAACAACTTATATTTCAATGTGACTCGTGAAGACATCTTGGTTATTGAAGTTTTTGTTGATGACATCATTTTTGGAGGAGAAGATGGATTGTGTAAAGACTTTGCTACTAAGATGCAGGAAGAATTTGAAATGTCTATGATTGGGGAGATAAAATTCTTTTTAGGATTGCATATTTCACAGACTGATAAAGGTATATTCATATGTAAAACAACACACTTGAAGAAACTACTGAAGAAATTTGGTATGGAAAACTCTAAACCGGTAAGTACTTCCATGACTACAACTGATAAAATTACATTGAAAGATGATTCAACTCTTGTTAATCTGATAAGATACAAATCTATGATTGGAGGTTTACTGTATTTGACACAAACAAGACCCGATATAATGAATGCAGTATGTATTGTTTCAAAATTTCAGAGTAATCCTAGAGAAAATCATGAACCAACAGTTAAAAGGATTTTTCGGTATCTACAAGGCACAACAAATCTTGTTTTATGGTATCCTAAATATAAATTTTTTGATTTATGTGCATACATCGATGCAAATTGGGCAGGAGATGTAGATGATAGAAAGAGAACCACTGGCGGGGAATTCTTTCTTGGTAGCAGATTGATTTCATGGTTGAGCAAGAAACAGAGTTGTACATCATTAACAATAGCAGAATCAAAATATGTTGCAACAACATCTAATTGTACTCAGGTATTATGGATTAAAAAAATGTTGAAGGACATAAAGGTAAAATGCAAAGAACCTATAATAATTTACTGTGATAATTTAGCAACAATTGATATATCTAAAAGTCTAGTATTTCACTCTAAAACTAAACATGTTTCTATCAAATATAACTTTCTGAAAGAGAATGTTGAAGAAAAAGAAGTGAGATTGGTTTATGTGAATACTAAAGAGTAGATTGCAGATATCTTTACTAAGCCTTTGCCTAAGGAAATTTTTGAATATCTTAGAGAGCATCTTGGGGTAATACCCTCACCGGTAGAGACTTAGACAGTTGAGGATTGGCATCAAACTAACAAATTTTACCAAGAAACTTTTTTTCTGGCTTTGATGGAGGAGAGCTACTTCTCAGGGGAGTAGTTGGATATAACAATTGGTTATTGTAATTGGTTCTATGAATTGGTTGTATGTGGTATTTATACGACTTTGGCATTTGATGTCAAAGGGGGAGAGATATCTATGGAAAAACATTATCCTTTGGGGAGAGATTACTTATTGGGGGAGTGATATATACTCTCTGCATTTCTAGTTTGATTTCTGGTATTGATCTATTCTAGAGATTGCTAGTTTTTGGTTTTTGGCATTCTATTTTGGCACTTAGATGTTTTTCCATCTTGTGTTGCCATCAATACCAAAGGGGGAGATTGTTGGTATTATGGATGTGTTGCATTTTGTTTTTCAGTGATGTCAACACTTATCAACAATTATCCTTCTGGAGATCTTTGGTTAGGTTGAACCAACACATTATGTTCACCAGCAAGTTCAGTGACTTATGCACAATCACCGATATATCACTCACAGACAGGTTATATTGTTCACCGACACTGAGGATGACTTGTTATCATCTAGAGATCACTTGGTTATGTCAAAAACATGATTTGGACACTTGGTTTTGGTATTTTAGTTTAATCGAGTTGACATATTTGCTATTACCGACAAATTGGTCTAGGTTATGGACCGACCTGCATTATCTGTTCTAGATCAATACGACACATTATGGAGATGATTTAATTAATTGTATATCATTGTAATTTTATTGAGCTGACATGATGCATCACATCTTGACTTATCTGTAATTGATTTAATTGTAATATTCTTAATTAGTTTACCTACACATTTGGTCATAGGTTTTGGTATATATGTAAGATCTCATTTGTGAGATGATAGAAGTGCGGAGAAGATAGAGAGATGATATATGGTTATGGTATTGTAACATGGCATGTGTGAATATTGAAGATCATATAAGAAGACCATAGAGAAGGTTCAAGGAAGGGTTGAAGGTGATTATCAGAGCTTAACCGGTACTGAATCCAACATTGGAGATGATACTTTCAGTAGTACATTATTATTGGATTCAATCATCCAATTGTAGTCAGTGTGACTTTGTTGGCATTATACACTCTGATGAGAATTGAAGGTGTTGTCATTGATGGCAACCTTGCAAAAACCTTCAGGAAACCTTGTGGCATTAATCTGGTAAACTACTGGCGGGCACCAACACCAGAAAACACTTCATCGATACCGGAAACAATGCATACTGGCACTCCAGTCGACAAGAATAAACTTTTATTTATTGTATTTAATTGTAAATATCTTTTTTGTAAAGCCAACGTGGCATATTGTAATAGACTCATATATGTATGAGGTCTTGTAAATCATTTTGTAAAAAATAAAGATAGTGGATGGAATAGAAGATGAGATATATGTGAATGCATAGGACAAATTTTGTATAAGGTTTATGGTTATAGTGTAAGCTTAAATTGGTACTAAACCTGACATAGCAAATGTTGAATTGTAGCAGCACATTACATATAGGATTCTCATAATCCATTTTGTAAGTTAGCGAGATTTCCATTTTGTAGATTAAGCATTCAGCTCTAGGCAGTTGGCCTTCCTGCATGTGCAGGCACCACATTGTAAGTAATATCCATTCATTGGCCAGTGAGTGAATATTGTGGGTCACAAATCCCACCGAGGTTTTCGGCACACTGGGTTTCCTCGTTAAACATCTTGTGTTATGGTGTGTTTTCTATGCTGTCTTTATTGTTCATGTTTACTGTATTAATTCTTATTTATCGGTACACTATTTTGGAATACATAATACTTAATAAGGTCAAATATTTTGTTAATCGGTTAGATATTGACTCACCCCCCCTCTTAGTATCTTTGGGACTCTCATTAATCCTAACAATTGGTATCAGAGCTTGGTCCTCTATTTTCAAAAGCCTAACAACTTGAGGAAGATTCCGACACCACTAGAGATGGAGAACTTAATAAAGCAATTAGAAGGAGCTCTTGTGGACTATGATTCAGAGAAATTGAAGAATATCAAACTTGAAGATGATCTAAGGACTGCATAGGATTTCATTCAAGGACTTCAGGAGAATCTTACTATTGCTAGAAATAAGAGAAAAGAACTTCATGAGAAGATGCAGAATGACAATGATGACAAAGAAACTCTTAATGATCTTGTGATCAAATTGAGGCAAAAAAACATGACTATGAGGAATGAAATGCAAGACATGACTATGAGATTTTGTAAAGACATTGAAGAGAGGAAGAAGAATGAAGATGAATTGACTAGGAGACTCAATGATGTTGGAAATACAAATCAAAGACTCGGCCATGAAAATGATATGTTCAAGATAGATTTGATTCACATGCAACATGATAAAATTGAACTTATGAGATAGATGGGAATTCCGGAAAATGAGTTGGCTACTGCAAATCAACATAAAGAGAAATTCAAGAAAAGTTTAGAAGAACTTGATGATATGTTGAAAAGTCAGAAACCTAATGGAGATACTAATGGACTTGGATTTGAAGTTGGTGAAAGTTCTGGTACTGCAAACAATCATGATCATAGTAAACTTGTAAGATAACCTAATGCTTACAAATTTAATGGGAAATGCTTTAACTGTAACAAGTATGGTCATAGAGAAAATCAGTGTAGATCTAGAAATAATCAAAACATTAATGCACCCACTGATCAATGATTCAAATGCAACAAAGTTGGTCATAATTTAGAAAATTGCAGAATGAATGTGAGATGTTATGTTTGTGGAAGATTTGGGCACTTATCTAATCAATGTAGAACACAAACCGACATAGGATATCAAAAGGCTATTCAAAAGAATAATGTGACTTGTTATGCTTGTAACAAGATTGGACATATTGCAAAATTTTGTAGAAGTAAGACTTCACCGGAAAATAATAAAGGACCCAATTTGAAAGGCAAAGAAAAGGTTGATGAGGTAAAGCAAGAATTTTCAAAACAGTGGATTAGAAAGAGCGATCAAAATGTTGATGAGACTATTCCTTCACCAATAGAACAAAGTATTACTCCACCAGCAGGAGATTCTTCATCCAACTAAAAACTAACTCTTTGGGGGTATTGAAACAAGTTGAATATCATGTAGTTTACCCTCGGTTGATGGTGTGAAGATGAATTTCTTCTCTACCGGTAGATATGTTAAGTTTCACTTAACCAGCGAACATTTAATGTGGTTGTTGAAAGAAAAAACATTATAAATCATTGGTTTTCTCTCTTTTTCGATTCACCAAGCATTCAAACTTTTAGAGAGCGTGAAATATAAGTGAAGGCAATCAAGGTGAAGAAGTGAAGTGATTTCTTTCAAGCACTCAACCTTTATCAAGCAGCTTAAGGTATTTTTCAAATGGCTTCCTCTTCTGCTTTGAAATTTATAGAAAACCCTACTGTTGTGGAAGTTGTAAAATGCCCTAGGCCCATTTTCAAAATCATCCCCAAAATAGATAAGCAAGATAATTCCATAGGCACATTTTCAAAAATTCCTAAAGGTGTAGCTTATGCTGAAGACCCTAGAATTTACATTCACTGCAATATTGAGGAATTAGGTTCTGAGGAAGTATTGAAGATGTTTAGAACCGTTATCTATGATGAAAATGACAATGTCAAACCCGAGCACAAAATTATTGAGACCTTAGGTTTTATGAAAATCTTGGACATCCCTGAATTTCCTGAGGTAGTGAGAATTGTCCTTAGCAGGGTACATGGAGAATTTCTTTGGCTAGATTTAGTTTGCAAACTCACCAAGGAAGCAATTAGGGCAGTGACAGGTTTACTCTCCACCAGTAGCAAGCCAAACAAGACACATAAGGTACCTAACAACGCAATCATGACCTTAATAGGAGCAACATTTGATAGTAGATCCCTAAGAGTAATGACATCTAGGATATAAATGTTAGATTCATAAGTATGATCTTAGGTTACAAAACCACACATGCAAACAGACTCAATTCAGTTTCTAGTCTTTGCATTAAAAGTTCTTATGATATGGTAAATAATGATGCAAAAATAGATGTGTGTGAGTGGCTAAAGGATGAATTAATAGACAACCTAAAAAAGATAAAAGGTGATAAGAAAGGAACATTTCATTTTTAGTAATCTTTTGGTATATCTTATGTTGTATTTCTCAAAAGAAGTTCCCGGTATTGGAAATAAAGATTTTGAATATAACATACTAGTAGGAAAATAGTTGCAAGAAGCCTTCACCGACATGGGTACTAATAAGGAAAACAATATAACTAAGTATTTCAAAACCTTCCAAGACAAAATGAAAACAAGAGAGAGACTACCACAAAGTATAGTTGACAAATATGATAAGGAAATTTGCTTTGTGATTAAAAAGGATGAAATATGGATGGAAGCAATTCTTCCTAGAACTGTATAGGTAACTGAAATGGGGTATGAGGCTGATGTAAATATTATTGAGACTTATGCTAAAGCCCTATTAGAAGCACCTAGAGAACCAACAGAAGAAGTTTTTGGTAATGCAAAAACAATTGAAAGTGCTGTAAAGAAATTGAAACAAAGAGAGAAAAGAGAAAAGTCCATAACAAGTGCAACAAAACAAGTAAAGGAAATCAAAGAAAACATCATGAACATTACTAGAATAAAGGAAAGTGAACTGGAAGGATTACAACCGGAGGCACATATATCATCAATTGGTACATCATCTGAAATACCTGTTGAGTTCAAGAGAGTTGATAGGAAGAGAAAACCCTCACCGGTACCCTCTCCTTCACCAAAGAAAACAAGAAAGAAGCAACAAGAGGTAAGACAACCGGAAAATAAGTTGACACCCAAGAAGAAACAAAAACAAGTTATACAACCTTTGGATAACTTATTGAATGAAATCACTGATGATGGCAACTTGGCAAATGTGAGCAAACTGTATAATACATTCACTAATTCTAAGAAGGAAAGTATTAAGAATAACATAATTCTACATCTGGACATTTACAAGAAAGTGTTAATTGAAGTTGTAGATGATTTGCCAAATGAATTGTATAGAAGGTTAGATGCAAAGAGGATTGCAGTTATGGAGTTAGATAAGAAACTTAAGGTTGAAAAACTTTTGGTTGTACATCCGGTTAACTCTAAAGAAGAGATTGATGAACTAATTAGTGAAGCTAATAGATCAGTTTTTGCAAGTGGTCACCAGCATGTGAGCCTAATGGTTGGAAGAGTCAATGAAATTGCAGAGTGAACAATAGATAAATAGGATATCTTTATTTTTAGAAAAAGAAAAACAAGAAGAATTGAATAGACCCAAGAAAAATTTCAAGGTATACCAGAAGGACAGAGACAAAGGACAAGGTAAAGTTGGTATAATACCAAACATAAAAATAACTGACAACCTACCACCACCCTTGGCTACTACACTGGTAAAAACTGATGACATACCAGCTACTGAAAATGTTGACACAACACATGAGGACACTAACCCTAAATCATAAATTCTATTCACAATGAATATTGATACTTAGGAAGTGAACAATGTTGTGGATAAGGATAGCACAAAGGTGAAGAATGATAATACTGGAAACATTGTTGAGTAATCGACAGAAAATATTGAGGTTGGAATACAAACAGAGAAAACAGAGCAAATAGTGCATACAGAGCAACCTTTGGACAATGGAATAAATATTGGTAGTGTAGATGCTAGCACAGAGAAACTAATAGAGACAAAGATACCGACAGTGAATAACACAAAGAAACAAATAGAGAAACCGACAGAGGCACGGGTACATTTTGAGATGGTAAAACTGGTAATCACTGAGAAATCCAAACCATTGCTAGTAGAAATACAAACTTAGACCGATCCACTGGAGGTTGATACAAGTAAATTGGTTACTAATATTGCAAGCACTAACATAGTAAAATCAGTTGGTCAGACATTAGGTACTTCACTAAGTGAATTCAGACCTACAAGTGTGACTGAAGTTCTTCTGGACTCAATCAAAATAAAAACTGATTGCAATGCTTTGGCCTACAAGGAAATTGATGATACCATACCTATTCTTAAGATGATTGCACCAAAATACAATTTAGATAATGTAAAGGATTCTTTAAGTCAGTTAGACACATTGTCTAAATTCATTACTGGAAATGTAATAACAATTGATCAAATAAATGAGGAAACATTCAAAGAGAAGATAGAAAAAGAAAAAGAAAAATTCTTTGAGGAAACAATAAAGAAGTGCATGAAACACATTAACACACTTTTACTGGCATTGAAGAAAACAATTTTGGAGTATAAGGAACTGTACAAAGAAACATGCAAGCCACATCTATTCACCCAAGACATTGGAAAATAAATAAGCAGAGTACAAAAGGAAATTGATGATATAGCTGATAACATCATTGGTTCATCCGAACCTATATCATTTATAGAGCAAGAGATAGAAGGATTTGAGGAAAAGTTGGAGAAACTTGAGAAAGAAAAAGCAAGGATCAAGGAAAATGCCAGAGAGCTGAAGTATAAACTTGGTCCTAAAATGGACAACCTTATCTCTTTGAGGAATGAGTGTTGAACACAAAGTACCACTAAGAGGGGGGTGAATCAGTGGTTCCTAGATCTATTCTTTTTCTGATCTAACTTGAGAATGTCAATTATGTACTTAATCACATAGACAGTCAAACTGGTAATATAAGAAGGAAAGCCAAAGTGACCATGCGCACACAACCAACTCACAACACCAGATTTACGAGGAAAACCCAATATTAAAAAAAACCTCAGTGAGAAAAGTTACTGAAGTCTACTGCTCTAATCCAGCCTCATAGTAAAACACAGTTACAAAGTTTAGGGCACCAACCTAAGGAGCACCAACCCCTGCACTTTTTAGGGCACCAACCCAAGGAGTACCAACCCTTGCACCAAGCTCCAACTTGGCAATGTATATTGAAATACTATTTGAGTACAATTTAATCTTCTTACTGCAAATGAATTTTGTAGCTCTTGAATCAATTAACTTTCTGTTGTCTTTCTCTCCTTATTACACACAGTCTCTCAGTACATTGTGTCACACTGGGATGTTGCCTGCTCTTCCAAGCCTTACCGATAAGGCTCAACTGCTCGACTATGAAACTACCAGTAGATTTCTCTAACTGGTCTGCCTACTTACTCACACTGTAACTTGATCGAAACCCCTTCTCAATTTTTCTTCTTCCAACTCCTCTCCATACTTCTTTCTTCACTACAACATATCATTTTCTATTCATTGCTCCATTTTCTTGTAAGATGATTTCCCACCAAAACAATTCAAAAATCCAAGTGGTTAGGGTTTCTTCACCATCCTCGAGGAAAATCAAATACAGTCACATCTTGCAAGATCTGATCTCCTTGAAGTCCATCAGTTCAACTCCATCATTTTTGTGCCTTTTAAGACACATTTTATAGATAGGGGAAACACAATCCTTTATATAGATTTGCATCTGTCAAATTGCTATTAATGTCTCTATTGTTTCCTTCTCAAGGTATTCTTTCGATCCGATCTTCTTGCTTCAATCCAAGTGCCAACTACTCCCTTGATCTTCCTCTATCATTCCTTCTTCCTTGAGCCACAATCAGTCTGATGCAATCCCTTGATTTGTGATTCCTTCATTAATGGTGAATATCTGTTTCATCAACCTTGTGGATGAAGCTTCACCAACCACACCCTACTTGCAACCTTAGCTTCACACTAATCAAGACGCGACTTTCCAATTGTTCAGTCGGTCCGACAAACACATACCAGTAAAACCCTTTTCTAGTAGAGTGTTCTTCACCTGTTGATCGGTATAGCATCCTATACCGGTTGTACATCTTAACATTCTGCCTCTTCATTATTATCCAAGCAACCACCTGCCATGCTCAATCTCCACCAGTTGACATCAATGACAACTAAGTACCAAAATGCCAACAATATCTAAGGCATTAATTCAAGGGGAAAGGTCACCGAAGGACCATATGCATCATCTCACTGGTACAACCCAAAGAACTAAGGCAACCATGAAGGACAGTAACAGATTCATGCAAATTTTAAACTTAGTTTTGGCTGATATATTTTAGATTGTAACCAACTGGTTACAAACCTTAAGGTGTTATTTTGCACTTGTTTGACAATTTTTGACAACCTTTGTCATTGATGTCAAAGGGGGAGTAGTGGATAGAGAAAAATGGCTAATCAAAGGAGATCATCTGCTCAAGAGGAGCACATATTTTTGGTAAAAAAAATTGGACTTCATTTTTGGAACAGTTTTTGGATTTTTCTCATGAGTGTTGCCAGCAATGCCAAAGGGGGAGATTGTTGGCATTATACACTCTAATGAGAATTGAAGGTGTTGTCATTGATGCCAACCTTGTGTAAACCTTCAGGAAACCTTGTAGCATTCATCTGGTAAACCACCGACAGGCATCGACACTTCACCGATAGCGACAATAATGTATACAGATAGGAATAAACTTTTGTTTATTATATTTAATTGTAAATATCTTTTTGTAAAGCTGACATGCCATATTGTAATAGACTCATATATGTATGAGATCTTGTAAATAATTTGGTAAAAATTAAGCATAGTGGATGGAATAGAAGATGAGATATATGCAAATGCATAGGATAAATTTAATATAAGATTTATGGTTATAGTGTGAGCTTAAACCGGTACTGAACCTAGCATAGCAGATGCTGAATTGTAGCAGTACATTATATTGAATTATCATAATCCATTTTGTAAGTTAGTGAGACTTCCATTTTGTAGATTGAGCAATGAGCTCTAGAGAGTTGGCCTTCCTGCATGTGTAGGCACCACATTGTAAGTAATATCCATTCATTGGCCAGTGAGTGAATATTGTGGGTTACAAATCCCACCAAGGTTTTTCCCACACTGGGTTTCCTCGTTAAACATCTTGTGTTATTGTGTGTTTTCTATGTTGTGTTTATTGTTCCTATTTACTGCATTAATTCTTATTTACTGGTACACTATTTTGGAATGCAAAATACTTAATAAGGTCAAATATTTTGTTAACCGGTTAGATATTGATTCAGCCCCCCCTCTTAGTATCTTTGGGACTATCATTAATCCTAACAAACTCCTATTTTGTGATTGAGTAGTGAGCTCTAAGCGGTTGGCCTTTCTACATGTGTAGACCCCATTTGTATACACATAATATCTGTAGTAGTATCATCTTATTGTGGGTAAGATTTCCCACCGTGGTTTTTCTCCTTACAAGGTTTCCATGTACAAATCTTTGTGTTATATTTTGTGGATGTTGTTTCTCTATCTGTTATATGCATTAAGTTTCATTGGTATTAATATTAACTGCTAATCTATCAAGTGACATTAAGTTTGGTCTACCGGTATTAAGTATCAAGTTTGATTAAGTTATATTTGGGCTGAAATTAATAGACACCTGATTCACACCCCCCCACCTCTCAGTTGCCTCTGGGTCCTAACAAAATTTACAATTCAAATCATAAGAGATCATCATAGATCATTATACAGATCATTACAACATATTAGAATGCAATATCAACTATTGGTTGATCCTAACCCATCACGAAAATCTGATCTGTATTCTCAAAACACTCTACTAAGCATTTCACTAATTCCCAAGAAAATGTTCCTTGAGTCATGCTAAAACAACAATTAAATATTTCATGTGGGTTGTGCCATGTTACCAAATTTATGTAGACTCATCGTCGATCACCGTCATAATAGATATTATTATCGGTTTGATGATTTCTTCACTGGTCTTTAAACCCTACTATAACCTTAGCAAAACTTCATTAGAAATTTGAAACTCTACTTCTGATAATCTCCACAAGTTCTTGTTTCGATCATATACACCTTTTCATGATACAAGTTCACCATCCAAACTACAAATCACCAATCATTGCCGATCAACCGATCCAATCGAAACAACTATGGTTTACCGGTTAAAGTCTTATTTCAAAGACTTTAGTCCAGTGTTAGTAAACCCTATCTTCCGGTAAACTAAATCACTAAGATGACAAAATAAAACATCAGGAACATTAGAAACATCGGTTTCCATCAATGACAACATAAATAATTGATCATGTCATTTATTCATAGAATCTCAATCTTTTCATCACAAATATACTTCTATCCTTTACTGGTGCATTCATCCAACTTCAACCGCATCACCTATATCTATATCAGTTATGACAAATGCCAATAGTAAGTAGCATCTCCTAATGTTTGATACAGTTTTGGTTAAGCACAGATATCTTCCCTGCAACTCTACATCCTTCACACCCCTTTGGTAAAAGATATATCTCTGTTCACACAGTTACCTCTCTCTCATAATACAAACATAGCCATACGGATACCAAATTACATGAATAAGATGCCTATAAATACATATCATCAACCTTGGTAACAAGGTTGGCTAAACCCTAAACCCATAAACCATAATTACAAAAAATTCATCACACGATACCATCGAACCAATATTATGATTTACATTACATAGCATGGACCTAATTCAAATTCCCAAATAATTATATCCGTCGGAAATTCCGCTAAGACCAATATCAACACATTTCACCAACCGGTAGAAACCCTTAGTGCAAATAACATAGAATAACCAACTGGGTCCAAATGGGACCACTAAATCATCATGCCAGCCAATGTGAAGCCATTAAACAATTAGGACATGATCAAGAAAACCTTCAGCATGTTAGGAACCATTTCTATAAGCTGGACCAAAATCACTTAACCATATCATCGAATATCACCAACCGATAAAGGCAACTGATACCAAGAAATATCAACCAATAATCTAGAACATAAGTGATAGCTTTCAAAGCACCAAATAATGAACCAAATGAATTTGAAAATAATATAACTATCCTGAATAACCATCCAAAATTGAAATCAACGATTTGATCATATTAGATCAGAATCACTGATAACCAAGTCCAACCAGAACAAGTCCAATCGGGATAGTAGTAACCAACCTGGATCAAACCATATCCAACCAGAGCATAGTGTTGACATCAATGACAACACATAATCACTATTTCCAACAGATACACTTTCCAAACCAAAATTACACACATTGATCCTTTCTGGGGGAAAGAAGGGACCAAAACACATCTTCCAAAGATCAACTCACTGATCTACAATCACTGAAACATAACCAACAACATATCCACATTCTATGCATCCATATAAGAAATTAATAGTCAAGAACATACTCTCTAATGCAAATAACTCAAATCCGGATCTCCACATGCTATGGTGAGACCCATAACATATCAAACAAGATTCCATAGATCAAATCTAGACCTAAGGATAGGTTAAACATAGAATCTTACAACTAGCAATGATCAATTATACAACACCAAGAGAACACAAATATGTTTCCAAACCGCATAACCATCATATCCATGATATCAAAACTATATCCAATGAATATAACAACAACACTCAACACCAGCAATATATTTTAGACCCAAGCACTTTCAGAACAATTACAACATCAACAACACAACAAGATAACTTTTCACCATAGACATTCTGGACCATAGACATTCTTGACCAACATAGAACAACATGTTTGACATCAATGACAACCACAATAATACATCAATGCATACTTTCAATGTAGTTCTCCTTCAAGACTTATCTCACTCTCTTCATCATCCTGCAACTCTTCATCACTTTGATCTACACTAATAGGTTTGATTTCCATAAACAATATTCTAGCACTAGACTCTTCACTGTCTTCTAAGTTTGAATTTCCTTCTTTAATTCATAAAATTTTATTCCTTTTTTAATTTAAATTTTTCCATTTGTAGGAAGATTGTCCTTTATTCTTCCTTTTGAATCCTTACTCATTATCTTGGTCATCTTTGTCATAGGGACAGTTAGCAGCAAAGTACCTAGTTCTCCCACAATTGAAGCACTTGAAGGGTAACTTGCCTTTGTGCTTCCCAAAATTCCTTTTTAGTTTCTTTACTAGGTATGCAAGTTCTTCATCATTATCACTATCTGATTCTCAAATTTCTTATTTTATCATTTTAGATGCTTTAAAAGAAGCTTCTCACTTCATGTCTTCTTTTCCAACCAACCTCATTTCATAAGTAGTTAGAATACCATAATGATCAATTATAATCTTACTAAGATCTCTTGCTTATTTAATGGCAGAAATTTTTGCACTATACCTAGAAGGTAGATATTATAACTTTCTGAACAACCTCAACATCATTCATTTCTTCGCCAAGACCCTTGATTTCATTTAATATCTCATTAAATCTAAGGAGATAATTCACAATTCATTCTTCATCTTCATCTTCAACTCTTCAAACTTAACTTTGTAAGTTCGCAATTTTTCCTACTTCACTTTACCATCTCCTTGGTAGATTCTCTTACACTTATTCCATAAATCCTTTACTATCTAACAATGCATCACCTTGACAAATTGAGGGTCAAATAATCCACATAAAGTGGCATTTTTAGCCCTATCATTATTTTCATAATCTCTTTTTTCAACATGATCAATTAAAGTATGTGATCGCATTATATAACAATTAACCATAGACATCCAAACATCAAACCATAGAGAAGACAATTATCTTTCCATCCTTATACTCCAAAACACATAGTTGGCACCATAAAATAAAGGTTCTTTATTAGATGAAGAGTCAAACACATTCAACCATTGCATTGGATTTGAAGATAAATTCATCAAGATCAAAGGTAAAGATAAGGGTATGTGCAGGATCATGAGGGGCCAAAAAGTGGCAATGGTAAAAAAAAAGCGTTTTAAACTTTGCCAAACACGCCAAAATCTACTTTGACTTTTTGTATGGGTTGGCCAAAATTTGAATTTGGTTTGGTAATACTAAACCAAATCGGTTATCCATTTATAACAAATATCTGATATGAATGGATATCCATTTTGTGACATCATTATTGTGATGTCATGTTTTCTCCGAATCGGATATCTATTTAAATCGGATATTCATTTTGGTTTCATAAAAATACTTTAATAAAATGGGCATAACTTTTGTGTTTCTTATCGAAATTTCAATTTTTTATAGGCATTGGAAAGGTAATTCAGATACCTATCAAATGGATAGGGTAATTTTATTATATTATATAACCAAAATTAATTATAATCATTTGAAGTTAATCCTTCATTTTTTAAACTTTAAATACTAACAACTTTTGCATACAAAGTCTCTTTTTTTGCCTATCACCTCCTTTATCCATCACTTATCTATCTATACTTCTTTTAATATCTTTTTATCTATCTCTTCCTTCTCTACCAATCTCACTCCTTTTATCATCCCATCTAGATATTTCCCAAGTTACATCCATCTCTACATATATCTCCCTCTTTCTATTCCTATCTCACACTCTCCCACTATATCCTTGTCACTCCTTATTTCTATATATTTCTCTAATAATATCTCTTCTCTCTACTTATCTCCCTCCTCTACCTTATCCTTCCTATACCTATTTATTAATTATCTCTATCACCTCCTTTCTCTAACTATCTTGTCCCCTCTATCTCTATATCCCTATAGATCTATCTTCATGTATATTTATATCTCATTATCTCTAAATCTCACTTATTCCCTCCATCTCTCCCTCCATTTGTCATACTCTCTCTATCACTTTCTATTCATATCAATCTCTATCTCCATATTCAGATCTCTATATCTTTCCCTATCAATCTTTCTTTCTATTAGTCCCTCTATATTTATATATATATCCCTCTGTACATGATTAATCTACCTCTCCCTCTATTCCTCTATCGCTCTCTCTATGTATCTCTCCCTTTCTCTACCTTTATATCTTTATTTACTTCCTCTCTATATATCTTCTAAACTCTCCCTCCATCCTTCTCTATAGCCCCTATATATCCCTCTTTCTCTCCCCCTCTCTATAATATTTATTTATCTCTTTATCACTCTCTTGTACTGTCTACGTCTCTCTATCTATCGATATTCCTCTTCCTTTATATCTAGACTCTATCTCTTCCTTTTTGTATCTCACTCTCTTTACCACTCTCTGTCCAATTTTCTCTATCTCTTTCCTTATTTATATCTCTTCACCTCTCTCTTTCTCTATATCTATTAATCTCTCTCTCCCTTTATCGTCATTTTTATATCTATCTTCCTCTCTCCTTTTCAATCTCTAGATATGTCTCCCTCTTTCTATCCATCCTTTTCCTTCGGCATTTCTCCCACTCTTCATAGTCCTTAGTATCTATATCTCTATTTATTTCTCTATCTCTTTTTCTAAGTATATCAATCTCTCTCTATTTCTCCTTCTATCTCTCCCTCTCTTTAGCTCTTCATCTCTCTTCACCCTTATATCTCTTCTTATTTGAATCTTTATCTTTATAAATCTCTCTCTCCCTTTCATACATTTATCTCTTCTACCTCTCAATCTCTATTTTAATCTATGTAGATATTTATCTCCCTATTGGTAATGGATCTTGATTATTTTTCTAATTTATATGTTTTTGTGTTAGCTAAATTTGGATGTTAGTTCTTGATGAGGTGTGTGAAGTATCTTTCCCCTATGAATTTTATTACCGAGGAGAAAGGGGGAGAGGAGGGGAGATATGGGAGAGAGTAATAGAGACTACAAGAGGGAGAGATGGCTAGAGGAGTGGAGAGAAAGATAGGGAGAGACAAACTAAAAGAGGTATGGGAGGAACATGGAAGTATCAACAAAGGGAGAAGAAAAGAGAGGTTAGAGAAAGATAGGGTTGTTTGGTGGGAGAGAGAGAGAGAGAGAGAGAGAGAGAGAGAGAGAGAGAGAGAGAGAGAGAGAGAGAGAGAGAGAGAGAGAGAGAGAGAGAGGAGGAGAGGGGAGAGAGGAACATACCAACAAAGGGAGAGGAAAAAAGAGGTTAGAGAAATTAGAGAAAGAGAAGGTTATTGGGTGGGAGAGAAAATGAGAGAGAGAGAGAGAGAGAGTTAGAGATATTTAGGGGTAGGAGGAGAGGGGAGAAGGGAAAGTATCAACAAACGGAGAGGAAAAGAGAGGGTTATTGGGTAGAAGAGAGAATGTGTGTGTGTGTGTGTGTGTGTGTGTGAGAGAGAGAGAGAGAGGGGGGGGGGGGAGGGAGCTAAGGGGTCATATGGTGTTCTAACACATGTGTGGCCCCTTAGGACCCCATATGACCCCTTAAGACACTATATAACCCCTAAGGAAACCATATGATTGTTGGCCATTTGGTGGAAGTGATTATGTGCTGCATTGATGTTTTGTCATTTATGCCAACATTAGCTATTTGGATGCTTTACCAACACCCTTCTGGTCCCAGTAGGTGGAGTGGTTTCTAGTTGATTTGGATCTGACATGTTCCGGTAGGCTCTGGTATAGTTTGGTGATGGAATTGGCTTGTTCTTGATACTCATTCTCATATTTGGTTAGTCGGTTTTGGTCTAGTGATCAGATACTATCTTGCTTGCTTAGAAGATTAGTTTCTGGTACCGATGAGGGTTTCAATGATAGAGCTTTTGATGAATATCTTTGATGAATTGCATAAGTGGCATTGGTGTAGCTTCTGGCAGAGTTTTAGGATTCTCTTGGTGATCATGTTTGAGACTTGGCAGATGGAGATCATTACTGAAGCATGTGGACCTATATTGGGTCTCGGTTGATCTAGGTTATGGACTGACTTTAATGTAATGTGTGGATTGGACCTCTCGATGTATTTCTAGGATGCCTTATATGTTGGATATTATTTTTTTGGTCTAAGGTTGACATGGTTTGTAATTATGTAATTGGTTTATTATCTGGTGACCAACCTGATTGTTTATGGTTGAGGGTTTGTATATATATATGTAAGATCTCATTGTAGATCATCATGGTTATGGTTAGAGGCCATGGTCAATGAATGTAATGTGCGAATAATGTAATATCATTTAGGAAGAGGAGTTGGTCAATCATTGGAGATTGGATTGTGTTTATGTAAGAGGATTTAGTCCTTTGGTATTGAGCTTAATTGAAACTATACTTAGGCATAGGAGATGCTATCTTTTGCAGTTCATCACTTCTTTAGATTATAGTATGGATTTATATGTAGTTAGTGACACTCCTTTTGTGATGAGCAGTGTGCTCTAGACTGTTGGCCTTTTTGCAAGTGCAGGCCACTCAATTGTAATTCACATACTTATTGCAGAAGTATTATCTAATTATGAGTAGGCTTCCCACTATGGTTTTTCCCTTTACTAGGTTTTCCGTGTACAAATATTGGTGTCACGTGGATGGTATTTATTTTGTTATTATTGTTTATGCTTAATTGGTTTAATTGTTATTCTGGTATTAAAGTTTAAATTGTTAATGGTTCCAATAATCCGTGACAATTGATTCACCCCCCCCCCTCTCAGTTGTCTTCTAGCTATTTGAACTATCTAACAATTGGTATTAGAGCTTTGGTCCTCTCTACAAAAAGCTTAACCACTTGAGGAAGATCCTATGGCAACTAATAGATCAAGTTCATCGAGTTCTTTTGGAGCTATCTTTTGGAGGGATATTTTGAGGCTTGATGGAACAAATTACACAGTATGGAAGATTCAGATGGAGAGTCATTTGAGATGTCTTGGCAAGGAGATTTGGGAGATTAGACAGAATGGTGTCACACCTTATAATCCGTGATCTAGTAATCCTCCTCTGCAAAACCTAGACAAGGATCTTGAGAATGATTGTAGAGCAAGAGAAGCCCTCTTGTGTGCACTTTCTGATAAATAAATAATGGGATTAGCCAACAAATCATATGGAAAGGCTATATGGGATAAGTTGGAGACTCTTAATGAAGGTGACCCTATAGTGAAGATTGCTAAACTTCATGGTTACCGAGTGATATATGAAAACCTAAAGATGGAAGAAGATGAAAGGATTACTGCATTCATGCAAAGGGTTAATGAGATTTTTATGGGAATTCAATGTTGTGGTAGAACTTTGAGTGAAGATGAAATTATTTCTAAAGTCCTATGAGCCCTACCACAGGCTTACAAAATGAAGGCTCTTACTATTAATGAGTTGATAACAATGGCTAATACATATGTCAACAAAGATACTTTGGTTGGGAAACTATCTGCTTTTGAGCTTGAAGAATTTGGACCTTCTAGAGCTATGAAGTCTGAACCTACTTTTCATGTATCTACATCTACAACTGGTAATAAAGATTGGAAAGCTTTGTATGCAAAGGAATTAGAATGTATGAAGAGAGAAGATGATGAGTTTGAGAAACTTGAAGAACTATTTTCTAGAAGAGTACCTAAAGGACTGGTAGGAAATAAGTATGAAGGAAAAACACCTTTTAAATGTTTTGCATGTAATAAGATTGGTCATTTTGCATCTAGATGTCCTAAAATAAATTAAAGATTTGAAGAAAGAGTTAGAAGATCGTTTAACCCTAACCTTGGATATCAGAACAAGTATAAGTACAAGAAAAACAAAGCCAAATCATGCTACATGCGGATGAGGAAGGCATTATTGATAATGATGATGAACAGACAAAAGAATCTACTAGTGGTTCCAACAATGGGAAGGAATGGGTGTTCCTAGATATCAAAGAAGATGATACAACATTGGAAGATAATGTACCTGAAGAGAAAACACTTTTTGCTAAAATTGAAGACAATGATGAATGGGGAATTGACAGTGGTTGTTCACATCATATTATGGGGATAAAGGGAAGTTTCTATCTTTGAAAGAATTTTATGGCAGTCTGTTAGATTTGGAGATGACAAAGCATGTATGATCAAAAGAAAAGGAACTATATCATTGGATGGTAAGAAAAATACAGACAATGTTTATTATGTTGAAGGTTTAAGGCATAATCTTTTGAGTGTAGGACAATTGATAGATAAGGGATTTCAATTACAGTTCAAGGATGGAAAATGCAAAATCATTAACAGATCTAGTTTGGAGATTGAAACCGGTACACAGACAAAAGGTAATATATTTCATTTGAACTCTAGTGAGAAGACATGTTTAATTACACATATCATACACGACGTGATCCCTTATGACACCATATGACCCCTTAGGACAGTATGATATTCTACTGGGTCATATAGTGTCCTAAGAGGTCATATGGTGTCCTAAGGGGTCATATGGTCTTCTAACACATGTGTGGCACCTTAGGATCCCATATGATCCCTAATGACACCATATGACCCCTTATGATACCATATGACCCCTCACAACATCATATGACCCCTTAGGACACCATATCACGCCTCACAACACCATATAACCCCTTAGGACAATATGATGTCCTAATGGATCATATGGTGTCCTAAGGGGTCATATGGTGTTCTAACATATGTGTGGCCCCCCATATGACCCCTCAAGACACCATATGACCACTTTTAATATCCTAGTATATGACATGAGCCCTTATGACACCATATGACCACTTTTAATATCCTAGTATATGACATGAGCCCTTATGACACCATATGACCCCTTAAAACAATATTATGTCTTAATGGGTCATATGGTGTCTTAAGGGGTTATATAGTCTCCTAACACATGTGTGGCCCCTTAGGACACTATACAAGCCTTCACGACAACATATGACCCCTTAGGACCATATGATGTTCATATGGTTTCCTAAGGGGTCATATGGTGTTCTAACACACATGTGGCCCTCTAGGACCCCATATGACCCCTAACGACACCATATGATCCCTTAGGACACCATATGACCCCTTAGGACAATATGATCTCCTAATGGGTCATATGGTGTCCTATGGGGTCATATGGTGTTGTAACACATGTGTGGACCCTTAGGACCCAATATGAACATTAACGAAACCATATGACCTCTTAGGACACTATATGACCCCTTAGGACACCATATGACCCCTTAGGACACCATAAGACCTCTTCTAACATCCTAGTAGACAACATGACCCCTTATGATGCAATATGACCCGTTAGAACAATATGATGTCCTAATAGGTCATATGGTTTCCTAAGGGGTCATATTGTGTTCTAACAGATGTGTGGCCCCTTAGGACCCCATATGACCCCTAACAACACCATATGACCCATAAGAACACCACATGGATGAGACAACATATTATTCCTTAGGACCATATGATGTCCATATGGTGTCCTAAGTGGTCCTATGGTGTTTTGACACACATGTGGCCCCTTATGACCCCTAATGACACCATATGAATGCTTAGGACACCATATGACCCCTTAGGACAATTTGATCTCCTAATGGGTCATATGGTGTCCTAAGAGGTTATATAGTGTTCAAAGACATGTGTGCCCTCTTAGGATTCCATGTGACTCCTAATGCCACCATATGACCCCTTAGGACACAATATGACCGCTCAGGACACCATATGACCCCTTGAGATACTATGATGTCCATATGGTGTCCTAAGGGTTTTGGCATTTGGCATTATAACAAACAAGGAGAGATTGTTGGCATTTCAATAAGGATATTGAGAAGGTTGTTGATGATTATGGATAAAACTGATTAAGGATGTTTACTGTCTTAATATTATTATTTTGTCATTGATGTCAAGAAATTGATTTTCTAATTCAGTATGATGTTGCCATATCTTGAGAAGTATGATTTGATGAGTATAAAGATGTCTGTAAAAGACACAAAAAGAATATGATGAATAAGGGGAGAAATAAGTTATTCAATGGGCAACTATTATCGAGTTAGACAATGATGAGATCATGATGATTAGATTGTTTTGATATCCTACATATGTTATTGATTGAAAGGTTAATACTATACTATGTTACCGAGCAAAGAACCTAGTTGGTAAACCCCAAGGAACCTAGTCGGTAAACCCTAAGGTTATCGCTATCCTTTAATGAAGGCAGAATGTCTATTGAGTGAAGTTTAGTATTTATCGAGTTGCAACCGAGTAATAACAGAATGCATTAAATGATTACATGCATTATTTAATGAAGGAAGCTGATGAGCTGGCTATGATTAAATGATTGGTATGTCGTGAATGAAGTTTGTTAAAGAATCTATGGCAAAGGAAAATTGGCAGGAAGATCTACAGCTTAGATTGAACCACAATACCCTAGCGCAAGTTCCAAGAAATGTATGCAAGTTCCAAGGCAGGGTAAAACGTTTTCAGATTGAAGGATACATTGAACCTGAACAAAGTTTGAAGATCTGATGGCCATGATTGACCATGGTAAATGTGATCAAGGAGATTAAGTGGTTGGTGAATTGTTTATAAATAGGGAACTGTTGATAAACAATGTATGCAGGCAAGTGTATGCACAGGGATGCTACATAGTGATTACTGAGCACAAAAGCTTGAAGACCTATTTTGAATAACAAAGTATAGAGCCCAGGAGATGGACAAGATTATTTCTATGTCTATATTGTATTGAGCAAATAAAAATCTGCTTTAGCATTTTAGATGTGAAGTTGCAAATAGATTTTTATTACTGTTATTTTGAGAAGTGACAGAAAATCTCTTAACGGAGTGGACTTAACAGTCTTATTTGTAAAACCCTTTAACAAGGTGACATTCTGATTGAGTGTTTGAAATCCTTTAACAAGGTCACTTCTAACAAGGTGAAGATCCTAACAGATCTGAGGGAAATCCCTTAACCGGGTCACATCTAGCAATGTGTTTGTAATCTTTAACAGGATTTGCTTTTAATCGAGCATACTCTAGAAGAGTATATTTCTTAGTGGGTCCGAAATCCCACAATGGTTTTTCCCTATTTGGGTTTCCACATTAAATCTAGTGTTATGAGTGTTATGATGTTTATATGCTTTTGAGTTTGCATGTTTAGCGGTTTTGGGTATATTACTGAAGTATATGTTACCGAGGTTGAATCTGATGTTTTTATGGAAGATTAAGTTTGTATGATTCACACCCCCCCTCTCTTCTTATTAGCTTGGCATATGTACTTATCTTTAAGTATTAGAACTATTAATTGGTATCAGAGCTTTGGACTCCAGAAGGAAAAGTTTAAAGCTACTTGAGGAAAAGATCCAGAGATATATAAGAGGGATGCACCGAAGCTAAACAAGTCAAGTTTCTCTACATGGCAGAAAAGGATGAAGCTACACCTATCAGGACTTGGAGAATATGTTGTATATTATCTGGAGAATGGTTTCATCACACTGAGCACCTATCCATTGATAATGGAAGAGTTAAAGGCAAAGCAAGAGCATATCCAAGCAATGATTGAAATAACATCTGTATTGACCGATTCAGAGTTTAATGATCTAGAAGGCTGCAATGATTCAAAGGCAATGTGGGACAAGCTCATATCTATGTATGGAGGAGATGAACATGTTCAAAGAGAAAAAGTGGATAGTCTAAGAGGACAACTTGAATCTATAAGGATGAATGAAGGTGAGAACATAACCCAGTACAGTACAAGACTAAAGGAGATTGTCAATCAAATCAAAGGAGCAGGTGGAACTATTGAAGAAAAGGATATAACAAGTAAGTTGTTAAGAACCCTTCTACCGGCCTATGCAATCCAAGTCTCTGCAATCAATGAATTGAGGTCTGTACCTAATATGCCAGTTTCTTTAGATGCTACTATTGGTAAGATACATGCATTTGAGTAAAGTAACTTTGATAACAGTGGGTCATCGGTAAATAAAGTTGAATCTGCATTTAGTTCTTTTCATATTGGTGAATCTGATGATTACAATAATAGAATGAGTAAGTACACTAAAGGGGATCACAGTGTAGCAAGTGAAAGATTTCACAAGAACATGAAGTACACAAACTATATGAGGAAATTAGAAAGCAAGAAGAGTTTGAAGCACTATTAGCCAGAAGGTTACCGAGAGGCAAAGGTAAGTATAAAGGGAAACTACCTTTGAAATGTTTCAATTGTGATAAGATAGGACATATGGCTTCTAACTATGCTAACAAAGATTCTACTGAAAAGAGAGATTACCGAGATGATAGACAGAAAGATAATCATTACAGAGGACACCGAGACTTCAGAAGAAGAGATAGAAAGTCTTGCTTAATAGCCGATGAGGAATCCAATGATGATAAATTAGATGAAACTGATACAGAGGAAGTAGTTTATGTGGCTATCAAAGATGGATCAGATGAAGAAAGGTATGAAGAAAAATCCCTAACATCTCACATAAATACTAATGATTCTTGGATCATAGATAGTGGATGCTCACATCACATGACAAGTGATAAACACAAGTTTGTTATGTTAGAGGACTATGATGGAGGCTATGTAAGATTTGGTAATAATGCACCATGTCTGGTAAGAGGTAAAAGATCCATAACACTTCTTGACAATGCAAGATGCAATGATGTTTATTAGGTTGAAGGTTTAAAATATAATTTGTTGAGTGTAGTACAGCTAAACAATACAAGATACCGAATATAATTTCAGAAAGGAATTGTCAAAGTTCATGACAAGCATGGAAAGTTAGCTACTACCGAGACACAAACAAAAGGTAACACATTTCACCTTGACTCAACTTAGAATAAATGTCTGTATGCAAAGATAGATGATACCTAGTTATGGCATAAAGGTTTTGTCATGTAAATTTTGATAATCTGATCAAAATAAGCAAGAAGCACCAATTAAGAGGTCTACCAAGTCTTGAAAAACTTGAGAATGCTATGTGTCGAGGATGCCAGAAGGGTAAAATGACAAGATCAAGCTTTACAAGTATGTCCTACACTTCTAACGGAATTTTAGATCTTGTGCACACTGATCTTTATGGTCCTATGAAAGTTCAAAGTTATTATGGTGATAAATATTTCATATTATTTGTGGATGATTACTCAAGGATGATGTCAGTAATGTTTTTAAAAGAAAAATCAGAAGCTTTTCAAATGTTTAAATGGTACAAGGCAAGAGTTGAAAATGAAATAGTAAGACAACTAAAATGTCTTAGATCAGATAGAGGAGGAGAGTTCACATCTGATGAGTTCAACTTATTCTACAATGATCATGGTATAAAAAGACAGGTCTCTGCATCGAGAACTCCACAACAACATGGAATTGCTGAGAGAATAAACATATCTATTGTGGATTGTGCCAGAACCTTGATGATTGAAAAGAAAGTGCCACAAACATTTTGGAGAGAAGCAATAAGCACAACAGTTTACACCCTAAACCAAGTACAACTGAAAAAAGGTACTTTGAAGAAACCATATGAAATCTGGTATGACAAGAAAAATAATGTAAGTTATTTTAAAATATTTGGAAGTAGATGCTATGTACACAAGGATGATAGAAATGGCAAGTTTGATCAGAAAAGTGAAGAAGGAACATTTCTTGGTTATTCTTCTAGAAGTAAAGCATTTAAATGTTTGATCAAATCATCTAACAACATAGTAGAAAGTGCAAATGTGAGAATTGATGAATTTGCAGAAAGAAATGATGAAGGAAATTCCAAGGAACCAAAAGATTATGATGAATTTGTCTATGTTCAACTAACAAGTCCTACTGAGAAAACTGCAGAAGGAAATGAAGAGAATATCTAGTTACCGAGTGATGAAGAAGATCATACAGAGCCTACCGAACCTATATTAGCCAAATATGTCAAAAGACATCATGCACCAAGTCAGATTATAGGAGATAAGGATGATCCAGTGATGACAAGGAACAAACTGAGACAGAACACATGTCTTATATCTGAATTTGAACCGAGAATAGTGAAAGAGGCATTTAACAGTGAAGATTGGATAAATGCTATGATAGAAGAGATTGATCAAATCAAGAAGAATGACACATGGAAACTGGTCCCAAGACCGAAGGACAAAAATGTAATCATTACAAAATGGATTTTTAGAAACAAGCTGAATGAAAAAGGAGAGGTCATTCGAAATAAAGAAAGACTAGTTTGCAAAGGTTATGCCCAAGAAGAAGGAATTGATTATGGTGAGACTTTTGTACCTATAGCAAGACTTGAAGGAGTAAGAACATTGTTGGCATATGTTTCTTACAAGAATTTCAAGGTATATCAAATGGATGTCAAATCTGCATTTCTCAATGGTATATTAGAAGAAGAAGTTTTTATTGAACAACCTGAAGGATTTGCTGAAGACAATAATAAAGATCAGTTATGTAAATTGAACAAAGATTTATATGGTTTGAAACAAGCACCTAGAGCATGGAATGAAAGATTGCACTCTTATTTGATCAAGATTGGTTTTATAAGAACAAGTGAAAACAACAATATTTACATAAAGAATGATGAAAATGGAATACTGATCTTAGCCATATTTGTTGATGATATTATATTTTGTGGAATTGACTCTCTATGTAAGAACTTTGGAAATGAAATGAGCAAAGAATTTGAGATGTCATTAATTGGTGAGATAAAGTATTTTATAGGTTTACAGATACTGCAAATGAAAGATGAGATTTTCATTACTCAATCCAAGTACATAAAGGAAATCTTGAAGAAATTTGGAATGGAGGATTCAAAACCAGTAAGTACTCCAATGACTACCAACTGTAAATTATCAAAGAATGATAAATCTGCATCTGTTGATGAGACACTTTACCGATCCATGATTGGAAAGTTGCAATATGTTGTTCACAACAGGCCAGACATAGCACATGTAGTAGGTATAGTTGCAAGATTCTCTCCAGATCCTAAGAAAACACACATGACAACAATCAAGAGAATTTTCAGATACTTGAAAGGCACTGAGGATTATGGCTTAGTATATCAGAAAAGAAATGATTTTGATTTAAAAGTTTTAACTGATGCTGATTGGGCAGGCAACATTGATGATAGAAAAAGCACAAGTGGAGGAGCTTTCTTTTTAGGAGAAAGACTAGTGAGTTGGCTTAGCAAGAAACAAGGATGTGTTTCACAGTCAACAGCAGAAGCTGAATATGTTGCTACAACATTGAATTGTACCAACATAGCATGGATCAAACAATTGTTGGAAGGTATAAATGAGAAAGTTACCAAGTCAGTAACTATATTCTATGACAATACTAGTGCCATTAACATTTCAAAGAATCTTGTTATGCACTCTAAGACAAAGCACATCTCTATCAAATATCATTATCTTAGAGAAGAACCTCAAGAGAAGAAAGTGGTGTTGGAGTATGTTAGCACAAAGGAACAAATAGCAGATATCTTCACCAAGCCACTGCCAAGGGACACTTTTGAGTATCTCAGAAGTAAGTTAGGGGTCATACCCCTATCTTCTACTCACTGACCGAGTTCGGTGAAAGCATCAACTCGATGACTCTACAGAATATCTTTTTTGGAGTTGATGCGGATTTACACACTTTATGATGTTTTCTAAAGGTGTGCAGGAAACAATACAAGGAACGGGAATTGAAGAGATAAATGCTCTACTTGAGACTAAGTTGACACATAACAACAGGAAATCACTTCATATAGGAAGAAATTCTGTTTTAGTTCTTTACTTTTTGGCATTGTTGTCAAAGGGGGAGAAGACAAAAGAGAAGAAGAGAAGTGGAGAAGACTAATGTATGGGGGAGAATTCTGATGATAGTGGGAGAGCATTTCAACATTTCAAAATCTCACAACAATCTGAATCAATTAGATCAAATCAATTGGTTTTGCCATCAATGCCAAAGGGGTAGATTGTCGGCATTTGGCATTATAACAGACAAGGAGAGATTGTTGGCATTTCAATAAGGATATTGAGAAGGTTGTTGATGATTATGGATAAAACTGATTAAGGATGTTTACTATCTTAATATTATTATTTTGTCATTGATGTCAAGAAATTGATTTTCTAATTCAGTATGATGTTACCATATCTTGAGAAGTATGATTTGATGAGTATAAAGATGTTAGTAAAAGACACAGAAAGAATATGATGAATAAGGGGAGAAATAAGTTATTCAATGGGCAACTAGTATCGAGTTAGACAATGATGAGATCATGATGATTAGATTATTTTGATATCCTACATATGTTATTGATTGAAAGGTTAATACTATACTATGTTACCGAGAAAAGAACCTAGTCGGTAAACCCTAAGGTTATCGCTATCGGTTAATGAAGCCAGAATGTCTACCGAGTGAAGTTTAGTATTTACCGAGTTGCAACCAAGTAATAACAAAATGCATTAAATGATTACATGCATTATTTAATGAAGGAAGCTGATGAGATAGCTATGATTAAATGATTGGTATGTTGTGAATGAAGTTTGTTAAAGAATCTATGGCAAAGGAAAATTGGCAGGAAGATCTACAACTTAGATTGAACTGCAATACCCTAGCACAAGTTCCAAGAAATGTATGCAAGTTCCAAGGCAAGGTAAAACATTTTCAAATCGAAGGATACATTGAACCTAGACAAAGTTTGAAGATCTGATGGCTATGATTGATCATGGAAAATGTGATCAAGGAGATTAAGCGGTTGGTGAATTGTTTATAAATAGGGAACTGTTGATAAACAATGTATGTGGGCAAGTGTATGTACAGGGATGCTACATAGTGATTACCGAGCACAGAAGCTTGAAGACCTGATTTGAATAACAAAGTATAGAGCCCAGCAGATGGACAAGATTAGTTCTATGTTTATATTGTATTGAGCAAATAAGAATTTGCTTTAGCATTTTAGATGTGAAGTTGCAGATAGATTTTTATTACTGTTATTTTGAGAAGTGATAGAAAATCTCTTAATTGAGTGGACTTAACAGTCTTATTTGTAAAACCCTCTAGGAAGGTGACATTCTGATTGATTGTTTGAAATCCTTTAACAAGTTCACTTCTAACAAGGTGAAGATCCTAACAGATCTAAGGGAAATCCCTTAACCGGGTCACATCTAACAATGTGCTTGTAATCTTTAACGAGATTTTCTTTTAACCGAGCATACTCTAGAAGAGTATATTTCTTAGTGGGTCTGAAATCCCATAGTGGTTTTTCCCTATTTGGGTTTTCACGTTAAATCTGGTGTTATGAGTGTTATGATGTTTATATGTTTTTGAGTTTGCATGTTTAGTAGTTTTTGTTATATTACTGAAGTATATGTTACCGAGGTTGAATCTGATGTTTTTATGGAAGATTAAGTTTGTATGATTCACCCCCCCTCTCATCTTATTAGCTTGGCATCTGTACTTATCTTTAAGTATCATAACTATCAAAGGGTTCATTGTTAGGATTAATGATAGTCCCAAAGATACTGAGAGGTGGGGTGAATTAGTATCTAACCGGTTAGCATAATACTTAACCTTATTAAGAACTTTGCATTCCAAAATAGTGTACCAGTAAATAAGAATTAATGCAATAAATAGGAACAATAAAGACAGCATAGAAAACACATTATAACACAAGATGTTCAATGAGGAAACCCGATTTGGGAAAAACCTCAGTGGGATTTGTGACCCACAATATTCACTCACTAGCCAATGAATAAATATTACTTACAATGAGGGGCTTGCACATCTAGGAAGGCTAATTGCCTAGAGTTCACTGCTCAACAAGAGTCACATTGACAACAAAAGTGGATTATGAAATCCAATACAATGTACTGCTTCAAAGTAGCATCAACTATACCAAGTTCAGTACCAGTTTAAGCTCATTCTATAACCAAAACCTTTGTTGTCACTTATATCACCTTATATCTCTCAACTCTCTAAATGACCTATAAGATCTCATACATATATATGAGTCTTTTACAATATGCCTTGTCAGCTTTACAAAAGATAATTACAATTAAATACAATAAACAAAAGTTTATTCCCCATCAGTTGGGGTGCCAGTATGCATTGTTGCCGCTATCGGTGAAGTGTCTGTCAATGAATGTAGATGTCTATGCTGGTGTCGGTGCTGGTGCTGGTTCCTCCCAGTGGCTTTACCAAATGAATGCCATATGGTTGCTAGATGGTTTCCATCAATGACAACACCATTATTCTCATAAGAGTGTATAATTCCAACAATCTCCCCCTTTGGCATTGATGGCAACACTCATGAGAAAAATCCAAAAATTGTTTCCAAAAAGTGAAGTCCAAAAAGTTACCAAAAATATGTGCTCCCCCTGAGTAGATGATCTCCTCTGATTAAATTTTTTTCTCTATCCACTACTCCCCCTTTGACATCAATGACAAAGGTTGTCAAAAAATTGTCAAATGAGTACAAAAAATTGACCTCAAAGTTTGTAACCAGTTGGTTACAATCTAAAATATATTAGCCAAAATCAAATTTAAACTCTGCATGAATCTGTTGTTGTCATTTAAGGTTGCCTCAATCTGTTGGATCGTACCGATGAGATGATGCAAGTGATCTTTCTCTTTGAAGTAATGCCTTAGAGATCTCATTCCTCAGAGAGATAAGGTTGTCCAATTTAGGACCAAGTTTATATTTAATCTCTCTCGCATTAGCCTTAATCCTTTCCTTCTCTTTCTCAAATTTCTCCAACTTTTCCTCAAACCCTGCTATTTCCTACTCAATAATTGATATAGGTTTGGATGAACCAATTATGTTATCAGTTATGTCATCTATCTCCTTTTGTACTCTACTTATTTCCTTTTCTATGTCCTTTGTCAATAGATGTGGTTTGCATGTTTCTCTGTACAACTCCTTATATTCCAAAATTGTAGTATTCAGTGCCAGTAAAAGTGTGTTTATGTGTTCTATGCACTACTTTATTATGTCCTCAAAGAATTTATCCTTTTCCTTTTCAACTTTATCTTTGAATGTGTCCTCATTCACCTTATCAACTGTTATTCCATTGTCGGTAATAAATTTGGACAATGTGTCCAACCTACCTAAAGAATTCTTTACATGATCTATATTACATTTCGGTGCAATCAATTTAAGAATTGGTATTGTTTCATGAATTGCTTTGTAAGCCAATGCATTACAATCAATTATCTTCCTGATAGAGTCCAAGAGTACCTCTATCACATTACTAGGCCTGAATTCACTTGATGAAGTACCGAATGTCTGACCAACTACCTTGATTACCTCTGTGCTTCCAACATTTGTAGCCATGTTTCTTGTATTATCCTCCTTTGGATGAGTCTAAGTTTGCATTTCAACCAGTAAAGGTTTAGGTTTCTCAGTGATTACCGATTTCACTACCTCAATACGTACCTCTGCCTCTGTTGGTTTCTCTGTGTTAGCATCTATACTATCAGTATTCATTCTAGTATCCAGTGGTTGCTTAGTTTGTAATGTTTGCTTTGTTTTCTCTATTTAGATTTCAACCTCAACAATCTCTGTCAGTTGTTTAGCAACGTTTCCACTATCAGCAATGTTATCCTTAACCTCTGTATTGTCCTTATCCACAACAATGTTCACTTCCTGAGTATCTACATTTATGGTGAATAGAATTTCAGAATCAGGATTGGTGTCATCATGTGTGATACCTTCACTTTCAGTAACTAGTGGGTCATCAGTATGTACCGGTGCAGTATCCAAGGATGGTGGCAAATTGTCAATTATTTTGATGTTTGGCATTTCCACCAATTTTACCTTTCCTTTTGTCCTTATCTTTCTGATAAACTTTGAATGTTTTCTTTAGCCTATTCAATTCTTCTTTTTTTTCTTTTTGCACAAAAAAGATATCCCATTTATCAGTAGTCTCCTCTGCAATTTCATTTATTCTACCTGCCATCAAACTCACTTGCTGGTGACCACTAGCAAAAATGGATCTGTTAGCTTCACAAAACAAGTAATCAATCTCTTCTTTTGAGTTAACCATATGTATAGCTAGAAGTTTTCCAACTTTAAGTTTCTTGTCCAATTCAATTATTGCAATCCTCTTTGCATCTAATCTCCTATATAGTTCATTAGGCAAGTCATCCACAACTTGAATTAAAACTTTCTTGTATATATCCAGATGTAAGATTATACTATTTTCAATGCTTTCTTTTTCTGAATCCTTGAATGTGTTATACAATTTTCTCACATTAGCCAAATTACCATCATCAGTTATTTCATTTAGCAAATTATCCAATGGTGGTATAAACGGTTTTTGTTTCTTCTAGGGAGTTAGTTTCTTTGTCGGTTTCCTTACTACCTGTTGTTTCTTGCTTAAACTCCTTGTTCTTTTGGGTGGAGGAGAGGGTACCAGTGAAGGTTTTCTCTTCCTTTCAAGTCTTTTGAATTCAGTTGGTATCTCACTGTCAGAGGATCTGCCAACCGGTGAAATGTGTGCCTCCAGTTGCAGTCCTTTCAGCTCACTAGCTAATATACTAGTAATGTTCATAACATTTTCTTTGATTTCCTTCACCTGCTTAGAAGCATCTCTTATGTATTTCTCTCTTTTCTTCCTTTGCTTCATTATTTTCATATTACTTTCAATTGTTTCAGCACTACTAAAAACTTCTTTTGTTGGTTCTCTAGGTGCTTCTAACAAGGATTTTGCATAAGTCTCAATTATGTTGAGATCTACCTCATAACCCATTTATGTTACCCATACAGTCCTAGGTAATACAACTTCCATCCATGTTTCATCCTTCTTGATTACAAAACAAATTTCTTTATCATATTTATCCACTACACTTTGCGGTAGTCTTTCTCTAATTTTCATTTTGGTTTGGAAGGCTTTGAAATATTTAGTTATATTGTTGTCCTTAGCAATACCCATGCCGATGAAAGCTTCATGTAATTGTTTTCCTACCGGTATGTCATATCCAAAGTTTTTCTGTCCTATACTGGGGATTTCCTTTGTGAAATACAACATTAAGCATATTAAGAGATTACCAAAGTGAAATGTTCCTTTCTTGTCACCTTTAATCTTCTTCAATTTATCTATAAGTTCATCCTTTAGCCATTCACACACATCTATTTTTGCATTGTTTTTCACCATTTTATAACCACTATTAATGCAAAGACTAGAAGCTGAATTAAGTCTGTTTGCATGTGTAGTCTTGTAACCTAAAATCATACTTATGAATCTCACATTGATGTCCTTGATGTCATTTACTCTTAGAGATCTACTATCAAATGTTGCTCCGGTTAGGGTCATGACTTTGTTGTTAGGAACCTTCTTTGTTTTGTCCAGTTTGCTTCCGGTTGAGGGTAAACTTGTTACTGCCTTAATTGCTTGCCGAGTGAATTTGCAGATAGAGTCTAACCAAAGAAATTCTCTATGTGCCCTACTTAGGACAATTCTCACTACTTCTTCCAGAAATTCAAGGATGTTCAATATTTCAACAAAACCTAAAGTCTTCACAATCTTGTGCTTGGGTTTAACGGTGCCATTTTCATCACAAATTATGGTTCTAAACATTTTTAACAACTCCTCAGAACCTAATTCCTCAATGTTGTAGTGAATATATATCCTAGGGTCTTCAGCATAAGCTACACCTTTAGGAATCTTTTAAAATGCACCTATGGAATCATCTTGCTTAGTTACTTTGGGAATAATTTTGAACATGGGCCTAGGGCATTTTACATTTTCCACAATAGTAGGGTTTGCAATAAATTTGGGAGCAGAAGAAGAAGCCATTTGAAAAATACCTTTAGCTGCTTGATAATGTCTGCATGCTTGAAAGAAATTGCTTCACACCTTTGCCTTGAATGCCTTCGCTCAGATTTTGTGCTCTCTGCTAATTTGAATGCTTGGTGAATCAAAAATGAGGGAAAATCGATGATTTTTAATGACTTTTCCTTCAACAACTGCATTAAATGCTCACTAGTTAAGTGAAAACTTAACACAATTGTCGGTAGAGAAGAAGTATATCTTCTCAGCATCAACCAAGGGTAATCTGCATGATATTCAACTTGTTGCACTACCCCCAAAGGGTTACTTCTTAGTTGGGTGAAGAATCTCCTGCCGGTGGAGTAATACTCTATTCTATCGATGAATAAATAGTCTCATCAACATTTTGATATGTCTTCCTAATCCATTGTTTTGAAAATTCTTGCTTTACCTCATCTACCTTTTCTTTTCCTTTCAAACTGGGTCCTTTATTATTTGCCAATGAAGTCTTGCTTCTACAAAATATTGCAATATGTCCAATTATGTTACAAGCATAACAAGTCACATTATTCTTCTAAATAGCCTTTCCATATCCTATGCTGGTTTGTGTTCTGCATTGATTAGATAAGTGCCCAAATCTTCCACAAACATAACATTTTACATTCATTCTACAATTTTTTGAATTATGACCAACTTTGTTGCATTTAGAACATTGATCAGTGGGTGCATTGATGTTCTGATTATTTCTGAATCTACACTGATTTGTTTTATGACCATACTTGTTATAGTTAAAGCATTTCCCATTAAATTTATAAGCACTAGGTTGTCTTACCGATTTACTATTATCATGATTGTTTACAGTACCAGAACTTTCTCCAACTTCAAATCCAAGTCCATTTCTATCTCCATTAGGTTTCTTACTTTTCAGCATGTTATCAAATTCCTCTGAGCTTTTCTTGAATTTTTATTTGTGTTAATTTGCAGTAGCCAATTCATTTTCTAGAATTCCCTTTTGTCTCATAAGTTCAGTTTTATCATGTTGCATGTGAATCAGATCTGTCTTCAACATATCATTTTCATGACTGAGTCTTAGATTTTCATTTCTAGCATCATTGAGTCTCCTAGTCAAGTCATCTTCATTCTTCTTCCCGTCTTCAATGTCTTTACAGAACCTCATAGTAATATATTGCATTTCATTCCTCATAGTAATGTTTTCTTGTCTCAATTTGTTCACAAGTTCATTAAGAGTTTCCTTTTCATCATTGTCATTCTGCATCTTCTCATGAAGTTCTTTTCTTTTATTTCTAGCTATAGTAAGATTCTCCTGAAGTCCTTGAATGAATTCCTATGCAGTCCTTAGATCATCTTCAAGTTTGATATTCTTCAAGTTTTGTGCATCATAGTCTACAAGATCTCCTTCCAATTGTTTTATTAAGTTCTCCATTTGTACTGGTGTCAGAATCTTCCTCAAGCTATTAGGCTTTTGAAAATAGAGGACCAGGCTCTAATACCGATTGTTAGGATTAAAGATAGTCCCAAAGATACTGACGAGGGGGGGTTAAATTAGTATCGAACCGGTTAGAAGAATATTTAACCTTATTAAGAACTTTGCATTCCAAAATACTGTACCGGTAAATAAGAATTAATGCAATAAATAGGAACAATAAAGACAACATAGAAAACACATCATAACACAAGATGTTTAATGAGGAAACCCAATGTGGGAATAACCTTGGTGGGATTTGTGATGCACAATATTCACTCACTAGCCAATGAATAAATATTACTTACAATGAGGGGCCTGCACATGCAGGAAGGCCAACTGCCTAGAGCTCACTGCTCAACAAGAGTCACACTGACTACAAAAGTCGATAATGAAATCCAATACAATGTACTGCTTCAAAGTAGCATCAACTATGTCAATTTCAGTACCGGTTTAAGTTCATTCTATAACCAAAACCTTCCCTGTCACTTATATCACCTTATAACTCACAACTCTCTAAATGACCTATAATATCTCATACATATATATTAGTCTTATACAATATGCCTTGTCGGCTTTACAAAAGATAATTACAATTAAATACAATAAATAAATTTTATTCCCTTTCGTTTGGGGTGTCGATATGCATTGTTGCCGCTGCCAGTGAAGTGTCTATCAGTGAATGTAGATGTCTATGCCAATGCTAGTGCCTGATAGTGGCTTTATCAAATGAATTCCAAAAGGTTGCCAAATGGTTTCCATCAATGACAACACTATTATTCTCATAAGAGTGTAGAATTCCAACAGTCATACATGGTGCTGTAACACATGTGTGGCCCCTTGGGACACCATATGACCCCTTAGGACATTATGATGTCCTAATGGGTTATATGGTGTCCTAAGGGGTCATATGATGGAAGAGAGGAAGAGAGGGTTATTAGATAAGAGAGAGAGAGAGAGAGAGAGAGAGAGAGAGAGAGTTGGAGAAATAAGAGGGTAGGAGGAGAGTAGTAGAGGGGCAAGTATCAACAAAGGGAGAGAAGGAGAGACAAGGAAGAAGTGAAGAGAGAGATAGAGAGAGGGTAATTATGGGGAGGGGGAGAGGGGTGAGGGAAGTATCAAGACAGAGAGAGAGAGAGAGAGAGAGAGAGAGAGAGAGAGAGAGAGAGAGAGAGAGAGAGAAAATTTGAAATTTCAGTGCAGTAGTACAAAAATTTCAAGAAAAAGATAAGAAGTACCTTAATCTTATGACATTAGACCAAAAAAATTAGATGATAAGATAGGATCACATGGAAATTTAGGACTTCTAGAGACATTCATAGACCCCTAAGTAGACTTAATATGTGTGAATAAAACCTATTAAGTGAACTAGTAAGGTAGAATGCCCTATTCACACCAATAATTTTAGAGAATAAGAAAAGAAAAAAATTGTTATGGGTTCAAAGGTGATAAATAGATATTTATAGTAGAATGTAGATTGTGCTAACAAAATAAAGGAGAGAAAATTAAAACTCCAAGTACTTTACAACCCTTATCTATTCCAAGAGAAATGTGGAAATAGATATCCATGGAATTTTGGTCTTTGGAACACCCATTTGTAGAAAGTACTATAGAAATAGAATTCATGGATACCATTTACTATGTGCATGGAACTCCCAAAATTATAATAACATATCAAAATTTTCTATTTACAAGTACTTTTTCGGACTCAGTTATCCTTATCTTTGGGAACTCATATTTCTTATAGCTCATCATATCATATCCAATTAGATGGATATAATAATATGCTCAAGAAGTGTTTGGATAGTCATCTCTAATTTTTTTATATAGATAAGAAATAGAGATGGGTACAAAAGTTGTCACTAGCAAGATTGCAATAGAACACTTCTTTCAACACTTAATCTAGAATGTATCTATTTTTGGTAGTATATGGGTACTATTCACTATCAATCACCTCTCCATTATGGGGACACCAACAATTCAAAGAAATAAAATCATGCATTCACCATCAAGAAGATGTACTCTCTATAATTAGGGAGAACTCAATGATGCCATGTAACATAACGAAGTAGTAAGTTGAACAAGATTGAACTAAAGGGGCTTTTGAAGTAGATGATTAGATCTTTGTAGGATTATAAGTTCTATATAAGTACATGTCACTAGAACAATAGAAAGAAAACAAATTGGCATCCATGTCTTACAACCCTTATAATATTTTGTGGAGGATTAGTAGTGTGACATAAATTGGATTTACCTATGTCATTAAAAATACATTAAATCTCTAGCCAATTCCTTGCTTCAAGAACTCTACTAAAGAAAGAGGTTTACCCTAGATGGAGTTATTGTTGGTATTTTGATGATGTTTTGGTTGTCATTGATGGACACACACTTACTTGATGTATGAGTTATGCTCAACTGGTAGTTGTTCCAACCGGTATTGTATGTCATTGAATGTGTAGTCTTTAGGCTATCGATATTTTGTAGAAGATGGTTTACCGGTCACAGATTGACTAAAGACCCCAAGCGGTACGAGGATCTCAAGCGGAATGAAGGACCCGAGCGGTAGTCAATTTTTGATCAAAATATTATGATATTCCAGTCTTCATTTTTGACAACCGGTAATCGGTATATTGTATTAACTGATATATATCTTTGATGAGTTACCAACTAGTATTATTGTAATGTGTGATGAGTTATCATCCACTGACACTTTGGCAGTGTTTTTGTGCCGTGTTACCAAAAGTGTCTAGATGCACTGTACCTAGGAACTTGTAGTCTAATGTTATTAGACCGACATGAAATCAGATTCCTTTATAAGGACATCATGTCTAGGTTTTGTATAAGATATAGAGTAGAAAATGTTATTATGTGTGATCATTAAAGAGAAGGTTAGGTCTATGTGAAGAGATAGAGTGTGCAAATATAGAAGACTGAAGTAATGCTAAAATGCATTAACAAGGAGCTGTCAAGGATCTAATTAAGCATACTTTGCTATTATCTAGATCATTCACTTGCTGATTACTCATAACTTCAACAAGTCTGAAGCCCTTAACTGGGTAGGCTCAGCAAAGCCTTTGTAAATCCTCTAACAAGGTGGTTCACATATGTGGATCTTAAATCCTCTAACAGGTAGTCTTTAACAAGACTTATCTCCTAACAGAGATCTAGATTCCTAATAGGATCTATTCTGGTGAAGAACATTGTATGACTTTAACCGGTCTGACCTTAACCGTCTTGGTTACTATTCTGCAGATAGTTACTTGTGAGTTTCTGCTCACCGTGGTTTTTCCTATTTGGGTTTCCACGTCAAATATCTTGTGTTATGGTGATTGTGCTTTTGTGGGTGAATGTTTTGTTTGCTATTTGGTTTACATTTATCTTAACCAGTTTATTAGTGAATCTGCTTCACCGATTATCTGCTAAATTGTTTAAGAGTTTGCTTACAGTAATTTTTGGCATACTAATTCAGCCCCTCCTCTTAGTATTCATCAGTTACTAGAGCTTGATGATGAGGGCAAGATGACTTTACAATTTGAATGAGTCATTTGAGGATGCACTAATAGATTATGAATGATGATGATAATATAACAATTGATTAATTGGAAGAATTCTCTAGTAATAGATGCTACATGGGAAAATAAAAAAGATGCAAAAACATCCACAAATAGATTTGTTTTGAAGATGACACTTTTCAAAAGGAGTGGGGCAAAGTACCTCATAAACCATTAATACTATTGAGAGAAGTATAATTGATGTGTTTCTAGTATAACCTTTAATAATGTTACATAACCATCACCCTTACAGAACATAATTTTCAGAAGCGAGATCAAGACAAATGAAATATGTATGTAAAATAATGGATAATAATTCATACAAACACACATACACGTATACATACATGACCTCATCACAAGACTATTTTATTCTTTTTCCTTCATCACATCATAACCCTTAAGCATATCTCTCTCTATATAATATGATGTTTATATTTATACATACGTATGTACATGTATATATTCAAAGTCAATTCAATATGTTTATCTATATGGAGAAACAATTTAATAACACAATCCTTGTAGAAAAATGACTCATAATTAGCATTTGAAGCACTACCGACGTAGATAGTAATGAGTCGACAAGAAAGAACGGCGTGGTGTGCAAGAAAGCTGAATGTCAAATGATTGCACTACATTTTTCTCCATTCATACACACCGGCTAACGACACTGTGTTGACTATTTGTGAGCTTACTTATCACAAACTTTTGGGTAACCTCAGAAGCTTCTAATTTTACACATATCTTGTAGCTTAATACATAACATAATACTCCATTTACTCAGTCGTTACAACGACAATACATATTTTTATGAAAGAAGAAAAAATATGTGACGAAGAAGAATATGTTACAAGATCTTAGTTGGTCTGGTAAGCCAACAAAATAACTACTTATATATGAGTTGGTACAACACTTTGCAATGGAGGAAATGATAGAAGCCAATTGTGACTGTATACACCATGGATTTCCAAACATTTAACATACTCTCAACCACTTAAGAAACATTCAATTTTCTCACGAAATCATCTCAAACAAGCCTTCCAAACATCGTAATTATTTATTTCTTAATTTACCAAACTATACTTAACCAATTATGAAGCTTTTATGCAAAGATCATAGTACATTTTATTATTAATTAATGACAGTATGGCCCAAATCGACCAACTATTGTGCCATCAAATTAGGGTTTTCTTGTTATGCATTTCTACAAGCAACAGCAGTATGGTAGAGATGGGTTTCTTATTATCTTGAAATAGTAATATTTTATTTATTTAACATTTATTATAGAAATTGAATCAATGTATTTGTGGATGTTACTAACATAAATGTTATTTTAAATATCTTTATAAATTGCATGGAGAGATATCTTTGTTAGATGACTATTTTTTATCATTTGTGGATGTTATTATTTAGTATACATACATACATACATACACATACATATATATATGTGTGTGTATGCGTGTGTGTGTATATATCTATATATATGTATATATGTATGTATGTACACACACACACACACACATATATGTATATATACACATACATACATTATGTATATAGATACATATACACATATATACATACATATATGTATGTATGTATGTACACACACACATATATATATATATATAATATTTAGAGAGATATCTTTTCTAATTGACTATTTTTAATCATTTGTAAATATTACAAACATAAATATCATTTAAAAATCTATATTATTAATTATAGACAATATGACTCAAATCGACCAACCATTGTGCCACAAAATTAGTTTTCTTGTTATGCATTTCCACAACCAACTGCAATATGCTAAAGATAGGTTTCTTATTATCTTAAAATAATAAGATTTTAGTTATTTTATATTTATAAAAGAAACTAAATCAATGTATTATATGTTATAGTTGGAGATGTTACTTATATATATATACGTCTAGAGATATATTTTTTAAATATTTTTTTTTCATCAATATTCTATAGTGTATATATCTCTTAATAAATTATATAAAATATATTGAAAAATATCCTTTCTGAATGACTATTTTTTAATTTTTTATCAATATTACTAAGATAAATATTTTAAAAATTTATATGAAATACTTCAAGATATATCCATTTTTAATCAATATCTTCATGGGAAATAAATATTTTGAAAAGGATATCTCTCAACCCATATGTAAACTTATAATTCTACCATGGCCTACATATGGTGAGATAAACAAAATTATGAGAGAGATTAGGTAGGCTGTCTGAGCATACAATGCCATGAAGGAACCTAAGATGGTAAGACGAAAACAATTGAGAAAGTGAAAGTTGAAAATCTGGAAGAAATTAACAAGATTCGTTGATGGGGATGGTGAAAAGAGCCTCATTTTTTCGTGTTGAATTTAACGACGAAGGCTCATCTCACAAGAAACGACAGCAAACGAAATACGGAACTAAGAAATATTTTTAATCTTTTATTTTTTCAAATGTTCAACTAAAGCTGGATTTTAATTATTTGTTGTAGTCTCTCTTTCTAATGAGAGATAAATAGTTGGGCAGAAATATGCAGATTGTAGTAATTGGTTACGTCGATTTCGTTTGTGTGCAGAAGAAGTAGATTTAAGAGAATGGTAGGCAGTGAACAGAGATACCTTTGAAGATTTGGACTTGGATATGATATCAGTTGATGTTTACGTCTGTAATAATTACAGGATTGAAATTTTGTGAATGATATTGGTCAAATATGATTCTAAAATGGTTTTAGATAATGTAAGATCTGCAAGTGCCGTGGAGTGTGTGTGTCAAAAGATTTGTGAAAGGAACATCATTACATTGATTGAACCAACACATAGGTAGTAGAACAGAGAACATACGAGTATATTTAGTAAATACATATTACAAATTATTCGTTTATTCTCAAAGTCATCATATTTATGAGTGGTTGATTAATTAATATTAAATGTGATTATTTTCTGTTACAAATGTTTTTCTATTTTGGTATTATTATAATTATAAATAAAGATTATACTGAAATTAGTTTATCATAGTTAGCTACTTTTCAATATCTCAAGTTCAAACTAGTATTGATGTATATAGCCACTTTCTTATATTCAATTATAATTTAAGTTTATCATATGGTTAACCTATAAAATTGTTCACGATACACGATACTTATTAAGTGGTATCTTGCATTGTCTATGATTTTGCAACCTCTTAAACAACTAATAATTCATAGAAAAGATTTTTCCGGGCTCTATCATTCAAGTCATATTACTCCAATCGTTGATGCGCATCTTCTCCTTCTAGTTTATTTTGATTCATTATTACCAATATAGATTGGAAATTCAATTCTCTAAGATAGTTCAAATAAATCTATCTTTTCTTTTATACTTAATTTTTCTTATGATGTCTAATGTTTTATTATATTTTAATCATTATCATCACTATTTTGACAATAGATTTGTGTTGCCTCAATCTTATTATTTATTCTTCCTCTATGTATATCAAAAATTCATTTTCATACAAATGTACTAAATATAATGAGTACTAAGGCCCTATTATGATATGAACTATAACACTATATAAAATTAGGACAAAATATCAAGCAATTCAAATGGAACATGAATACTTAATTTGAGTTCACTTATACCCATATAAACATTATAAAAAATATTTTTATTATTATAAAATCTTAAATTTCATTTATAATTTTTGAGGATGTCACAATCAAATATATAAATTATTTTAAAAAAATATTCTTCAAATATATTTTAAATTTTTTTAAGATTTTTTTTAAATCAAACAAATGATCATAAAAAATTTACATGAATATTAAGTAATTGCAAATGAAATTAGTATTATAAAATGAAGGATTCCTCAAAATTATATATTATTAGTTGTATTTTTTATAATATTTATATCACATAACATATGAGAAAATTAAGAAATTTTCTTTCATATAACTTATATTTTGTTAATATATATTACTTTCTCAATTATGATTACGTAAAATATATTATTTATAATAGTATACACTTTTATTTTTATTTTTTATATTAAATATAAGGAGATCAACGAAAAAACAAATCCACCATGAAGGTCCAAAAAGATATAGAGGCACAATGAGACCATCTGAGCAACTATATACATGACAAAAGGTCTCCCAAGTGTCCATTTGAAATACCCAGCTGAAAGAGGTACTGAGGTGCTAGTGATCCATCCATGTTGTCCAACCTAATGGCCCCTCCATCCATACATTCCTCTTGCAATCTGCCATCTAAGCCACCTGAGCCACCTATTGCCGCACCACATCTCCATTTTCTCTAATTTCATCCATGAGTGCATCAAGAGCATTGACAAATGGAGTTCTCTCCATATTGACTCTCCACAAGTATAGTCATGGGAAAGCTCATAGATGAATACCCTGATATGACCATCTTTGAGGAATCTCTTAAATTTCTTTTTTTCAAGCCGCATCACAATGGTGACCTATGAGACAATAGTATTGCATGTGAGTCTATGAAAACACTGAGTAAGAACTCTAGCTTTGCCTTGAAATTTGTCTTCATTCCTACATTTTTTTTATTTAAAAACTCATCTAAATTTTTTAAAACCATGTTATTATTAAAGAATTTTTAATAACAAACATCAAACCATTTAAAAAATAATTAATAAAACAAGAAGTCAAATAATCTAAATTTAAGAATAATTAATGTTTCAATTGCACATAATTATTATAGAAAAAATTTGTCCTTGTTAACATGTTTGAGAGGTGATTTAAAGAAAAATACAAAGTGTTAAAAGATAATATTATTCTTGATAGATTTTTGAAGTAAATCCATAAATAAGAAGAATGCATGTGTTTATAAACCCATATTATATATATTCTTCCAATTTTTATTATAATATCTAAATTTTCATATTAATTTCATATGAGATTCATTTAAAGAGTAAATACATTTATAAAAAAAAATGTAATCTCTTATTTAAAATTTTATGACTTTTTTTAGTCTAATAAATTTTACAATTCCACTTCAATTTTCTATAAAATAGAATGTTGAATGTGTAATGTGTATAGTCACATTTATGTTTTAAAATTCTATTCTTTTAAAATCTTTTAATTTAATAATAAGATTATAAATTAAAATTTTTTATTTCTAATCTAATTGATATATTAAATTTATATCATTAAATGAAAAATATTTTATTAAATATCTTAAAAAATTATTAAATAAGTATAAGTACTTATCTCATTTAAACAAATTCCTATGAACATAATTCTTAACTAAACATATTTAATAAACAATTTTATTGAAAGAAAAATAAATAACTAAATATATATTGAATATAATTATAATAATTTATTTCAAAGTATGTTGCTTTTTTTTTTGGACAGTTCATTCTATTAGATTATCAAGACATTGAAAGATATAAATTATGATCATAGGTTTGATTCATTAGAATTGCATTTGTATGGTCAAAAATAGCTCAAGAAAACAAAAGTTATAGTTGTTTGTAGACTGCATCAAATGTTTATTCTTCTATTTAAAAAAAAATATATTTAAGTTAAAATGTTTTGTAAAAAAATTCTCTCAAATATAATTATCTATAATGATGAAAGTTAATATAATTTATATATAATAATTGTAAAAAATATCATTCTAACTTTCTTAGAAAAAAATTCATCTTAATAAATATATGTACATCATATATAATAAATGTAAAAGACATGTAAAACATGGAATGCACAATGACCAATAACATATACAATAGTGAATAATTAGCCATTATTAATGTATAAATAACGTTAATTATACTAAATTTTATTTATAACATTAATTCATATTATTAAAAAAAGTATATTCATTTTGTAATGTTAAAGAACATTTATATCATATAATTTATTTATTTTTTACTAGTAAATTCATTTCATATATCATGATTATATTATATTGTATTTGCAACTTTGACTCATATGTTCAAAAAAATTATATTCATTTTGTAATGTTAAAGAACATTTATAACATATAACTTTAATTTTTTTACTAATAAATTTATTTATATATAATGATTACATATCAAAATTCATTTAGAAGTTCAAATATGTAATATCCAAACCTTTCTAAATTTCATATTTTATGAAATTTCTTTCTAAATCTAATATAATTCCTTTGACAAACATATACACATTATATATAATGACGATACATTTTATATATCATGTAATGAAATGATCAATGGTATATACAATGGTACAAGTTTAGCCATTACTAGTATACACAATACCCATTATAATATTATTCTTTTTCTCAACTTAGATACCATGATTACATATTCAAATTCACTTTAAGAATCTAAATACCTCACAGAAAAGTACAACATCAATAATTATGTACATTATTCAATAATAAAATCATCTTAAATTTCATATGGAAGTCCAATAATGGTCAATGATATATGCAATGGTAGAAGATTAGTCATTAATGGTACACATAATACTAATTATACTATTTTTCTTTTTTTCAACTTATATATTATGATTACATATTCAAATTCAATTTAAAAATCCAAATACTTCATAGAAAAGTACAACATCAATAACTATATATACATTATTCAATAATAAAATCATCTTAAATTTCATATTGAAGTTCAATAATGATCAATGATATATACAACAGTCGAAGATTAGTCATTACTAACAGACATCATATCCACTATACCATTCTCATTTTTCAATCCAAATTCACTTAAAGAATCCATGAAATACTTCATAGAAAAGTACAACATAAATAATTATGTACATTATTCAATAACAAAATCTTCGATAAATCTCATATTTCTTTCGAAGTTTATTTCTTTCTAAATCTAACATAACTCATTACAACATCAACGAAAAGAACATGGTCATACAGTTCATATATAACGCTACATAATCAACATATAGACCATGATTACATATCCAAATTCACTTAAAGAACCAAATACTTCACTAAAAACATTATTCAATAACAAAGTCTTACTAAATCCCATATTTTATGAAGCTTGACTTCATTCCAAATCCAATACAACTCACTACAACATCAGTTAAAAGAACAAAGTCCTGTATTTCATAGATAACGTTACACAATCAATTTTCAGTAGCTTAGAAACTTAAAGTTAGTTAACAATGGCGTTACAGAAGCAGTAGGATAGTATACCTAACACTAACGGTTAAAAAACCCTAACAATAATCTATCAGTGAAAACCCATTAATATAAAATAATGGCGGATTGCTTGTTCAAGGCTTCTGCACCGTTGTGATAGTTAGCAGACATTTAGTAGTTGAGAATTAGATAAAAAAACGTTAAGGAATATGTCTCAAAAGTTATAAATTAGATTTCTCTGTATAATTTCGTATTAAACTTTTCTTTTTTGATTCAACACGTCACGCAATGAAAGAAAAGAAAAGAGATCTCATTTGGAGCATACTACGTATCATATGACGACTTAAAAATTCATGTGAAGTTCTTTATAATATATGAATGGATTCTTCCATTTTCTCCACCTCTAAAATTCATGTGTAATTGCAGAGAAACCGTCATTTCTCGTGAGTGGATTTAATGTGGGAAGTTATAATATCGAATTTCACAGCAATTTGTGTCTTCAAGCCGTCAATTTTTGGTCACATGTGACGGCTGTCTTTCACGGATTCACCGCCACAGACAGGAAATTACTTATATGAAATGTAAACGACTTCGAGTCTAAAAAGTTAAAGAAGGAATGTAGTTTCTCAAAGGTCAATTTATTTTTTTAATTTTTTTTTGTAAATTAAAAAACTAAAATATATGTTGAGAAAATACCAACATTGTGTGGTTGGTATAAAGCCACCAAGACAAAAGGTTTTAGTTATGTTTTAGATTTCTTTTTGATAACATGATTGTTAAAAAAAGAATGTATCACCTTGGAAATTGAAAAAAAAAAAAAAAAAAATGGCATAAAAATTTCTTAGTTTGTTAAAAAATCATATTAGTTAATTACGTCAATTTGAAAAGAAAGAAATTTACAAATGTATGTTCAAAACAACTTTAAATTAGAAGTGGTAGATTTATTAATTTATTTATAAAAATTATATAAAAAAGAACGAAATGTGATCTAATGGTATGAGAAATTTTGATTTTTATAGTAAACAAATTGTATTAAAGATTTTTTTAAAATTAATATTTTGTGTAGATTAAGTTTTTTTTTTTCTTTGAAAACAATTTCAATACAATATTTAAACTAGTGTTACAAGACCTAGACTTGTCTTAGATACGACAAGTTGATTTTGGACTTGGACTTGGACTGGACACCCAAATCAGCAAAAACTTTGCAAAGACTTAGCAAATTAAAAATCCCAAGAAATTCAGAGATTTTTAAGGATTTAAAACTTGTTTTATGCACCCTTAGTTAGACTTTGAAACTCTACTAGCTTTAGTTAGACTCGGCATGCCTACTGAGACTCTGTTAGCCTTGGTCAGACTCGGCAAGTCTGAGTCTCGAGGCTTGTAGAAACACAAGACTATCTTACCTCAAGAATCGACAAGACCTAACAATTCTAATAGATTCTTGTAACTTGTTTAGATGAAAAAAATTAGAATATATTATAATTATCAAAACTCTATATCTTATATCTGATTGTTGTCTTCTCAAGTTCATACCAACAAGTTGTTGGTAGCAACAAAGAAGGAAGACTGAGAGGGGGGGTGAATCAGTCTTCACTGGATCTACTAACCTAACCACAAAACAAATAAGATAAATTGGAGCAATGGTAAAGATAAGCAATTTGAAAGCACAACACACAACACCAAGATTTTGACGTGGAAAACTTGATTAAGGGAAAAACCACGGTGGGAACCTACCCACAGTAAGATTTTACTCTGTAGTAGTGTGTGAAAATATTATAATAGGGAATGCACATGCATTCAGGCACACTACCTAGAGCTTACTGCTCAAAAGATAATGACCTTGAAGGCTACAACCCTTAGGGAAGTCTCACTAACTTACAACAAGATTCAAATTACAATCCAGAAGATATGAACTAAAAGAATAACATCTCCAAATGCCTGATTACAGTTCCAGTTAAGCACAAATGTCTGCCCTGCAACACCAATCTCTCCTCACTCACAACACTGAAAGATGAATCACTTGATCACACATACACCAATCTCTGATAATGCAGACATAACCTCTACATCTAAATTACATGACAATATCACCTATATATACAAATCATCAACCTTGACAACAAGGTTGGCTAAACCCTCAACTCATAATTGCAAAATTACATGACACGATACAAAGATCGACCACCAGACCAATATAATGATTTACATGACATAAAATGGACCTAATTCAAATTCACAAACACTCAACTCCACCGAGAATCACGTCAAGATCAATCGCAACACACTACACCACCAGAAGTACCACATAGCACGAAGATCAACACCGGTTCATGAAAACTACCAAAAAATTGCACAACGATCAATGTGGATCATCAAAACAAATAGGACACAATTAGGAAACACCATTAAGCATGTTAGAATCATCAGAAATAGCTGCACCAACACCACTTATTAAATCTTCATCTATCAATGTTTGAAACTCAGGAATATAGACAACCAGCAACTGTCATGAAGATAACTTACAGAGCACCAAATCATGATCCATCTGAAATGAAGATACACAAGGCCATCCCAAACAATATCCCAAAATCTTAGCATAAGATCTAATCACACCGAAATATACTGGAGGAAATATTGAACTCTGCAAAATAGTGATCAGCGAAACAAAACTGCAAAACTGGATCATAAGATCTTCCCAATCATCAAACACTAGAGAAAATCAAAGGAATATGTTGACATCAATGACAACGACATATCCTAGCAGTAGAAATGATCTCCAACACAAGCTCCAAAATAAGTCTACAATACAAAGTCATAAAGAGGAACCCCTCAAAATATGGTAGGTCATCTTTTGATGGAAGAGAAGATCATGATCAATATTTCAAGATTCTCCAAGATATGAAACTTAGTAATATCTCTTGCATAGATCACTCCCAAATATGACAAGAAGATCTGCAAATTTGAATCTGTAATACCATGTTAGCTTCCAAGATCACCTGCAAAACCAAAATGTTCATCTAAAAGAGAAAAGAAATAAGAAAATTAATTTGCAATGATGGGTGCAAAATATATTATATCGACATGTCAATTAGTGTCCATAAAAACGTATGTGCACCAAGACGGTAAACAAAAAAGTGTCCACTAACAAAGAAAAACCCTAAATCAAATGAAATGCATGCGGTTTTTGGATAAATTCAAAAACCGTATATGTGTTAAGGATTGGAAAATCCAAGCCAAAACATGTACGTTTTTTTGAATTAAAAATGTATACATGTTATTTAAGATAAAAACACATACATTATTTTATGAGAGAAAAACATGCACACATAATAACACGTACATGTTATGGTAAACAAGAAAAACATGTACGTGTTTTGTTGACATAAAGCTTAAAAAAGAGCATGGCCCTAGATGCTAGTGTCTTAGGCCTTCCCTTAGTTTTTTTCGTCATGATATATACATAAAATTTTATGTATTTATTGGTAGGATGTTTGAGATTGGTTCAAAACTCTAGGAGTAATAATGAAGATTCTTTATTTTAGGAGATCTTATAATATTTCAAACTTAGTCAAATATCATTGATCAATGAGCTTCTATCATCATTGTTTTTCTATCTCTCTATCTCACTCTCTTTGTCTCCCCTAAGCTCTAGAACTAGATATGTTTTCCTATCTCTCTCCTTCTCCCCCATCCCTACCTCTCTCTATCTCACTCTCTCCTATCTCCCCAAGCTATAGATCTTATAATCTCTCAGAATCTATCGAATTTCAATAATCACTAAGCTCCTATTATCATTCTCTCTCTATCTCTATTTCACTCTCTTTGTCTCCCTTGATCTCTAGACCTATCTCTCATCTTATCACTCTCCCTCTTCCCTTCTCTCTCCCATCTCTCTATCTCACTCTCAAATCTCTCCACAAGCTTTAAAACTATCTCTCTCACCCTTCTCTACCACCCTCTCACTCCCTTCCTAGCTATATTTTTTCTATAAGTGGAAAGGGAAGGTTAAGGATATAGAGGGAGGGATAGAAGTAGGGGTCTTTCAAGGAGGGAGATATATATAGAGAAAGAGAGAGAGGGAGGTGGGAGATAGTGATAATTTGAGAAGGGAAAATAGATAGAGAGAGGTGAGATAGAAAAAAGTGGAGGGAAGAGTTGGAGAGAGGGAAGGAAGGAGATGTATTCAAATAGAGGGAGGGTAGATAGATGTTGGAAAATAGGTGTTGTACATTTTTCATAATAATAATATTTATAATTGTAGTATTTTATTTATTATGTGATGTTACACATGGATGTGTAACATATAGAGATTCTTTTGGAATATTTTTGGGGCCATTATGATGTCATATTGTAGCATTGTAATATTAAATTAATTATTTAATATTGGGGAAATATATTTAACAATTAGTTGTGAGCACATGGATTTTTGGCACATGGTTTCAAATTACCTCTAGTTGTATTTGTGTGAGCTTTTGTCTATAAAAGCAAGCACATGTTTAGCAGTTAAGGTTGGCTGGTGCTTTTTCAGTTGTCATTGTATTGAGTCCTTTGGAAGATTCTATTTGTGGAGCATGGCATGGGATGTGTGGATTCATTCTTTGACACATGGGAATGCATTGGAGGGCTTGATGGTGCGTTGGTATTCGTTGTAACTTTGTAGGTGCTTTGTATTGCTTTATGGATGCTTTAAAAAGATGGGTTTTTCCCTCATGAGGGTTTTCCTAGGGTATATCTTGTGTTATCTTGTGCCATTTCTATTTGATCTTTGCATTATGGTGGATTCTATAAACTTGTATGCATGCTTTTCTCTCATGGGTTATGTAGGAAATGGATTAAATCAATTTGGGTTTAAATCATTATTTCCTAACAACTAGTATCAAAACTTTCATAATTGATTTGAATTTTTAACCCTAGCTTGAGTGGAAGAGGTGCATAGTGGAAGCCATGACTATGTCTGAAAATATTGAAACATTATAAGGCATGAAAAACACTTGTAGGTTGCTTTATTCCAAATCTATGTCATTTGGGTTTGCTGCTATGATGGATTGTTTGTAGATTTGGGGTTTGGAAAATATTAGGTCAAATCCAGGTTTCCTTTGGATATGCTTTTATATGATATTTTTGGGGAGGAGTTTGTATAAATGTCTTCCTGGGAAAAAACAAACCTCGCCATTGCATCTAGATTGGCTGAGAAATCAAAATTGATATTAAATTTTCCCTATTTTGCCTACAATTGAAAAAATAACACTTTTTTTTGGTCAATGGCCATGATGGCCATCAATTTCAAGATAGACATCTACAAACCAAAAAAAATATTTTGCCTTGGGGGCCTTTTGAAAAAAATCTGAAAAAAGGTTAAAAAAATAAAAAAATACATTTATATTTAGGGGGCAAGTACCCACACTCCCACACTCCCCATGTAGGGGCTGCAACAATACTATCTGCAATATTGGGGCAGTAATAAGAAAACACTACCACCAACACTACTGGTAGGGATGCCCACTACCAGTGGTACTAGCAAGGCTAGGCCCCAACGATGGTCCCCACTGAGCCCACTGATTAAAGCTTCTACTCCCATTTTTTTGTTTAACCGCCACAAAATAATAAATTCATTTTATGTTATTTTTAAAATGTGCATTTTGTAAAATTTGGTAAATGTGGTGAAAATTTTAAATGCCCACCAAAAATATTAAATATTTAATTTTTTTAAATAATAAGTAATGTTTTTTAAAATATTTTATTTTGTGGGTCGATATTTGATGGTCTACATTAATTTGTATTTAAAAAGGAAAACATTAGAAAATGAGTCCAATTAGATAATTTTTTGAAGTCTATAGATTTCCCATATAGCAAAATTGTATGTTTTCTTCCAACTGGCATAACTTTCAGCCAAAGAGTCTATTTTTCAACTTGTTACACTCATTGGAAAGTTAGTTTTGAGAACTACATCATGGTACAAGTTTGATTTCCTACTTTTGCTGTTTTGACATGTTTATGGACCCTAGAAACTAGATGTTCTCCATTATACATTTTTTTTCATAACTTTTGCATACAAAATTGAAATTTCAATATTGAATAAGCGTTGGAGATCATGTTTAGTGTAATACATAGTGGTGTTGTTATTTTATCAATTTGATGAGTATGGAGAGTTGTCTACTTGTTTGATCATTTGTACATGCCTTATATTTGGGGTGAGTGTGAGAGAAGCTGGACAATTCAAGAGGCAAAACCTTGAGGGAGTGCATATTTTTATGAGATATTTATGATGCTACACTTGATTATCAGATTTTGTACTCCTTGGTACAAGTTTACAAGTTTTTTTAGAGGTGGACATTGATGGTGATATGTGCACAAGTCGTTCTTAGTTTGAGGATATTTTTGGACATGATTTGAGACTAAGGGTCTCATGTGGGTGATAGTTGGTTAGTGATGATTATGGTGTCATGTTTATATAACTATACTTTTTACATTGACGTGACATAGTCATGTTTGTGCTGATTTGGTGTGATTTGGTTTGATGTTAGGATGCTTTTTATTATCTCTTGGATTCTTATTTGGTTCCTTGACTATGATACTTTAGTGTGGACATGTCTGGCAAATTAGATCAGATGTTGATTTTGTGTTTGAGACATTTGGTCTATAGGATTATTCTCTTTGATATCTCAATTTTTAGTTTATTGATGTGATGATGAGTTTGCATGTTCAGTGATTGGATTGATGAGTTATGTGATTTGTATGATACATGGCCTATTGATTACAGTGGGATGACTTGGTTGTGGACTATCTATATCTAATAGGTTTGATTCATTGTGGTACATACTTGTTAATTGGCCTTATCTGTAGAGATTAGTGCATTGATATGTTTGTGTTGAGATAAGAGCATGGATGATGTTTATAATACCTAGATAGTTGGTGTTACGACTTTTAAGATATGATTTATCATGATGTCATGATAGCTTGGTTATTCATTAGTTATGCTTTCAATGATAGATTTTGATAGTGATGTATTTGCGACATAGGATTGATTCCTAATTTATGGTTTATTGGCGGTTGTATGTATCTTCTTGGTTTGGATTTCATGATTGCACTTGATGTTACTGACTTTTTAGTTGCATGTGTGTAGACCTATATGTTCTTCATTTAGGAGATGGTTATGATGATGCCATGTGTGACTCGGTATCACGATTCAATGAGATTTGTTGGAAGTGATGTATATTCATCATTGGATTGTGGATGATATTCTTAGTGTGCAAATGTTGGAGGAGCTCTTGATCATGTTGTTGTAGAGGGTCCTTCATTTTTTGTTGATTTTTTTTTTGTTGCGTCGAAGGTATCCCAATACCCAACCCGCCTTACCTTGGGCTTACTAATTGCCAAGTTGGGGTCTAGAAGGGGAGAGCAGAGGTGAGACTAATCATATGGGGATGCATACAGTCACCTACAAACCACATGCATCGAGTAAACCCAGGCCTCGAAGTTGAACCCATAACCAATGGGGAGCAAACCCACAACCCAAGACAACTACGCTACTCGTGTAGGTTGTTGCAGAGGATCCTTCATATTTTCAAGTACACTAGTATGAGATGGTTATCTTCATGTTGATTTGAGATGGTTATAGGTGATGTTTGGTTTAGATACTATGTTTGTTATTATGTCATGTTTTACTCTTGATTACTAGTTTAGAGTTTGGCATGATACATTTCTCTTGAGACCATTTTATGTTCACTTGGTCTTGTGATCTCCTAGAAGGAGATTGTTAGATCATGATGTCATGTTTATGTTGTTGATTCCATGGTTGGAGATTTGGAATTGAGCTTGGTGATTCTCTTTTTTTTTTGAGTTTATGATTATTTTCTTGTTACTTCATGATGGTGTTATGTTGCATTAGGAGTTTGGCATTGATTGATCAATTACAGGTGCTCTAGATACATGGAGATGTAGGTGATGTTGGTATTATCTTGTGATTAGATACATGTATTCAGATATTTGATGGTTTCAGTAGGAAGTCTGACGAGCATTCACCTGGTATATACTTGAGAGGATATTATTCTTAGTGTGAGTCATGATGATTTGTATAGCATGATAATCATTCTCATTTCCTACTCTTGGTCTACTTAGTGGTATACTACTTGAGAGGTGTGGCCTATTGTTCCTTTCAGGTGCATTATGTTTATGCTTATCTTTCATAGATATGGATCTTGAGCAATGGATATTTTTAGTTCTACAGAACTCATTTTGAGAGATGTACATAGCATGGTTATCTCCTCCTGCATATGGTTTGATATTATGATATCATTTTGAGGATGCCAGGAGATAGTTTAATGGGCTGATTTCCTTCATTAGGAATGATTTCTTTCAGTTTTATCTTCTTGGTTATGACAAGCTTACATCCATGTTGGCATTACATGATACCTTTGTTTATTTGATCTAAGAGATTGAATATGGTTTTGGTTTTGCTATGGCTTTCCATTTGGGGTATTTTGGAGGACATCATACTTGACACAACATTTTTTATTTGACAAGTTGGTAGAAGGATAGGTTATGGTTTATAAGTTTAATTTTTTCATTATATGTTTTCTCTCATGATTTGGGAGGATGTTGACATATTAAGGGAGAGTATGCAGCTATTGGGTTGCATATGCGGATCAGTGTAATTGTTCTTGGTACTACATGTTTTGATTTACTTATCACACCTTGATATGAGTAGTTATTGGTAGGCTTGATATGCTTTGAACTTCTTTTAGATTTGGTATTACCCATGCAGTGGGAGTTACTATTATGTATGTACTTCATTGACAGGTTTTGATATAGGGATCTTGATTGCGGTTTATGGGTTGGTATGATTTCAGCATGATTTTATTGATGTTGGTTATACCTAGGAGGTATGGATGGTTGGATGTATTGGCATGTGTTGTGGATGTCATTTCCAATCACGTGGGTTTTTAATTTATGATAATAGCTTGGAGCCTTTGTTATCACATTAGATTTGGTAGTGCCCAAACTTTAGGGCAATAAAACAACCACAATTTTTTTTAAATAGGGCTTAATTACTAGTGTTTACATAATGTGGAGGAGTGGTTGCACACTAAGTTTTACTAACTTGATTATCCTAGTGTCAACTTAATGTAATCTTCAATGTGATCTATTAAATGCCTTACTTAATTTTTAACTAAAAATGGCGACATGCAATGTATATTGACTGAAGAAGTTGAGAAATACAACTTCAGGGATCCCAAGAACATCTACAAGCAAAAATACCTGTCACAAGAGAAGAATGGAGGCAAAAAGCAATAATAGATCTTAAAAAGAAGATTATCATTCAGAGAGGGAATTAAATGAAAAAGAATAATACAATCCTTATAAAAGGATATTAGCAACCCTAAAGGGATAATGTGTTTTTAATAATTAGAATAATTATAAAATACCTACAATATTATTAAATACCTAAGTTTAGCTTAAGCATAGAGTATAATAGACTAATAATTAAATAAATAATTACTAGCTAATACAAGATAACTCTAACATCCCCCCTTAAGATGAACTTAGGGAGTAGCTAAAAAATTAAATGCATGAAGCAAAAAAAATGCAACTACATGATGAAAGCAAATTTGGGTCCCAACAACAAAGCCTGGTGAGGTACCCAAGTACAAAAGATCTTTGTAAAGTGGAGAAATAGAGAAAAGCTCATGGGAAAAAACTCTACTCCAAAAAGAGATGAAATACAAGTGAAGGACTGAAGAAGCCTCCAAACAAGAATGTTCCAAAAGATAGGACCAAAAGAAGAGCAGAAGAATCACTGAAGCATGAAGAACTTGCAAACACTGTCGAAGAATAATTGTCAACCTAAAGAACCTCCTCTGAAATAGAAGATGATCAGGTAAAGAAGACTATAATCTGCATGAGTGCCCTCAAATAACACTACTTGAATCAGATGGCAAACAAAGGAAAACAACTCAACTAGAAGATACAGATGGAAAAAACACCAAAGTCTGAAGAGTTGATCAATCACAGATGTAAGGTTGCCTCCAAAAATAGAAATGAAAGAGTGTCCATATGGGAAATGATCCATCTCACCAAAATGCATAGGTAACCAACCACTACATCCACCTAGTACATAGGAACAAATATTAAATACACAACTCACTCCAACAAACCAAGGAAGCATTCGAACCAACAACCAATAGGAGAAACCCTCCCATAATGTTGACAAGGGAGAGGTGACAGGTACACTGAAACTAAGTGCCAAGAAAAACTACACGATGAAGAATCAGGAACATCCAAAGTGCAACAGAAAGTACAAACACATATAAAGGCTAGTGTCATGGAAGGAACACTCACTTGACACACATCATGAGGCTAATGCCATGGAAGGAACACTCATGTGACAAAGGTAAATGGCAAACAAGGCAAACATCAAACCCCCCATGGCACTTTATAATGGAGTGTGAGTACAATAAGGCACAAGATGTGCAAGATCCCAAGCATACAAGGCATAGTGGCACTTTATCTCAGTGCATTTGCAAAAAATGAAATGCTTACAATACAAAAGGCTAGAAATACAGAAATAATAGCTAAAGATGAGTCATCCCACACAAAGAAAAGGATCCTATGAGCTTAAAACATCCAAGATATTCACCAGAGTGCATAAATTCAAAACACTGAATAAAATGTACCTCGATTAAAATTTGAAATGAAGACCCATACCACTAGAAAGTGCACAAAACCAAATTTCTAACAATATCTTGTATGCCAAAAACGGAATCTGGATGCTCAAGATATGCCTCCCGGAGTGGCAAAAACAACTTCTAGCTTTGACGTCAAAAAAGACATCAAAATAGAAAAAACAAAAGATCAAACCACCATATCTAAAGAGAGCTCAAAAAGAGATTTCTGATGCCTTTTTGTTTTTTAAAATATGACTTCATTTTCCCAAGTTATGATGAAAAAAAAAACCCCCCTGTCAAAAGGATTTCAAGAGGAAAAAAAACCTTCAGGTGGTGCTTGGGCGGAGAGGCCAAGTGGGTGGTAGGTGGTGGTCGGGAGTAGTAGGCGGTGGTCAGAACGACTGCTGGGTGGTGGGGCTAGGTGGCGACTACTAGACGGTGGGGTCGGGTGATGCTCGACGGTTTAAAGACCGCCAATGTTTGCAGACTCTAGCGGTAACCGCCAAGGGCTCCTGTGGCGGTCTTGGAGACCATTGGTGACTCCAAGGCCATCGCGGTGACTATGTCAGCCTGGCAAAGCCATTAAACTGCCCAAAATATTATTTTTTTAAAAAGAATTCCTCGAAAAACGTGCCCAATAAGGGCAAAAATAAAAAAATTGTCAGAGCCAAAGTTGTCCAAATTCGATAAATTTTATATGAAAATGGGGGTTTTTGGGTGTTCTGAGCTCAACAGTGAGGTCCATTTGAGCCCAAAATGCCCAGAAAGAAAGAAGCACCCCAGATCCAAATAAAAAACTCTGAAAAGCCTTGAAACCCTCCTCCAAAATATCTACTGAAAAATCAAGAACAAGTAGCAGCAAATGTAGGCTCTGATACCATGAATAAGTTGAGAAATACAACTTTGGAGATCCCAAGAACACCTGCAAGGAAAATACCTATCACAAGAGAAGAATGGAGGCAAAAAGCAATAATGCCTCTGAAGAAGAAGATTATCATTCAGAGAGGGAATCAATGAAAAAGTACAATACAATCCTTATAAAAGGATATTAGAAACCCTAAAGGGATAATGTGTATTTAATAATTAGAATAATTATTAAGTACCTACAATATTATTAAATGCCTAAGTTTAGCTTAGCGTAGAGTATAATAGACTAATGATTAAATAAATAATTATTAGCTAATACAAGATAACTCTAACATTGACTATGTGGGGTAAATTTATCCTCTTAAGCCATTGCACTACATTACACTCAATGGGGAATAGTTCTTTGAAATAAATTAAAGATACCATCCCTAGAGTTAGCAACGATACATTAATCTAGTTAATTAAATTATTTATTAATTCACACTTAAGTGCTTCAAATAGCCCCATTCACTTAAAATATAACTTCCAAAGGTTTATAATCCATTACCCCTTGAAATAGCTAATTAAGTTCTTTTTTGTTTAGAGTTAATTAAATTAACTCAAATAATACCATTTTAACTTTATTGCTAAGTGTATTATTTAATTGCGAAATTTCCAACTTTATTATATTAATATTAATATAAATCTTTATATTAATATTAATTTAATATTCATACGTATCTATTTAGCAACGGGGTCATTTTATTGTTTTCAAAATTAATACAATTCCTTGGTGTTAATATTAATTTATTAACCCAAGGTGTCCATTAATAATCACTATATATATATGTATGTGTATATATATATTCACACACACACAGATATATATATATATATATATATATAGATCTTAGATCTTGAATACCTCTTCCTTCCTCTTCGGCTTTGTGGTCTTAAGATTGGCATTGCAGCTTTCGGTCGATCAGGGATGAATGTATAATCCAATTCCGCGGAAGACCCATCAATTTCTATTCTGTATGTAATGATCACGGATCTCGCTGAACATGCAAAGATGAATAAGGCTGCCATTCTTCGGTGCTATTGCTGATCCTGATGAACTGCCTTAAGGCGCCCAGGGAATATATATATATATATATATATATATATATATATATATATATATATAAAATTATATATATATATATATATATATATAAAATTACCCCAAGGGATGAAAGAAATACGTCCCTTTTATTTATTTTAGAAAAACTACATACAAATATATATTTGTATATGTATTTGTTTACATACCCCATGTGTATGTAAATAAATACATATAGAAATAATACTAAAATGCCACTTTATTACCTAAACCCCAAACCCTATTTTATATTATTACTATTAGGGTTTCATTTTATATTAAAAGAGCCCCCTTTCATTTTCCCCTTATGCCCTAACTTTTGTTAGGGTTTTTATTTTTATTTTTGCAGGGATACGAAATTGTTTGGACGCCATGCTTAATGTAGGGCTGAACTTGGATGGCGATGAGTTTATGGGGGCAACGGGCGTTGGAGGGGAGCTGTCGTGGTGGTTGTGTCCCACATGTCACCCTGTGTTTTGCCTTTTTTTCTTTTAGAGTTTATCATACCCGTGGCCTCTATAATTGTGGCCTGATGCTCAACTTGGTAGTTATCAACCACTGTGAAAACTCTATGGGACTTATCCATGTCCCCAACTATAGGCTCTGAACCTGCCATGTGCTAGCTACCAGCCATTTTTCCCTATGGGCACTCTCTCACCATGTGTCCCATGGCGCCACAAGTAAAACAAGCGCCACGTATCTGAATCTGAACACCCTGTGGCCTAGAATATTGTTGTCCTCCTGTCCTATTAGATCCACTATAACCACCCCTGGTGTTCTAATGAGTCTGTGTCAGAGGTGTGTATGGAACCTGTGGTCGCTGATCATGTCTAGGACCATGTGTCTGCCACTATTTGGGCATAAAGCCCTAATGTCCCTGTGGAGGCCCATGCCTTTGATTTTACTGAGACTGTTGTTGAGGGTGAGGGTGTCTATAGGACCCCGAAGAATATCTATGATTACCTTTCCAATAGGGTTTCTGAAACTTGGATGACTGTGGTGTAGTGTTTTGGTTCTGAAACCGATCTCGAGGATCCCATGGCTTACCCTGAATCTCCTCTACTAATAAAGCCTTCTCCATGGCAACCCAAAGGCTCCCTGGAGCTACCATGCATACGATTCCTACTATCACAAGATTCAATCCTTTGATAAAATGGTTAACTAACAATTTCTCATCCTTCAGGTAATCCACATAAGGTAGTAGCTCAAAGAACTTTCTCTCATATTGTGACACTGTGAGTCCCTTTTGCTAAAGGTCATTGAACTCATCAATTCGACACTGCCTAAAGTGCTC